>NC_141076.1:49706447-50906447 GCF_041138505.1 Cibotium barometz
CTGTTCATTTAGACTGGGAGAAGAGGTTCAAGGTAATCCTTGACACTGCCAGAGCCCTGGAGTTTCTGCATCTGCAGTGCAGTCCTCCCATCATACATGGAGATGTCAAACCGAGCAACATCCTTCTTGACAGCAATTTCTCTGCACGGATTGCTGACTTTGGGCTTGCAAGGTTCAAAACAAAGGACTTTGGGCTAGACAGTGCCAGAACGTCTACTTCCACTGATAAGTTCCTGCCTGACGCTCCTGATAAATTCAGATTTGGAACTCCAGACCACATGGTGCCAGGTACTCCCGAGATGAGCAGGAGCTCAACAACTAGGAACCCTCTTTCAGAGTCTTCCTACAAGGCTACTGCAGACTCTCCCTCTGTGAAACAGACGCTTCTGACAAAGGAGGCATCAGTTGCCATTGATATCTCTCTTACAGAACCATCACGTGAACCAGATGATGTGGTTAATGGAGATATGATGTCTTTCTCTCCAAATTTTGATCATTCAACAGGACAGCTGGGGCAAGCTCAACTCTTGCCTAATGAAGCTGAAGCTGCAATGTCTCCAGCATTAGACAAAGAAAGTAGGCAGAAGGCCGATGGGAAGGTTGCCTTTGATGTGCAGAAAGATGATCAGGCCTATGGTGTTGATTCTGCTGAATGGAGCAAAGTCATTGCACCTGAGGGTTTTGCAAAGGAGCTGAGGCCTCTGCCTCTCAACAGACAGTTATCATTCAAGCAAGCCTCAGGAAATGACTTGTGGTGGAGGCAGGATGAAAGTAATGAACTGGCTGGAAAAGAGTATGTCATGGATTGGTTAGGCTCTGAACTTCGTGCAAGTAGCCAGATGGTCCGCAATGGCAAAGCTGATGAGATTGTTCCCGTAGTTGAGAAAGTTTTTGGAGCTAAGGAGCAGAAGCACAGGTCTAGACTGGGTGAACTGAGTACCGAAGCAGTGTTAAAAGAGAGGAGGAAGGCCAAGCCTTTGCACAGAAAAAGCAGAGAATGGTGGAAGGATGAGTATTTTGCTGAACTTAACAGTAAGAATAAAACCAATCAGAATGAAAGGAGAAAGAGGACCAAAAACAAGAGTGTAGATAACTGGAAGGATTTATTGAGTGGGGAGCTGGGTAGTTTCAGTGGGGAACTGAGAAGGATTGACCACAGGTCCACAAAAGACGGTGCCCGAAGCAGGTCCAAAGAGTGGCTTAGGAATGCTCGAAGTGGTGACTTGAGCTTGTGTAGAGGCAGGGAAAGGCGATCAAGGGTGCCCTTATAGCAAGTGATATGTGGAGCGGGGAACTAAATCGCCAGTTCAGTGGTGAATTAATCCATCGTCAGTGGAGTGGGGATCTGAGCAAAAGCGGTGAGCTGGTCAGCAGGGATGTGAGTAGTACAACAAGCATGAGAGGCACTGTGTGTTATGTCGCCCCTGAGTATGGAGGAAATGGTATACTTTCTGAGAAGAGTGACATCTACAGTTTTGGAGTCCTTGTGCTCGTCATCTTGTCAGGAAGGCGACCGATCCAAGTCACAGCTTCACCGATGAAAGAGTTTGAGAGAGCAAACCTCATTTCATGGGCGCGCACTTTATCTCAGTCTGGGAAGCTACTGGATCTGATGGATGAGGGTCTTCGTGGAGAGTATGACCGTGAACAAGCTAGCTTGTGCATCACATTGGCACTGCTTTGCCTCCAGCGAGTGCCTACGACAAGACCCAACATCTCTGAGGTTGTAAAGGATTCTTTCAGGAGAGATTCCAGCACCAACTCTGCCACTAGAGCTCTCCCCTTCGCCCCCTCCAAGAGTACCTTACAAGCTGCCTAGTCGGCCACCCAAGGAGCATCATCCACCAACAGTTACCCCTTAGCTTTGTTTGCAGGAGGTAACAATCAGCTCCAACTTGCATATCTTTCCTTAGTGTAAAGTACCTGGCCTGTGTATATTCTGGTCATACTTTTATCTTACACATTGAGATTAGTTCAGCATAGAGACCATCTCATAACTTTTGGAGGAAATTAGTGAACCTTACAATAAACTAGTTCAAGAATCAGTACTTATATCTATGCCATTCTCGCCAATGTAATACATAATAGAGAATAATGTAATGCTTTGACAGAAAACAGAGTTTCTGAGTGTTAACAATCTTGCAAAAGCAACATGTCCCTTCTTTCATGCCATATTAATGCAATGTTCATTCTCAGATTCTTTTTTTTGGGGGGGAGGGGGGGTATGTGTGTGTGTGTGTGTGTGAGAGAGAGAGAGAGAGAGAGAGAGAGAGAGAGAGAGAGATTAATGACTATAGAAGGCCAAAACGTCCTCTGAGATCCAATACATAATTGAAAGACCATGTGGGGGGTGTGTGCGTGTGTGAGAGAGAGAAAGTCGTATTAACGTCCACGGAATGCCTTGAAGGCATATGGGACCAAAAGACATGACATCACAATCATTACAATCCACTTCGGGGGGTGCACTTAGGCCCAAGTGTGCATAAGTGCGATTATTGAAAATAAAAATAAAAAGCTAAGGGTTAACTACCATGTGTAATATGAAATGCTTGTGGTACGTAGGAGAGAGCCAGTTAGTGGGGTTAAGGCTTCCGGAAGTCTTCAGTTATTGCTCTTCCTTCGCGGTAGACAGCCCACTTTCCAGCTTGGCGGGCTTCTAGAACTTTAGCGAGTTTTGCACTTTGTTTTTGAGCTGCTTAGGTGTAAGCTTGTCTGCCAGCCACAGCATGGTGCCTTGGAGTGCCTTGGATTGTCACAAAACCTTGATCTTGTCCTTCTTGGTTTCATAGCATAGGACGACTTGTCCCCCTTTCAAGGTAATGAGATATGGATTGCCTATGTTGATGGAGGGGAGAACCCTGCTGATTCTCCTCTTCCAGATGTCCGTATCGGGGATGTAGTCATCTGCATCAATCTCGGTTTGCTCCCTTACGTCTTGCTTGTCCTAACCCTGTGGGAATCTCCCTACCCGAATGTCTAGGGCAACCGACACTTGAAGTTTTTCTTCCTTGATGGTGGAAATAACATCTAAGTTCACATGTTGTTGCATACCTTTGGTGGCGTCGATGAACTCCTCCTTGGCTTCTTGGATCTGCTCCTAAACTTCTTGAATTGGGTCAGGCTTGCCCTTGAGAGTAGCCCCCTTGGCCTCAACTGTGCTGAGCTGCTTCTTCAAGGCTTCGTTTTCTTCTCGTAGCTTGTCGATCTCTGCTAAGAGAAACACCTCCCACGAGCTCGAGCTGTGACTAGTCAATGGCTTGGTCGGTGTGGCGATAGCACTTGTGTGGGTGAGTTTCCTCGGCATTGTGGTGATGGCTAGCGTTTGTTGGCCTGGCTCTCCCAACATACCGCAGTCTTGTTACAGGGTGAGACATAGTGTGGAGGTAACCGCTATGGCCTGGTGGTGCCCTACATGAGGCCTAGCGTGGCGGGGCTCAGGCGGGGCTTAGGCGCGCGAGTAGCAGAAAGTGGTAGTCAAGTGGGGCTTAGGTGGGGCTCACGCGCGCAAGGGAGAGAGAGTAGGCAAGCAACCACGTGTGACAGTAGAGAACAAGCGCAAGCGAGGGGGAGAGAGAGAGTAATATTAACGACTGCAGAAGGCCAAAATGGCATCTGAGACCTAGTGCATAATTGAAAGACCATGTTGGTCTTGGTCTAAACAAAAGAAAACATACATAACAACATCCTACTAATCAACTAGTAATTCTACATCGCCAAACATCATGTACAATCACTTTCGTTAAGTAGAGAGAGAGAGAGAGAGAGAGAGAGAGAGAGAGAGAGATCATTCGTCATAGCCAAAGCCAATGGAGCAAATGATTCATATGTATGGACTACTTGTGTAGAACACTTGTGCCTATGTGCTAGGGTTTTCAAAGATAGAAGGAAGAGCAACGAAATCGAACACAGCAACGAGTCCTAAACTACTGATCTGTATTATGTGCAAGAAAGAAGTGTTACAATAGAATCTCTGGTACAAAAGATGACTAGGAAATGAAGACGACAAATCACAATCCAAACGCGGTTGACGATCTCTTGGCCAATCCTTGCTCTTAAGAGAAACGCTTTGTAGAAATGCATCATTGTTATTGATCGGCCAGCATATAAGCTGTCAGTTGATGTGCCATGTCATCAATGCCACGTGGCGCTTGTGTTGCCCAATTGCTTGTGCGCTTGCTTGTTGTCTGATTGTCTGTGCGCTTGCTACTTGCCTCCTATAGGCTAGCCACACATGTCTAGGGTGAGGTGTGTTACATTCTCCCAACACTGCATAGCTGCCCTTAGTTGCATGGCGTCCATATAAAGTGTCCTCTCATAGAAAGAAAAGATCCAAGCAAAGCTCATCCAAGGTACCCAAAATCTTGATGTCACATGCACACTCTCCCGAGTGTGACTTGGACATCCTTCTATCCATTGGCCACCTTAGAGGTCGAGTATGTGACCGGATTCATGGTTTGTAAGGGTTGTGCCAAATCATTGTAATATTGTCCAGGTGCCCAATGAGCATCCCAATGTGGACAGAGTTATTGGGTTATTGTGTGAACACACTTAGTTGGACATTATTTATTATTAGGGTTGTTAGAGTTGGTAGCCAACTCACCAACATTAGACACCGTAAATAGGAGTCTAGGCCATAGCCATATTCATTCATTGATCAGTCAGTCAGTCTCATCATTGAGTCAGTCATTGATCGGTCAGTCTCATCATTGAGTCATTGAGAACTTAGGAGTAGTGCTACCAATGTGTATCTCTATTCATCATTGTATATATGTCATGTTAGTAATACATGGTTAGACTAGGTCATCTCTTTCTATTGTGTATTGAGCATGAAGAAGAAGCAACTTGTGCATGGGTTTGAGTCTGTGATTGCCTTTGCTAATCGCAATCAATCAATTCATAAACATGCTTCTGTAAGCACCCATGTTACATTGGCATCAGAGTGTCAGGTTTTGACGGTAGAAAGACTGTAATTTTTTTCTCATAAGGGCATGGAGATCCATCACGAAGAACTCCATCATCATTTGTGTTTTCACTCATGTTTGTGTTTTTTCATCAAGGCTTCTTTTGCAAATTCTACACCAGACATAGTATGAAAACCTGTTTTGTTCCTATGAAACACAAATCGAAATGAAACGAAACACTCTCGATCGAAACACCATTTTGCCCAAATTTGATTAAAAAAAGAACGCTTATTCTTCTCCTCTTCTCTCTCTTCCCCTTCACTTTTCATCTCAGTTTTCTTTAAAAACCTGTAAAGACGAAACAATGAAATAGATGAAAATTTTCTTGTGATTATATGAAATAGATGAAAATTTTCTTCTGTAAGCACCCATGCTACATTGGCATCAAAGTGTCAGGTTTTGACGGTAGAACGACTGTAATTTTTTTCTCATAAGTGCATGGAGGAAATCCCAATTTCATACTCTCAACCTGAATGGTTGAAACACCATTTTGTCCAAATTCGACTTTTGATCAATTTCAAGTAATTTCACATCCATTTGTTAAAATTTCCTATAAGTTTTCTACTAGCTCTTCAATTTATCACTTTCTTCCAATTTATAAATTTCAATTTCATATTTTAGCCTTGATTGCACCTAATTTCACACCCAATTGTTGAAAAATCTCACTTTCCCCCAATTTATGAATCCTAATTTCTTACTTTCAACCTCAATCGCATTTAATTTCACACCCAATTGTTAAGATTTTCTACATTTTTTGTT
Organism: Cibotium barometz; assembly: GCF_041138505.1. Taxonomy (NCBI): domain Eukaryota; kingdom Viridiplantae; phylum Streptophyta; class Polypodiopsida; order Cyatheales; family Cibotiaceae; genus Cibotium; species Cibotium barometz. The sequence goes on from NC_141076.1 coordinate 49,712,168, forward strand.
AAATTCTCACTTTTTCCCAATTTGATTTGACACGTGTCACTTCGAAATTAGAGATGAAACGAATGTGTTGAAACGACGAAATGTTTCTTGTGATTGCGGTACCATATAGCTTGTGTGTGCAAGGGGTGTTCATTCAAACGGCAAGGAGGGCCATACACACCAAGTAGAGGGAAAAAAGAGCAAGCAAGCAGGGCAGCCTGTTGGTGCTTCAAACACATCCAGATAGGAGTGGAAGAAGGCACATCAATGGGGTCCAATGGTGGGCACTCAATAGCTAGATTTGGGAGAACATAAGAGCGGCGAGATTTAGAAAAAAATGCTGTCTATGCAGGCTGGAGGACAGCATACATTAGGTGGCCATATGCAACAGCAAAACGCAGCAGAAGGGTGCTTCCAAGGGGGTGCAACACGCAAGCCAATTCATGGACAAAGGGGCTAGTTACAGCAGCGTTTTATATATCCATATAAAAGCGGCTTCCTTGCCCGAGCCAATTCGCTCTCCATCGCGCAAGCGTGAAACCTTTGCACAATTCTTGACCACAAAGGTGTGTTTTTTTTTTTCAAGTACATTTGTGGTAGCAAGTACAGAACATGGACTTTCGGCAAATGTTAGAGCTATTTGGTTTCTTGGGAGAAAGCATGGTCCACCAACATCGATCTCTACAAGAGCATATTGGCACCATATATAGGGTAAAGGGGAATGAGGAGAGTATCTAGTAGTGGGAAACCCAACCAAGAAAGGTAGCACATACAGTGGTAAATCCATCCATAGATGAAGCTCAACAAGAGCGAGTGTCCGAGGATGCCGGAAAGCTTTCAAGAGAGAAAGTGGTATCAATGACAGAGTCCCCAAGAAAGGAGCCAATTGTGGAGGATGAGCCCAAGGAGTAGACACTACCAAGCTTGGAGGTGATCCAGACACATGGAGAACAACCCATCCCATAATCCATTTCAGTTTTTGAGAACAAAGAGGAGTTAGTAAGCGACCTTTAGGTTTTTCTCTCCAAATCCATTGAGGAGGAAGATGAGATGAGCGATTCCGTAGTGGTGTCTACCATAATAGCTGAGCATCCAAAGGCAAAGGGGCTAGTTCCAGTGCCTGTAGTTCCCGAGGAGGCAGTCGTGGAGACATCATTGGAGACAACAGGTCCAGTAGCCACGTTATTGGAGTTCAGACCTGTGTGTGGAGCAGAGAGCGAGCTTGCGAGAACTGGGGTGGAGCGGTGGCGCGTTAGCTGCACCCGTGCTCCACGTTAAGTAGAAGGGGATGTCACTTGCACACTCTCTTGAGTTTGACGTGGACATGCTTCTATCCATAGGCCACTTAGAGGTCGAGTATGTGGCTGGATTCTCCACGTCATGTCAACGCAAAGAAACTTATGGATGGCCAACTCTCGTCTGCTGTCATGACCCTGTGAAATTGGAACAGCATAGGTGTGGGCATGGTGGTCAGTGAGCAAGATAAATTTTTAACGATTCATACTTGGGTGTCCGGACAAAAAGGTAACAGGTGTGGACAACCCCAAGTGTGAAGGGGGACCAAGGGATTAAACCTTATAAGGTTTATAACCTTGGGTGGCCCTTAGAAAGTTTTAAAAACTTTAAAGGGCCACTAGGATAATTATGGAGGGGGGGCTACTCCACTTTTAGAGTACACGCCTCCCTCTCCATCTCTCTCTCTCGTTTGCTTTTTGGAAAAGTCTAGTCGGTTGGCTGCGTGGAGAGAACAGGTCGGTTGGTTGCGTGGAGAGAGACTAGTACAGGTCGCCTGAAGGGAAGCCGTACAGTACAGCAACTGCAAGGCGACTAGTACAGGCTGGTACAGGTGCTGCTGCTACAGGCAGCTGCAGGTACACATTGGTACGGACAGGTATAGGCGGATGTTGCAGTTTTACTGACACAGGCGGCTGTAGGTACACACTGGTACGGACAGGTACAGGCTGTTGCAGGCTGCAGGTCAACTGGCGCAGACAAGTACAGGCTGTGCAGGCCAACTGGTGCAGAACTGTGCAGGCCAACTGGTGCAGAACTGTGCAGGGCAGTTGGTACACGCTGAATCCTTCTTTCTCTCTCTCTCTTTCTTCTTCTCTTCCCCTTGTGTGAGCTCTGGAGGGCAAAGGCGGGTGGCTGCAAATTCAGGACAGCATACTCTATACTCTCAGAGATGGTGTTTTTGAGGAGGATTGGACTGAGGGATAGCAGTGAATCTGCTGAATATCTTTCTCTCTCTTTCCACTGGTTTACGACTGCTTTAGAGTGGTTTCTTCTGGCCCTTTGTGAGTGGAGGGGTGTGGCAATTCGAAGGGTGGAAACAGAGTTGGATGGTGGATTTATTCTTTGGCTGAGTTTGAAGTTATGATCATGGAACAGCCAGATGCGTGCTCAAGGCTTCCCTGTTGCATTGTCTTGGTAGATTAGAGGAGGCAGTAGTGTGTTGCTTTTGTGGGACACAGTAGTGTGTTGCTTTTGTGGGACACAAATCTGTATGTATATCCTCTATGCTAAGAGGTCTTGAGGGTTGCCAGATTGGACATGTAGGTTTATTTTCCTTGACTGGTTTTATTGTACTCAGTTAAACTTTTCCATTGAAATTGAATAAAGAAATACCGAAAGGGGCGCCAAGCTTTGGGGCCAACAGGTGTCGTTTTGTTCTGGAGCATTCTAGCTCTTGTTTTATTTGATAATTGTCTGGACTACAATTGGATAGGTGACTGCTAGTCTACCGCACTTTGGTTTCTACCAGAAGCCGGTTTCAAGGTTCCATTGCCGGGATCCATCATCAACTTTCTTAAGGGGGTGAGCTCGTGGTTGTCTCGAGGAAAGCCATTGCTGAAAATTTCAGCAACATGTCAGACAAAGAAGATGAATATTTTTATGATGAAGAGGAAGAGCAAGAGACCTCTCCTGAGAGAAATGAATCTGAGGATATTCTTGCAGGAGAACAGGCTGCAGAAGATGCACAATATGAGGATGTAACACAGCCAGAAGACATGCCTAGTAAAGAGGAAGATGATGCTCAGTTTAAAAATCGTTTGGCAGGGGTAATGGATGTGTTTATGCAGCTCACTCAAAGTGAGAAGTTTGTTGAATTTATGAGATCCCGTTCTGAGCTTGAGAAGAAGAAGAAGAAAGTACGTTCTAGGAACCCACCTCAGGGCAATAGTGGTGCCTGCCCAGAAGATCTTTCTTTTGGACAGTTTCCGAACATGCAACACTTTTGGTGCAAACTCACAGAGTTCCTTTTTCGGACAGCCACCTATTCCGCAGGAGTCTATGCGCCCAGGCTATTTTGGTGGTGGCTTTGTGTTCCAATCTATGACTGGGGGTTACCCTCAAGGAGGCATGGGTATGCCAGGGAATTTTGGAGCTAATTTTCAGCCTGGTATGCAAGGGAATATGTATGGTGGTATGCAGCCCGGAATGCAAGGAAACATGTATGGGGGCATGCAGCCCGGAATGCAAGGAAACATGTATGGGGGCATGTAGCCCGGTATACATAGTGGTATGTTTGAAAACATGGGAGGAATGTATGGTATGCCAGGTGTGGAATTGGCAATGTTGACCCTATGATGGGCATGAATGCTGGGGGTAGCAATCTTGTGAAGCCACTTTCTTACGATAATCTAATGCTATGACGGCAAATGCGTTACTCACTGGAGTCTCATCTGGATTTAAAGGAAGTAAAAGCTCAAGCAAGAAATATGAAAAGTCAGGGCATGCTTTGCGTGATGCAAAAGGGTCTATAGAGAAGCGGTATAAGAAATTACCAAGGCCCAAAAGAATTCCTGAGGAGAGACGGGCTTTGATGGATGCTAGGAAGTGCTTTTTCTGTACTGAGGAGGGACATATGTCTTTTATTTGTCCCAAGCGTACGTTCCGAAAGGACACTGACACTAAAGGGGAGTCCAAGTCTAAGAAACCAAAACCTTCTGCAGGGTTAGTTCCTGATCTTGTTGGGGAATAGCCAGGTGGTGAAGAGACTGAGTTGTGTAGGGCATGGGGCAAAGTGAGAGATCAGATTGCCTTGATTTTCTTTGACACAGGTGCTAGAGCCAACTTTATTTCACTGGATTTGGCTGGCCGATTGGGGATCCGCGCAAAGGAGATGGGGCCTTTGTATGAGGCTAATATGGCTTGTCCTGGGTATGCAGAACCCGTTACCCTATTATTGGGAAGCTTAGGCTTCATGTGCAGGGTTATGTGGACAGTGAGGAGTTCTTTATCATGCCACTTGATGGGTGTGATGTTTTGTTGGGTATGCCATGGTGCCATAGAGTACATGCGGTGGTGGATACGTATGACTCATAGAGGAAAAGAACATATTTTGGATGTAAAGCTTAAAGGGGAATCTGTTCCTATTGTATCAGCTTCGGCCATTTCATCAGTAATGAAAAAGCATCTTTCCGCGTACTTGGTTTTTGTAAAGGATGCAAAAGATGATGAGTCTAAATCTAATTTGTCTATGTTAGATAAAGATAGGACTGATTTCTTACGTGAGTTCCAAGATTGTTTTTCCGAGTCATTACCAGGAGAACTTCCTCCGAAAAGGCTAGAAGATCATGCTATTGATCTAATTCCGGGGAGTATCCCACCAAATAGACCGCCGTACCGTGTTAGTGCAGCCCAACAAGAGGAAATTATGAGCCAGGTACAGGAGTTGTTAAAAAAAGGGTTGATCCAGCCTAGCTCATCACCCTTTTGCTCACCTGTGCTCTTAGTACAAAAGAAAGATGGTTCTTGGTGCATGTGTATAGATTACAGGGCGCTAAACAAGAACACCATCAAGAATCGATTCCCTATTCCGAGGATCGATGACATATTGGACCGCTTACAGGGCTCCACAGTCTTTAGTCGGATAGACTTGAAAAGCGGGTATCATCAGATACGCATTAGACCCGAGGATGTGCATAAGACACCATTTCAGACCACTTTTGGGCTATATGAGTTCTTGGTTATGCCCTTTGGTTTGACAAATGCTCTTGCCACATTTAACAGGATGATGGACAGGATTTTCCGGCCTCAGAGAGCGTTTGTGGGCACATTCTTTGATGATATGATTGTACATTCACGCACAGAGGAGGAGCATAGGAAGCATTTGGCCATTGTGTTTGAAGAACTCCGGAAGCATAGGTTGTTCATTGTTAATAGCAAGAAGAGTGAGTTCTTCTTAGAAGAGATACACTTCTTGGGACATATCGTGTCTAAACATGGAGTCTGTATGGATCCTTCGAAAGTGGAAGCAATTCTCAAGTGGCCAGATTTGAGGACCGTGCATGATGTACGCAGCTTTTTGGGATTGTGTTCCTATTACAGGCGGTACATACGGTATTTTGTTGAGATTGCTTCGCCCCTTCATGCTTTAACTAAGAAGGCAACTCCGTTTTGATGGGCTGATCGGGAAATTGCAGCCTTCAAAAAGCTTAAAGAAAAACTTACTTCGGATCCCGTATTGGTATTACTGGATCTCCGAAAGGCTTTTGTTGTCCAGTGCGATGCATGTGGGAACAGCATTGGGGTAGTTCTCATGCAGGAAGGACATGTGATAGCCTATGAGAGTCACATACTACAGACTGCCGAGAAGCATTTACAGGTTTATGAGAAAGAGATGTTGATTGTAATTCATGCTCTTTCTACATGGAAACACTATTTGCTTGGGGCTGATTTCACTGTGCAGACAGATCATCAGACACCTTGTGTTATTTCCTCACGCAAACTAAACTTTCTGAGAAGCATATGAGATGGGCCAACTTTTTGTCTATGTTCCACTTTTAGATTGTACATGTGGAAGGCAAAAAGAATGTTGTGGCAGATGCTTTGTCACGCAAGCCACAGGTCTCTGCAGTTTCACTTGCTTATCATCATGAGCTTGATGAGATGAAAGAGCAGTATGCCCAAGATGAGGATTTTGGAAGGCTCTATGATCAGATGTCTGAGGGTCAGCAGCATATGATCATTATACTCTCAGGGATGGCTTTTTGTCGATGCATGGTAAACTGTGTGTTACCAGGCAGTTACGACTCAAGGTTATGATCACAAAAGCAGCACTCACAAGCTGCGCACGTATAAGGTAACTCATCTATGGAAATAATTCTGTCACTGTATGCAGGTCATAGAGGTATTGACGCCATGGTAAAGGTAGTTGAGACTTTCTTTTATTGGCCGACCTTGAGAAGAGATGTTGATGCTTTTGTTAGACAATGCATCGTATGTCAGAAGGTGAAGTTTGACCGTCAAAAGACACCAGGGTTACTTCAACCTTTACCTATTCTAGATAGACCATGGGAGAGCATTGCCATGGATTTTATATTTGATCTTCCGAGGACACAAACGGGGAATGATGGCATTTGGACTATCATATGCAGGTTTAGTAAGCATGCTCATTTCATTCCCGTGCGTAAGACGATCAAAGTTGATCATATGGTGAAGTTGTTCATGGCGAACGTCTTCAAGTATCATGGCTTGCCTTCATCTATCATTAGTGACCGTGATCCACGGATGACGAGTTTATTTTGGAGAGGGTTGTTTGACAACATGGGTACAACTCTCAAGTTTTCATCATCGTTTCATCCACAAACAACTGGTCAATCGAAAGAGGCTCATTCTACAGTGTTAGATCTTCTTAAGTGTTATGTGTCAGAGCACAAGCAACAATGGGAAAAGTATCTTCCTTTGGTGGAGTTTGCTTATAACAACACCGTCCATACCTCGATCGGCAAGGCGCCTTTTGAGATTGTGGAAGGAGGGAAGAAGGTACCACCTATTTTGCACACAAAGGATAAGATCTTTGAGGCTGATCAGTATGTGGAGAACATGGATGAAGCTTATCGGAGAGTTAAGTTGGCACTCCAGAAAACTCAGCAAAAGCAAAAGAAAGTAGCAAATCGTCACAGACGTGCATTAGAGATTGCACTGGGTGATTGGGTTCTTTTGCGATTTGAGAAAGCTAGGCTCAAAAAGATGAAGGGTAAAGAGTGCTTATCCCCTAAGTTGAGCATGCACTATTATGGACCTTTTCAGGAATTGGAAAAGATTGGTGAGGTGGCCTATCGTTTGAAGCTACCAGATCACTGGAGGATTCACAATGCATTTCATGTGAGTCTACTTAGACCTTTCCGTGGGGATGTGCTTGAGGATGTATTAGATGAGGCTCAGCCGGAAGTTGAGGAACTTGATGAGGTTCTTATTCCAGAGCAGATACTGGCACATAAGGAAAGAAAGGTACGAGGTAAAGTTTCCCGTCGCTATCTTGTGAAGTTCAAGAACTATTCACCGATGGATGCGAAGTGAATGGAGGAAGGTGACTTAACAGATTCTGTCACCAGCCTGGACATTTCCCAATATGAAAGGGGTATGGTGGACTCCAAGATGTCTAAATATTTGGAAAGTACAAGCTTTGGGAATGGGGGATTATCCTAGAATACAAAGGACCACACTCCTAAAATTTAGGAGAGTTGCTATTTTTGGCCCGACTCCGATGGAAATTCTGTTCGCGTCATTACATCTAGAATTGAGCAGATACCGAGAGTTGGCAAAGTGCCTTTGACAGAATGTCTACCAGTTGGGATATTTTTAGAGATAAAGTTTATGGAAGGACCCATCTCTTAGATTGGGACATGTGGCAAGAAAGTGGACCAAAGTGAGACAAGTGGCTGGACACTTGTTAGAAAGTGGATCAAAGTGAGACAAGTGGCCTCACACTTGTCACTTCAACTATTGTGTGGCTCTCTACTTGTCATTGTAGCCTTCTCTTGCCATTTTAGCTCATGGGAGGCCCAAATCTATAAATTGGAGCCCTCTCTCTTCATTAAGTGAGGCTCTCTTGCTGCACACTAGCCTCTACCACCGTTACAGGGTGCCCTAATGATGACTACTCTCTTTCTCTCTCTCTCTTGAAGGCTGCCCATGAAGAATACCGGCTGTTGGGGATTGTTTTGGAGGCTTCCATCGCGAAAAAATACTGAAAGCAAGGGTATTTAATCATTTATTATGATTTCTAGCCATTGTACTTGTTGTACCAGTCTTTGTACCTTTTGTACCATCCATTGTACTGGCTGTACCAATCCTTGTACTTATTGTACTTGTTGCATCACCCATTGTACCGGATGTACCAGCTTCTGTACTTGTTGTACCAGTCATTGTACTTGTTGTACTAGTCATTGTACATGTACTAGCATTTGTACCTGTACTTGCTGTACCAGCCACCGTACAGCTATACCAGCCACTATACCTGCTGTATGGTCCAGCCACTGTACTAGCTGTACAGCCATTGTACTTGTTGTACCGGCTGAATGGAGAGTTGTACTTGTTGTACCAGCTCTATTGCATGAAGACCCGTGGTTTTTGGGGAAGAATCAGTACCCACACGGAGGTATATGGATTATATTGTTGGCTTGGCATTTCTACAGCCTATGTTCCGGCTTGGTAGCCTCGTGTGGGGTTGTGTTATGGCATTTGTATATGGATAATCCGGCATCTCCCATGGGGAGAGTAAGGCCCTCAAAGCTTGTACATGATATTATTCTCCTTGGGTAATAAAATACTCCAAGGGGGAAGGGGGGGGTCGGCCCATTCCGGCGTCTACGTGGTGTCACATGTGCAAGCTTCATTTTCAGCATTTGTGGATGTTTTGTCCAGCTTTATGTTTTATGCAAAGTGATGATGGATATGTGTTAAGGCTGTGGCCATGTTTAAATGTTTTAATATGCATTGATGGTATCAACAAGTGTGTCAAAAGCCCTAGTCCCCCGGGCACCGCCGTGAGTTTCAGATTCACCTCAGGTTTTGCAGCTTTATCTCGATGCCTTTGAGTTGGAGCCGACTCTTGTTACGGCTTATTCAGGTTCAGCAGAGCATGGGTCTAGAGCATTGCCTGATGCTCAAGAGGGGGGTAGCACCTCCGCTCCCTTGATACAAACAGGCTCGTGGCCGACATCGAAACTATTGGTCGACTAGGAGCATTGGTCCATATATATATATATATATGTATGGGTAGCCAAATTGTCATATTCATTTGCTTTCCTTAGTGTTGGACTTCACGGAGCGTTTCTCTATAGGTGAAGTGCTTAGCTAGGAGTGTACAATAGGTCACAGGGTTGTCACTTCATTCTCAACCACATCTTGTACTATCAGCTGTATTACTTCTTTCTTGTATGTAATATAGAGTAGTAGTTTAGGACTCCCTTGTGTACTGCATGCAGCACTCTTCTTTCTATCTTTGGAAAACTCTTGCACATATGTACGAGTGGTCTACATTTGGTATCAGAGCCTATGGAACCTTTTTTTTTTTTGGCACCCGTGCGCACTAACTGTGTGGGTTTTGTTCGTTGCACCTGGCTTAATTGGTGTATATTGTGTTTCCTTGCCCCACCAAACCCTTACGTCATCGCGCTGGGTTGAAATCCCTCACATGGTCCTTGATCACTACAACTCATTGATTTGCTTCTTAGCATGAAGGCATCCATGGACACGCAGGTGGCTAAAATGGAGGCTATATGTGCCCGTCTCGACAGGATGGAGCGGGCACCTCTAGCACTTAGTATTCCAAATCTGGAATCTACAAGGGCCCGTCCTTCAAAGTTCAGAGCAAGTGTTGGACGATTCCGAGGACGAAGTGGCAAAACTTTTTGGAGGAGGATTTTTCACTCCTTTGGATGTAGGCAAGGTGTCACGCAGGTGGCTAAAATGGAGGCTATATCTGCCCGTCTCGACAGGATGGAGCGGGCACCTCAAGCACCTAGTATTCTGAATCTGGAATCTACAAGGGCCCGTGCTTCAGAGAAAGTGTTTGACGATTCCGAGGATGAAGTGGCAAAACTTTTTGGAGGAGGATATTTCACTCCTTTGGATGTAGGCAAGGTGTCACAACTTGTGCTTTGTTGCAAGAGTTATTAATTAGAGAGAGAAGAGAGTGCTGGAATCACAAATGCAAGCACACTCACAAAGACTGAATGTTGCACTGAATGTTAGTGTAGATGACCTGATCTCAGCCCAACACTGCAAGTAGATACTAGTGCACAGCCCAACGTTGCCTGCTGCAGATCTTTTCTAGCTACTCTCAATCGCTTGTTCCTTGTGCTCGGATAGGTAAGCTCTAGAACTTGTGAGATGGGTGGATATGACCCACTTCAAATGCCTTTTATATAGGGGAAAAGGGGGCAGGTTGGCGTTGTGTACAATTGTGCCCAACCAGGTGCCAGACTCGTCCCTAGGCTGCTCAAACCCCTGGCTGCTACCTGACAACCTGCCCAAGGCCTGCCCAACCTTGTGCTCTTGCCTGGCCTTGCACGAGACTATCTTGACAATCACCTTCACACAGGTGGCTGCACAGCCTTGTGCCACACTATCTTGACCACCATCACTTTCACACAAGTGGTCGCCCACTGACACCTGGCTGTTCAAAAGTTGCGTACTCACCCCCTCCCCCCCCTCACTACAATCACAGCGGTGCTCAGCTAGCATACGACTATCGCAACTCCAGAAGAACTGATCATGCCTGTTGCTAGGCCTTTGGAATTGGTCTGAGAGCTTAATGATGTATTGGTTTTGGTTACATATCCTTAGGAAATGCTTTCCTCTAGCTTCGCTTGTTTTGCAGACTGTCACCACTTCTCTGGTAGACGTCTGGAATGATGTCATAATTGAATACATGTGGAAGGGCTCCATGGAAGGATTGTTATCCTGGTGTGAGTTGCTGGCATGATTTATGAACTCATGGAAGGGTGGTAACCTTGGTGAGTGACTTTGGACTCATGGAAGGGTGGTTACCCTGGTGAGTACTTTTTGGTCTTGTGTGGACGGCGCCTGTGAACGGGCTAATTGGATGTACAAGATGTAAGTTGGGAGGTTTCATCCACTATGTTTGTGCACCGGCATATGTATGTGAGTTGCACATGCATGGATGACTTGTTTTTGCTTGGACATTGCTTGGTATTTTGCCTGTGAATGTCCACGGGCACCGGGGACGCCTGGACAACCCGTGGATACGCATGTGCACACCTGTTTGGGACTCATATGGTTTCCTTATGTGTTCTGCAGGTGGTAAGTGTGCACACTTAACCCAATTTATTCATTATTTCATGTTACTAAGGTTTATTGGGTGCAGGGTTCACATTCACTTAAAGTGTGGGTGGACACACTTATAATTTTATAAGCGAGTTCACATCACATGAACCAAGGCCAATTATGAGTGATGGGCACCCGGGCACATCCAAAAACCTCCACGAGTTGCTATTTTGGGTGTGGGAGGGCCAAAGTGGGCAAGCCCTAACTCGTAGAGTACTCATCTGGAAGTCGTGGGCTGTTGGGAACTGTTTGGACAGGAAAAACAGCAAGTTTACTCATATGCATGAGCTACATATGTGGAACACATGCGAAGCACAAGGGTCCCAGGGCTAGCTGGCTGCTATTTTTCTCTCTACAAGGCAGGCCAACTGCATCTACAAGGCTGCAGGCTGATCGATTTGGTTCTAGAAGCTTGTGCATGGCTGTTGGGACTGTTTTTGGGCTTCTCTGCTGAGAATAGGGCTTGGACGGAGTGAGCAAAGTCTCTACAGGAGCTGGCCGACTGTTGTAAGGGCCATTATTGGCTGTTTTTACAGGTTTTCAGGAATTTTCTCGCGGTGAAACTTGAGCAAACATGTCCCTAGACAAGTACCAGGCGTGGGGATGTGATCTGGTGGAACCTATGGGTGGCCAATGAGCCAAAACCATGGCTGGTTACTGTTTTTCAGGTTTGGGACAGCACTTTGTTAGAGGGTTGGTGACTGCTCTATCAAAGTACAGGAGTGGTTGGTGATCACTCTACCCGGTTGGTGATCGCTCAACCTTGGTTGGTGGCTGAGGGGGTTGCAACAGTTGTTGACCGCTCGACTTTTCTTGGTGACCGAGGAGTTGCAGGTAATGTGTTTGTTTACCTATGTTTTCACAGTTGGATAAATCTGGTGTCGGCTGGATGAGTGTGTACTCTCCGGGCACCCACATGTTGTACATATAAATACTTCTGTTGGTAATAAAGATACCTCAGGGGGGGGGCTGGCCCAACTTCAGCCCCTAGTGCTGTGTCATGTGCAAGTTGGTTTATGTTTGCAGGATGTATATGCTCATGTAATGTTTCACAATGATGGTAATCATGTATATGCTAGGAATGGTTGATGTATGTATGCTGTTTTGGTAGTGAACGTGCCTGTGTGTGACACAAACCACTCCATCTGCTACCCTGACTACATACTTCTGATGGATCTGTGCACCTCCTTTGGACCTATGCTTAGTGGCTGATCCTGAATGCTCTGATACCAATGTTGCATTCATGGAAGCCTTGTTGTACTGATCCACAGCCTTAAGCTTGATTAAGAACAAGATGCTGATTAAACATGATTAAGACAGAGGAGTGAGAAGAAGAGAGAGATAGTTGGTGTCAGGTTTTCTTGTATTAATATGGTACAAAAAGGTTACTGAATGAATGTACATGATGTAGGCCCTTGGACAACTCCATTTTGAAGCCACTTTGGATAGCCTTATGCGCACCCAGATCTGCAGAGGGGGATGCACTACTGAAGGCTGACTGCTGAACTTCGGGGCTGCCTATGTACTGAAGAACTAGGTCCTTGGCTGAGAATTATGCATGCAAAAGACCAAGGTCTTCAAGCATACATATCTGCATTATTTCTATGACTGAAGAATAATTTTATGAGATGATTTATGCAATGAAGTGAAGGGGCTTCTTATAAAGTTCTACAGGCCGCTGGTAACTACTGTCGGCCAGCTATAAATGCCCATGACCTGCTGTTTTAAGCATTAAATGCTGGCACTTGTCCAATGTGAGGCCTGGCTGATGTAGCACTACTTGATGCTGGCCGATTGCAGCCACACCTGGCTAATAGGGTTTCTAAGGTCATGAAGGGCTGCCGACTGGGTCTTGAGGCTCCCCCATGGGTTGGCCAATGGGCTGGCCCATAAGCCCATGCCCTGCCGGTCCCATGGGCTGGCCCATGTACCTATGGTTCTACATGCTGTAATATGCTTTGTATATGCACCTAAAGGGCTGACTTCACATGCCCTAATCCTCAGATGATGTAAATGCTTGTTCTCCAAGTGGGTTTAAGGGGCTGACCCTGACATCTAAGGCTAGGAGACTGACCTACGTAGCTCGTGCAGGACATGTCCTGGACTGGGCTCACAATGGGGTCACGACGTATGACAAATATTCGTGAAAAGATACCAAATTTTATGTATAAGTATAGCAATATTGATGAGCGAGTGTGTCACACTGCACCTCAATGCATGGTGCATGTGACACAAAGACACAACACATGTTAACATATTTCATCCCCTTATGCTGCCCATATATTTGCCCAGATTTGTTCCCTTTTATGGCCCTTGGTTGTGGGCTGGCCACCCTTATTTTTCCCCTTTTCCCAGGTTGGGTACTGTAGCTCCAGTCGGCCAGCTCTTCGTGCTCCAGTGGGCCAGCCCCTTTACCTATATATAGGTGGGCTGGCCTCTCCCATTCCATATCTTTTTTTTAAATGCGAAAAAGATCCTTCTATTAGTTAATGAAAAAACAGCCACGACGTATTAGTTAATGAAAAAAATATCGGCATACGTAAAAATGAATCGCCGATAATAATCGACGTGTCCCATGAAGCGCTGGACACCTTTGAAGTTGGTAGGTGGTGGTAGCTCAAGAATGAGCCTCACCTTACTGTTGTCAGTTGATATTCCTTGCCTAGAGATGAGATGTGTCCTAGGAACACTCCGTGTCGAACCTAGAACTGGCATTTAAGAGAGTTCAGCAAGATGCAATATAGTCTGCATCACTCTAACACCTTACGTAAACATGTGTGGTGCTCCTTCCAAGAAGAATTGATGCTGCATAGGTCATCCATGAAGACTTCTAGGAATTTCCAGAGATATTCCTTGTAGGCCATACACATTAAGCGTTGGTAGGTTCCGGGGGCATTGGTCAATCCGAAGGGCATGACTTTGTTTGCACACGTACCCCATTCAGTAGCAAAATTAGTTTGTGCTGGTCTTTAGGGTCGATCAGCGCTGCAGTGTATCCCCAGAATCTCTTTAGGAAGCTGTAGGCTTCCTTCCCTGCCCCGCTACTCTTTCCAACACGTGTTCAAAGAATGGTAAAGGATAGTGGTCTCTTATGGTGGTGGCATTGACCTTTTTAAGGTCGACACACACCTTGAGCCACGATGGGATAAGTACAACCACAAAGGGCTAGATACAAACTTCCCTCCATGTACAAGAAGGCGGGGATCAAATAATCAAAAGGTGGAGAAAGATGGCACTTCCCCTCTGGTTGGCCACTCTATGAGGAGAAGGCTATCTTATACAAGTGGAGGAGGGGAGGGGGGATAACCACACAGGTGGTCTGTAATGCCAAGTGGGATCACCACCTCTATCGGTGAGAAATGGGCCAGACCGTTAGAGTCTCAAGAAAGCTTCCCGTTGCTTCCACATGCGGTCAGAGGCCTCCCTGCAGCTTCTCCCACTGACCGCGGAGGGTATGGATGATGTCGAGCCAAATGCTCTTGATGGACCTTGCATGTGGAGCGTGGGTACCCTCGATGGCTTGGCTGCATCTAACTCTCCATATGTGCCAGGCTGCAATGCTACTGCAACTCTCCCATCTCTGGCATGAGCCCGTTCTCTAGTGATGAGTGGATGGGATTGGAATTGGTACCGCCGAAATACAAAGGTGAGAGACCTGAAGGGCTACCCCCCACCTTTCTCTTCATAAGCCCTAGCGATCTCAACCTCTGTGGCCCAAGCAATAGTGCCCCATGTAATGGTACAGGTCGAGGTCTTGTCCATCGTGAAGATCCGGAGTATCCGCTGCCAAACTTGCTGAGCCTTCGCAATCCCAAAGACAGTGTTGTTGAGACTCTTGAGGGTGGCCGCACCTCTGACAAGTTGTTGGTCGACCACCAATGGCCAGCCACTTGCCAACCGCCAAGCTCTTGTGTACCGTCAACCAAAGAAAGAGGATGACCTTTCGAGGCCGAAAACTGTCCCAGAGCCTCTTCAAAAAATCTAAGAGAAAACGTTGTGCAAGGCCTTGTGACTGCCAATGTAGTGCTGCCGGGCTGCCATCTGTTAGCCTATTTTTGGGGATTTTATTTACATTTTCTTGTTTAGTTGGTCGTGGACCTGTCGGCCTGTTTCAGAGCAGTCGGCCAGGCCATATACTCACTATATAAGGAGTCCTCCCGATTGCTCACAATCCATTCCTTACACAAGTTCTTCAACACTTGTTGGCTTATTACCATTGTAAAGCCTTCATGTTATTATAAAAGGTGATTTTGTCCACAAGCTCTCTCTACTCTCTCGCTTGTTCATTTTCTGCTCCGGCCTATGCATTCTCCAGCATGGTATTATTCACTTAGGTTTTGGCTACTCCATCCTTCTGCAAATTGCTCGCTGTCTTCTATTCTGCTGTGTGTTTTGCTTCCATAGCTTCTCTGGTTGCAAATCAGCATATATAGTGGTTGCGTTTCACTACCTTGCTGCATTTTTTTGGTCCAGCCAGCCGTCTTGCTGCTGTTGGCCAGCCCTATAGGCTGCGTTTTGCTCTTCAAAAGCAGGTTGTGGAGTTATTGGCTGCGTTTTCTGTTTCAACATCAGTTGTGGTAAGCTTCTTGCATGTGGTGTTGCCAAACAAGTGGTTGTACATCTTCTTCCTCCTTCACGAGTCCTTGCCCTTCCGATAGGAGGTTCCCGGTGGTTTCTTGGATTGTTTTGCTGCTGTCTAGCTTCTGTCTCTCTCAGGTTTGAGAGGGGGCTGATTGGTTCTAGAGCCTCTCTTCGTTGGAAAGCACTTGAGAGGAGTCTTGGAGAGGAGTCTTGGAGAGCTAAGTTTTGTGTTTCTTGTTGCTGTGGATATGGCTCCCCCCTGTATGAACAAGGATGACAAGTTGAAAGCAACCAACTATGCCCATTGGAAGCTTCAAATGCGGATTTGGTTCATCCACAAGGGTTTGTGGGATATTGTTTAGGGCACTGAGAGGAAGCCCGAGCGTCCTCAAAACTCTAGGAGGTGGACTCAGGATCAAGAGGATGAATTCGTTGCAGAATTACAAGACTGGGAGAATCGGGATTCGAAGACGCATTCAGTGCTTGTGCAGATCATCACAAAGGTGGTCTCACCGGCTGTGCAAACTCTCACCAGTGCTCATCAGGTATGGTCTAAATTGGAGGATCTCTTTGCCCGAGATTCGTCGATGAGGGCAGTTACCTTGCAAGGGCAACTCTACAGTTTGTTATTCCCTGCAGGTAGTTTCATGGAGTCGTTCCTCATGAAGGCCAAGGTTATCCATGACCAGTTAGTGGCTATGGGTGTTGCTTTGTCCTCTGCTCAACTGGCTGCACTTATCCTCACCAAGCTTCCCCCGGACTATGATGTGATTTCTCGATCTTTGCGGTGCCAGGTCACATCCACTCAGTTGGATTTTGATGATCTTGGCTTCCTACTGTTGGAGGAAGAGTCCGTCCTCGTCTCACAGGTTAAGTTGAAGGTGTCTGTCAATAGTTCTGACTAGACACTTTTCTCAGTTTAGAAGAAAGGTCGGAGTCGCTGCTTCTCTTGCGGGAAGAAAGGACATTTGTCCAAGGATTGTTTGTCCAAGAAGAAGGACAAGACCAAGGGCAAGGCCTCATCTCAGAGAAAGGGCAAAGACATGACACACGACAGTGATACAGATTCTTCTAGCACCACTTCTAGGGCTCCCAGGGCGCTTCTGGCTCAGGAGGACCGAGATGGTGTACTTCTCTAGTACACATGCAGCTCCCCCCATGTGCTTACAGCTAGAGGAGGCTTGTGGGCAGGAGAGGGGGCTGATTGCAACTCCACTTACTAGTGCATGGGGACCGTGATTTGGAGTTCCAAGCATTAGACATCTTGCAGGACATGGTTATCTTTTGTGTAGCAGAGATTATGAACTAGATCTGTTTCGAGTTCATTTTTTGAGGCTTTTGGGATGTGATGTGTTCACCGTCCATTGTTGGGGATTATGGGTGTGGTGTGTCCAGCAGCTCATCATCTATTCTTGGAGTTCACCGCACACTTGTGTGGGAATTCGTAGCCAAGCAAAGTTCCTTGCCGTTCGTGGTGGCATTTTGTTTCGAGGAAACAAGTTGGCGGGTGCTCTCTCCGAGGTGATTCCAGTAGTCGCGGTGTTGGAGGGTCCATGGTTGCATTTTCATCAACTTATCTTCTTTCGACTCTTGCACACACTGAGCTGCAGAGGGAGTGTTAGAATTTGGTGCATCTCTGTGTATCTGGGCAAACCCTATTTTTGGGGATTTTATGTACTTTTTCTTGTTTAGTTAGTCGTGGACCTGTCGGCCTGTTTTAGAGTAGTCGGCCAGGCCATATACTCACTATATAAGGAGTCCTCCCCATTGCTCACTTCAACAACCAATCCATTCCTTGCACAAGTTCTTCAACACTTTTTGGCTTATTACCATTGTAAAGCCTTCATGCTATTATAAAAGGTGATTTTGTCCACAAGCTCTCTCTACTCTCTCTTGTTCATTTTTTACTTCCGCCTGTGCATTCTCAAACACCATCAACCTCCGGCATCTGAATCCTGCGGCCTAGCCTTGCTGTATATGCGAAAAAGGGGGTATCCAGAGTCTCCTTTTGATATGCAGGATCACGCGAAGTCGACTCCCCTAGAACCCACTGGAGGTGCGTGAGGGGCCAGCTCTCCCATAACCGCCAGTCTTTCTCCCTGGCCACCTTGGCCGGTTTGGGGTCTATGTGCCACTCATGTGCTTGAAATCCGATCACCCTCACCCTCTATAAGGTGCAGCCATTGAAATCCTCCAAAGAGTGCTATGATCTCTCTAATCTGCCATGGGGACCAATAGAAAAAATGAGCAAACCATAGCCTTCATCCGCGCCATGGATTGCCAAGAGAATATCATGCTTAGTAAACATGCCTGGCCACTGTGGGGGGGGGTCTGGGATAGGTGTCAGCCACTCCTGAGGAATAGCAAAGTCGATGTCGAGGCTAAGTCTGTCTCTACCCTTGATCCATGCCAAGCCTCCAGGGGAAGCTGTATGTGTGCAAGCCAATCGCCAAGGGACCTGGCGGTGTTGGAGAAACAAAAGCAGGGGCACCTCTATAGCAATGTCTCCCAAAAGTGCTAAACCCACCAATCAAGAACACCAAAACCTCTGCAAATCACTTTTCAAGAACCACCATCCCCAAGGAAAGAAGACCTCCTTGGATTTTACAAGCCGTCGCCCACCCAAGAGATCACCACGTAGGGAAGGAGACACCTGTCGTTATGGCAAACACAATCATGTGAATATACATGTGGATACTAAAAACACACTAATGATCACTTGGAAGTACCCCCTTGCTTGCTTGACTCACCTATGTACACATAGACACTATGTACAATGCTTCGAGATTTGACAAAAAGAAAGCGTAACATACTTTGCCACACCCCAAGCCTCAACCTCTTTGACAAGGATGGGCTATTCACCAATTGCGGTAGAAGAGTGTAGCTTGTAAGAAAAGTAAAAGGTTTAGGGAGAAGGTAGTTCCTGAATCTTCTACAAGCATACACTACACTCACCATAATGAGCTCCACATCCGTATAACCCCTTTCTATCTCCAACTTCAGCCTGCTTGCACCATAAATAGGCCTCATATACTTGGAGTCTTTACCTCTTTGAAGAAGCATGGCTCCGATAGCATCTTCACCCACGGATGGATTAACATAAAACTCTTCATCCCAATTTGGAGCTTGCATGGCCGGCAAAGAACCCAATACCTCCTTGATGTGTTGAAATCCCTCCTCACATGCATCGGTCCAATCCAATGGATCTAGCTTGGCTGCTTGTTGAAGAGGATAAAGAAGTTGAGAAGATAAAGATATGAATCTTGACATGTATTTTACCTTTTGAATGAAGGTGGTCAATTGCTTAGTATCTTTAGGTGATGGTAAGAGTATCAAAGCTTTGACCTTGTCAGGATCCTCTTCAATCCCATTCTCTGACACCATATGTCCCAAGAACTTCACCCTTGGTTGAGCCAAATGACACTTCTTTGGATTGAGTTGTCCTCCACTATCATCATACCTCTTGAAGGCCATCTCTAGCTTTGAACAATGATCCAACCTTGAGCTATATACACAAAAGTCATCGATGAGGTTCTTCATAAACTTGCCAAGATAGGGAGAAAACACCTCATTGATACCATGCACAACCATTCATGAGACCAAAAGGAAGAACCCTATAACAAAAGCATGCCCATGGTGTGATAAAAGTGGTCTTCTTTTGATCTTCAAGAGCCAAGGAAAGCTGAAAATAACCTGAGAACCCACATACACTATACCTCTCATGCCCTGCCCTGAATCCAAGATCTCATCTATGAAAGGAAGAGGGTATGGATCTCTCTTCATGGCTGCATTTAAGGGTTTGAGATCTACACAAATCCTCCATTTTCCATCCTTCTTGGGTGTAACAACAACGAGGCTTACCCAATTTGTAGTACTCACGGGGTAGATAAAACCTGCTTTGAGAAGCTTGTCCACCTCTTCCTTCAAGGCATCTTGTTGCACTTGTGCCATCCTCCTCAGCTTTTGACGCACAAGATGAACTCCTTCCTTAAGGCTTATGTGTATGTCCTCTCCCTTGAAACCTCTAATCTCTTCATAAGAGGTGATAAACAAGTTAGGAAACTGCTCTAGCATGTGTAGATACTCACCTCGTTCATGACTAGTCAAGTCGGTACATAGCATGCCTTCAATGATCTCTTGCTTCACCTTAGGTTGAACCTTGGGTTGCATCAGCTCCTCAATTTGCTCATAAGGACCTGAGGTGTCTTCATTCTCCATGAGGAAGACTTGCTTATGGTTCTCTTGCTCTACCTCTTCAAGAAACAAGGATGAAAGGTCTACATTACTATCACTCACATCACTATCTCCATTACTTGTCTCTTCCTCATCACTTGAGGACTCTTCATCATCAACATGCTCATCAAAATCAGCATCCAAAGGTAACCTATTCACCATATCAAACTTCTTCTTATCACCCCTTCGATTGTAGAGAGTGAGTGTACCACATCCCCAATCCTGTATGGCTTTGGTTGCTTGTAGCCATGGTCTTCCAAGTATAAGAGGAAAGGCACCAACACTTGCGGGCATGACATGACAATTCACAAGAGTCTTCACATCAAATACCTCCACCTCCAAGTCCTTCACGATGCCCAAACACTTCACTCTTGATTGGTTGGCAAGCTTGATACGAAAACCTGAATTCTTCACAATGTTGAGTCCAGCCTTGTCACACAAGATGAGGTAATAACACATACCTGTGCACCACCATCAACATAAGCTTCACCAATGCTTTTATTTTTATGCCATGCATCCACCGTAGGACATATATCGGGCAACTCATTCATTGAGAAGACTCTTACAGACCCTTTTGTAGGTTCACCTTTTATAGGGTTGACTACCTGCTTCCATTGCCTCTTTAACTTTGGACAAAGCTCCATAAGTTGAGAAAATGTTATGTCAGCCCTTCTACTTACCAAATCAGCCCTCAAGCTATAATTTGGTTGTCCCTCACCCAAAGGTAGATCCGCCGCATTGTAGTGTTGCTTGGGTTTCCTCTTCTTCTTCTCTTTAGTTGCCCTTGTTTCAACTTGCTTCCCTTTCTTCTTGCTTGGACCCAAACCATTACCCTCTTGATCCCTCGTAGTCCTCTTACCCAAAGGCATAACAAGAGCTTCCAAATCAGCCCCTTCTTTTTTCAAACCAATCATGCTTAGTACCTTTGTTTTGCCTTTCTCCTCCGCGGTTAAACCACTTGGCCCTGCTTCATTCTTGATCTCAATACCATAGTCATGAGAGCGCTTGTTGGATGGAAGAGGAAACATGTCACCACCCATCCTCTTTGGCTTGTCACATTGAGGGCTCTTATGACCCCACTCACCACAATTGTAGCATTGGAACACCTCTCCTCTTCCATATGTACCTCTACCTCTACCACCTGCGGGTGCCTCATAACTTCCATAGCCACGACCATAACCATAGCCTTGGCCTCTTCCACCTCCCATCATGTTCACACTAAGGTTCTTCATGAGACCCACAACTTCTTGCATGTCTTTATGAAGAGCCTCTGCATCCCTTGAAGCAACACCACATGTTGTCCCTTGAGGTACCTGTTCACCATGCCCTGTCAATGGCTCTCTAACAAGCATCCTTGGATGGTCAACAACCTTCACCTCCATTTTTGGCTCCACACACACACCAAGCTGATTTAGACGTTGCATCTTCCACTCTTTATTCTTTGCTATCTCCACTGCCTCATCAAAAGACCTTGGCTTCTTTAGCTCTACCTTCAAGTGTATACTACCCTTCAAGCTACCAAGAAACCTATCCTTCTTCAACATGGTAGGAGGATTCTCATGTCCCAAAGACACACACCATCTATCCCGCAACTCATTGAATTGCTTCAAGTAAGCATCCACACTTTGATTTTCACCCTGAACAAGACCCTGAATAGAGTGCCATACCTTATCCGCATCCTCCACCTTGCAAAACCTCTCAAGGAAAGCTCTCTTTACTCCTTCATAAGTTGTAGCTTGAGGTGGTTGAGCCACATGCAATTGAGCTTCATATTCCCTCAACCAAGTCCTTGCATCACCCTTTAAACAAAATTGGAGGATCCTCAACATAATCGCTGTTTCTTGCTTGTCGGCAAGCAAACAAGCAAACTCCATTTGCTCAATGAAATCATTTGCATCTTCACCTATTTGACCATGAAACTCTGGAAACTTAGTTGTTGCCATGTTGCCAAAACCTGTAAACCTATAACCTGAAGGTCACTTGAAACACTTCCTGAGTGGGGGCACCAAAACACTGTCGGGGAAACAAAAGCACGGGCACCTCTATAGCAATGTCTCCCAAAAGTGCTAAACCCACCAATCAAGAACACCAAAACCTCTGCAAATCACTTTTCAAGAACCACCATCCCCAAGGAAAGAAGACCTCCTTGGATTTTACAAGCCGTCGCCCACCCAAGAGATCACCACATAGGGAAGGAGACACCTGTTGTTATGGCAAACACAATCATGTGAATATACATGTGGATACTAAAAACACACTAATGATCACTTGGAAGTACCCCCTTGCTTGCTTGACTCACCTATGTACACATAGACACTATGTACAATGCTTCGAGATTTGACAAAAAGAAAGCGTAACAGCGGGTCCTATGCTTAGTGCTCTCCATGATACATGAGGTCGGGCCCCAACATGTGGCCACTAGGTAAACGGATCAGGGGTTCCAAATCAAGGGCTGCCAAAGACGCTCCTCTGCGGCTATCGAGACTAACTGCCTAAGAGCCGGCCTGAGGTGATCCCAAGCTCGGAGTAGGCTGTCTGCAAATCTATCTTGAAACGCAGGACTAAATTTGTGGGCCCGCATCTCAGTGAAGATCCATCTAGTGCTCTGCGGCCAAGGACCCCCTAGGCTTGGGTTACAGGCTGAAATCCGGGCCAAGAGGAAGTTCTTCCAGGGCTCACCACTAGGAAGGAGTCCTCTAACAATCACTTTGCCTAGCAGGGCGTGGCTCTGAATGGCAGGGTCAATGATGCCTCGACGCTCTTTGCATCGTGGATGAATGATCACTCTCCAGGCCACCTTGGCCCGACAAGCCTCCCATCACTGCCGGCCCACAAGAAGTTTCGAATCAAATGTTGTACTTGACCAATGCAAGCTCAGGAGAAGGCCTAACAAGAAGTAATGTACCACATAGCAAGGACTTGGTTCGTCACCACCACTCGACCAGCTAGAGATAGCCTCGCAGAACTCCAGTACTAAAGCTTCTTTCGAATGCTTAGAAGAAGAGGGGCAAGCTGCTGTTCCAGAGAGATATCGATGCCCACATGGCATCGTAGATAGCAGACTAGGAGTGCCCCTCGGGATCCATTGGAAAGCCTCAGCTAGCCGCCAAGTTGGGGTGGGTGCAGAGCCTACATAGAAACCACACGACTTGTGCCAGTTGACGCTCTTGATGCGCGGCAAAAGATCTCAATCGCCTCAGTAAATCTCTGGAGATTTCCAACATCGCCGGATAGGTATACTGTTGTGCCATTTGCAAACTTTGAGTCCAGCAACTCCTCCTGAGCACGGAGGGGAAGACGCAATCCTTGAAGTCCCGTCTCATGAGCAGAGAGGAAACTGCTCATGGCCTCAGTAACGAAAAGGAAAAGGTAAGATGCCAGTGGATAGCCTTGCCGGACCGAGCGAGAAAGGGGGAATCTGTCGCCTCGGGCTCCCTGTATGAGAACATAACTATGAGACCCTGAGTAAAGTCCTGAAACACCACGGATCCACTCCACTAGGAACCCCATCCGGTGCATCGTGCCCTCGAGAAATCTCCAATCAACCCTATCATAAGCTTTCTCAAAGTCTAGGAGGAGCACTATGAGGTCCTGCTCTCGCTTCCTAGAAAGTGAAGATGTTGTCCAGAATGCTCCGATCCTGAACAAATCCTGTGTCAGGGATCAAGTCAGGGAGGAAAGGTTGAAGTCTTCGGCTGATGGCCTTGGCCAAGATTTTGTAGGTGGTCCCAAGAAGGATGATGGGTCTCCACCACTGCCGAATCTCCAATCTGTCACCACTCTCCTTAGGAATCAAGTGTATCAAACCCTCTGAAAGCCTCTCTGGCATGGCACTTGCGATCATAATCTCATCGAAGGCTGCTCGAAGGCCGCCTTCCATGAAATCCCAGTGGCGAAGAAAGAAAGAAGCTGGAAGCCCGTCCGCACCCAGGCATTCTCCCATGGGGAGAGTCATCAATGCCTCCGCCAGCTCCTCTGCTGTGAGGGAGTCAATAAGGATTGTAGAGCGGGAGGAACCACCTCTCTTGTGTGCCGCCAAACACTCTCATGCGCGTCCATCGCCTGTGGGGATAATGGGGCACCCGTGAGGAGGGATCAAAAAAAAAATGTCGTGAGGGCCCTCAGCTGGGGGGGGGGGGGGTCAGAAACAGTAACTCCATCTTGGCCTCAAAGCCTGCGAATACCATCTCTCCACCTATGGGGGCCTGCAATCTCAAAGAAGTCCCCCGTGACTCTATCTCTGGCCTAAGTCCAAAAGGAAGCTCTGGCATGGTACCTGTACTCCAACCTCCTCTTCTCGATGGATTTGATCTTCGTGCAGGCGGCAGCTAACTGACTCTCAATCCATGGGTTATCGCGGGAACTCTCCTGAAGCCGCTCGAGAAACGCGAGACCCCTCCTCAAGCACCTCTACTGCTCACGAAATCCATCCAATCCACTCTGTGCTGCCTCCTGCAAAAATTTGCTGATCTCACCAAGGCCCACATCCAAGGTGCTCATGGCGGAGCTTGAGATAAAATCCAATCCTGCCCATATCTGCTCTACCTCGTTGCATATCTTGGGGTCCTGTACGAGGCTGTCCGGAATCCTAGTCCTCTAAGGCAAGAATAACCAGAGCGTGATCAGAAAACGTGGTGCCCACTAAGATGCCAATCATGCCCCGGCGACCACAAGCCCACTCATCCACATAAAACTTGTGAAGTCCAGAGAGGTTGGGGCTGGTGCTCCTCCTATCGGACTGCAAGAAACACAGGCTGTTGGGATTGCGCCCAAACTCTGGAAGATGCCAAGGGTCTTGTATCATGGTATCATCGCTCTAGGATAAGCGTTTTTCTGCTGCCCCATATTCTGCCCTGTCTACAGCCGTTCTCCTTTGCATTTTTCAGATTTGCAGCCCTCTGGTTGCTGCGTTTTCTGGACAGTTGCTGCTGGTTGCTCTACATTGTTCTCAGCCTGAAAGTACCTTCTCTTCAGCGTTTTTCTCATCTGAGGTGTGGAAGCTGGTCGGCGTGTATTTTCAGGTCTGCAGCCCCTTTGTTGGCAGTGTTTTCTTCTCCATTGGACTCATGTCACTGGCAGAAGGGGGTCTTGTGTGGATTCTGGCTTTGGTAGCTGCTTGGTACCTGTGGTGAGTTGTGCGTTTTCTTTTATGAGAGTTGAGCCCGAGTTCAGTGATGGTTGCCTCGATTGTGGTTCATATGTTCTCTGAGAGTGCCAAGTTGGATGGCTCCAACTATACATTGTGGAAGGTGAAGGTGAAGTCGG
Source organism: Cibotium barometz (assembly GCF_041138505.1). Lineage (NCBI taxonomy): Eukaryota > Viridiplantae > Streptophyta > Polypodiopsida > Cyatheales > Cibotiaceae > Cibotium > Cibotium barometz. Next base: position 49,737,308 of record NC_141076.1, read on the forward strand.
CCTTGGGTGGAGTGGATCTTTGGGACTGGCTAGTCACAGTTGCCAATGCTACCCCTCCCATCCTCTCTACTGTTGGTGTGACTCAGGCACAGGTTGATGCTTGGGCAGCAAATGATTGTCGTGTTTTCTCCTTTCTCATTTTGAATTGTCTGGATTCTGTTCTCTCTCATGTTCGTACAACAGATGCGGCACATGAAGTTTGGAAGGCCCTTGCAGATCTTTATGAGATTAAGTCTCCAGGACGGATTTTGGCTTTGGGAAAGTAACTTATGAATCTTTTGGTTTCTGCCTTTCCTTCTTATCTACTTTCATCACGAAGATGAAAGATCTCCAAGACAAGCTTGTTGTATATGGCAACAATATCTCTACATAGGATATCGCTATTCGCCTTCTCTCCAAGCTTCCAGAGAGGTTTGATGCTTACTTTCAGTCTCTTGGTTCTTCTCCTCGTGCCGTTCCAATTACTTGGGAGAAAGTGCTCCCCTCCATTAGTTCTAATGGAGCTTTGGCTGCCCGAGATAAAGGGAAGAATCAATAGAAGAAAGGGAAAGGGGATTCTGACAAGAACTCCAAGGACAACGACAAAGATAAAGATAAATCTTCTAAAAACAAAGATGTGGAGTGTCACTACCGTGGCAACAAGGGTCATAAACAACCGCAACAAGGGTCATAAACAACCCCAATGTCACAAGAAGAAGCGGGATGAAGAAGGAAAGGACTCTACCTCTACAACGGTGTCCTAGATCAAGAAGAATATTCTCCTATTAGCTAGTGCTTCTTGCACGCTGGCGCTTGTGACTTCTCAGTCTAGGTCTTGGATTGTGGATAGCGGTGCTACTGCTCGCATGACATCTCATCGGGATTGGTTCGAGGACCTTTCTGCTAGGATAGGCATTATCACCTTGCGTGACTATTTTGTGCCAGTTCATGGACGTGGTACCATTCCCATCTTCTGCTCCTCCGACGACAAGAGGTACTTCTCTGATATTCTGGATTCAGCATTTAACCTTTTGTCAGGGAGTGCTCTTATAGTTCAAGGTGCAGAGGTGATCTTCTCTCATTACGAGATTACTATTTGTGAGATAAGGAGATGGATAACATCTTGGCTCAGGGAGTCCAGGATAGTGGCCTAAACAAATTGAGCGCTTTGCTCTCTCATGGTTCTTCTTTAGCTCTTTGGCATGCACGGTTTGGCCATTTGAGCTATCAACTTCTTTAATGAGCGTCAAAGGATCGGTTGGTTGAGGATTTACCGACCATCAAGGCTCTAGCTTCTTTATGTTCCTCTTGCTTACAAGCGAAGTAACACCAAGCCGCCTTTCCGAAGGAGGCGACACACAGATCTTCGACATCACTTACTCTTGTTCATGCAGACTTATGTGGTCCGATGAGTACCGTGTCTTTGAGTAAGGTGTTGTACATGCTTGTGAAGGTGGATGACTTCTCCAAATTTACTTGGGTTTTCTTTTTACAGACCAAGGATAAGGCTTTTCAGCACTTTCGTAATTGAAGGACTGAGGTGGAAAAAGAGACCGGTTCTTCGGTCAAGGTTCTCAGGACTGACAGAGGGGGTGAGTTTACATCCTAGGAGTTTCAGCAATATTGCAAGGATCGAGGCATTTGAAGACAGCTTACTACATCATACACTCCATCACAGAATGGAGTTGCAGAGAGGAAGAATTGGACTATCATGGAGATGGCCTGTGCTATGCTTGAGCACTCCTCTTTACCTTGACATTTGTGGGTTGAGGCGGCTTCTACTGCTATCTATATTCAGAATAGGTCTCCTACCGCTACTATTCGAGATAAAACTCCATATGAGGCTTTCCATGGTGAGAAGCCCTCTGTTACTCATTTGTGGGTATTTGGTTGTGAAACTCGCGAACGGGTGCCCAGGGGACTAGGGCCTTTGACACACTTGTTGATACCATCAATGCATATTAAAACATTTAAACATGGCCACATCCTTATCACATATCCATCATCACTTTGCATAAAACATAAAGCTGGACAAAACATCCAGAAATGCTGAAAATGGAGCTTGCACGTGTGACACCACATAGAGGCTGGAATGGGCCGACCCCCCCCTTGGAGTATTTTATTACCCAAGGAGAATAATATCATGTACAAGCTTTGAGGGCCTTACTCCCCCCACGGGAGATGCCGGATTATCCATATACAAATGCCATAACACAGCCCAACACGAGGCAACCAAGCCGGAACATAGGCTGTAGAAATGCCGAGCCAACAATATAATCCATATACCTCCGTGTGGGTACTAATTCTTCCCCAAAAACCACGGGTCTTCATGCAATAGAAAGGGTACAACAAGTACAACTCTCCATTCAGCCGGTACCGCAGGTACAATGGCTGGTACAGCCGGTATAGTGGTTGGTATAGCAGGTACAGAGGCTGGAACAGCCGGTATGGTGGTTGGTACAGCAGGTACAGTAAGTACAGAAGCTGGTACAGCCGATACAATGGGTGGTACAGCAAGTACAGAAGCTGGTACAGCCAGTACAAGGGCTGGTACAGCAGGTACAGTGGCTGGTACAGCCAGTACGGTGGCTGGTACAAAAGGTACACCAAGTACAGAAGCTGGTACAGTCGGTACAATGGGTGGTACAGCAAGTACAAAGTTGGTACAGCTAGTACAAGGCTAGTATAGCAAGTACAACAAGTACAAATGCTGGTACAAGAAGTACAATGGCTAGAAATCATAATAAATGATTAAATACCCTTGCCTTTAGTATTTCTTCGCGATGGAAGCTTCCAAAACAGTCCCCAACAGCCGGTATTCTTCATGGGCAGCCTTCAAGAGAGAGAGAAAGAGAGTAGCCATCATTAGGGCACCCGGTAACGGTGGTAGAGGCTAGTGTGCAGCAAGAGAGCCTCTATTAATGAAGAGAGAGGGCTCCAATTTATAGATTTAGGCCTCCCATGAGCTAAAATGGCAAGAGAAGGCTACAATGACAAGTGGAGAGCCACACAATAGCTGAAGTGACAAGTGTGAGGCCACTTGTCTCACTTTGATCCACTTTATAACAAGTGTCAGGCCACTTGTCTCACTTTGGTCCACTTTCTTGCCACATGTCCCAATCTAAGAGATGGGTCCTTCCATAATCTTTACCTCTAAAAATATCCCAACTGGTAGACATTCTGTCATAGGCACTTTGCCAACTCTTGGTATATGCTCAATTCCAGATGTAATGACGCGAACAGAATTTCCATTGGAGTCGGGCCAAAAATAGCAACTCTCCTAAATTTTAGGAGTGTGGTCCTTTGTATTCTAGGATAATCCCCCATTCCCAAAGCTTGTACTTTCCAAATATTTAAACATCCTGGAGTCCACCAGACCCCTTTCAGACTGGGAAATGTCCAGGCTGGTGACAGGTTGTTTGGCGTATGTGCATGTGCCCAAGGAGCATCGCTCCAAGTTGGACTCGAAGTCTCAGCGTATGACTTTTCTTGGATATAGTTTTGTGTCCAAGGCATATCATCTTTATGATCAACAAGCCGGCAAAGTTGTTGTGAGCCATGATGTGGTGTTTGACGAGACTCCTACATCTTCAGATGGGGGTGATGAGCTTCTTCTTCCTCCACCTCCTCCTCCTCCCCCTGTTTCTGTTACACCTCTAGCTGTGAATTCTCATTTAGATGATGATGATGATGATGTTGCTCCTCTAGCGAGCTCGAGTAGATCGGAGCCTGGATCATAGTTGCATCCAAACTACGTTTGGATGTAATCCAAACGTTGCAAACGTTTGAAACGTTCACTAACGTTTGGAAGCGTAGTGAACGTGCACTTTTTATTTTATAGGTTAAAAAACGGACGCAAGTCAACATCTTTTTTTTTTTTTGCTTTTCCTTCGTGCGTGTGGCGGCCTTTGTGCGGTGTCTCTGTGCGGCGCTCAAGTCTTCTCCTGCGGACGTCTCTATGCGGCGCTCAACTCTCTCTCTCTCTCTCCCGCACACGCTCAAGTCTCTCCCATCTCCCTCCCGCAAAATTGAAACTAAAGGTTGTATAGTATTAGTAAGTGCTTTAATGTTCATTGATGAATCTTCAGACTTCATATTTCAAAATTTTATAAGTAAACTATAAATTTTGTATATATATATATATATATATATATATATATATATATATATCGGGGGTAGCGTTCACTACGTTTGGAATCTTTTTAGCACGTTTTCCAAACGTGCTAAACGTATCGTTCACTACGTTTGGAACCACCTTGGCCTGGATGGTATTATCAGCTAGTTCGTGATTTTGGGTTAAGAGAGCTTCCTTCCACTCCTCCACCTGGTGCTCTTAGGCGATCTTCCAGAGTTATAGGAAAACAAATTCCTGAGGGCAACGTTTTTGTAAACTATGCTCATATGTCCTCTATTATTCATGGTCCTTCTGATCCCACTTCTGTGGACGAGGCTCTTTCTCTTGAGCCCTAGTGTCATGCTATGCAGGCAGAGCTTGATGCTATAGAACGGATTGGCACTTGGACTTTGGTGCCTAGGTCGCAATAGCGCAAGGTGATTGGTGTGTGGTGGATGTTCAAAACAAAGTACAAAGTTGATGGCAGCTTGGACAAGCACAAGGTGAGGTTGGTTGCCAAGGGCTATGCTCAACGCCCTGGGGTCGACTTTGATGAGACCTTCGCTCCGACGGCTTGGATGACTATCATTCACACCATTTTTGCTCTTGGAGGACATCATAGATGGTCCACCTCTCTCCTGCTTTAACTAGATCCAAAAAGTGAGCTAAATTGACCTAAAAATGGTCAAAAATTGACCAAACTGATCTGAAAAATTCTAGAATCAGTTTTCTTGGTTAGAGGCTCACTTTTTCCTATAGTAGAAGCCTCCCCCTTTGTTAAAGCTTAATAGTGTTTTATGCACTGTTACTTTGCTCCACCTAGAGGCAAGAACTATGAATTTCATAATAATTCATTAGTTTTCTTCTAAAGAATTGGTGGCCACTCTTGTTGCAAACAAGAGTAGTAGATCCCTCAAATCATCAAGCCAAAGGAAAGCTCTCAGAAATTTATGTAAGTTAGAAATCTTACTTTTTCTTTATTCTTTTAATGGTTTTCTAATTTTTGTTATCTTTAAAATGATAATCTGAAGCGCTATGCCTTGCTAGAAAGGCTTTCTCCCTCTCTCATTCTTAAATTCAGCCCTTCTTTATCCTAGATGGGTTCTTTCAGAAGCTTGGCCTCTGTGTTGCTCTCATGTAGATTCGAACCTTTATATCCTCCTTGAGAGGGGCTTGGTTGTTATCATTGTGGTCTATGTTGATGACCTCATTTTTATAGGTTCTTATTCTGTGAGGATCCGTTTAGTCATGGATGCTTTGGAGAAAGAGTTTGAGATGATGGATCTTGGCCTTCTACATTACTTTCTTGGCTTTGAGATTTGGTACACCCCTCGGGGAATTTTCTTTTCTTAGCAGAAGTACACACGGGAGATTCTTGACAAGTTTGAGATGATTGGATGCAGATCAGTATCCTCTCCTATGGATACTAGTGAGAAGCTTTCTCTTCTTGATACTTCTCTTGGGATTGATTTGGGACAGTATCGGGTTGTCGTCGGATGTTTGGTATGGTTGACCTACTCCCGATTGGATGTATGTTTCAGAGTCAGTTTATTGAGTTCTTTCACATCCAAGCCTTGTTAGCACCATTGGTAGTGTGCTCTTAGGGTGCTTCGGTACTTGAGTGGTACTTTGGACTTTGGCATATTTATGGCCAGAGGTGCACTCTTCTTGGATGGACTGATTTAGATTGGGTTGGAGATCCGGATACTCGGCATTCAACCACTGGTTTTGTTTTCTCACTTGGGTCGGGAGCCATTTCATGGAGCAGTAAAAAGCAACCTACTTGGCGCTTTCCTCTATAGAGGCAGAGTATCGAGTAGCTTGTTATGCTGCATGTGAGGCGATTTGGTTGCGGAGATTATTGGGAGAGCTTGGCTTTTCTCCTAGCGGATCTACTCTTCTTGGTGTGACAATTGAAGGCTTTCAGCTGTTAGGGTTAGGGTTTGGAGGTATTGCAAACACAAACGTAGAGAGCAGAGAGAAAGAACACGACTCTTGTTGTATTCAGTATTATTATGTGAAGTACAATAGCCACATAATGAAGTGACCTAAAAGATGTGTTCACATATCCGGCCATAAAGTGTGTCGGGTGGACCAAAACACTTATAAACTGTTATAAGTGAAACAACTGGGGGAAAAAACCTCCACTAACTGAAGTAAACAGTGTCCCAGTAATCTACTGATGATCACTAGCACTCCTCTGGGTGCATACACAGCATAAAACCCAACAAACCCCCCTGGAGTGATATGTGATCACTGTACATCATCCACCAAAAGGAAACACATTCAAAGCAGTGCGGAATCCTTCGAATTTCGGACGTGGTAATGCCTTGGTGAAGATGTCTGCCACATTCTGATCTGTAGGACAGTAGATCAGACTGATATCACCTGCCTGGAGTCTCTCCCGAAGAACAAAATGATAGTGAATCTCAATGTGTTTCGTGCGAGCATGAAACACAGGATTCCTGGCCACAGCAATGGCACTCTGACTATCAGTATAGATAGGTGTAGGCTCCTCCACTGAAATATCCATATCCGTCATGAGACGACGCAGCCAAACACACTCAACAGTAGTAGTGTAGGCTGCTCTGTACTCTGCCTCACAAGATGAAGTGGCCACTGTGGTTTGTTTCTTGCTTAGCCAAGAAATGCATGAAGAGCCAAGAAAGAAACAATTTCCACTAGTGGAATGTCTGGTATCAAAATCACCAGCCCAATCTGAATCACTGTAAGCGTATAAATGCATGTCACTCCCCTCAGGATAAAGCAATCCAAGAGACAAGGTACCCTGCAAATACCGGAATACACGCTTCACAGCTTGCCAATGTGACAATCGCGGGCTGTGCATGAATCTGCTGAACTGAGATACGACATACTGAATATCTGGCCGTGTAGTACACAAATAAATAAGGCACCCAACAGCCTGAGCATATGTAGTGGCATCAAAGGAAATACTGTCATCTTGTAGTGACAGTTTCATCCCAGGCTCCATAAGAGTGCTAATAGGCTTGCAATCCTGAAATTTAAACTTCTCCAGAAGTTTAGCAACATACCGAGATTGCAACAACCCAATGCCTCTGTTATCCTGCACAAACTGTATGCCCAAATAGTAGTGTACGAGCCCCAAATCAGACATGTCAAATGTCTGTTGTAGTATCTCTTTAAAAGCTGCAATTTTGTCATCATTTGATCCCATGAGCAAGAGATCATCTACATAAAGACTGATGACCAGCATATCTTTCTCTTCTTTCTTTACATACAAAGTGGCTTCAGATGGACTGTTCACAAATCCTTAAGTGAGTAGGAAAGCATCTATCTTTGCATACCAAGCTCGTGGAGCTTGTTTCAAACCATACAAGGCCTTTTTCAGCCTGCATACTTTCCCTTCATGACCATGTTCTGCAAAACCTATGGGCTGATATACATAAACTTCCTCCTCGAGGTCCCCATGTAGGAAAGCAGTCTTGATGTCCAACTGGTGAACAACCCAACCATGATGTGCAGCCAATGGAATGACATACCTTAGTGTCGACATACGGGATGTAGGAGCAAATGTCTCCTCATAATCAATGCCCTTCTTCTGTGCATAGCCCTTTGCAACTAGACGGGCTTTGTACCTGTCAATGGATCCATCTGCATGTCTTTTCAACTTATAGACCCACTTAGTACCAATGGCTTTCTTGCCTTTGGGCAGATCAACCAAATCCCATGTTTGATTCCTTTTAATAGAATCAAGCTCATCCTGCATGGCTTTGTTCCAATGCACATTGTCTCGTGCATCCACAAATGAATCAGGCTCATCATCATCCTGTAAACTGGCTGCCATAACCATATTCAAATCCATGATGTGTACATGCTCATTGGTCCGTGTCTCCCTACGAGTACGACCAGCAAGAGGACCCTCTAGATGGCTGTCCTGTAATGTCCTCAAATACCATCTAGGTATGTGTCTGACCTGTGGTGCCTGCTGCCCCATATTTGGTTCAGCTTCTGGCTCAAGCTGCTGCTGAATTTCTGCACCACCTTCATGATTTGCTGGCTGTCCTGTACCCTCATGAGTTGGATCACCAACTGTGGAATGAAACTCCATAGGTAGTAGACCTTCAAACACATCATTTTCAGCCTGATTTGCATCATAACCAGCCTTGGATATTTCTGATTTTTCATCAAAAATCACATCCCGACTAGTGAATATCTTCCTGGATAGTGGGTCATATAACCGGTAGCCCTTGCTCTCACGGCTATACCCAACAAAAATGCATTTTGTGGCTTTATCATCCAACTTCCTCCTCAACTCTTTGGGTATGTGTGCATATGCAAGACACCCAAAAGTACGAAAATGTGATACCGAAGGCTTGCGGCCATGCCAAGCCTCAAAAGGAGTAATGGAAACCAATGCCTTTGTGGGACATCGATTCAAAATATGACAAGCACACATGACAGCTTCCACCCAAAAGATATGTGGTAGCTTCTTTGTCTTTACCATACATCTGGCCATCTCCACGAGTGACCGATTCTTCCTTTCTGCAACCCCATTCTGCTGTGGAGTATAAGGAGTAGTATACTGATGTTTTATACCTCTACTCTCAAGAAAGGAATTCAACATGTGTGACATATATTCCCTCCCTCGGTTAGAACGGAGAGTCTTAACCTTGCATCCTGACTCTGTTTCAGCAAGTGCTACAAAGGCTAAAAATGCATCATATACCTGTGATTTCTGTGTCAAAGGATTGACCCAGCATATACGAGAGAAGTCATCAATAAATGTAGCAAAATAGAAGCAACCTCCTAATGACTTCGTCTGCATGGGACCACAAAGATCACTGTGTATAAGCTGCAACTTTTCAGTTGCTCGTAGAGCCTGATCACGTGGGAAGGAAAACCGATGCATTTTTCCCAAAATACATCCTTCACAAATGTGATCTGGAGGCTTCTCCATAAGAAGTAGGTCTGTAAACATGTTATGTCGCTGCATAAGCATAAGACTACCAAAATTTACATGCCCCATGCGAGCATGCCATAACTCCGCATCAACCATAGCTGGAGTAAGAGTGAATGCATTATAAGCAGACTGATCCACTAGCTGAAATGCATCCAACTGATAAAGTCCATGACATAATGTACCAGTAAGCATCAAGGTCAAAGCATTAGCTTTGTCTCTGACCATGCATTTGTCATCATCAAGGTGGACTTGCATACCACAATGTGCTAAAGAAGAAATGGACAACAAATTCTTCTTTATCCCTGGTACATATAAGGCATCTGTAAGGCGAAGAATAGAGCCATCAATGGCTGTGAGTTGAATCTCCCCAATGCCACGAACAGGATATGAAGCATTGTTGGCACACTGAACAGTTTTGCCAACAGGGGCAGGGCCAACATGACAAAACAAATCCCTGCGAGATGTGATATGCTCTGAAGCACCACTATCAAAATACCAAGTACATGCATGCTCTGTCATACTGAGTGCCTGTGAAGACCAAGAGGCATCATAGCTGCATGTATAGAAACAGTAATCCCTGTCCTCAACAAAAGAAGCAGTCTCTGGAGGAGCTTTAGAGGCATCATTTACAGACATGCCAGATTCCTTTGCCTTCTCTTTGGCAATCCTCTTTCTACACTCTGTGATGTAGTGACGTGGCTTCTTACAGTAATGACATTTGCCCTTCTTCTTGGGCTGTCCATCACCTTTCTTGGTATCCTGAGATGAACCACCATCACCTGAATTCTGATTTGAACTCTTTGGCTGAGATTTGCCTTTCCCTTTTTGACCTGTAGTAAATGCTTGTTCAGCACTTGTGTTCATATTCATATTCTTCCTGATTTGCTCTTCTTGTAGCAAGAGAGCAACAAGTTCCTGATACTTAAGGGGTTTAACATCATTCCTCATGCTGAGGTTCAAAGAGGTATGAAAAGCCAAGTAAGATCTTGGCAAAGAGTGCAAGATGGTGGACACAAGCTGTGTCTCAGGAATAATCTCATCCACATTGATGAGTTGCTCTCTCAAATCCTTCAGCTTGTTTAAGTGGCTAGACATATCATCTCCTTCATGCATTTTCTGATTTTCCAGCTCTCTCTTCAAAAACGAGATTCAAGCCTCATTACGAGCAGCATACATCTGCTCCAAAGTCACCCATGCATTTCGTGAAGAGCCGGCTGAACGAATATGAGGTATAATAGACCTCTGTACTGACAATGCAATGAGTGACAAGGCTTGTGCATCTCTGGCATCCCATGTCTTCTGAGCATTTGTTCTTTGAACAGGCAATGGCTGACTTGGTGCCTGTACCTGTTGTCCTCGTCCACGAGCACCCCCTTGGGGAGGAGTGTCTGGAGCCAATGGACCTGGACGTGGTTCATCACCACTAACAAAATCCCAAAGACCTTTTGCCACGAGCACATTTCTCAGCATAAAACTCCACAAGGAGTAGTTCGTGCCGTCCAATTTGTCTTCCTTAGACAAATACGTGAATACATCACTCTGCTGTTGATTTGCCATTGCCAATGCACAATGTTGTTGTGTATCAAAAACCCAATAGCAAGAACCCTGAAAGCAACTGTACTCCATTGAATACAGCTAACCCAAATATGCCTGCACTCTCAATCCTCTGAATGTGCAAAACAATGCACCACTGACTGAGTAGAGCAGCACAAATGGATTACACTGTGCCAAAATGCCCAAAGTTACTGCACCCAAAACCTTGCAAGAAACCTGTAGAGATTTCTTTGCAAGAAAATCTGCCCGTATCTGCCAGAAGATTTTCACAGAGAAAAATGCCCAAATTTCAAAACTTGTAAAGCTTACCACAACTGAACGGAGCAGGTTCTGGTGTCCTGTAAGGAACAAGTACAGTCGACTGTACTGTGCAGGTACACAGTAGCTGCAGTCGTGGTACTGTACGGAAGCATGTACCATTACTGTACGGAAGCAGGTACCAGTACTGTACGGAAGCAGGTACGGAAGCTGCAGTCGACTCTTGACTTCAAATATGCGCAGCAGGTACAGTCGACTGGTACTGAACAGGTACGCAGTAGGTCGCCTGTACGGAATGATGCAGGTGCAGGTCGCCTGTCCGCGCAGGTGTGTACGGAGGTTGACGGCGCTGTCTGCGTAGGTGTGGAACAGTACGGGCAGGCACAGTGTACGGAGCAGGACAGTAGCCTGTACGGGACAGCTCTGTAGGGTACGGGCTGTTGGAGGCGAAGCTAATGAAGATGGCCTGTACGAATGGTGGTGTGGAACAGTACGGGCAAGGCAAGGGCAGGCCAACCTGGTTGCTCTGATACCAAATGAAGGCTTTCAGCTGTTAGGGTTAGGGTTTGGAGGTACTGCAAACACAAACGTAGAGAGCAGAGAGAGAGAACACGACTCTTGTTGTATTCAGTATTATTATGTGAAGTACAATAGCCACATAATGAAGTGACCTAAAAGATGTGTTCACATGTCCGGCCATAAAGTGTGCCGGGTGGACCAAAACACTTATAAACTGTTATAAGTGAAACTAAGCTAAACTGGGGGAAAAAACCTCCACTAACTGAAGTAAAAAGTGCCCCAGTAATCTACTGATGATTACTAGCACTCCTCTGGGTGCATACACAGCATAAAACCCAACAACAATCAGAGTTGCATTGCCATCGTTGGGTTCTTGGTGTTAGCATATTTCATCCCCATATGCTTCCCATATATTTGCCCTTATTTGTTCCCTGTTATGGCCCTTGGTTGTGGGCTGGCCACCCTTATTTTCCCCCTTTTTCTTGGTGTTTTTCATAGCCCGGGTGCTATAGCTCCAGTCGGCCAGCCCCTTTACCTATATATAGGTGGGGTGGCCTCTCCCATTCCGTATCTTCATTGTTGAGTTGCGTGGTTCATGTGTTGACACACTTGCTTCCTTTTATATCCTTCACTTATGAGACTATTTTGTCTCTTGCTCGGGATTGCATTCACTGCAGTATATTCAGCTTATTGGCTTCAGATCTCTCTCTCTCTTGCACTCTCAGTTCAGCAGATTCTAGTGCTCTCCTTGCTTCCGCTTTGTGCACACTATCAAAACCTAGCTCCTTCGATGACTGTGAAGACTCTGCCTCGTATACCTAGCTGGAAACTTCCTCCTTCCACAGTGAAGTCCTAACGGAATCGTTGGCAGGAAATTCCCACTGCACAGTCTGTTCCTGCATGCATTTTTTGCCTACTCGAGGTGTCAGCTCTCCATATTCCGCGGCAGTTTTGTGAGATCGCAAAACAAAGGCTCTTGTGGCCTAGCACTGTAAGCCTAGCAGGGAGTGCTGTGACAGACTCAACCATGTGTCCAAGGGATAAAGATATAGAGAGGGGAGAGTCGAGACAGAAAAGGGAATAGGGATCTTTTACAATACACCACACTGAGCAGGGAATAGGCCCTGGCACCTGCCCCCTTTCAAGAATTTATTCAGGAACAATCCACAAGCACGCTAGCCAGGATTAATACAATCAATGTATACAAAACAAATAGATATGCCGATGTAGGATATCCAAGTTGATGTTGATGTCTAGGCACGAGATCTTTGATGCCGAGCACACCACGAGGATGACCCACAAGAATCTCTCACTGGGCTAGTACCAGATCCAATATCCAAATCCAATGAATCCAAGTCCAATGAATCCAAGTCCAATGAATCCATATCCAAGTCCAAGCTCACATCCAGATCCAGATCCAAGTCCAAGTGCAGATTCAAATCCAAGTCCAAGAATCACTTGCTCATCCCATGAGTAATCTCGACAATGCCTATAGCCTTGTCGATGAAGGAAACCATGAAAAAGCTCTTTCTCGCAAGAAAACGGATTTAAAAACTATTTTAATGGTTTTCGGGTGATAAAAACCTCCCAAAAGCAGTTTTTAGGGTTTTGGAAATTTCAATCCGTACAAGTTTTGTATAGCTGTACGGATCCGTAAAGTCGTACGTACAGGTGATGACATGGTGCAACAATTGATGGAGGCACTCTGAATCAGCGGGCAGCGATGAAAAACTCCATGATTTGGTTCATGATCAAGTAGATGATGATGGAGAAGAGGATCTCCACGCTTCAACGAAGATGGCAACACAATGAAGAGGTTCTTCTTCAACTTGATGCTCAAGAGAGGCTCATGCTTCTTCTATACTTGGGGAAGCCTTGCTTTTTGCCAAAAAGTGATGCTTTTGCCTTTTACTTTGCTTTTGGTCTTTTTAATAGTAAAATATTACTCGACTTTAGTCAAAAGTTTTTGTTTTGCTTTTCTAGCTTTAGGGCCTTGCTTTTTGGCCCTGGAGTTGCTTTTTGAAAAAGCGGCGTTTAGCTTTTTGGTCTGGCTTAGTCTCCTTTTTCCAATGGTTCCCTTGGCTCTAGGTCAATCTTGTTTGACTTTTTTCTTTTTCTTGCTTTTTGACCAAGAATGGTGTCTTTTCTTAATCAAACCTTATGGACCCTGTCTCCATGTCTTCTTTGGGCATGGGTTTCATCATGTGAAATAGAGCTAGGAGGGCCAAATAGTTACATTCCCTCCCTCTTATATCGCAGTTGTGTTCAACTACAGACTCCAAGTGTTCCAAGCACATTGATATGTTCCATGTATATTCATGTGTTCCAAGTACATCATGTACATCCATATGTTTTCAAGGTATATCCATATGTTCCTGGTACTAGCCCCATCTGGTGAGCTTGTGCATCTGGTCTATGTGGTGTTATCTGCTCATCTCGCAACATCTCTGCCTTTTCTTCAACCAATGGCTTTGTTCTTGATGGTACTTCTTCATGGCCTGTCACATGTGTTAGATAAAATAAATGCATACTTACCTCTTGCAAAAACTAGACAAAAGCTAGTCAACAAACAAGTATGCAATCTGGTTGCAATGACCACGCGATTGCGAAGTCCAATACAGTCATCTTGGCCATATGGTCGCAATGACCACCCGATTGCGAAATCCAATTTAGTCATCTGGGCCATCTGGTCGCAATGACCGCCTGGTTGCAAAGTCCAAGATATCTGGCATCGTTGCCTTCCACATACAAATCTCATTCTGGCATCGTTGCCAGCCAAATACAAATCTCGTTCAGGCAACGTTGCCGTCCAATGGGTCATCTGGTATCGTTGCCATCCAAATATAAATCTTGCTCCTAGGGCTACCGAGCATCGTTGCCACCCAAACTAGAGCATGCCCAAGTAATCATTATAAGCAGAATAATGATCAATTCCAATGCAATATATATATACAATGAAGAGAGCTAGAGGTACAATCTCTCCCTCTTGAATCTGTCTTGATCACAAGACGTCGATATACATGTACTTTAAATATATTTGAACCAACCGCTTCCTCATAAACTCCAAGTATATTTGGATAGTCCTTGAAGTACTTCTCTGGCATCCATTTCGTATCCATTTCCAAGAGAAACTTTTTGACCACGTCTTTCCTCTTTTTCTCACAAAATGAAACATAGATTGTTTTGGCTCTTCCATCCCTGATCCTTCAATACAAGCTCCTCTGGGGTAACCCTATACATGGTTTCCATAAACTGTCATGGAAGGCATTATATATCCTCCAGTGATCTGAAAGGTCCAACCAATGACATACATGGTTGACCTTCTTGGTAATCTGAAAGATCCATATACCATCATTCCTTGACTTTGGCAATCCAAAGATAAATTCCATAGCAATACTCTCCCATAGAACATTCAATGGGTGCAATAATCCTGCTGTTGTTTGTCGATCAAACTTGGCCTTCTGACAAACCAAACATAAAGTTTAATGTCCTTTTATATCTTGCTCCTTGGGCTACCGAGCATCGTTGCCACCCAAACTAGAGCATGTCCAAGTAATCATTATAAGTAGAATAATGATCAATTCCAATCCAATATATATATACAATGAAGAGAGCTAGAGGTACAATCTCTCCCTCTTGAATCTGTCTTGATCACAAGACGTCGATATACCTGTACTTTAAATATATTTGAACCAACTGCTTCCTCATAAACTCGAAGCATATGTGGATAGTCCTTGAAGTACTTCTCTGGCATCCATTTCGCATCCATTTCCAAGAGAAACTTTCTGACCATGCCTTTCCTCTTTTTCTCACAGAATGAAACACGGATTGTTTTGGCTCTTCCATCCCTGATGGATCCTTCAATACAAGCTCCTCTGGGGGTAACCCTATACATGGTTTCCATAAACTGAAAGGTTCGACCAATGACATACATGGTTGACCTTCTTGGTAATCTGAAAGGTCCAAGGAGCATGACACTCTTCCATTACTTTGGCCTCAATTCCTTGTGTCACACATAACTTGGGTTTGCATCATAAGAAAACCCTACTTGATGACATAAAAGTCACCAAATATCGAATCTGCAATTTGTTCCAAAACATCTTTGAAATCCTCTTTGGTAGCATAAGGATCCTTCATCAAAGTGAAATCCATATGGTAACCCATAGAAACCGCATAGCTCAGGGGTCTCCGAGATAACGCATCTGCTTCCTTGTTGTCTTTGACATTCATAGTCCAGAATATGGCCTGCTTGGTTCAAGACTGCTCCAATGCAATCTCATCATGTTCAACGACAAAAAGGTCTAGAATAACCAACACAGGTTCTTTGCTAGCATAAAGTCTCAATGCTTCAAAAGGGTTTTGTTTGTGCTTTGGTCCACAAAGATTCCACGCCTTTCTTTGTCGAAACATGGAATGGGCTAAACACCACTACAAACCATTCGTCGAACTTCTTGGTATGACGTCAATCTGATGATCTTCGATCTCTCTAGCTTCTTTGCCTTCCTTTCCCTTACATGTCCCAAGGAAATTGCATCTGAGAGAGTAGGTCTAGGAGTAGCTTCCTTGTCTCCTCCATGAGAAATAGAGCGGGTAGCTCTGGATCCTTCTGCAATGGTGACTTCTTTGGCCCGAAGATAAGCTTTAGCAGCTTCAACTCCTTCAGCTTCGGTGGCTCGATCCTTGATGAAATCTTCAAACATTCGAGCGCTTCTTTGGTCCTTTTCCTTCCTAGCTCTCCAAGCTAGGAATTCTTCATCTTGGAGAAACTGTCTGGATTGTTGAAAGTCATGGTACTCATTTGATGTCATGGCTATGGTCTCATGAGAAAGACTGTCGGCCTTGGTTCCCATCTTGAAGTCCTCATCTGGCCTCATAGTTGTTCCCTTCATTAGTCCCTTGGGTTCCCTCTGCTCTCGACATGGCTCTGTCACCCCAAGAAAGTTTCTTAAAGAGAAATCCTGCTGTGATACCAGTGTAAGCCCAGTGGGGCGTATCATGACAGACTCAACCATGTGTCCAAGAGATAAAGATATATAGAGAGAGGGGAGGCAGATAAGGGAATAGGGATCCTCCACGATACACCACACTGAGCGTGGAATAGGCCCGCCCCCTTTCAGGAATTTATTCAGGAACAATTCAACAGCACGCTGGCCAGGATCAATACAATCAATGTATACAAAACAAACAGATATGCTAATGTAGGATATCCAAGTCGATGTCGATGTCTAGGCACGAGATCTCTGATGCCGAGCAAACCACGAGGATGACCCACAAGAATCTCTTACCAGTCTAGTACCAAATCCAATGAATCCAAGTCCAATGAATCCATATCCAAGTCCAAGTTCAAAGCGAAGTCCAAGTCCAAGTTTAGATCCAACTCCAAATCCAAGTCCAAGTCCAAGGCCAAGTCCAAGTCCAAGTTCAGATCCATATCCAAGTCCAAAAATCACTCACTCATTCCATGAGTAATCTCCACAACTCCTATAGCCTTGTCGATGAAGGAAACCATGTAAAATCTCTTTCTCGCAAGACAACTGATATAAAACCTGTTTTATTGTTTTTCGAGTGATGAAAACCTCCAAAAAGAAGTTTTTAGGGTTTTTGAAATTTCAGCCCGTACATGCCCGTATAGTGGTACATACATGTGATGACGTAGGGCAACAATTGATGGAGGCACTCTGATTTAGCGGGCAACGATGAAAAACTCCATGATTTGGTTCATGATCAAGTAGATGATGATGGAGAAGAGGATCTCCACGCTTCAACGAAGATGGCAACGCGATGAAGAGGTTCTTCTTCAACTTGATGCTCAAGAGAGGCTCATGCTTCTTTTATACTTGGGCAAGCCTTGCTTTTTGCCAAAAAGTGATGCTTTTGCTTTGCTTTTGCCTTATACTTCGCTTTTGGTCTTTTTAATAGTAAAATATTACTCAACTTTAGTCAAAAGTTCTTGTTTTGCTTTTCTAGCTTCAAGGTCTTGCTTTTTGGCCCTGTAGCTACTTTTTGAAAAAGCGGCTCTTAGCTTTTTGGTCCGGCTTAGTCTCCTCTTTCCAATGGTGCCTTGGCTCGCAGTCAACCTTGTTTGACTTTTTGCTTTTTCTTGATTTTTGACCAAGAATGGTGCTTTTTCTTAATCAAACCTTATGGACCCTGTCCCCATGTCTTCTTCCACCTGTCTGGTGTTTGGGCATGGGTTTCATTATGTGAAATAGAGCTAGGAGGGCCAAATAGCTAGACACAATCCTGCACTCCTAATGTACAACTAACATGTTAAAATAATCGATTGGCCGGCTATTTGCTTGGCTGGAACTGCTCTCAAGAAAGGTGCATACGTGACACTTCCTCACTAGAATTGTTCTTACTCTTTGTGGCCTTGATAGCTTCATCTTGTAAAATCTCTTTGCCCTTATGTGCTTCTGAACTTGTTAAATCGGAGACTTGGAACTCTCCCATGTCTTGAGGGTCGTAGCAAGATGCACTATAACATGATTGCAGAAGCTGGCTTAATTAACATTGATTAACATTCATCACCTAATGCTGCATTTACACAAGAGATAGACCTAATATAATGTCCAAAGTCTTGCCAAGGTACCTAATTTAATGTATATCGACAAAACATGATTATATATCATAAAGACAGATCCATGAAGGAGATAGCACAAGCGAAAGCATGTACAGTATACATATGAGAGAGTGCAAAGGAGATTGAAAGAGTTGGACAAGATCACCTTTTATAATAGCAGTAAAGCTTTACAATGGCAATGGCCAGCAACTGAATGTTGAACTATGTGCAAGGGAAGTGGATGAAAGAGTGAATAATGGGGAACTCCTTATATAGTGCAAAAGGAAACTGGCCGACTGCTTCTAGGGCTGGCCGACTGGCCCTGGACAAATAAATAGGAGAAAAATCCAATAAAATCTCAGGTAAATGGTCAAGCCCCAAAACACTGAGATACACAATTCTAACACCCCCTCTGCAGCTCATAGTGAGTCGATGAAGATGCAACCATGGGCCCTCCAGCACCGCGAATACTGAAATCACCTCGAAGAGAGCATCCACCAACCTGTTTCCTCAAAACAAGATGCCACCACGAATAGCAAGGAACTTTGCTTGGCTACGAATTCCTACACAAGTGTGCAGTGAACTCTAAAAATTTATGATGAGCTGCTGGACACACTGCGCCCATAATCCCCATCAATGGACGAAACACATCACGTCCCAAAAGCCTCGAACAATGAACTTGGAATAGATCTAGTTCATAATCTCTGTTGTACCAAAGATAACCATGTCTTGCCAGATGTCTAATAGGTGGAACTCCAAATCACGGTCCCCATGCACCAATAGGTGGAGCTGTAATCAGCCCCCTCTCCCGCCCACAAGCCTCTTCTGGCTAGAAGCACATGGGGGGAAATTGCATGTGTACTAGAGAAGCACACCATTTGGGGTCTCGTGAATCGGAAGCGCCCTAGGAGCCCTACAAGTGGTACTAGAATCTGTATCACTATCCTGTGTCGTGTCTATGCCTTTTCTTTGAGATGAAGCCTTGCCCTTGGTCTTGTTGGGCAAACAATCCTTGGACAGATGTCCTCTTTTCGCGCAAGAGAGACAGCGACTCCGACCTTTTTTCTGAACTGAGGAAAGTGCCTGGTCAGAACTATTGACTGACACCTTCAATTTACCCTGTGAGATGAGAACAGACTCCTCCTTCAAAAGTAGGGAGCTAAGATCATCAAAATCCAACTGAGTGGATGTGACCTGGCACCGCAAAGATCGAGAAATAACATCATAGTCCGGAGGAAGCTTGGTGAGGATAAGAGCAGCTAGCTGAGAAGAGGACAAAGCAGCACCCATAGCCAGTAACTGGTCATGGATAACCTTGGCCTTCATGAGAAAAGATTACATAGAATTGTTTTCAGGAAATAACAAGCCGTAGAGCTGCCCCTGCAAGGTAACTGCCCTCATAGATGAATCTCGTGCAAAGAGATCCTCCAATTTTGACCATACCTGATGAGCACTCGTGAGAGTTTGCACTGCCGCTGAGACCTCCTTGGTGATGGTCCGCACAAAGCACAGAATGTGCCTTTGAGTCCCGATTCTCCCATTCTTGTAATTCCATAGCAAATTCATCCTCCTGATCCTGAGTCCACCGCCTAGAGTTTTGAGGACGCTCGGGCTTCCGTTTAGTGCCCTGAACAATGTCCCAAAAACCCTTGTGGATGAATCAGATCCGCATCTGAAGCTTCCAATGAGTGTAGTTGGGTCCTTTCAACTTGTCATCCTTGTTCGTACAGGGGGGGACCCATATCCACAGCACCAAAGAACAAATCTCAGCTCTCAAACACTTATCTCAATTGCTTACCAATGAAAGCAAGGCACCAGGAACAATCAGCCCCCTCTCAAACCGTAGAGAGAAAGAGGCGGGATAGCAGCAAAACAGTCCAAAATCCACCGGGAACCTCCTACCGGAAGGGCAGGGACTCATGGAGTAAGAAGACAGTGTAGAGCCACGTGTCTGGCAGCACCACGATCAAGAAATGCACCACCAACAGATGCTGTAGAAGAAAACGTAGCCAGAACACTTCAAAAACTGCCTCTGAAGAGCAAAACACAGCCTGTAGGGCTGGCCGATAGCAACCAGAAGAGGGCTGGACCAGAAACGCAGAAAGGTACTGAAACCAGAGTCACATGGGGACGGGGGACGGGGACGGGGACGGGGAAGTGCCGTCCCGGGGACGGGGTCGGGAACGGCAAAAAAAAACCTCTTTTTTAAAAGCAATTTAGGAGTTGTATGCATGACATACATATAGAGACACACTTTGAACAAAATTTTACACCGAATAGACAAAAAAACAAGTGTCATTTTGAGCAAAATGCGCTAATAAAACATCGATGGCACACTGATTATGTGATTGATAGTCTGATAGATACAAAGAGATAAGTACAATGTACATGCCTCATGGGCAGTGAGGGTTACAAAAAAGAGATAAGTACAATGTACATGCCTCATGGGCAGTGATAAGTACAATGTACATGCCTCATGGGCAGTGAGGGTTACAAAAAAGAGTGGGTACAAAATAGAGATGATAGATAGATCATAGATGATAGATCACAATAGATCATGCAATTCCATGCCCTTGAACCACCGCCCACTCCACGACTAGTGTAGTGGACCTCATCCCACCATGACCATGTGTGCACCGCCGGCCTCCTTCGTGAAGAGCCCGCAACGGAAGATGTGGCGGCAGCGCCTTCACCTTGAGATGCCATGAATGATGATAGTGTGAGAGAGAGGGAAGAAGGGTGCAATAGAGAGTTGCAAGTTGCCGCTTGACTCTTGAGGCTTGCAAGTCTCAAAAGGGATGGATCATGGAACTTGGAGAGAGAGAGAGAGAGAGAGAGAGAGAGAGAGAGATGGCTTGGAAGTTGGCACAATGTAGATAGTATAGAGAGAGAGAGAGGGCTAACTTGCCACTTGGGCCTTGAGGCTTGGACAATGGAACTTGGAACTTTGGAAGCTTGAGGCTTGAGCAATGAGGCTTGAAGCTTCAAACTTGAGTGTGGAGAAAAGTCCTAAAGTGTGCCTTCTTTTATAGCTCGAAATTTGCCCGTTTTTGGCCGTTTTTTGACCGTTTATGACCCCTGTCTGCGTCCCCTACCTGCGTCCCCTGCCCGTCCCGCGTTTCGGGAACGCGTCCCCGGGACGACTGTCTGCGTCCCCATTCTGCACGGCGTCCCCTGCGCGCCTCCCCCCCCGTCCCCGGCCGTCCCCGTCCCCGCGTCCCGCGTCCCTAAGGGCCGTCCCCGCGTCCCCGTGTGACTCTGACTGAAACGCAGCTTTTGTATGGGACTGATCTGCAACCGGAGAAGTGATGGAAGCAAAACGCACAGCAAAATGGGTAGATTTGCAGAGTTTGGAGCAGCCTGGACCTAAGCGTATGATACCATGAAGGAGATAGCACAGGCGGAAGCATAAACAGTAAAACATATGAGAGAGTGCAAAGGAGATTGAGAGAGTTGGACAAGATCACCTTTTATAACAGGAGTAAAGCTTTACAATGACAAGGCAGAACGTTGTATAGAAGGCCTGCGCATGGGCTGCTATGGCCGCCGTAAAGCAGGGAGCCAAGGGAGCACAGTGGGGAGGAGAGGGCGCATGCAAGGTAGCTTGGGTAGACAGGAAAAGAAGGCAAGGGTTGCATGTCGAATTTAAGGGTGTTGGTTTTTTTAGAAAAGCGCCGTGCTATTTTTGATAAACAAAGCACAAACGGCTCAAAAAAAAAAAACATGCAACTAATTCTTTCTATTGTTAGTGGTGCATTTGCCCTATCAACTACTTATTTGCTGTACTAATTCTTTCTATTTGCTACTTCCCTTAGTGCTAGGCTTCATTATGGCTGAGTCTGCCTTGCATCTTCGGAGGTTTGATAGAAACTCAGTACGAAGGGCTTTGTGTGAATATATGCTCTTATGTGTGTGTGTGTGTGTGTGGAGTGCGTGTGTGAGAGCATATCTTGATACAGAGTTCTACACCCACTATTGGGCACTGATGACGTTAGTGGGGATGTCATAGTATCTAGTCCATACTATGCATAATGGAGTTGATAGTTATATAGTCTTGTGGGTTGACTACCATGAGTATATAACATGCACGTTCCTAAAAAGGGAATTTGGGCATGCTCCTGGATTCATCTAGGTATATAATTCAGCCGTATTAGCGGACATGCAGATTTCACATTGTGAAGTTTTCGTCCGAGTTGTGGCTAGTTGATATTGCGCTAATTCTTTCTATCTTTAGTGGTGCATTTGCCCTATCAACTACTTATTTGGTGTACTAATTCTTTCTGTTTGCTACTTCCCTTAGTGCTAGGCTTCATTATGGCTAAGTCTACCTTGCATCTTCGGAGGTTGATAGAAACTCAGAACAAAGGGTTTTGTGTGAATATATGCTCTTATGTGTGTGTGTGGAGTGCGTGTGTGAGAGCATATCTTGATATAGACCACTATTGAGCATTGATGACGTTAGTGGGGATGTCGTAGTATCTAGTCTATACTATGCATAATGGAGTTGATAGTTATATAGTGTTGTGGGTTGACTACCATGAGTATATAACATGCACGTTCCTAAAAGGTCAATTTGGGCATGTTCCTGGATTCATCTAGGTATATAAAAAAGCATAGAAGTTTTTTTAAACTTATAAAACAAGGGGCAAACCTGGTCTATTATGCTTGCTGCGTTACAAAAGTTCTTGGATACGGTCTATTGCTTGGATTCACAACACGGTTTCCATCTCTTGTGCGTGGAGGATGTGAGGGCAAAAGGACGAAAGGACCAAATATACGAGAGATCAGAGCAAAACAACACAACATGAAATAGGTGAGTGAGTCTATATATAATGGTGAGCAAACATATGTACAAGAGGCCCTCTGATGTGAGGAGACTCTGAGTAGAAAGACTAGTGTAGAAGCAGAGATGATGTTGGAGCTAAGGCACGGTCGATGATGAAGGCTTGCGTGGATGTGAGACAAAGCACTCTGAGAGGTGGTCGGTGTCGAAGGCTCGCGTTGGTGGATGCAGATGCACTCCGAGGTGGTAGTGGTAGTGGCAATGGAATATGAGGTCATGTAGGCTCTGGTGACAAGGGTGTTGCGGTACCTGAGGTGGTAGATGAAGAGCAGAGAGGGATGCTGTCTCGCGAGTGGTGTAGTGGTGCAAGTTCTGGTGACAAGGGTGCTGCAAGACCTGAAGGGTGCACGCTCTGGTGACAAGGGCGCTGCATACCGGAATGGTGCAAGCTCTAGTGACAAGGGTGCTGCTTACGTAAGGGGTGCAAGCTTTGGTGACAAGGGTGCTGCGTACCTGAGGGGTGGTGAAGAGCAGAGAGGGCTGTCGTCCCGAGTGGTGTCGATGGTCAAGTTAAGCCGAGAGTGGGCTACCGTCTTGATGGTGTGATGTAGCAGAGAGCGGGTTGCTGTCCCAGAGAGTACTGATGATAAAATGATGATGTCCTGTACTGTAGTAGAGAGTGGGCTGTTGTCCCGATGGTGTGAGCTGAGGAAAAACGCTGAAGTGCTCTATGTAGCATAGAGGGCTGCTATCCCACGAGTTGAAGATAAAACGCTGATATGCTCTACTGTAGCAGAGAGGGCTGCTATCCCATGAACTGATATGTAATGTTGATGTGATCTATGTGGCAGAGAGGGCTGCTGTCCCATGAACAGATATGTAACGTTGATGTAATCTATGTGGTAGAGAGCGCTGCTGTCCCAAAGTGTAGCTAGAAACGTTGAAGTACGGTGCTCTAGCAGAGCGGGCTGCTGTCCCAAGGTGTGGCTTGTAGCAGAGAGTGGACTGCTGTCCCAAGGTGTGACCCGTAGTAAACGCTGATGTGTCGGGGCTGACAAGTGATGACGATAAAGCAGGTATGGTGTATGCGCTGGCAACAGCAACAGCAACAACAACAGCAACAGCAACACCAACAACAGCAGTAGATGGTATCAAGAAGTGGTACAATGGTGAAGTGATGAGGCAAAGCTATATATAGTCTGTGCCATGTGGGATTGCTAGCCGGGTAGCCTAAAGGCTGTTGGCCAGCAACAAAGACACAAAAAATCCCAAATAAAACCAATAAAACCCAGTAAAATCCCCTTTTTATGGCTTGGGAAAATGTTGTTTTCACACACCCCCCTCAGGCGAAAAAGGTGACCATGAGAGAAGATGATGGATGCCAGGATCCC
Organism: Cibotium barometz; assembly: GCF_041138505.1. NCBI lineage: Eukaryota > Viridiplantae > Streptophyta > Polypodiopsida > Cyatheales > Cibotiaceae > Cibotium > Cibotium barometz. The sequence goes on from NC_141076.1 coordinate 49,761,410, forward strand.
ACATTGACACACTGGCAGAAGGAATGTATCCCCATCTGGAAACAAAATCTCATAAAGTCAGAGAGGGCAATCGTGATGGCAAAGGTGGCGAAGGTGAGGTGATGTAGATGGGTTGACCGTCTCCCAAAGTAAGATCTTGAACATGACTCTCCACTGAGTAAGAAGTCCCATTCCCTGTGTAGTCGAGATCAAAGTTTGGAGAATCAACTTCTGGTGAGAAGAATTGGTCATAGTCACAAGGAATGGGGGCCGGTAACAGGGGACGGGGGATAGCCATAAGTAGGGAACGGGGATGGGGGAGGGAACGACACTCAAAAAATACTGTTTTTAAAAGTTTTTCTACTCTACACTTATTCTACTTTGGAAGTACATCAAAATGAGCACAAATTTACATAAAATGGTAAGCTTCCCCCCCCCCCCCCCTCCCCCGAGAAAAGATCCTTTCATTAGTTATATAAAAACGCCCGTAGGGCTCCAAAAGATCTCTCCTGCTCATAAGAGAAACAGAGCAGTGAATACAGCAAGGCAGCCCGAGAGACTCTCCCTAGGTGCTGCAAAATACAAGCATCACTACAAAGGACTGAGGGGCTAAATCATACAATAGGGGGGGGGGGGGGGGGGGGGGGGGGGGGGGGGGGAAGCCAAACAGGTGGCCTGTAATGCCAACGAGGGGATCCCGTGTGTAAGGTGTAGAAGGGGCCGCTACGCCAGGTGGTGTGAAAGGCTTGGCGCCGCAAGATCGCCTCGTCCGAGTCGCCCTGGATGCAACTCCTGCCAAATCCCCCGTACAGTCTCTGCTGGCGGCTCCAGTCTCCCCTCAAAGGCCGTGAAACACCGGGCCCTCCAGGTGAACCAGATGGTGAGGCTGCTGAGAAGCTCCCATCGTAAATCCCTCTCCTGTGTCCAGCTGGTGGACGAGAAATCCGGTGCCGGAACCAGGCGAGGCTGGCCCCTAATGAATCTGATGGCCTGACTGTCCTGCTCCATCTCATAGCCCATAGTAGGCCCTGACGAAGTCGACCAAGCAGCGGCACCCCACGTAAACATACCCTCTGGAGAGAGGGAGGCCAGAATACGCAGTATCCGCAGCCAAATCTGCTGCGCCTTAGGCTACAGCTCAAAAGGGAGCTCTCGGAATGTCAGTCGTAATGCCAGCATGCACAGTCAGATGGTTGTACAGGGATCGGAAATTGAAAACCTTAAGCAAGAGAAGGTTCGTTTGGAAGAAGAAAATGGAGGCTTACAAATACAAAGTCAGAAGCTGGCAGAAGAGGCATCCTATGCAAAGGAGCTAGCATCAGCTGCTGCTGTTGAGCTGAGAAATTTAGCAGCGGAAGTTACTAAGCTCTCTTTTCAGGATGTGCATGTGGAAAATCTTGTTTCTACCACATCCTCAAGAGATAAGGTAAACATGGATATTTCAAAGCTGCTGAGGGGATAAGAAGAAGACACATAGTAAGTGCCCAATACATAAGCATAAATGTCGTCTTAACGACTACCGCTGCAGGTTTACGCTGTAAACAAGCCAGGTGCCCACTGCTGAGCCCCTGTGGGCGACCAGCCACTGGAAAGTCGAGATCCTGCGGGCCTGTCGACTAGCCCAGAGCCGAGTCCAGAAATCCTCCACGAACTCCTGTGAGAGTCCCTGTAGCCGCCAATGCCCCGCTGCAGCTAGAGAGACCATCCTCCTCGCCGTCAAAATATGCCTCCCTAGCCGAACAGTATACTGGAAAAAGGTGATCTCTGTGGCCTCAAGGGATGCATAAGGATCATGCCACTCGTACTCCCCAGGGTCCCACTGTAGCCGGGCCAAGGGGCGCATTGCATATGCCCATATGCGCCAATCCGGGAGCACATCAGCAGGGTCGGGGTCAATATGCCACTTCCGAGAAGCGGCGGCCACTACCCGTATCCTCTGAAAGGTGCACTCTGCAACCAAAGGCGACGCCACCTCCACTCTCTGAAGTCTGCTCTCATCCTGAATCTCATAGTAGAGGCATCAGCCATCCTCAGTGCAAGCTCTGACAGCAATTAGGATCTCCAACCGTGTAAAGGCTCCCATTCACCGTGGGGCCACTGGCTCGAAAGGCGTGAACCACTCCTCTGTGAGTGCCTCCTGAATATCATCCCTCATAATCAACCCCCCTCTGAAGTGACTTAGCCTCTCCACCTGGATCTCCTCTGGGAGACTGCAGAAGGCCTGCCAGTCTCCAAAACTTCGTGCTGGGCCTGCCGCTAAAGGTCCACAGGCTAGACGAGGCCGAGAACCCAGCATATGACCCTGCTCTGTGCGAACTGCTGGGCTCCAGATGAGCGGCTGTCTGGCCCGCTCCTCAACACAAGGAGAAGGTCGCTGAGAGAGCCCCGGTCTCAGCAGCTCCCAAGCTCTCAGGATGCTCAAAGCAAATATGTCCTCCCATCCTCTACTAAGGCCTGTCCTCCTCATCTCTATGAAGATCCAGCTAATCTCTGGTGCCCAAGTGCCCCCTGCTGGGGGAGCCCGAGCTTGCAGCCGCTGCAAGAGAAGCTCTTTCCAAGGCTCAGCGCCTGGAAGCAGCCCCCGAACAATAAGCTTCCCCAATAAGGCTCTACTCTGATCGACTGGATCTATAATGCCCAAGCCTCCCTGAGCCAGCGGAAGTGTAATAACTGCCCATGCAACCTTTGCCCGGGCTGGCTGACCGTCCCGCCCAGACCAAAGAAAGTTCCTGATCAGCCTCTGTACCTGGCTGATGCAAGAGCTCGAGAAGATCCAGCAAGACGTAATGTACCACATGGTCGCTAACAGCACCTGATTTGCCACCACCACCCTCCCAGCCAAGGATAGTCGAGCTGTACTCCAATACAAAAGCTTCTTCCGAATGCTCAGAAGAAGCGGGGCAATCTGCTGCTCAGGTGACAAATCTAGTCCAATCTGGCATCCCAAATACCGCACTGCTGTGCCAGGAGGAATCCATCTAAAACCGGGGTCCGGGCTCCATGCCGGAGTGGGAGCACTACTTATCCAAAAGGCCACTGTCTTGCGCCAATTGATCAATGCTCCTGAAGCTGCACTAAAAACCTGGAGCGACTGCTCTGCCCGAAGAAGATTGGCCTCTTGGCCGTGCAAAAATAAGCCCATGTAGTCTGCAAACTCAGCATCGAGCAGGTCCTCCCCCCGGACTGGGAGCTGGAGTCCTCTCAAACCAACCTCCTCTGCCGTCAAATACATGCTCATAGCCTCCGCAAAGAAGAGAAAAAGAAAAGGGGTGAGGGGACACCCCTGACGGACTGATCTGGTCAGCTCAAAACTCGGCCCCCGTCCTCCTGCAATCAACACCTGGCTACGAGCTATGGAATACAAAGCCGCCACCCCTCTGATCCATCCTGGCTCAAAGCCCAGGCGAAGCATAGTGCCCTCTAAGAAACCCCAATCAACTCTATCGTATGCCTTCTCAAAATCGAGAAGCATCACGACCAAGTCTTCGCCAAGAAATCTAGCTCGGGCCGTCGCCTCCCAGAAAGTAAAGATGTTGTCAAGGATACTGCGCTACTTGACGAATCCTGTCTGGGTAGCATGAATCAACTCCCCCAGGAAGGGCTGGATCCTCAAACTCAAGGCCTTTGCTAAGACCTTGTAGACAGTATTGAGAATCGTAATAGGCCTCCAATGCCGAATATCATCTGATACTCCCTCCCCCTTGGGGATAAGAAAGATCAAGCCCTCTGAAAAGCTCTGTGGCATCACCCCAGTGTCCAAAACATACTGAAAGCCCCTGCGGAGGCCTGGCTCCAAAAGGTCCCAATAGCGCATAAAAAAGGCCTCAGTCCGTCCTCCCCTGGGCAACTATGTCGCGGCAGGACCCTCAAGGCCTCGGCAAGCTTAATCTCTGAAAGAGGCGCACCAAGAACTGTACGCATACGATCTGTGACCCTCCTCTGCACATGGGCCCACACAGTCTGTCTGCAAGCATCTCTATCCTCAGTGGCTGGCTCCGCTGAAAGCAGGTCTCTATAGAATGCAGTGGCAATGGCTCTGATCTCCCCGGGCTCAGTAGCTACCGATCCATCCGGTCTACCAAGCTGACGAACTCTTGCTCGAGCATGGCGGGATCCAGTGATCTCAAAAAACTCCCCAGTCACTCTATCACCAAGCTGCGTCCACTGAGAGGCCTCACGACGATAGTAAAACTCATGTCTCTGCTCCTCTGCCTCTCTACCCTCCTGGCGTGCCTGGCTCAGCTGTGACGCCACCCACTCACATGCAGGCTGCTGCTGCTCCTGAAGGCGCTGTAGTGAAGCAAGGCTGCGTCTCAGCCGATGCTCCCACTCGCGAATCTCTCCCAGCCGTGACAAAGCTGCAGCGTGCGAAAAGAGCTAAGCTCGATGAGTCCCTGGGCACACTGGCCTGCTGCATCCTGGTCAGAGCACTGACTATCATGCCAGATCCTCTCAATGTCCTCAGCGAGACTGGGATCTGTAAGTACCCTCTCTGGGATCCTCAACTGCAAGCTGGGCTCCCGTGTCCTCTCCTCCAATGTCAGGATAACTGGCGCATGATCTGAAAATGAGGTGCCAGCGAGAATGCCGACGGAGCCTCCTCGCTCCCCTAACCAGTCGCCCACATAAAAGCGATCAATCCGTGATAGATTAGTCCCTCCCTGCCGGCGATCCGACCGAGAGAAACTAAGACTGTCCTGAGAGCGGGAGAAGGCCCCATGCTGCCATGCATCAGTGATCCTCAGTGACATGTAAAACCGGTCCCAAGCTGCAAGCTCCGTGCCGTGCACTGTAACATGACTGCCTCCCACCCTATCGGCCGGGTCCTCAAGCATGTTGAAGTCTCCCGCGACACACCAATGTGCGGCCTCTGGCAATGCATCCGTAACCTGGGTCCAGAACTCTGCTCTGGCACTAGCATGATTGGGCGCATAGACGTTGAGCACGCCCAATAGCTCATCATGCATCCTCAGAATGACATACTGTGCTCTACGAGGCACAATGATCCCTCGATCCACAATGGCCTACCGCCATACATCTGCAATGACCATGCATACTCCTCCCTGTCCACCCAAAGGACCAAACCCTGTAGACCAAAAGGTGTCCCATCTACCAGGCATCACCGAACCATATCTTCGGATCCTGCTCTCACCCAAGTGGTGCTCCTGCATCATCAAAATATCAATGCTGCCACCAACCAGGCATCTCTGAAGCTCCTGCCTCAAGCAACCACGATAGCGTATAAAATGTGCTCCGCCCTGGCCCTGTACATTCCATGAGATGATCCTCATGGATGACCTGCTGAGGTGGATGCTGTCTCAGCCGTACGGCGGGCCTTCGCAAGCGGCTTGGATGGAGAGTAGTCCCCATCCGAGCGGCTGCGAATCTGTCCACCCGGTGTACTGCAAGAATCACGGATCAGGCGCCAGTGGTTGTGGCCCATGGCGACTGCCTCCCGCTCTGACAGAGCAACCTCGTGTATACATACATATCCAGGGTCGCATGCAAGGTCTGCCACTATGCGCACGACCAAATGACGAATCCCTGAGGCATCCACACTCCCGGGATCCAAGAAAAAATGAGCCAACTCCCATAGCCGGCCTATCACATCTGTCACCTCCAGATTGCTCACATGATGAGAAAACTCAACTGCCTGAGTCTTCAAAGTGCTAAGAGCGAGCTCTAGAGTCTACTACCGGTCGCATGGGCCACATAGAGGGAACGAGAAGGCCACCATTGAATCAAGTGCCTCCTCCCCGCGGGCCGGAGGTATCACTACATGAACTCGGATGGGTGCCGGCTCATGGGGGCCCTCTCCTCCAAAAAGCCGAGTGAAGGCGTAATCAAAAGCCTCCGAGCGTTGTCTAACACCGAGGCGACTCAGCTGACTGCGGATAGATGATATCCGTGAAGCCCGAATCGGCATGGTAGGTCTCCTCTGTGGTGCTCGAGCGAGGTCGGTGCTCAGCGCCCTCCGGACTGCAGGCGAAGGCCAGGGGACTGCCAGGGCCTCCCGGGAAGGTGAGGCGGGTGGGGGGGGGGAGGAGGGGGGGGCGAGGGGGGTGGAGAGGGAGCCGCTGCCGAAACCGGAGCGGGGACGGGAGGAGGCGAAGGTGGAAGCGAGGCGGTGGGAGGGGACGGGGGTGGGGGGGGTGAAGGAGGGGGTGCTGGCATCTCCTGGTCCTCAGTCGTCGCCGCGCAGGGGTCTCCTCCTGGAGGGGAGCAAAGCTGTTCCTCACGGGAACCCAGTGAGGCTGAGACTGTGGCTGCTGCTGCAGCGGTCTCTGGGCGTGCTGCTGTGGTTGTCTCCCTCGGCGGCGCCCCTCTCCAGGCTGCCACTCCGAGGTCTCTGTGGCCTGAGCAGGTGTCCCGGAGGCAGCCTGCCGTGCCGCATCCGTGGGCGGGCCATCAGGGGCCTGTTGCTGTGGTGAGGGTCGAGGTCTCCTGCGAGGGCAGGCCTTGGCCAGATGACCGACCTGCCTGCAAATGAAGCACTGGTTCGGGAGCCCCGAGAACTCCACTCTCTAATCAATCCATCCCCCCCCTATCCTAGGTAGCTGAATGACCTTAGGAAGGGAGGAGGTGTCAGACACCAAAACTCTGACCGAAGGTAGCCCAGCTGCTCTGGCCACCACTGAAGCTGCTGTAGGTCCAGTCTCTAGTACCGAGCCCACCAATGCTCCTAGCCTAGAGAGGAGCGGAAGATACTCCCGGCGGAGTCTAGGGAAGCAAACTGTAACATGAAAAAGGCGCTCTCCCTGCTCAGCCGCTGCTGGGTCAAAGCAGAGCGGGCTGCTGTCCCGAGTGGTGTAGTGGTGCAAGCTCTGCTGACAAGGGTGTTGCAAGACCTGAAGGGCGTAGGCTCTGGTGACAAGTGTTGCGTAGCTCAGGGGTGCAGGCTCTGGTGACAAGGGTGCTGTGTACCTAAGGGGTGGTGAAGAGCAGAGAGGGCTACCGTCCCCAGTGGTGTCGATGGTGAAGTTAAGCAGAGAGTGGCCTGCTGTCCCAGAGAGTACTGATGATAAAACGATGATGTCTTGTACTGTAGCAGAGAGTGGGCTGTTGTCTCGATAGTGTGAGCTGAGGAAAAACGCTGAAGTGTTCTATGTAGCAGAGGGGGCTGCTGTCCCACGAGTTGAAGATAAAATGCTGATATGCTCTACTGTAGTAGAGAGAGCTGCTGTCCCATGAACAGATATGTAATGCTGATGTGATCTATGTGGTAGACTGTAGTAGAGAGGGCTACTGTCCCATGAACAGATTTGTAACACTGATGTGATCTATGTGGCAGAGAGGGCTGGCATTCCAAAGTGTAGCTAGAAACGTTGAAGTACAGTGCTGTAGCAGAGCGGGCTGCTGTCCCAAGGTGTAGCTTGTAGCAGAGAGTAGGTGTGGCCAGTAGTAAATGCTGATGTGCTGGGGCTGACAAGTGATGATGATAAAGCACGTATGTGTCACGTGTATGCCCCCGCAGCAGCAACAACAGCAGCAGCAGCAACATCAGATGGTATCAAGAAGTGGTACAATGGTGAAGTGATGAGGCAAAGCTATATATAGTCTGTGCCATGAGGGACTCCTAGTCGGCCAGCAGCAAAGACACAAAAAATCCCAAATAAAACCTAGTAAAATCCCCTTTTTATGGCTTGGAAAATGTTGTTTTCACACCCCCTCTCAGGCCAAAAAGGTGACCATGAGAGAAGATAATGGATGCCAGGGTCCCACACTGACACACTGGCAGAAGGAATGTATCCCCCTTTGGAAACAAAATCTCATAAAGTCAGAGAGGGCAATCGTGATGGCAAAGGTAGCTGAGAGTGGGCTGCTGTCTTGATGGTGTGAGCTGAGGAAAAACGCTCAAGTGTTCTATGTAGCAGAGAGGGTTGCTGTCCCATGAGCTGAAGATAAAACGCTGCTATGCTCTACTGTATCAGAGAGGGCTGCTGTCCCATGAGCTGAAGATAAAACGCTGATATGCTCTACTGTAGCAGAGAGGGCTGCTGTCCCATGAACAGATATGTAATGCTGATGTGATCTATGTGGCAGAGAGGGTTGCTGTCCCATGAACAGATATGTAACGTTGATGTGATCTACGTGGCAGAGAGGTCTGCCATCCCAAAGTGTAGCCAGATGTAAAATGCTGAAGGACAGTGCTGTAGCAGAGCGGGCTGCTGTCCCAAGGTGTGGCATGTAGCAGAGAGTGGGCTTCTGTCCCAAGGTGTGGTGAGTAGTAAATGCTGATGTGCTGGGGCTGACAAGCGATGATGATAAAGCAGGTATGGTGTATGCAGCTGTAGCAGCAGCAACAACAGCAGCAAATGGTACCTGATATGGTCAAGAAGTGGTACAATGGTAAAGTGATGAGGCAAAGGCCAATGAGGTGATAGCTCAAGTGGTGAAGGTGTTTGCCTAGGACCAAGAGGTCCTGGGTTCAAAACCCCCCTTGGTGCTTCCTCGGGGGCATCGCCTACGGGTGGATAAATAAGCGCCTACGGGCGGCCATCTACTGATGGTGCAATTTGATAACTATGGGAGGATCTTGGGCCAAAGGCCAGTTGAAAAAAAAAAGAAAAAAGTGATGAGGCAAAGCTATATATAGTTTGTGGGACTGCTGGTCGGCCAGCCTAAAGGCTGTTGGCCAGCAGCAAAGACAAAAAATCCCAAATAAAACCAGTAACGCCCAATAAAATCCCCTTTCAGGGCTTGGAAAAATGTTGTTTTCACATAGGTAGGAGGTGTTTTTTCACATCTTTTCTCACGTGAAAGCATAGTTTCTCCTTTTAAATTCTGAAATTCAGAATCGGCTCATAGGTTTTCTTGCAAGAGTAGACGCTTTGCTTTCTTCGCTTCATCCATGGCGGAAGATCTCCAGCTTGACGTCACCATGTCAGACCACGAGGAGCATCCTCAGTCCAAAGGAGATCTCATGTGGAGTTAAGAGCAGGAAGAGGTCGAGGGGGTAGAGAAAACTTACTTCAAGAGCAGACGACATAACTCTGGGCTGATTTACATGCTGATATTTAGCTGAAGATCTCCAGCTTGATGTCACCCTATCATATCATGAGGAGCATCCTCAGCTTGAAGGGGATCATGTGGAGTTTGAGTGGGAAGGGCTCACAATCCTGCAGAGATCTCTGCCATGTGGAAGGATTTCCTGGAGCATGATGGATTCACTCATATAAGAGTTGGTGACTTTAATGAGTGATTAGAGTTGGTGACTCTAAGTCAGTAAGAAGAGTTTGTGACTTTGACTACTGAATTTATGCATTCATGCAAGGGTTGTTGATCCTAGTGAGTGTGTAAACTCATGAAAGTGTTGGTGAGTCTGTTCAGTGAGCATGTGAACTCATGGAAGGGTTGGTGACCCTGGTGAGTTAGTTGGGCTCATGCAAGGGCAATTGCTCTAGTGAGTAAAGTATTTGGATCCAGCATGGGTGGTGCCCATGATCGCGACTGTTTTGGTGTACAAGATGGCAAGTTGGGAGATTTAATCCGAATCATTGCGCACAAGCATTTGCCTGTGAAATGCACTTGCACGTGTGACTTGTTTTGTTTGCCTATACATTGCATGGTATTTCGCTTGTGAATGTCCACGAGCATCGGGTGTAACTTCCGGGGTGCCCCGGGGTTTCGCAAAACACTTGACCATTAATGCAATTAAACACTGAATTTGGCCATAGCCTTAACAAATATCCATCATCACTTTCCATAAAACATAAAAGCTGGACAAAACATCCACAAATGCTGAAAGTGGAGCTTGCACGTGACACCACATAGATACCGGAACGGGCCGATCCCCAACCCCCTCTTGGAGTAATTTATTACCCAAGGAGAATAATATCATGTACAAACTTTGAGGACCTGGTATGAAAACCACACTTTTCCTAGTCCTAAAAAGGAGATTTTACTGGGCTTTATTGGTTTTATTTGGGATTTTTGTGTCTTTCCTGTTGGCCGACACAGTCCCACAGACTAATATAGATTAGCCTCATCATTCATCAACATCATAGACATATCAGGTACCATCTTCTGCTGCTGCTGCTGTCAAGGCCTACACCACATTGCTATATCATCATCGCCTGACAGTACAGCAGCTCAGCGTTTGCTACTGGCCACACCTTGGGACAGTAGCCCACTCTCTGCTATAGGCCACACCGTGGGACAATAGCTCTCTCTGCTACATTTAGTACATTAGTGTTACATATCTGTTCATGGGACAGCAGCCCTCTCTGCCACATAGATCACATCAGCGTTACATAATCTGTTAATATGACAACCCCCCTCTCTGCTATAGTAGAGCATGTCAGCGTTTTATCTTCAGCTCATGGGACCACCCTCCTCTCTGCTACATAGAGCACTTCAGCATTTTCCTCAGCTCACACCATCGGGACAACAGCCCACTCTCTGCTACAGTACAAGACATCATTGTTTTATCATTAGTACTCTTTGGGACAGCAGCCCACTCTCTGCTACATCACACCATCGAGACGGCATCCCACTCTCTGCTTATCTTCACTATCGCAGGACGGCAGCCCTCTCTGCTCTTCACCACCCCTCAGGTACGCAGCACCCTTGTCACCAGAGCCTGCACCCTTCAGGTCTTGGAGCACCCTTGTCACCAGAGCTTGCACCACTACACCACTCGAGATGGCAGCCCTCTCTGCACTTCATCTACCACCTCAGGTACCGCAGCACCCTTGTCACCAGAGCCTGCATCACCTCATCTTTCCCTACCACTTCCACCTCGGAGTGCCTCTGCATCCACCGACGCGAGCCTTCGATACCGACCACCTCTCGGAGTGCTTTGCCTCACATCGACGCGAGCGTTCGTCATCGACCGTGCCTCGGCTCTGACATCATCTCTTCTTCTGCACTGGTCTTTCTACTCTCAGAGTCACCTCACATCAGAGGGCCACTTGTACATATGTTCACTCACCATTATATATAGACTCACTCACCTATTTCATGTTGCGTTGTTTTACTTTGATCTCTCGTACATTTGGTCCTTTCGTCCTTTTTCCCTCATATTACTCTCCCCACGGGAGATGCCAGATTATCCTTATACAAATGGCATAACATAGCCCAACACGAGGCAACCATAAAATTCAGCCGGCACATAGTTGTAGAAATGCCGAGCCAACAATATAAACCATACACCTCCGTGTGAGTACTGATTCTTTCCCAAAAACCATGGGTCTTCATGCAATAGAGCTGGTACAGCAAGTACAACTCTCCATTCAGCCGGTACAACAAGTACAATGGCTAGTATAATAGGTATAGTGGCCGGTACAGCAAGTACAAGGGTTGGTATAGCAAGTACAAGGGTTGGTACAGCAAGTATAGTGGCTAGTAAAACAGGTACATTGGTTGGTACAGTAGGTACATCAAGTACAATGGCTAATACAGTGGGTACAATGGCTGGTGCAGCCGGTACAATGGCTGGTACAGTAGGTACAACAAGCACAAGGGCTGGTATAGTAGGTACAATGGCTGGTACAGCCGGTACAATGGCTGGTAGAGCAAGTACAAGGGCTGGTACAACAAGTACAGTGGCTAAAATCATAATAAAATGATTGAATACCTTTGCCTTTAGTATTTCTTTGCGATGGAAGCCTCCAAAACAGTCCCCAACAATCAGTATTCGTCATGGATAGCCTTCAAGAGAGAGAGAAAGAGAGTGGCCATCATTAGGGTAGCATGAAATGGTGGTAGAGGCTAGTGTGCAGCAAGAGAGCCTCCTTCAAATGAAGAGAGAGGGCTCCAATTTATAGATTTGGGCCTCCCATGAGCTAAAATGGCAAGAGAAGGTTATAATAACAAGTGTGAGGCCACTTGTCTCACTTTGATCCACTTTCTTGCCACATGTCCCAATCTAAGAGATGGGTTCTCCCATGATCTCTCTCTAAAAAAATATCCCAATTGGTAGCCCATTTGTCATAGGTACTTTGGCAACTCTTGGTATCTTCTCAATTCCATACGTAATGATGCGAACAGAATTTCCATTGGAGTTGGGCCAAAAATAGCAACTCCTAAATTTTGGGAGTGTGATCCTTTGTATTCCAGGATAATCCTTTATTGACTTCTTCTGTGGGGAGTATAGGGCTGTTGGACAGCAGAGAGGAGAGTTTGGAGGCTGGCTGACTACTACGGTTGCTGCCAGACAACTGGTCGACTCCATGAGAACAAGCTTCAGGGCTGGTCGACTATCGAAACTGGTGCTACTGGGCTGGTCGACAGTGATTTCTCCCTTTTCTAGTGCTGGCCGAGTTGCTTACAGGATATGGAGAGCCAGTCGGATTTACAGCAAAATTCAGCAAGATACCAAGGGTTTTCTTGGGATGGAACCGATACAGTTTGTGCGTGGCTTCAACCCTACTCTGAATGGATGCAAAACGATTTGGTCTAAGTGCTGATTTGCACAATCGTGTGGACAGCCGTGAAACCAAGGGAACAATTGGTGATTGTTTGGCCTTGGTTGGTGACCGAGGGCTTGGTTTCACGGGAAGGCAGTTGGTGACTGCTTTGGCCCTAGTTGGTGATCAAGGATTTGTTCTTTTGGAAGAGCAGTTGGTGACTGTTTTGGCCTTGGTTGGTGACCGAGGGTTGTTTTTCTCTATTGAGTAGTTGGTGACTGCTTTGCTCTGGTTGGTGACAGAGAGCTTGTATTACTTTGTTTTCCATAGATTTGGATAAATCTGGTGCTGGTAGAGGAGTGGATTGTTGGTAATAAAGATACCCCAAGGGGGAGCTGGCCCAACTTCAGCCCCTAGTGCTGTGTCGTGTGCAAGATTATCTTGTGTGGCTTCAAGATGTATATGTTTATGATGCCCGTGGTGACAGATGTATTGATTCATGCTCATGTTGTGCTGGATGTTGAATGTATATTGTGATTTGGGCCATTGGTTTTTTGTATTGATATGCCCGCTTGTGACAACAAAACTCTAGGCTGATTTACAGGTTGAAATTCAGCAGTTACGGGAACAGGTGGTGCTTTTGCAGAGAGCGGTTATTGGTACAACCACTACTCAAAGCACGGTTGGAGTTGCTCCTTCGTTCATACCGGATGCATTTGCAGGTGAGAAGGAGAGGATACATGAGGTTGTAGACTGTTGGCTCAACTATTGGAATGTTCAACTATGCTGAACTGTTGGAATGCTCACTTCGAGTTTCACCCTTTCTCGGATGCCCGGAAGATACAGTTGGCGAGGGGTCTCCTGAAGAGGAAAGCCCTTACTTGGTGAAGAGAGCTGATGGATAAACCCACTACTTCAGTGGGTTTTGAGACTCAATTTTGAGATCTGTTCCTCTAGAGTCTAGTGGAAGGATGAGTTTGACGTGGTGTGCAAATGCAAGACTTGGATATGTGAGTCGTGTCTTTTAACACGTACTTACAACAGTTTAGAGAGTTGCAGCCGAGGGTCGAGGGTCAAGCACATGGCGCAGGCCCATAGGGCATAAATTTGGATCTTCATCCAGAAAATCAGCACTTGATTATGATTCACATGTCGTGCAATCAATTGTAAAGCAACAATGGGCAAGTTGCAGAGGAGCTGGCTATGGAGTTGAGACTCTGACATGCAAGTGTACTTCCACTCTTTAGCCCTCTTTTAGTTCTGATCTGCATTGGCTGTTGGCGGCTGGCCAAGAAACACGGGGATGTCAGACTTCATCAACTCATCCCCATCATCCCCATGTTGAAGTTCTAAGGTTTTTGGTTCTAATTGAATCTTGTTTCTTGAAAGACTGCACCGCTACTAGCCATAGGTCTTGCCTTGCCTCTCTACATTATAATTACACACTAAGTAAATGGACCCAAGTAATATATGACGCATGATTACATACATAAGGGCAACATATGCCAATATATGAATAAATAATGACACACAAGATGCGTAGGGGCACTCAAGCACTGCCTCTTATACACAATAAAATACAAAATCTCAGGCATTGTCGCTTTGTTCCAGGTTCGGAAACAAAGTTAATTCTTACTTGTCAAAGAAATAATGAATGTATGTCACTCACAGGGAATGGTTAAATCTTTAAATCTTTGAAGAAACGACAGGAGGCCTATAGGTGAATCTTTGAAGGATGGGACCAAAAGGGAATGCTTATGGCTTGATAACATTAGTGAGAGAGAGAGAGAAGAGAGAGATGCTTCTTCCCTGCATGGAGAGAGAAAATGGAAAGAAAGTAATACCAAAACACTTATGAGACCAAATAAGTAACTAAAAGACCGTGTGGGTTTTTGAGCTAAATCTATGGTCTAGAAAAGAAAACATACATAAAAACACGAGTAGACCTACAATGTCAAGCATCAAGTACAATCACCTTTATCATAAATTATCTAATATTGATTTTTTTTTTTGTTTACGCTTACGAATCTTCAATGAGCACTCTACCTTCACGATAGATTACCCAATTGCCTTTTTTTTTTGACCTTGGCTAATCATGCGTTGGGTTGTCAAGATTAGATGCCTGCCTCCCTTTCTTTAAGCTTGCAGATCACTCACTGAAGTCACTCATCGCTTCTCTTTAAAAATCGCCTTCTTTACCTATGCCTATGGGCCCACGAAGTGAAAGACCACTCACTCAAGTCACTCATCGTTTCGCTTGTAATGCCCCCTTTACCTATGCCTAAAATGACGCGAAATTCAAAATCTAAAGTTGAATATGGTTTCTAGTGAAAAGCAATCAGATCACTTTTTGTGCCTTTTTGAAGAGCAAGCAAGTTGGTATGCTTTTTTCATGAGTAAATACATGCGTGCATTGAAAACAAATTGCAAATGTTGTCTTGCCGTATTGGTGAATATGCAAGGATTGATTAATATATTGCCTCATTTACTTTAATATTTTTGCGTTGTGATTAGAAAGTTGATATGCTAATGATTTTCATTATTTATATGCATGTTTTATGGGTTTAGATAAGGCACTCTTGTAGAAATAATGACAAGATCTTGCAGATATCCAGTTAAGTAGAAGGAATAAACTAAATTTGAAAGCCACGACCCAAATGCCTATCATAATTTAAAAACTAAAAAAGAAAAAGAAAAGGAATAATGAATTGTAATGACAATCAACAAGAATTCATTGCCAGAACTTTTACTCATTCATTAATGGCTCCACTTTATTTTGACTAGTCTAATGGTCCGTCTCTGATGGGTAGGAGTTGGGCACACTATACACCATTCAAAAGACAACTGTACAAAGAAAAGCCATTTGTCATGCAGTCACCTCTCTCTCTCTCTCTCTCTCTCTCTCTCTCTCTCTATGTGTGTGTGCGCGCGCGCGTTGCAGTCCTCCCCTCCTCTTTCTCTCTCCCCTTTAGGATTGTCTCTCTCTCTCTCTCTCTCTCTCTCTCTCTTTCTCTCCCCAACACACACATAAATATACTCTCTCTCTCTCTCTTTCTCTCTCTCTCTCTCTCTCAGAAGCACCCCCCATCAAGGAGTTGATGAGAAAAGTAGTTACCTCCATGTTTCAACCTGCATGCAAGTTAACAAATCTTGTGTGAGAGGGAGAATATAGCATTGTGAGAGGGAAGAAGCACTCTCCATGGGGTTTCAAATTGCATGCAAGCAAATAAAGCCCATGAGAGAGAGAGAGAGAGAGAGAGAGAGAGAATTGTGTGTGGGGGGGAGGGGGGGAGGAGTAAAAATAAGCCTTCCAAAGTTTTTAAAAGTCAGGCCTAAAAATAGCACCCAAGCCTTAAAAATGCCATGGACATAAAAATAGTATGTGTGTGTGTACTCGTCTATATGCATAAATATATATGTCTACGTATATGTATGTACGTACACACACACACACACACACATATATATAGGGCATATGTATGTAGATGTGATATGTGCATGTATGTAACATGTAATTTTAAAAAAACATGAAAAATAAAACTTTTTCAATTTAAATTTTGTACATAAGTAAAAATATAACTGTTTGTATGCTTATGTTTGACAAAATAAGGACATGTAGATTTTCATAACTATCTTTATAGTATGAATAATATATATGTTAAAAACATAATACTCTCTCTCACATATAGGACAAAGTAATGACATGGTGATTTTTATAACATGAAAAATGTATATTTTTAAAAAATTGCTTCGTATTAGTAAGCCTTGTTTTTGAAAATTTTGGCATAAAAAGTTTACTTCTACATGTTTGTCGATATATTGATCTCTTCTATGGTAGTGTTTTGATATAATTGATATGTTCTTTTGTAATTTGTTGACTCCATATGTAATACATGAATTTTTACAAACTCTAACGTGAAGGATAAGTAAAATCAAAACACCCAATAGTAAAAATATTCAGCAGATGAGTGACAATGCCTGCTTGGGTGTGACGGTGCAAATGCTAATGTGTACATGAGGTGCTTGTATGGTGTGACGATGTGTAGTCAATGAAGCTTTTAGATACCTTTGTGCATGGAAGGATGTAACTTATGTTGGTGTGCCATAGAGAAGATTTTATGGCTATGTTGGTTAATCATTCAGCATGTTGTCTCACAGAGAAGATTGTTATGGCTCTGCCATTTGTTTTGTGAAGCCTACCTTGGATTAGAGGATGAGCTTATGCCGATACTTCTATTGAGATAGCATATGCTTCCTGCCTACTACAAGCCCATAACAATTGATTTCAATGTTAAGCATTAGTATGGTGCACCTATTTGTTGATGCAAAATAACAATATTTGAGTAAACACTGATAATGTTGAGCTTAGAAGATAGAATACTATATCCATAACTTGCATACTGTGAGTTGCGGCTTGCCATACAATTTTAAAAATCAATCACACCAATCAACGTAACACTTAAGATAGTGGCATGAAAATGGAACGACACAGATTCAAATGCAGGCTCACCTTCAGGTCGAGGCACTTCTCCCATCCGGAAGGCAAAAGGCACTTGCACTCGAGGTCAATGGCGGACTCAAAATTGGGTGGTTGAAGAGCACCTAGGAGATCAAGAGTGGTGATGTGCTTACTACTGTTGCTGCTGTTCCTCTCTATCGGACCCATCATGAGCTCCAACATCATTCAGCTATCAACCTCACCCTCGTTCCTACGCTTCCTCGGAAGCTAGCTATGCTCACACCCTTGCCCTATTGCGCACAGTTTTTCTCGCTTCAGATTTGGAAAGTGGAAGAGAAAGAGGAGGAAAGAGAGATGTTGCCTCTTTAAATGCGCAATGCCATAACCTCTGGCGAATAATATTCTCATCAGCCCTTGCACCCAAAAAAAAAAAACAAGACAGGGGATCTACAGGTATCATTTGCTTCACCTGCTCACCCGCCATGCTAACTGAGACTCTGCATGCCCTTGCCCATTAGGGTTTGGGAGAACGTCTATTCCCCCTCTACCCCCACCTCTGGTGGCGCTTGTCATTCTTTCCCCATTGGGATTTAAGTGGAGGTGATTCAAGCCCTCCCAAATGGCTATTACATCTTCGTGTTGTTTAAAGACCTTTCAATGGCCTTGAAGGTGATGGGCTCAGGCCAATGGATGTACATGAACTTACCCTTGTGTTTCTTTCCCAGCGAACCTCACCCCGTCCCCCTCTTTCGGTTGGCCCTAGACCACCGGTAGAATTCCTGAGGGGGTGGGTAAGAGATAGCTGTTGTTTGGCCCTAGACCAACGGTAGAATTCCTAAGGGGGTGGGTAAGAGATAACTGGACTAGCATTGGGATTTAAGTGGAGGTGATTCAAGCCCTCCCAAATGGCTATTACATCTTCTTGTTTAAAGACCCTTCAATGGCCTTGAAGGTGATGGGCTTAGGCCAATGGATGTACATGAACTTACCCTTTTGTTTCTTTAGGTGGTCCAAGGACTTTAACCGCTCGGGACCGAAACCCTCTGCATGCCTGGTTTGGGTCCCCAATCTGCCCTTCTATCTTTATCTTTGGCCAAAGAGAATAGTAGCTCCTACAGGCAAGGTCTTAAGTCCGAGGCCCAAAAATGATTATAACCCCGCTTGGCATCCTCAAATTTTGGTTGAAGTGGATTTGGACAAGCCCTTGATTGAGGAAATGGAGGTAAACTGTGGAGAATATATTTTCAAGCAACAAATCTTTTATAAACACCTCCCCAGTGCCTGTTTTCACTGTGGGGCTCAAGGGCATGTTATAAGAAACTGTTCGGTTAGATACCCTAACCTAAAATCCCCTAGCCCCCAAGTCTCTCCAACTACCATCCCCAAATCGCAGAACATAAAGGCCAGTACCTCTAAGAACCCCCTCTCCCTCCAGCTCATCTGCATGGAAAAGAGAAAAATGATGGCTTTAGTGTACCCAATAGAAGGAAAACTTTTAGATAGCTAAGGTCCATTCACCAAAAGTCATTTTCCAACTCGTATGCCCTACTGGACAACCCCTTGGATTCTGATGAAATAGAAGACTCTTAGGGGACTTCCATCCTCCCTACTCCCTTGGATAGAAACAGACAAAACGCTGAGATTAATCAAATGGATCATGACCTAGATAATAACTTTAACCCTCTGGAAGATGGACAATCTGAAGAAACCCCAAACAAGGTCAACCTTGAATTGTCTGACCCTGATGCAAGAATGTTGGGAGAAATGGATGTTGCAAAAGAACTGAAAAGGGTCCACTCTCAGGTGGGATCCTCAACCCCTCAGTGAGCTACCAAGAATGACTCTAAAAAGCCACATGCTCAAAGGAAGACCAAATGAGGTGCTCTACCTTTAATGTTAAGGGTCTTACAGACCCCTCAAAGGCCCAAAAGGTTAGAAATTGGCTAAAAAAGAAAGGAAAAATTGACTTTATTCTCTCAGAGAAGTGAAAGCTATTGGACAGGAATTGGAAGCAAGGCTGCAGACCATCTCCAAAGACCATATATGGATATTCACTGCACAATCTCAAGGATCTGGAGGAGTTGCAATTGGTATGCATATGGACCTTTAGGAAAATCTCAAGGATGTTCATGTGGATGTATTTTGACTAGGTGCAGGGCGAATTCCTAGAGGGACTGAATTGCAGGCATGGCATCTCACTTCTGACTTTTTTGACCTGTGTGGCCTTGGAAATGTAGGAGAATTCACCTGGCAGAATTATGTGGTGGGAGAACATGCCAAGAAAGCTAGACTGGACAGAGGTTATGTCAGCAAGAGTCTATGTAACTCCTTTGTTAGGGGACTGAATGTAAAACATACTTTTCCACATGCCTGTCTGATCACTATCCCATCTTACTCCTTATGGATAATACTGACAAAAAGGTCAGTAATAATCAGTGGTTCCGCACTGACCCATCACTGTTTAAACTTCCTATAGTGCAGGAAGAGATCAAGAAAATTTGGAGTGACTTCTTTGGAAGAGGACTCACTCTAGCCAAGGCATGGAGTCTTGCTATCAAATCTGCCCAGTCCCTTCTTATTTGTACTAGGAAGGAATTGACCAGAGTCAGGAAACAAAGGAAAGATCAGCTATATTTGAAACTTAAAAGAGTTGGAAGAAGTAGAAAACAAGAAGGACCCCACAATTCAAGAAGAGGTGTGTAGGCTTAGAGCTCAGATTAAGAAGGAAGAAGACAATCACTACAACATTCCAACCTATTCTTTAGAGATTGGTGGGCTGGTAAAAGTGACCTGCTATCCCCTAAAATGTTTAAAATGCTAAAAGTGAAACAAAGCAAAGAGTCTCTTCCTTTCCTAAAAGTGACCTGCTATCCCCTAAAAGTGACCTGCTATCCCCTAAAATGTTTAAAATGCTAAAAGTGAAACAAAGCAAAGAGTCTCTTCCTTTCCTACAAGGTGTGAATGGGACTAAATGATGCTTAGAGGAGGGCAATAGAAAAGTGGCCCTCCACCATTTTAGGAATATTTTCAACAAGGGGGGAGAGATCACAAAGGATCAGACCAAATGCATAGCATTAATAGGGGAATCTAGGAAACCTACCATCCCAAAAACCATATCAAAAACCATGGAGAATAATCTGTCAGTGGAAGAAATTAGTAGGGCCATAGACAACCTTAAAGGCAAAAAGAGTCCAGGGATCGATGGTATGCCCTCTGAATTCTTCAAAACATTCAAGGAGGTTCTGATTGGTCCCCTACTAGAGGTGTGGCATGAGGCCCTGCCATATGGAGCTCTCCCTATCACCATTAATGAAGTATGGGGATATGGAGCTCTCCCTATCACCATTAATGAAGGATAGATTAAGCTTATTCATAAGAGGGGAGAGAAAGACAATTTGGGTAACTGGAGACCCATAACCATGCTAACATGTGCCTACAAAATCTTTGCCAAAGCCCTAGCCTTGAGACTTTCCTACCACTTGAAAAGCTGGATTAGACTAAAACAAAAGGGGTTTATAAAAGGCAGATACATTTTGGATGCTATAATTACTCTTTGGGAGGGTTTGGGCTATGCCGAAGAATCCAACGAAGACTATATTTTTTTCAAAATTGATTTTGATAAAGCATATGATAGATTAAGTTGGCACTATGTCTTGGAATCTCTCAGACACATGGGTGCAGGTAAACAGTTCATTATGATAGTTAAAACCCTTTTTGGGAATGCATCTACGAGGATCAATGTTAATGGGGTGCTGTCTGACCCCCTCCCTCTCACCAAGTCCATTAGGTAGGGTTGCCCCCTAGCACCATTACTATATGCCATTGCTGCAAATGGATTGAAATGGCTTATCAAGGACAGGATGGACAAAGGGAAGATGCAGGGAGTAGCCTTACCTAATGGTAAGTAACTATGTACACAAATGTTTGCAAATGATACTAATGCAATGGTTTCCAACACTGAGTAGCACATCCAATGCTTTTGGTCATGCTTGGACATATACTATAGAGCCTCAGAACTCTGATTGACAAACCTCCTGAGTGGTTGCTGTAGGTTGGCTACAATTTACTAGAGGATGGTGTGATTTTCAGACTGTTGGGTATCCCCATGGGTTTCAAGGTTACCATGAAACAAAGATGGTTATGGATTCTTAGTAAAGTAGAGCACAAACTAAACAGATGGCAAAAAAAAACAACTCAACCTTGCAAGCAGAAAAATGATCATCAATCACTTCATTATCCCCTCACTCATCTATTTTCTTAGTTGCTAGAGACCTCCTAAAGATAACCTCAACCAATTCATTAGGTTATGTAGGAACTTCTTGTGGGGTGGGGACCCATGGTTAAAAAAACACCTAAAGTGAGATGGGATTGGTGCTGCATTGAAACTGGGAAAGGGGGGCTTGGTCTCCTCGATGTGAGTGATGTGGTAGATAGAATGGCTACCAAGTGAATATTCAGAAGCTTCCTCAATCCCTCAGAAGATTGGGCCTGGTTAATCAGTAGAAATCTCAACCAGTTCAAGCTTAAAAGACACCCCAAGTGGAAGAACCTCCTACCTCTCACTATATTGGAGCAAATACCCTATTAAATTGGTGGGCAACCCCTTACCCTTACAAAGCTTTCAGATGAACAGAGCCTGGTTGATAATGCACAGAGCCTTGTGGACACAACAGAAAGCTTTCAGATGCCGGATTGGAGATGGCAAATGTGTCAGATGTGTTAAGGGCTAGATGATGACCTGCATATCTTTATACACTGTCCACAGGCCCAATAGTGTTTTGTCTCTATAACCAAGTGCATTATGTCATGGAATGGTCAGACCCTGCGGTGGAAAAATCTGATTTTGGGGGAAAGTATAGGTTGCTCAATGGAACTTTGGTCTGTCCTGAGATGTGAAATGCTGTGGCTGCTCTGGTTAAATAGATTGGATTTCATATTTAATAGCTCACCCTCTCAGCACATTTGGCTGAAAGATAATCTAATTCATGCAGGAGAGCGGCATGTGCGGAGAAGGGTAAAGGAGCTGGACACCAAGATTAGATCTATAGTTGCACAAGAAGGTTTAGATAAAGAAGGATGACAGAAAGATTGGAGTAATTCTGGATCTCATGCTTATTAGAGAGATTGTTGTAACTAAAGATAAACCTCTGGTTAAAGCTCTCTACTCCATGTAATCTCCCCTAGCTTCTTAATATAAAGCCTTAATTTGAAAAAAAATAAATTCTCATAAATGTTAAAAAATTGAATTAGGATTCAAAATTTTAAAGAAAATAAAGACTCTTAGAGATACGTTCATATTGAAGGAAACTGACATGGAAAAATGCCAGAGGATCCCTTAATGAATGACTTCTCTCTAGACTCTCACCCTACGGTAGTCTTCTCTCTAGTCTTTACCATGTTGATTCTTTCTATCATGCCTAAAAAACTCACCACGTGGAAGATGTAGAAAAGGCAGCATGCCTTCTCCTTTTATACATAGTAAGAAGATTGTAGCCGTCTTTTTGGAAATAGAGCAAGCGAGTGCATTTCATTGGCTGGTAAAACTTACAAGTGAAGGTTGCGGGTTCGAATCTAGTGGAAGTGTTGTCTAATTTCAATGGCAAGCACCAAAAGATGGAATTACTAAATGAGAGTGAGCATGGATCGTATGGTACCTTACAATGCAAATGCTATTTGATTTTGTTTTTTTACAGGAACTTACTAAAATTGATACAATCATTTTAATATTATAATTTAAGGAAAATTTGTAAGAAATTTTAGGTTCAAGCTTAATTTTTATAGGTATTTATTCAGTTATAATTAGAAACAAAATGTACAAATTGGTGTATAGCTTAACCAAAAAATAGAGAAAAGTTCAAATACATAATGTAGTAATCAATATAAAGCAAAACAAGAAGCCCAAGTATAGTAAAAAAAAAAGCTCAAACAAGCCCGATAATAAATAAAAACTAGGCAAAATCACCAATAATAATATCATCAATGTGGTATACCCTTATTTCTCCAATTAACACACTTGTTACACCAACGATTTGACACTTCACTCATGTCCATGAGTGTCTACTTTCTCGTGCCCCTAAATGAAATCCACTCATGTCGACGAGTTCACCTTCTCACGCTTTATTCTTCACTCATGTGTGGATTTCACATCATTCACAATCGTGAATGAACCTTCCTCCAATTTGTGACTCATATTTCACTCATGTTTTCACACCACACGTAAGTTGTGAGTATTTATGTCACACTTTCATGCCCTAATGCACTTAGGTTGCTAGTCATGTCAATTCATGCTCCATTCTGCATTCGCACATGTGAATATTTTTACTCAAGTTCTCACCCAATAAGTCTTGCTAATTCATTCTTTCACAACACACTCATGTCTCTGAGTGTGACTACCACCACTCACAAACCATGCCTAGTTGCCACTCATGCTTCCATCGTGTGAGCTTACACATCAAAACAAAACTTTGGAAAAATCTCTCAAGCCCTCATCATCAACATTTTCACATGCAGTCAAAGTAGCTTGTACTCTTCAAACCTGCCGCCGTTGCCGTCTCAATAGAGCACACCATGTGAAAACTTGAACTATCAATAAGGAATCTAGATCGAGAGCCTTCACATGGAATGAAGGAATTTTAGAGTGCACATGCACCTATGACATGAGCCTAGTCTCAATAAATTCTAATCACTATTTTTAGAAGACTTATTTTGTGTGTTTAGTGGATATTTTTCTTGGATAGTGATTTCTCTTATCAAATCTTTTTATAAATCCTAGTTTCCTTCAACATTTATCTAGTTTCTTTAGATTCTTGGCAGTTTACTATTGCTGTGCAAACTTCACAAATCTGCACCAAGATTTTTGTAAACTCCACTTTGCACAATTTGTAACAGAACTGGAAATTGCGCATAAATTTTCTCAAATCTACAGTTATGTGTCGATTTGAGCAAATTTATGTGCAATTTTCATATCTGCTATAGATTTTTACAGTGTAGAGTGGACTTTAGAGAAATCTTAGTGGAGATTTATAAAGTTTGCAAATGTTAAGTGCATAAATCAAATCTTGAGCAGACTAAATACATATCAGTGAGTGATTCTTGATCAAATCTTTCTTAATCTTGATCATTTCTTGTAAGCAATAGTGTTTCTTTTAAAGAAATTGCTACGAATTTCAAGAAACCATGAATATTATTGAAAACTCAAGCAAGAAAAGCACAAATGTTGGATTCTTGAAATTGATATACAAGAAAAGAAAGATTAGTGAATCTTGTGGAAGTGGTGGTAAGATTGATCAAGTCCTTGTAATCTTTTATGACACATTTTGTTGAAATATGGTGCCTATCATGTCATGTATGGGGCACATGTATAAAGAAATAAGGTAGAAGAAGATTAGGATATTATGAAATTGGAATGGATGCAAGCCAAGGTTATTGGGGAATGTGAATGGATGAATGCAAAAGATGGTCAATGGTTAAAAAGTAGATGTAAGGTGTAAGGGTGCACAAGTCATGTGAGCATTTATGAACAGATGGATAGCACAACTGTGCATAGAACATGTGAATGAGAGCTCTATAAGAGCTACAAATGGATGTAACAAGCTCATTATCATATACAAAAAAACATGATGTGTTGATTAGCCTTAATTCATATCTTAATCACTTCTATTAGTGTTGATATTATGCTCTAATTATGTCTTTTTTCATCTTCTATCCACCATAGCTCTCACTTCTCATGGTTATGCACTCAATACCCTCTTTAAATCCACTTACTTCAACATTGTATCTAGAGCTAGACCATCATTCCAGCCTAACAACTTAATATTAGCACTAATTAGAAGTTTCATTAGTTGTAATTAGGATTACTATGACTATCACTAATGAACCATATTCTCTGCACAAAATGAGTGGCTGCCATTGGAGGCATTGGCTCTCTCGTCTCTCTCAACCATTCCACAAACCCTTCTAGATTAAGATAGAGGATCTCAAGGTGACCAAACAACTACAAGGAATAGAGCCATCTCATCAGGAATCACGCGGCATTGATGCTACCAGATTTGGGGAGAAATTCAAAATCGAAAAGCTCGCACAAAATCAGATGAAATCCACTTGGCTTCGAGGGTTTTTGATAGGTGCACATCAATTTGTAGTCTTAGAATGAGCTAAAAACATCGCCATCTACCTCATTCAAGCTTGGAAACTCTTTAAAAAGCAAGTTTGGTAAGATAGTGATTAAAGCTTGATTAAAATGATAATCATGTGTTTATAGGCTTAAATCTCAAGCATACTCACTGTATTGAGGACTACAAAGTTTTTCTTTTGCATTCATGATCAAATCTACTCAAAATCATTATCCTAGCCAAGTTTTTTGTATAGTTAACAAAAAATTAGCACCACTAATATCTTAATTAATGTTAATTATCAAAGGTATTCTGAGCATCTTATGATTGGGTTTGCATCTTTGGATGTTGTTAAAACTCAGTAAGATCCTCCTCATAAAGCCATGGCTACCCAAATTCTAGTGGATAAATTTAGTGGTGAACGATTCCATATATGCAAACAAAAGCCATGTATCTACTCATATGCAAAGGAGATTTGGGGGGTAGTAAATGGAGATGAAGTCAATGAAGGAAGTGAGGTTGAGGTCAAAGCATGGATAAATAAAGATAGAAAAGACATCACCATCATTGGATTAAGTCTTGGGGATAATATCATTCATCACATCAATAACAAAGGGCATGCCAACAAAGAAGCCTGGGATGAACTAGAGAAAGTATTTGGAGCTAGGGCAAAAAATTTAAAAATAAATATGAAAACACAGTTCTATCTGTGGAGCATGTAGGTAAGATGAAGAGCATTATGATGTAACTTGCAGGTATCAAGGAACCTGTGATGAAAAAGATGGAATTGGGATCTTAATCAAAAGCATGCATCTCAAGAGTTTTCTTTGGTGGTAACAACTCTTACTAATATTCCAAATCTTACTCTTGAAGGTGTTAAATCCTCCTTGTTTAAATAAGAAAAGAAACTAAAAGGTACACAACAAAGCTCAACAACAACAGTGATACAAAATTCTTTAACAAATCCAATGTTAAATGTAACCATTGTGGAAGGATGGGGCATGTAATGGCCTAATGTTGTCACATTGAAACAAGACTAAGCTTGTATGTGATGCAATGGGCAAGGTAGGCCACCTTGAAAAGAATTTTTGGTCAAAGGAGAAGAAACAAAGCAACTTGATGGTGGAAGCGACACATAAGGATGCTCCACAAGAACATCTTTTCTAGTAGGTGTAACATTGATGTATGAGATGATGTTTTATGCCATTTCTTATGTTGATGTCTATGTCAACCTTGGGATTGGGTAACCCTTGGTCAAGATGTGCCCATATGTGAGTGGATGTAATGTTGTCTATGTTGATGTCCATGATGTCATGTCATAGTGATGTTATCATCTCTAGCCACCGATGATGTAGGCTAAGTGATGTATGTGTGTGTCTCTATTAAGGGGGGAAAAATGTCATGTTTATGCAAATTACCTTCTTTAGATGAGATCCATTTGAGCACCAAGGGGGGGTGTTGAAATATGGTGCCCGTCATGTCATGTATGGGGCACATGTATGTGGGAATAAGGTAGAAGAAAATTAGGATGCTATGAAATTGAAATGAATACAAGGTAAGCTTATTAGGGGATGTGAATGGATAAATGTAAAAGGTGACCAATGGTAAAAAAGTAGGGACATGGAAGGTGCAAGAGTGTACAAGGCATGTGAGCATTTATGAATACATGGATGACACAAGTGTGTATAGAACATGTGAATGAGAGTTCTATGAGAGATATAAATGGATGTAACAAGCTCATTCTCATATACAAAAAACGTGATGAGTTGATTAGCCTTAACTCATATCTTAATCACTTCTATTAGTGTTGATATTATGCTCTAATTAAGTATTTTTCTATCTTTTGTTCTTATAGCTCTCACTTCTCATGGTTATGCACTCAATATTCTCTTCAAATCCACTTATTTCAACACATTTTACATCACTAGTTGATTAATTGCCATCTAAGAAGCTCTTTGTAATAAAGAAAGTGATTAATAGCAAGAAGAATAATGCTTTGAGGACTTATGCAAAGAGATTAAGTATGCTTGAAGCTTAATCAAGGTGATTAAGAATAAACCTTGTAAAGTTTTATTGTGTGATAAAGGGTATTATGATAGTTTTTCTAGTAAATATTGACAACATCTTGATAAAGAGTGATTAACAAACACTAAATTAAAGTATATTGGAAGGCCTTGGTGCCATAGAAAAGACACAGGAAACAATCCAATATCATGGGGCAATGTCCAACTACACTCAGGAGGAGCACAAACAACTCAACCGAGAAACCAATTTACCATGGCCTAGCTCACAAATGCAAAATCGAGATATGATAGTGTGTAGAGACTAAGGTCATAACCTAAGGCATATTCTTTACTTAGTTTTGGTCTAGATAGAGCTTAAACCAACCTTAATATTACCCTTTTAATAACTAGAAAAATTTGACAAATCACAATAAAAATTTCGTCACTCACTGATTGATTAGGTGGTTGAATTGTGCTTAAAGTTCAACTAATTTTGATTGGAACACCTTACTGGTTACACCATGTTGCCTTGTAGATCTTATAAGACCTCTGACGATTCCAATGCCAACACAAACCGAAATACCCATCCAGCATACAACCTCGACGCATCTTCATCGACATATTCTGAGGACAAAATCTACATCAAGAAGGGGGGTATGTTAATCATTGCTGAAGACCTTTATGGTGTTGATGTTGGCCATCGTATCATTTTTACCTCGTTTGCGCCACACATGCCACAATGGCTGGAATTCACTTGAAAGCCATGTTTTGTATATTTTATGTGTGGTTGTCATTTTTCTATGCAAGGATCAAGGAATTTAGGTTACTACCT
Organism: Cibotium barometz; assembly: GCF_041138505.1. Taxonomy (NCBI): domain Eukaryota; kingdom Viridiplantae; phylum Streptophyta; class Polypodiopsida; order Cyatheales; family Cibotiaceae; genus Cibotium; species Cibotium barometz. The sequence goes on from NC_141076.1 coordinate 49,789,144, forward strand.
TTGGATGAGTGTTTACACTAGCCTAGGAGCCCTAGGATGCTCAAGGACCTGATTTTTAAGCTTTGGCCATCCAAGGATGTAAACCCTAAAAACGAATTAGATAAGGCCTCTTATAACCAAAACCTCTCTTTTTTTAATGCATAATGTAATAGAGTGCTCTTCTTCTCTAGTCTCTTATGCTATTGCTTACTTGCTTGCCTCTTACTTGTTTGAGCTCTTATGTGTGCTTGCTTGCATGCGTGTGAGAGAGTGAGTGTGTGAGATTGAGTTGTGAGGAGGGTTAAGATTCCATTGGTGTGCAATGGGGCGGTGGCAGAGTGGAGCTCTCGAGTGCTTCTGCATAGTGATAACACTACCTACGAGAATCCTATTTATCCTTCTTATTCTTTTTTGTAATATAATACATTATAGTTTTTAACTCTAAGATTAAAAAGTAAGAGTAGGGCACCATCCTATAGAGACCCAAGTAATGGCCTAGAGATTTTCCTTAAGAGTATCTAAGGCCTCTATGGTGTCGATGCTGGCCACCGTATCATTTTTACCTCGTTTGGGCCACACCCACCAAAATGGCTGGAATTTAGTTGAAAGCCATGTATTGTATATTGTATGTGTGTGCTCATCGTATGTCTATGAAAGGCACACCTCGGGATCAATGAGTTTAGGTTACTACCTTTGGATGAGTGTTTACACTAGCCTAGGAGTCCTAGGATGCTTGAGGACCTGATTTTTAAGCTTTGGCCGTCCAAGGGTGTAAACCCTAAAAATGAATTAGATAAGTCCTCTTATAACCAAAACCTCTCATTCTTTTATGCATAATGTAATAGAGTGATCTTCTTCTCTAGTCTCTTATGCTGTTGCTTACTTGCTTGTTTGAGCTACATTATGTGTGCTTGCTTGCATGTGTGTGAGAGAGAGCGAGTGTGTGAGATTGAGTTGTGAGGTAAAAAAGTAAGAGTAGGGCACCATCCTACAGAGACCCAAGTAATGGTCGAGAGACTATCCTCAAGAGTATCTAATACCTCTATGGTGTTGATGGCCACCGTATCATTTTTACCTCATTTGGGCCACACACGCCACAATGGCCGGAATTCACTTGAAAGCCATATATTGTATATTTTATGTATGTGCTCATTGTTTGTCTATGAAAGGTACACCACTGGATCAAGGAGTTTAGGTTACTAACTTTGGATAAGTGTTTACACTAGCCTAGGAGCCCTAGGAGCCCTAGGATGCTCGAGGACCTGGTTTTTAAGCTTTGGCCGTCCAAGGGTGTAAATCCTAAAAAGGAATTAGATAAGGCCTCTTATAACCAAACCCTCTCATTCTTTTATGTATAATGTAATAGAGTTCTCTTCTTCTATAGTCTCTTATGCTATTTCTTACTTGCTTGCCTCTTGCTTGTTTGAGCTCTTATGTGTGCTCTTCTTCTATAGTCTCTTATGCTATTTCTTACTTGCTTGCCTCTTGCCTCTTATAACCAAACCCTCTCATTCTTTTATGCATAATGTAATAGAGTTCTCTTCTTCTATAGTCTCTTATGCTATTTCTTACTTGCTTGCCTCTTGCTTGTTTGAGCTCTTATGTGTGCTCTTCTTCTATAGTCTCTTATGCTATTTCTTACTTGCTTGCCTCTTGCTTGTTTGAGCTCTTATGTGTGCTTGCTTGCATGTGTGTGAGAGAGTGAGTGTGTGAGATTGAGTTGTGAGGAGGGTCAAGACTCCAATTGGTATGTGGAATGGGGCGGTGGTAGAGTGGAGCTCTTGGGTGCTTCTGCATAGTGACAACACTACCTATATGAGAATCCTAGTTATAACTCCTTCTTATTATTTTTTGTAATATAATAAATTATAGTTTTTAACTCTAAGATAAAAAAGTAAGAGTAGGGCACCATCCTACAAAGATGCAACAAGTAATGGCCCAAAGACTTTTCTCAAGAGTATCCAAGAACAGCTAAATACCTTGACATCGATGTTTTTTTTCTCTTTATTGGTATATTTAGTCCAGTTGCAAAGATGGGAACAGTGAGAGCAGTCATTGCTATGGCTGCAGTAATAAATGGTTAGGAAATGTAGCAAATGGATGTGAAAAATGCATTTCTAAATGGTGATTTACAAGAGGAAGTTTATATGGCACAGCCAGAAGGATATGTACACCCGAGGTACCCCAATCATGTATGCAGGTTAAAGAAAGCATTATATGGTTTGAAGCAAGCACCTCGTGCTTGGAGTGATAAGATAAGCCGATATCTTATCTCCCTTGGATTTCAGGTTTCTTCAGCAGATTCTTCACTCTATGTGAAGAAAACAGATCATGGGATTGTCTTACTTGTCATCTATGTGGATGACTTGATTGTCACAGGAGATCATGCTACAGATGTTATGCATGCCAAGAAGGCATTGAGTGGGCAGTTTGATATGAAAGACTTAGGTGAATTAAGATATTTTCTTGGGATTGAAGTGATCAAAGACCATGCAGGGACATGGTTAGTGCAACGCTAATATGCATTGGATATGTTGGCAAAATATGGGATGATAGGGTGTAAGCCAATGAGTACACCTTTGGATCATCAGAATGTGAAGTTGCGGGCTGATTTTGGTGGAGTTGGATGATCCATCTATGTATAGAAAGAGGGTTGGCAGTCTTATTTACATGACTATCACACGACTATCACACGACCGGATCTTAGTTATGCTGTGGGACATGGTTAGTGCAATGCTAATATGCATTGGATATGTTGGCAAAATATGGGATGATAGGGTGTAAGCCAATGAGTACACCTTTGGATCAGAATGTGAAGTTGCGGGCTGATTTTGGTGAAGAGTTGGATGATCCATCTATGTATAGAAAGAGGGTTGGCAGTCTTATTTACATGACTATCACACGACCGGATCTTAGTTATGCTGTGGGGCTAGTAAGCCAATTTATGCAAAGCCCTAGAAAGCCTCATTTGGATGTAGTGAGACACATTATGGTATTCTTTATGAGCATGGTAAAGGCTTGGATGTACACGGCTACATAGACGTAGATTGGGCAGGTAGCTCGTATGATAGGAGGTCTACTAGTGGTTATGCCTTTACATTTGGAAGTGCAGTGTGGGGTGGTGAGTTGGAGCAGCAAGAAGCAACCTATTGTTGCTTTATCTAGTACAGAGGCTGAATACAGGGGTGCAGCCATTGCTACATGTGAAGGAGTATGGTTAAAGAGTCTCTTGGCTGATTTGGGTGAGTCTATTGATGGCAAGGTTGTCATTCATTGTGACAACATGAGGAGCATATAGTTGGCCAAGAATCCAGTTTTTCATGTGCGGACCAAACATATAGAGGTCCACTATCATTTTGTCAGAGAGAAAGTGATGGATGGTACAGTGGATTTGCAGTATGTGAAGACTGAAGAGTAGGTGGCCGACATCTTTAAATCCACTTAGCAGCAGGGAGAAGTTTGAGTACTTCTGTACTATGTTGGGAGTACATGGGATGAGCTTGAGGGGGAGTGTTGAGAGCTTTGATAGACCAAGCTCATCTACATCTTCATCTATGGCAGTGCATCATGAGCTTGAGAGGGACTGTTGAGATTCAAGCTCGATATGTCAGCTTGTGCCAGTTGCACTATGTGCTGGCATGCTAGGTAGTAACATGTGTGAGACATAAATGACCGCGTCCAGCTGGTCATAGTGTGTGGACATTAGCTAGGGTTAGCTGTGTGTGGACAGAACACATGTAGTGTGTTATAGTTTATGGATTATTGCTTTATGCATTGTGTGAGAAGGGACATGGCTCCCCTCTATGGTTAGGGTTTGCTTAATACATTAGGGTTTGCTCCTGTGGGTGTGTCTCCTCTTCCTCTACTTGTTTTTCATTCTTCCTATGGAACAAGGTTTATTGAGAAGGTATAGCAAGGCTTAAGGATTGATATAGAAAAGAAAATTATTAACTAAAATGTAATGTCAAAATTTTTTCATGGCATATACCATTCCTAAACCCGCACGCGTCGCCTAGTAAAACTTATAGGGTAGTCCAATTTATGTTCTCTTGGGTAAGCTAGGACATATCCAATGCAAAGTTAGAAGCATCAATATGCATCTAGAAGATAACATCCCACTTTAGCACTCGTAATATGGGAGCACTAGGCCAAAGTTTACTTCAACGTATTATAGGCTTGTTGGCATTCTTCTATCCACTCAAATATAAAGAGAAGCTTATACAAGGGACGTGTAGTCTTGGCATAAAAGAGAATAAATTGCCTGTAGTAGCCTACATGTTCCATAAACCTTTGGACTCTCTTGTAGTTTATTGGTGGGGGTAATTCCAAGATAATTTTGATTTTACTCTCATTTGTCAAAATCCCATTTTTAGACACTATATGTCCTAAGATGACTACGTGTTTAACCTAAAATTGGCATTTGAATGGGTTTAGAGATATGCAATAAAGTTTGAATCGTTCAAATACCTTTCATAAGCAGGATAAACACTCATTAAATACTCCTTCCATGATACATGAATGCACAAATCATCTAAGAAAGATTCAAGAAACGTCCTTAGAAAATCTTTAAAGGTGTTCTCGGGGTTGATTCACTACCCCAACCAACCTATGTGTTTAACCTAAAATTGGCATTTGAATGGGTTTAGAGATATGCAATAAAGTTTGAATCGTTCAAATACCTTTCATAAGCAGGATAAACACTTATTAAATACTCCTTCCATGATACATGAATGCACAAATCATCTAAGAAAGATTCAAGAAACGTCCTTCGAAAATCTTTAAAGGTGTTCTCGGGGTTGATTCACTAACAATACACTAGTTTGATTCAAGAAACATCCTTAGAAAATCTTTAAAGGTGTTCTCAGGGTTGATTGACTACCCCAACCAACCTACTGAGTGACTTTGGTTATGCGCGCAACAATACACTAGTTTGATATGAAACATATACTGGACACCATAGAAAATAGCTTATCGGTTTTACAAGCGATTACACAAATAGAAATGATTGCTTAAGACTGACTGACTCGAGCGCATGATTTGGATTGCCACATGAAATACAAGATTTAAAAGACAGATTCAAAGGAATGATAGAAAAAACAAAAATACAACAAAGATAACAGACATGATGAATATACACAGATGATACAAAATGATCCTTTGATTAATGAAAAACACTTGGCTCAAAGAAGAAACAATCAACCTTTGTATAGAGTTCTAGTTACATCTGTGCATTGCTTAATGCACATTTACAGTGTTTGTGGTACGAAGACACCCTCATGCTTTAAGCACGGCCAATTTACAAAAGTAATGACCTAATTAATCGGATGGGCCATGATGTTAACTGCACCAGATCTAGCATCCGACTTGACGACGGTTTGTTCGATATGGTGGCTGTCCAGCCTGGTGGTTGTCCGACCCAACACCTAGCATGCTTGGTGGGTCAGATTCCCAATCCGATGACTCGAATCTTCAATATTCTAGTATTCCTTGATGTTGTCAATCATTGGGAGATAGGGACCGTGTTAGATGCTCCTTAGCATCCTCCTCATCCTCGAGACATTCCTGATTTTGGGGACTACAGATAGGCATACCTTTTAATCCTCCTCTGTAATCTTAGTGCCCAGACTCTTGAACCCAATGAAACATGCACATGTGTGACATTGACATAGAAGTGCATGTCCTTGTTGGCATTTTCCTCTACATTATTGTTTTAGTTTTGTGAGGGTACTCTGCTCCTAATCATTAGGTAGAGTTAAATGAGTCACCATGCCCTCCATGGTAGAAGTAAACTGGCCTCCACATTGGTATTCCGAGCAATCCTAACCTTGAAATGCTTGGGAACATTCCTCATCCCTTGGGTCCAAGAGCTTCAGTATTTGACTCCACCCATCTCATCATCATTGTTTTGCCAAGAGAAGGTGGGTTTGGATTGTTCAGACCGGGTTGAGCTAGGGCGAGATTTGGGAGGGGCTACGATGAAGCCAATCCAAGAGCCCAAGCCAAATCTGGAGGAGCCGATCGACATGCACAACTTGTTGGCAATGGTGCCATACTCCGATGGAACCACATTCAGGGAATACTCGACCATGGCCCTCCTAAAATAACATGCAATGGCCCTCCAAAAGAACTACGACAAGCTGTATGACAAGATGGCCGCCATGAGGATGGCATACAAAGAATAGCACACCAGTGGGCCACAAAGGACATGGGGAAGATGCAAGCTCACATCAATGTCTCAAAACCAAGGTCGCAGAGAAGAAGGGAAGAGGCATGTCACTCGGCAAAAGAAGCCCAACGAGACCCACGAAGATATCCAGCATCCAATAGGCCAAGAATGTGACCCTCTGCGCCAAACTCTCCTCTACTCCTCATTTTCACGTGTTTTTGTATAATCAACAAGTTGGTCCTTACTCTGACGGCGTGTTTTTAAGTGCTTGAGAATAAAAGAGAGTATTCTATTATTGTAGAATGTTCCTTGTATGTAATAAATATCCAAGGAATAATTAGCCCCCAACGTATCTATTGGGAAACGAGCGCTCTCAATCAATGCACTATATGAAAAGAGTTTTCCCTCTTTAGTAAAGCATTTCTGTTTAAGTGATTTTTCACTCCTCGATTCTATTTCAATTTTATCATTTAGCCTAACACACTAATATTGATGTCCATTAAAGCCTCATTCCATTTTACACTTACTTGCATATTTGATCAAGTTTCCATGGGAGAGAAAAGGAAGCCATACATATACATATTGATCTTTAAGAAGATTATGCTCCCTTTGAAGAAAATAAATAAGCCCATTTCAATCAATTCAAGAGATAAGAATGAAATAAGAGTTTTAGGTTCAAAGCATGTATAGACCGTTAGTGTGATGGATCTATGTATCCAATAAATTGTCTAGACTCATTCACTCCTCCATTCTCTAATCCGATCTCATCGATCAGATATATTGGAGATGGTCACCAAGGATTCCTTATCCAATAAATCCTCTAGACTCCTTCATACCTCCATTCATACCTCCATTCTGTAATCTGACCTCATCAATCAGATATGTTGGAGATGGTCACCAAGGATTGCTTGGCTATTACATTGCACTAAGCAAATCAACCAGAGTTGTAAAAGACTTAAATTTTGTAGCACAGTTGGAGTACAATAATTTGAAAGGAATATTAAAACATCTCCTAATGGAGCCGAACCTTGTACACAACGCATGACATATTGTAGGATAAGGGTGCTAGTCCAGCCAAATGATGTCAGCTGGGGAGGACGACCCTACATGCCTATCTTTTAATAAAGAAAATTTTTGATATTCCTTATGTAAGTGATATTTGTAACGTAGACTTGCATAATCAAGCGTAGCTATAATGTCCCTAACAAAGCTTTTCTCTATGTATAGGAAATAAGTCTGAACAAATATGTTCCTTGCACGTAAAACAGTTTAGGAAAAAATCTATACAAAGAATTATTTTGGCTGTCCATGATCGTGCAGAGAAGAAGAGATCAGGAGGGCAAACAAATTTGCGAGGGAAGCTACAGAGAGAATACATCAGCGAGACGACGAGTGGCAAAGATAAGTCAAAGAACATGTGGCTACCCTGAATGAGTATGACAGGCTACAAGCGGGAGGTGGATGAGTGGGTGGAATCCAAGAGGTAGGTTGAGCTGTAGGTGGAGAGGGAAAGAGAAGAAACACAGTGGGAAGAAATGGAAAGGCTGCAAGAGGAGCAAAAGCAAAGGCCCCCTCAATCCCAAGCATGACCTCTCAATCACGGTGTCGCTCCCGTGCCCCTGACTCTTCTGAGATCGGCGTCACCATCATTAGGCTTATATTTACATTTGTAACATTAAAATTAATTTTGTAAGAAAAAAATCTTTCATATATACAATTGCTTTTGGAGTTACAATGTCTCAATACTGTCATCATTCAACTATTAATCAAGTGAATAGTATGAGAGACAGATTCTTTATAGAAAGTCGTTTTCTCTTTTCGCCTTGGCACCTACAAAAAAGGGGTTTTGTTAGTGGTATGTTACATAATGTTATGCACAATATACTAAATGGTGAATGTAAATATAAATGGTTTACCTTTTTAGTATCCATTGTAAATGTATAATCTTTTGGCAATTGTTCAATCTCCTCATATGTAAGGTCTTCTCTAATTTGAGAAAGAGATGTTTTAGATAGTGTGTTCAGCATTGTAAGCAATTGCCCTTCCAAATATATCTCCATTACTAGAGGATCTGACTCCAAATCTTGATATAATGGAACAAGGTTGCCATGAACATAATGATATCTGGTGTAGTGAATGAAGTTTTGAGAGCCAATAATGTTGCAAACTATTGACGTCTTCTCCAAAACAGAAATGATGCCTTCTGTCTTTCTCTTGTGTCCCAACCATTGTCCAAAAAGTCCAGTGCCTTACTTGACTTGCAAATAAACATTGTTGAAGTATTTCTTATTTCTTCATCAAAGAAAAAGTCAACAAACACTTCGATAGGCATAAAAATAGTAAGCTTGACATTCTTTGTTGCAACAAATGCCTTAAGAGACTTCTGTATGTCGTGATACAACTTGATCCTATAACTTTCACTAGTTTGTGAAGTTGGCAATGGCCACTCTTTGCTTCCAAATATTGGGAGGGGTAATGGATTCAAACGACCCCATCCAGAAGACGTGTTTGGTTCTAAGTATTGCATATCATAGAAAAATTTACAAGGGACAATGCTCCAGATAGATATCCAGACCAATCAAGGTACAATCATCTTCCAATACCACAATCCAGAGTGTCTAAATATTCTCAAAGACACTAATGTGTGTTACAAGCTGGAGAAGGTGGGGATAGGAAAGATGGCAGAGGTACTCCCCCAGACAATTAATCCATCATGTGCAGAATATATCAAGACCTACGATAAGAATATAAAAAAGAGGAACAACACAAAGCTAGATGGATCTCAAGAGCATGTTCTCATCATTGAAACCATAATCAGAGATGCACTATAGTCTTCCCCTCCCATTCAGTCACATGTGCACTTACTGGATCAAATGCCCATGGAGACGACATGCTCAAGAGGGTCTCTTTTAATTCCACTGGGGTTGAATATGAGAATATCCGAGAGGAAGTAGATGAAAGATACTGCCGAGCAATGTCAATGCTCATGCAAGTGAAACCAGTGGACAGATACAAGAGGATTCCTCTCCACATAATTGCCAAAGTACATGAGGAGAAGTCCAACGATTGGGCATGGTACATCTATAGGGAATCGGGGAACTATCTTTGATCTCTGACCACTCCAAAGTATGTAACCCTTACCTCCTCCATGAAAGTTCTAAGCCATGTAGGTAACATCCCCATACCCAAAGACACTCAGGGAAGTAGAAATATCACAAGCCAAAGGAGAAATGGAGCCAACGACAAACATACCAGAAGAGCTGCAACAAGGACAAGCTGTCCTTAAAGAGACAAAGGAGCTTATACAGGGCTTTGTCAAGGAGGTAAAAGAAAGTAAGAAGACAAGGAAGCCTAAAAAGATGAGGGGTAGCCTATAGCAGGTGGAAGAAGAGACCAGCACCTCCAATAAGAGCTCGCCAACGACATTGCCTTGTATCAGTAGGTTCTCAAGGAACACCAACCAACAGCAAGGGTAACAACCACAGATTTGGGAATGGAGAGCATGAGCTTAATGGGGATGTTACCCTCTGAATCTATAGTTCCTGATTCCATACTACAAACATCACCTACCAACCTTGCCACCAATGTGTTCAAAAACCTATCACTACTATAGGATCTTTCCACTTCAGATTATAGGATCTTTCCACTTCAGATGAGATAGGTGCCACACAAGCTCAAGGGGTACAACCATTGCCACAAACAGATGTGGGAAACAAACATGAAGAGACCACATCTACACATCCAGAGGAGGCTACTCAAAAGGAACAAGAAGTAGACAAACACACGAGGACAGAGGAAAGACCCAGCCCAAGCAAGCGAAGGAGATTGGACTTCTTAGCATTCCAAGCACAGGCTCCTTCCTAGATCGTTAACGTATACCAAAGGATGCAAATCGCTTTCTCGAAGAAACCATGAAAGGTCTGATTGCTCCATCTCCAATTTCATGAAGCAGATGGCATGGACTCTTCTAGCTCCTCGATTTGGTCAAAGGAACAAAGAGTGTGGCATTGTCATCTTCTCACAACTCATCTACTATGAAAGACACGAAGAATTGTGGCAGTAGCTCAGGGACAAAACAAAACAGATGCAAACTCTTCAAGATCAATTAGCTGTTGATGCCACATATAAGGAGGTAATCACTAAGGGTTTAAAGGTAGCCAAAGAACAGGAAGCAAGACTTCAAACGCTAGAAGGGAACAATTAGCTATACTAAGCCAAACCATAGTCATAATAACCAAAGAAAATAATGAGCTTAAAGCGCAAGTTGATCAAGCAAAGAAAAAACTCCAAAAAAGGAAGAGGTCCACACCAAGGAAAAAAGAGGTACAACACACATAGTTAAGGGAAGCCCACTCCACGTTCTAGGCTAAAGAAGAAGGGTACACTCAACAAATCCAAGAGCTCAAGGATTTAGTACTTACTAACATAGCCGACATTTTCTTCTTCCTATTACACCCAATAGTGCTCAATCTTCATAGTTGGTGTTAGGTGCTACAACAATTGGCCATCCTGATGACAGTGTCGATAAACTCGCCCTGTTTATATTAGATGACATACCATTAATACCGGCCAACTACCAATGGGTTATCAGCCAAAGGTGGATTGAAGTTTATAATACTCATCAACATCTAAATCTCTCTTAATCAACATTATATCATCTATATGATATTATAAAACTATATAGAAGCACCCATAAATACATGGAGGCAATACTCACCATTGTGGTTTACATATAATTTTGATAAAGATTATATTGAATATCCCCAAAGAAGAAATCTTCAACCTCCAAGAATTTATGAAAACTAACAAGCCTATCCAACCTCTACCCAATTCTGACGAAGGACAAGCAGAAACACTAGGATCCTCCACATATGTTACTTACCCATGCTTTCTTTCATCTACAATAAGCTACTAAATCCCTTTCCTAGTGTATCTGCTACTAACAAAACTCAGGCTGATTGTATTTCTCTCGCTACTCTTGTACCCCAATTCATATTCTCACTAATCCTCTCGCCTTGGAAGGACCGCCATCTGTAGATTCTAACCATCCACAAGGCTGACGTCGTAAAAGTCTAGTCCAGCGTAGCCGGAGAGAGTGATTTCAAAGATGGTTATGGGCGCGCTGCCCCACTGCAGGCCGCCCCCCTCGCAGTTGCCTGTTGCGCAAGAGCCATCGCTGTGGCGGCCGCCCTCAAAGACCCAGCCATCCACCCACCCAGCCATCCACCCACCCATTTGGAGCAGCGATGGCCCCCCCCCCCCCCCCCCCCCCCCTATCAACGTGAACGAAACGGCAGAGACGTGCATGCTGCCTGTGCATGCAACCCACCACACCCACATAAATATCAGTGTTTGGGAGCCCCTACAACAACATTACAAACGCAGCTAATCCATATTAAAAAGTTGCCGGGATCAAGCGAGGCGAAGAAGAGAGGAGTAACGCCACGACTCAAATAGGTTAGGTAAGCGGCAAAGCTGCTTTGGTCGAATATAGGTGGCCGTGGCCGCTAGATGCTCGTGAGTTTCCAACCTCCTTAACTTTCATGCTTTCCACATCATTCATAACGTGTACTTTTTTTTTTCCATATCAATCTTCACATGATAAGGTTTCACGATAATTGACCTTTTGCCATTTAAAATTTGACGTCCCACCTAAATAAAATCTAGTTGTTGGTAACAGGATGTGTTTTTTTTTAAAAGAAAATGCACCAAGAGGAAAGGGAAGTTACATGAAATTCATCACGGCTTCATTTAGGAAATCCATTGACATTGGTAGGTCAAGGCAGCACACACAAAAAAGAGAAGCCACAAAGATTTCATGAAAGGGGATCCTTCAACCCCCTTGATTTCACATAAAATAAACAGTGCAAAGCAATTGTAAGACTTAGGAGACATTCGAAATCATGTACGAGCCATGTCTCACCTAAGGCTTGAGTGGCACTTGAGGTTTCTAAATAATTAATCTTTTGCTATTGAAAATTGACCGATTTTCGTGATAATTGGCCATTTAAAAATTTCAACCTCCCACCTGATGAGGGCTTGATCTAGGAAACCCATCGACGCTCTAACACTCAAGGCAAGGAAAAATGGAGAAGCCACAAAGATTTTGTGAAAGGAGTCCTTGAAACCCCCTGATTTCGAGTTTAAAAAACAATCCGAGGCAAATAGTAAGGCTTAGGAGACATTCGAAATCATGCACGAGCCATGTCTCATCTAAGGCTTCACTGGCACCTGAGGTTTTCGGATAATTGACCTTAAATCATTTAAAATTGATGTTTCAAGATAATTGACCATTTAAAATTGAGCTTTCGAGAAAATTAACCATTTACAATTTGATGTCCCACGTAATAGCTACAAAACTAATTTCCAAGGAAATCACCATCTTTCATGCTCTTGTAGCTAGTAATCGAATGGGTTTTGTTTTCTAGAAAATGCACCAAGAGGAAAGGGAAGGTACAAAAAAATTGCCAGGGCTTGATTTTGGAAATCCATCAGCATAGTAGCACATGAGGTGGTGGAAAGAATATGAAGGATAATCCACAAAGATTTCATGAAAGGCGTCCTTGAAACCCCCTTATCTTTTGCTATTTAAATTTACCAATTTTCATGATAATTGACCACTTAAAACTTTACCTCCCACCTGATAGCTATAGAATCACTTTCCAAGAAAATCACCATGCTCCATGCTCCATGCTCCATGCTCCATGCTCTTGTAGTTGGTACCGGATGAGTTTTTTTATTAGAAAATCCATGGAGAGGAAAGGGAAGTTACAAGAAATTTGCGAGGGCTTGATCTTGGAAACCCATCGGTGCGTAAACACTCAAGGCAAGGAAAAAAGGAGAAGCCACAAAGATTTTGTGAAAGGAGTCCTTGAAACCCTCCCATTTTGCATTTAAAAAAAATGCAGGTGAATTGTAAGGCTTAGGAGACATTCGAAATCATGTACAGACCGCATCTCATCTAAGGCTTGAGTAGCACCTAAGGTTTTGGGATAATTGACCTTAAATCATTTAAAATTGACGTTTCAAGATGATTGACCATTTAAAATTGATCGTTTGAGATAATTGACCATTTGCAACCTAGTAGCTACAAAACCAATTTCCAAGGAAATCACCATGCTCCATGCTCTTGTAGCGAATGGGTTTTGTTTTGTAGCAAATGCACCAAGAGGAAAGGGTACAAAAAATTTTACAGGGCTTGATTTAGGAAATCCATCGACATAGTAGCACATCATGTGGTGACAAGGATATGAACGATGATCCACAAAGATTTCATGAAAGGGGTCCTTGAAACCCCTAATTTCGCATAATATAAAAAATGCAAGAAAAAGTTCTCAAATGTAAGGCTTAAGAGACATTCAAAATCATGTACAAGTCGCGTCTCACCTAAGTCTTGAGGGGCACCTGAGGTTTTGAGATAATTGACTTTTTGCCATTTAAAATTAACCCTTTGAGATAATTGACTTTTTGCCATTTAAAATTAACCCTTTGAGATAATTGATCATTTAAAATTAAATGATGTCCCGCTTAATAGCTATAAAACCAATTTCCAAGAAAATTACCATGCTCCATGCTCTTGAAGTTCGTAATCAGATAGGTTTTCTTTTGTAGAAAATTCACCAAGAGGAAACGGAAGTTACAGTAAATTTACGAAGGCTGGATTTAGGAAATCCATCGGCATTGTAGTAGGTCAAGCAAGGACAGAAAGGAGAAGCCACAAAGATTTCATGAAAGGGGTCCTTGAAACCCCTAATTTTGTATAAAATAGATAATGCAAGGTAAAAGTTCTCAATTTGTAAGGCTTAGGAAACATTAAAAATAATATACGAGCATGTCTCACCCAAGGCTTGAGTGTCACCTTCGGTTCTTAGATAATTGACCTTTTTTTGACGTCCCACCTAGTAGAAGAAAAACCAATTTCCAAGAAAATCACCATGCTCCATGCTCTTTAGTTGGGGTTTTTATTATTTTTAATGTTTTTTGTAGACAATACACTGAGAGGAAAGGGGTTCTTAAAACCCCATGATATTTTGCTATTTAAAATTCACCAATTTTTGTGATAATTGACCATTGAAAATTTGACCTCCCACCTAATAGGTGCAAAATCAATTTCCAAGAAAATCAGCATGCTCCATGCTCTTGTAGTTGTTAATCGGATGAGTTTGTTTTGGTAGAAAATGCACGGAGAGGAAAGGGAAGTTACTAGAAATTTGCGAGGGCTTGAACTATGAAATTGGCACTTTAACACTCAAGGCAATGAAAAAAGGAGAAGCCACAAAGATTTTGTGAAAGAAGTCCTTTGAGACCCCATGATTTTGCATTTAAAAAACATTGCAAGGAAAATTGTAAGGCTTAGGAGACATTCGAAATCATGTACGAGCCCTGTCTCATCTAAAGCTTGAGTGGCACCTGAAGTTTAGGGATAATTGACCTTAAATCATTTAAAACTAATGTTTTGAGATAATTTACCATTTATAGTTTCATGTCCAGCCTAATAGCTACAAATCCAATTTCCAAGGAAATCACCACCCTTAATGCTCTAGTAGCTATACAGAAGAAATAATGAAAATATTTGGAATGCCTGAGTCTAAGTCAGTGGTTATACCTATGAAGGTTGATGCTATTACAGGTTGCATACAGAAGTTGTCTATTTGTAGGTTATTTGATTACTGTAGGAAAACATGTCTGACGGAATTACTCAGATTTTTAGTGAGAAGTTGGATAAGAATAACTTCCATACCTGGAAGTTTAGAATGACCAACTTCCTAATGGATAAAGGATTTTAGGATTATGTAGAAGGAGACAATGAGGAGCCTCTAGAGTTATCTGAGGAGAATGCCACTCCTGCACATATAAAGGCATTCAAGGATTGGAATCAGGGTGCAAGAAAAGTCATGTACTGGCTTTCAATTAGTGTCACAGACACTATGATAGGACACATATAGGATGCACCCACTCCAGTATTTGCATGGCAGAATTTGGTTCAGATGTTCTAGACTAACACAAAGGCAAGGAGGTTGCAGTTAAAGCAAGAGTTGCATACTGTGGAAAATAAAAGCATGTCCATCAATGAATATGCCTTAAAGATCAAGGGCATTGTTGAATCCCTTAGGTCTATCAATGTATCAGTGGAGGATGATGATTTGGTGAGTGTCTATCAGAATGGGCTTGGCAAAGAGTACAAGCCATTCAAGACGTCCATTGCAGTTAGGGAGGATATTCCCAACTTGTAGAACTTGATATCTATGCTGATCATAGGAGAAAAGGCTTTAAGTGAGGATTCTTCTTCACAAACCAAGAACACATCAGAACAGGCCTTCTACTCTAAGGTAGAGGTAGAGGTAGAGGCCGTGGTCGAGGCTAAGGTGGTGTTGACAAGGAAATCAGAATTCTAGTTAACAACATTCCAATGATTCACAACAGAATAATATACAGGTGGAAGAGGCCAGTGTAGAGGCAGGGGGAGCCAAAGAGGCCGAGGTGGTTGGCAAAGAAATCAAAATGCAAATAGCATAGAGTGCTATTATTGTGGCAAACTAGGACACATGGCAAAGGGCTACTACAAAAAGCAAAATGACATTAAAAGTGGGAAGTAGCAGCAAGGCAACTATGCATCATCTAGAAAACATAGAGGTGATGACAGAAGTGAGCAGCTGTTTGTGATGTAGCACATGCTTAGTTTCATAACAGGGGATGTGTTAGGATCTCAAGATTATGGTATGTAGATTCTGGCGCCTCTAACCACATGACCAGTCATGCTGAGTGGTTTAGAGATATGCAAAAAATGGAAAAACCAGGTTATTTAGAAATAGGTGTGATGATATTGCGCATGTTGGTAAAGTGCCATTGTCTATGCAGGATGGCAAAATGAAGTACTTGGCTGATGTACTTCATGTTTCGAATATTACGAAGAACCTGGTTTCTGTTGGACACAACAGGGCCTACAAGTGAGGTTTAATCCTAAGGATGTTTTGTGGAATACTTCAAAAATAAGTGTCGCTTGGTTGCAAAGGGTAACAGAAATAGCAGGATGTTTACTTTGGATGTGAACATGCCCGAGATAAAGGCAGCCATTTTTGCACATGAAACAAGTATCATTGCAAATATTGACATATAGCACAAGCACATTGGTCATGTGAATGTATAGCGACTGAAGTTTATGCAGGCCCAAAATATTATTGTAGATTTGCCAAAGTTTAAGGTTAACGGTATGCATAAGGTATGTGAAGCATGCCAACTTGGTAAGCAAGCCAAACATGCTTTCCCACATGAAAAGCATGTTCAAAGCCTTGATGAGGAGCTTGGCATTCTATCTGTGGTTACTCTTAGTGTAAGGAGAACCATGGTTGTTTTGAGGACACCTAGTAGTGATCCAGGTGTACGCAGGTCTACGAGGGTTAGATATGATGGATATCCTATTGCCAGGTTGAGATATGATGGATATCCTATTGACAAGTTGAGATATGATGGATATATATCCCTTGATTATGCTTACATATGCTAAAAGCAATACAGGTGGTTGAGCCCACTTGCTTTGAACAGATAGAGGGATCATGCTATTAGTCATCTATGTGGATGAATTGATTTTATCATTGGTGATAGTAGTGATGCAGACATACATGATGTCAGGATGCTTTTGAAGTAGAAGTTTGAGATGAAGGATTTGGGTGAGCTGCGATGTTTCTTGGGCATAGAGATGGTGAGATCACCTCATGGATTTTTTCTATTGTAGAGGTAGTATGGCTTGGACATGTTGTCCAAGTATGGTATGACAGGCTATAAGTCTATTTCAGTGCCATTGGAGCAGAACACAAAGCTTTTCGCAAATACATGTGAGCTTTTGGAGGACCCCACTACATACGTGCATAGTGGGTAGTTTGATCTACATGACCATTACAAGGCCAGCTATGCTTCTAGGCCAGCTATGCTTCTAGACTTGTGAGCCAATTTATGCAAGCCCCTAGGAAGCCACACTTGGATGTGGCTAGATGGATCCTTAGGTACATAAAGTCCACAATTGATTATGGACTTTTCTATGAGGCTGGTACAGAGATACAGTTGCATGGGTACACAAATGCTGATTGGGCTGGTAGTATTGTAGACAGGAGATCTACGAGTGATTTTATATTCTCATTTGGGAGTGCTGCTGTGAGTTGGAGCAGTAAGAAGTAGCCAATAGTTGCCTTGTTGAGTACAGAGGTAGAGTACAGGGGTGCTGCTATGGTAGCTTGTGAGGTAGCTTGGTTTCAGAAGCTACTTGGTGACATGGGAGAGCCCGTGGATAGGGTAGTTGTCATATATTGTGACAACATGAGCAGCATATAGTTGGCCAATAACCCAGTATATCATGCTAGAATGAAGCACATTGAGGTGCATTATCACTTTGTGGGAGAGAAAGTTCTAGCAGGAGATGTAGATCTGGTATATGTCAACACAGAGGATCAGGTGGCTGACATCTTCACGAAGGCATTGGGCACAGAGAAGCTCCATAGGTTTAGGAGCTTACGTGGAGTGCAGAGTGTGTGGAGTTGAGCTCGAGGGGGGGTGTTGAGTTATCAAGCTCAACTCGTGCTATGGCAAACATTGATGACCTGCCTGGGTGATAGCTTCCGTATCTACCCCACTGACATGGTTGGTAAGATTATAGGTGATATGAGGCTAGTGGGATGACAGGCTATGTGACAGTCATTTTGGATTACTAGAGACTGGCATAGTTATAGCGCTAGCTCATTTAGTCGGGTTCACATTATGGACCTCCGACCCTTTTATGTTGTAGTAGTTGAGTACTAACCCATATAGTGTGTACTCTTATCTTTATGTTATATTGGTTGAGTAGAGAAGAAGAAGATAGAAGAAAATTCAGCTATCCATCTCTCTCTTATGTGTGTATTTTCTTGCTAGGGTTTGAAGCTCTCCCTCTCCCCCACATTCTCTTTATTGACAAGGGTGTAGTAGCCAACACAAATGGGAAAGAGTAGATGAAGCTCTTACCCTCGTACGGCTTCTTGTGCTTCTCTTGCTTGCCGCTTAGCCCTTAGCATGAACCTAGCTCTGATACTATAAAAAGATGTAGGGGAGAAGAGAGCTTGAGCTCTTGCAAGCACACACACACTCACACAAACCCTAGAAGAGAACACACAAGGTGAGAGGCTGAAAATTCTTCTTCTTCTTCACACAACAAAAGAGGTCTACAAAGAAGATAAAGTGACTAACACACATAATAGAGAATATACAAGTGGTCCATAATGTGAACACGCTAAGAGGAGTGGGTAGGTGTGGACTAGCCGGTGCAATCCAATTGTAGAATCTTTGGCAAAGATATGTCTGTGCCAGATACGAAACCCACCCATCAGTGATGTAAATGTCAAACAATCATGCAGGTGCCTTGTGAGTGCCAGCTCATATTGAGCTTGGCATCTCAACACCTCATACAAAAAAAGGGGTGCTTACCTCTCTATGTAAGGTTTTCTCCTCTTGTGACATTGGAGCTTGCTCTCCATCATCTATGACCTCCCGTTCAAATAAATCATTCACCATATCTTCCATGATGAGATCCTCTTTCTCCTCATGTAGAAATGGTAGAGGCATCTTATTTATTGGATGGAGAAGAGGATTATCAACCATGCTTTCCCTATGAAGCCTTGCCACATTTTGCAATCTACCCAATGTCATGGAATGGTGTGGCATATTGTGTAACACTCTCCTATGGTTCTCGTCCATGTTATCATCCACACTTAGTCACTCATGACACTACCTCTTATGAAGCCCATATGTACAAACATGATCAATTGTATATGAAATTATCGTATATATTAACCCTTTGCATCAATCACACATACATCGTATCGTGTCTCTCAACCATGCTTTGAAACCAAAATTGAGCCCTTGATCACTGCAAACATCTACAATTAGACCACAAGTGAATGTATATTAGCATAAAAAGACATATGCTATCCAAAACTGCTATGTAGCAGCATTTATAAGCAGTGAAATTTCATTGCTTAGCATTGAAATTAGCAGCAAAATTTCATTGCTTAGCATTGAAATCAGCAGCAAAATTTCAATGCTCATCAGCAGCCTGTAAAAAAAGTACTCCCACATAAATCTTTGTCATTGTGTTTTTACCTACCCTCAAAGAAGCACAGGGCTTGGACGATAGTTGATTGATTATAGCTCTTCCTCCCATCCATTTCAGTTTTATCCCTTCCACCTCTTCATTCCATCAATTCTCTCCCTCTCCTATGCTCTCAAGCTTGCATGGAAAGCTTCATCCCCTTTTCCTTTACTCTCAGGTGTTTGTTGAAAGCTTAATCCATGCTTTCAGGTGATCATTTCTCTTCCTTCCTTTCTCTTTCTCCTCTCTCTTTACCTTGCCCTAACCCTAGATTCTACATAGAAGTGCCAATATTTATAAAGCTTTGATGGAGAGTTCTCCATCAAAGCTCTCTATTAGTCTTTCTATTTAGAAACAAGGGTTAGAGTTTCATAAACCACAAGCTTTCTCAATTCATGTATTAGGGTTAGGGTTAAAGAGACTTGCCTTTTTTTATCATCTTCCCCTTCTCCTCTTGCTTTCTCATATGTTAAAATGTAGTATACGTTTTAACTTTTTTTTTTTTGTGTTTTGTTGATATTGTGTAGGCTTATTCAAGTCAACACTTATAACATTCTTGAGGTAAGAGATTACTTCTTTCTCTTATGCTTTTAGGGCTTTAGTTCTTTTAAGGTTTTGTATTTTTTAGGTTGTATGCTTTTAGGGTTAGCTCTACGCATGCATTGAGAGATCTCAATTCATGCATAGAGCTCTGAATGCTCTCAATGCATGCATAGAGCTCTCAATTCTCTCAATGCATACATAGAGTTCTCAATGCATGCATAAAGCTCTTAATGCATGCATAAATCTCTCTCTGCATGCATAGAGCTTTATGCATGAAGCTTTCATAAAGTGTGCATAAGCTTTATGCATAATAACTTTGTTTAATTTTATGTTTTGTAGGTCTTGCACTAATCCTCTCCTTCGGCTTGACAATAAAGAGGTAAGCCCTCTTTTTCTGTAATTGATAATGCAAGATCTACATTTATTGCACTCTTGGGTGCCGGGTTTAGGTTTGGCTTAGTGCATAAAGCTTGTGCATAGGCTCTATGCATAGGATTTATGCGTAAAGCTTATGTAAGCTTCATACACAAAGCTTGCATAAGCATGCATAAAGCTTATGCATAGGCTCTATGCATAAAGCTTATGCTTAGGATTCATACATAAAGCTTATGCAAGCTTTATGCATAACGCTTTATGCATGAAGCGTGCATAGGGCTTATGTATAAAGCTGACATAAAGCTTATCCATAGGCTCTATGCATAAAGCTTGCATGAATCTTAGATAAGCTTGCATAAAGCTCTATGCATAGGCTTGTACAGGCTTTATGCATAAGCGTGCATAAACCCTATGCATAGGCTCCATGCATAAAGCTTTATGCATATCTTTATGAATGCTTGCATAGGCTTTATGCATAGGATATATACATAAAGCTTATGTATATGTGTAGCATTATCTGGTAGTGTTGTGTGTGAATACACTTATAACCGCCGAGGTACTTTTTCCCTCACTCTAGGAGGTTTTTTCCCCGTGCATATATACACCCTCTTATCTACTCATTTTGGGGTGTGTACTTATCTTTTGTATCTAGCACACATTTGTTCATTCTAATCTAGTGAGTTTGTGTGTTCTCAAGCTTCTCTATCTTGTGTGTGTGCATTGTTGCAACCCTAACCCTAATTCTAACAATTGGTATCAGAGCTAGCTTCCTTGACATGATCTAGTAGTTTGCCCCTCCTCACAACCCTATTTTTCTGTCTCCGATTGAGATACCATCTTAGGAGAAGAAGGTATATACTATAATGTTTTGTATACAATGTATACAATGTTTTCAGAGTCCGCGGTGTGATTTGGGGACGTTTTGGACACCGCAAGGTTTTTGCAAACATTCTGGAGAGGGGGTTGATTTTTAGGATATCCATGTCAGTGTTGTGGAGCAGGTAAAGACAAGGACAGAAAGGAGAAACCACAACGATTTCATTAAAGGGGACCTTGAAACCCCTGATTTCATATAAAATAAACAATGCAAGGCAAAAGTTCACAAAAGTTCTCAATTGTAAGGCTTAGGAGACATTGGAAATCATTTATGAGTGTGTCTCACCTAAACTTGAGTGACTCCTTAGGTTTCACAATAATTGACCATTTTTGACATCCCACCTAATAGAAACAAAACCAATTTCCAAGAAAATCACCATGCTCCATGCTCTTTAGTTAAAGTTTTCATTTTTTATTTTTAAATAGACAATACACCGAGAGGAAAGGGAAGGTATCCAAAATTTTCCAAGGTTGATTTCGAAAATCCATCGGTATTGTAGTAGGTCAAGGCAGGTAAGTAAAGGAGAAGCCACAAAGATTTCATGAAAGGAGTCCTTTAAACCTCCTGGTTTGACATAAAATAAATAATTCAAGGTAAAAGTTCATGAAAGGGGTCCTTAAAATAAATCATGCAAGGAAAGGCTTAGAAGACATTCAAAATCATGTCTAAGAGCTGTGTCTCGCCTAAGGCCTTAGTGGAACCTGAGGTTTTAGGATAATTGATCTTTTGCCATTTAAAATCTGACATCCCACCCATTAGCTACAAAACCAATTACCAAGAAAATCACCATACTCCATGCTCTTGTAGTTGGTATAATCAGATGATTTTTTTCAAATATGGAAAATGCACCAAAAGGAAAGGAAGGTAGATGAAATTTTCCAGGGCTATAGTAGGTCAAGACAAGGAAAAAAGGAGAAGCCACAAATATTTTGGGAAAGGGATCCTTGAAACCCCTTGATTTCCCTTGGAAAAAAAGACTCTGGATAAATTCAATCACACACCTCCAAAATCCATGAAGCAAAGTCATCTACATGGTGGGACTTCTCAGGTGACTTTGGCAATGCAAGCATGCTATGGTGTGTACACATCTTGTGGATATACTCATGCACATAAAGATCATTGCCATTTTTATGTTTTTGTGTTCAACTTGCATTGTAGGTTTGTTAGCTTGGGTCCAACTTGCATGCACTTGAATTGATTGCTATATCTAGAATTCATGTCCTCCCTTTCTAGCTTCTCTAGTACACATTTCTTAGAGTGAGATGGATTTCTACATGCTATCTTTACCATTATGCAATGCTTCCTCCTCTAGAAAAATCTTTAGTCATACGCTCTCGGTATGAAATTTTGGCCTTTTCAAATTTTACGGCCTTGAGATCACTCAAGAGTATGTAAGATAGTATGTAACTTCAAACAAGGGGTTTTATTGTCTTGTATATTTACAAAACATTATTTACAAAACATTTACTTACATAAAGAGTACATAAGGGGTGTATCCTACTTACATAAAGAGTACATAAGGGTATCCTACTTGTAAGAATTAGTACGTATGGCAATTACTCCTTAAAACACATGTGATGGTTTCTACATAGTGAACCCTCTTGGATGGGGCTCCTTGGCTTTTTTTCTTTTGAGTTATGTTCTCATGGCTCAAATAAAGATGGGCTTTGGAAGTGGCCATGCTGATTGTCCTAATCCTCTTACTAGAGCAGCATCTCATTCTTCACCTACAAGGTATGCATTGCAGGTGAAGTCCATTAATCTCTCACGCAAGTCTCCTGTAATGCACTCATCAAGATGGAAAGTCTCCTCTAATACATTTGTCAAGATGCAAAGCATCCAAGGGAAAGGAGGAATTTAACCCTTGTTTACTAAATCCTTTGGAAGGTTCCATGAGATTGCGAAATCAAAAAGGTGTCAAGCGTAAGGCAAGGTTATCAAGTGATTTTCTTCCTCTTCTTTCTATGTCTTTAGTTGATTTGCTTCCTCCTCTTTCTACATAGGCATTCATGTTTTTCAAGCTCTCATCTCACGAATATTATCTTCTTCTTCTTTCTTCCCTAGAGGGAGTTCTAAGTTGTCTTATGCTCCACGAAGAAAAATACACAGAGGATACACAATCCTCTCACTATGATTTTCTTTTTCTTTTTTCCCCCCTATAGGGAGTTCTAAGTTGTCTTATGCTCCATGTAGAAAAAATACACAAAGCACATACAATCCTTAAGGTAGTCAATATGTATAAACCCGATATAGCATGTGTGTTCAAGGAGTAATCCAAAAATCCTCCATCCATGCACTCTTATAATTTACACCACTTTTAATTTACAGTCCTTTATCCCCCATCTATGGAAACAGTGAGTCATGGAAAATGACAACAAAATTATGCAAACGACAACTCAACTCCATTTTTGGAAAAAAACCCAAAAATATACCCTTTTTTTCTTCAAATTTATGGAGACAAAAGACACACTTTCATGTCAAACTTAAAAAAAAAACACTACTTTTGTGAAAAAAAAATGCATAAAACATTACTTACATTTTACTCTAAACCCAAAAACGTCCAATTAAAAAAAGATATACAAAAGAGAAGAAACTCTTCCAATCAACTAGGAGAGTCATTGGATCTTTTGCTTAAAAATATCAATTATTTTCTGGTGCAAGTGTTAAGAAGCTTTTTAACTCAAATCCATATACAACAATTTCTATATCATGCAAATTAAGCATTTCCACACGTCGACAAATTTTACTTTTCTTTCCTTTTTTGCTTTGTTTAAGCATCTCTCTAGATCATACTTTCCCTTGAGCACGGATAAGTTTTTTTACCAATACACATTTCTACAATGCATGTTGTACATAGCGTGTTATCAACAAACTGATAGGTGATAAAATTGACATTACTTTTATACTCAATATAATTTGATGAAATTCTTCCACGAATTGTCTAAGAAAGTAAATTTTCTTTGTGTAAAAAGTTGATCCAATGGTTGAATTTAAGCATATTTAGATATTAAGATAGGTGGGTGAATGCATGGTATGGTGGCTCATATAGTTGTGTTCATGGACACTAGCTATTGCGCTAAATTTAAAGGGTTCATTTATGTTTCAAAAGTCACAAAAAAGAATTAAATTATAATATATGTATAATGGATTTGAAACTCCCATGTAGTGGGAGTTGCTACGTGGGTTTTCTCTTTCTTCAAAAGCTTTTGTTGCTTCCCGCTTCCTCTCTTTTGTTGCTTCCCCCTCCCTCTCTGTACCTATCTCTCTCTGCCCATCTCGGATTTGAATCTCCCACATAGTGGGGTTGCTACGTGGGTTTCCTCTTTCTTCAAAAGCCTTTGTTGCTTCCCCCTCCCTCTATGTACTTATCTCTCTCTGCCCATCTCCTCGTCATCACACACAGAGAGCCATATAGAGAACCTTTGTCCATCTCTCTCTCTCTCTCTCTCTCTCTCTCTCTCTCTCACACACACACACACACACACACACACACACACACACAAATTAACAGGGTATTTCCATATCTTCTTGAGGCTATTTCCATATCTATCCTTCGTTTTGTTTAATGGAAGGCAGAGAAGATAGTATAGAGCCTTCAAATCAGGAGGGATGTTCTGTTGCGCATTTGATGGTTGCAAGCAACTCTTCACAAGCACATTTCATTTCATTTCAAGAATGTTCCCATTCTTCAAGAAGAAATCAGCTTCTCATTGAAGATGAATAGGATGCAGTTAGAAAGTATGAAGCTTTTACAAAGAGGGAGTATCGAAAAAGGCATCTGTTACTACAGAACCAATCACAGGTCACAGACAATGAGAAAGACATTAAATTAAGGAAACCAAAAAGTGCAGAGCACCTAGTTGAGCACATTTTGACAGAACTAAAACCTTATGAGAAAAATGACAATGCAGATATCGTTAAGCAAGTCCTCATCAGTAATGAACAGATTCTACCATATAGAGAGGACAAATCAAAAAGTCTCTCTCTTTTGGTCTCTGCAATCAGTAGCTCATTACAGGTGTTGAAGACTCCACTATCCTCGGATGAGTTATTTTTGAAGCGCAACACTCTAACAATGCTTGTTCATGGATTAAATCACGTTTTTCAGATATGTTGACAAAGAACTTAGCCTTGTTCAAGCTGCAAAGCTTCTTAACATTCACCCAAGAAAACTTTATGCTGCAGTAAGTAGAGCTAGCAGTGATGCTCTGGCTTCTCCATTGCCACTGGAACATGTAAAAGAAAGAGTTCCCATTCTAGGCTGCTGGCTGAAGAGATCAAGAAAATAGTACCAAAATTTTGGACGGATCATACAAGGGTGTATCCAAACAAGAAAGATGTTTGTCGGCTTCAAAACTGGCTACAAGCAATCAATCAAACATCCGGTACACTTGTTGGATGAATCCACTGATGATAAGAGAGTAGTTTGTAGAGGTCATGGATTACTCATTGAAGAATGCTATATAGCTCACAACACCCTTGTATAGCACATTGACTAATGCACAGGGCTATTTTGCATGATTATGTAGTAAATAGCAGTCTCTACGAGCTATATAGCATAGTTGACAATCACATAGCACATGTTGAATGACCATCCCTAATATAGCATGATCATGTAGTAAATAACACTCTCTACGAGCTATATAGCATAGTTAACCAATTACATAGCACATGTTTGAATGACAATCCTTAATATAGCATGATCATGTAGTAAATAGCACTCTCTACAAGCTATATAGCATAGTTAACCAATTACATAGCACATGTTGAATGACCATCCCTAATATAGCACACGTCATTAAATCCTAGGGTTCTATTGCATAGCCATGTACTAGTTATATAGCATTGAACCCGTTATATAGCATTTGTACAATGATGTATAAGTCTAAGATTCACAAATAGCACTATGCACGGGCTATATAGCTAAAAGAATTACTCATAGAGCACATTGACTAATATCTCACAACACCTTGGTATAGCACATTGACTACTAACCCCAGGGCTATTTTGCATAACCATGTAGTACATAACAGTCACTCTATGAGCTATATAGCACAGTTAACCAGTTACATAGCACATGTTCAATGACCCCTAATATAGCACACATCATTAAAGCCTGGGGTTCTATTGCGTAACCATGTACTATATAGCACTCTCTACAAAACACGCAACCAGTTATATAGCACTGAACTAATTATATAGCACTTGTACAATTATGCATAAGTCTAAGATTCACAAATAGCACTGTGCATGTGCTATATAGCTCACATGTACTACATAGCAATCAGTACGAGCTATATAGCACATTACTAATGCATAACCATGTACTATATAGCTAACCTGTTTTGTGAATACATAGCATTGTGTATCTACTTATCCTCATTTGCAAATTCTTCATGGTCTATGTTCCTTGTTGCAGACGGAGTATTTTTTGAAGTTCAAGTCTGCTTATCCTCATCTGCAAACTGGCCAACGTTCATTCGAGAAGCTCAAACCTTTCTTTGTGAGCAAGCTAAAGGACTGGAACATATGTTGCTGTGTGTACCACATACAAATGTTATACCTAAAAGATGCCTTCAATTGGATGTGCTGAGATGCTTTTGGCTTTCATGAAAGCTTGTGCAAATGTCATTGTATTGTTTGCAAATCAATGGAAGCCAAGGGAAAATGTGTTGCACATGAGCACGTCATGTCTGGAATTACAGAACTGTGGGAATCTTGTCTATGCAAAAAGAAGGAGGATTCCACATACCATCGGTTCAGATGTATCATGGGGCAATGCAATAAATGCGGTGTTAAAAAGCTACGCTTGTGTCCACATGAAGAAAAGGAGACAACGAAGACAACCACTGTTCAGGTCTTTGAGGATATTCAAGTTCAAAATAGACATGATGTAACCAGACAATGAAAAGTGTTGTCCATCAAACAAGTTGTTATCAAAGAGTTATTAGTGATGCTGAAACACCACACATCAAAGTTCATTAAGCATAACTTTAGGTACATATGGAAAGTTGATCAGTACAGGGAGTGTCTCAAGAATTTTCCTATAGATGTCATAGTGTTTGTAATAGATTTTACTGAGAACTACTCATTCAAATAGCAAAATGAAATACAGTCCATGCATTGGCACTCAAATCAATGCACAATCCTTGTTCACATTACATATAGGTGTAGTACAAGCAACGACCAAAGAATAATCAAGGAGATGCATTTCTATATCTCTGATGATAAGAAACATGATACTCTCTTTGTGCAACACTGCTTCCAATTTAAAGCTGCTCAACCATTCTATTTTGTTGGTCTCTTTTATAAACTGACAGGTGTGGAGATGACTTGGAATATTTTTTTTCTTCAAGCCATGGCAAGGGAGAACATGATGGTGCTGGTGCAGTAGTGAAGAGGACATTAACGCATGAACAACTCAAGTTTGATGGTGTAGTTCTTCAAAATGCTGCTGACGTTGTAGCTTTCTTAACGAAAACTATGTCTCATGGTGCAAGTAGCTCGTATGCTTGTAGTACTAGAAATGGTCATCAGATTCACTAAAAGTTTTGGCTAGTAAGTGCAAATGATGTGGACAGGTCTAATGCATGGGAATGTGCAACACTCAAGGGGACACAATCCCTACATTCTGTGTGCGGGTTTTGCAAACTAGACCCGACATAGTTGAAAACAAGAAATTTGGCCTGTTTCTGCAATGCATGTATAGCTGGTCATTGGAGATCATGCTCTAACAAATCGTATGTCCAGGAATGGTCACATATTGTTCTCAAGCCTATAACAGAAGGGTTGGACATGGAAGATATGCAAGAACCAATCAATATACTAGATAGGGTGGCCGAGTTTGAAGATGAGAGACCCATGTTTGAGGGATCATTAGATATGCTTGCCAACTTCTTTCGAGAGAGACAACTATGCAGACAACGTAGAGGCTAATAATGTAGAAGGAGTAGATTTCTATGTGTTGAAATGTGTAAAAGCAAGGTGGAAGACAGAGAAGGTTCTTAAGGACACTTGGAAAAACAAGTGCGCTAGAGGCACATATGTTGTCACAAGTCTTTATTATAAGCAGCAAATGGAGAATCCCAATCACTACAAACTGCTCGATGACAAGGGTGTGAGCCACACATATTCTCACCTAGTTAGGTCAATCAAGTTTGACATGTCCCTTGTGGATGCTACCTCTAAGATGTATTATTTATCCCCTCAACTTCACGAGTCCATTTACAATGCCATGCCGTATGATACTGCTTGAAAGCTTTGCTATGTATCCTTTTTATATAATAACCTTTCTTTGAAACCTTGCAAACACATTGTTGAGAGAGTCTCATGTGCAATCAAATATGTATGCAGGTTCTCATTTCTTAAACCTGATTTGTATGCAGGAGGTCATTTCTTAAATCTGATTTGTGGAGGTTGTCATTAGTAGCAAAACCTTTGCAAAGTCTGGTTATGCTATATAGAACAATTCTTATACTATACAGCACAACACATTGCCCCTCTCACGTTAAGTTCACTATGTCTAGTTGTGCTATATAGCACAATTCCTGTACTATACAGCACAACACAATGCCCCTCTCACCCTAAGTTCACCATGTCTAGTTGTGCTATATAGCATAATTCCTATACTATACAGCACAACACAATGTCCCTCTCACTCTAAGTTCACTTTCTGGTTGTGCTATATAGCACATGTACTATACAACAAGTGCACAAGACACAGAACCAAGGATTGAGTAAGAAAAAATAGCATAGACAAAACAAGATCCAATTCTAGTTGAGCCATAAATCGTATAATAACTTCGCCACCTAGTTGTATTATATTCAAGTTAATGGCTGTTACAAAAATGAGGGCGTATACAAAAAGGATAATGGGGGTGTATACAAATAGGATAATGGGGGTGTATACATAGTATTCGATGACAGTAGCAGATACCTTATCCTTAGGATTATACATCATGTTATCCCGTGCATAACGCCGGGGATCCTTAGCACACCTCCACTTGAACATCCATGGAAACAAGGTCCTCGTCAAGAATTTTGGCTCTTGAGATTCATCCTCCAGTTCAAATGAGGGTGGACATATACAACATTCCCAAGGGTTCTTCATGCTTTTGTACCGTGTGTCATCGATTAACAAAGTGTCTTGGGCAAAAAACCATGGGTACCATAACAAGAAGTCATCCTTAATAATCACCTTTAAAAATATTGTCTTGTCTGTGGAATCAGAGATGGGGATACCCGTGACATCTTTGAAGGTGAATGGTGTAGCCTAGCATCTCTCTTGTGGCAAAATATCCACAAAAAGGATCTTTGTAGTTCAGGAAAACATGCCTTCAACACTGCATATAGGTTGTCCTTGACCATACTAGTTCATAAGGCAACATGAAAGTAGTGTACCGCAACTGCAGAGAGGAATCTAAGAGCATCAGCCTTACAACATATTGAAATTGAGGCTTTCTATCCTCCTTTGGGGGGGTGTACATATAACCTGACATGGGATTGCTGCAAGACCATTGTCCTGTTCTGTGTCCATGTTAACATCCTCGTCCACACTCGCATTGTCTTGTTCCAAAGTGTCATTTCTTAAACTCACATTGTCATGTTCTGTGTCCATGTTAACAGCCTCCTCCACACTGGCATTGTCTTGTTCCACAGTGACATTGTCCTCAACCTTAGCATTGGCACCACGATGGCTATTATCCTCCTTTACACTGACATTGACATTCTCCTAAACACTGGCATTTTCTACAGTGACATCCATAGCTGTGTCTATATTAACAGCCTCCTCCACAGTGGCATTGTCCTCAACACTGGCATTGGCACCACTACGGCAAAAATAAAATGTGTCCATCTTAACATCCTCCTCCACAGTGACATTCTCCTGAACACAAGCATTGGCATCTACCACAGTGACATTCTTTGGAACCTGTGATGTTTCTTTACTACCTTCATCACTAGAAACATCCATGAAAGTAGCATCACTTTGTGGTTGGCTCCTTGTACCATATTCAACAATGCGGATCCATCTTTTTTTTCCTTGTAGCCTCTGGTAGCTACTCAATTTTTTATTACCTGCTGTAACATATTATTCTTTTATGCACATGCATGTCAAATATTGCAAGAATAGGAACAAACATCACAAGACGTTGTTCATTTCCATTGATGATGGCTACGAAAGGAAAATCCATGGCATGTGGCAGTTGGAGAAATAAAATAACGTTCATTAAAAAAAATGAATATAGAAACTTGCAAGAATAGGAAAGCCATAACAAAAAGTTGCAACAATGAATATAGACACTTTGCAAGAATAGGAAAGCCATAACAAAAACTTGTTAAAGATAGTGGCTACAAAAGGGAAATGCATGGCATGTGACAATGCACAATACCATCATTAAGCATACAACTTTTGCTTTGTAGCACAATTTTGTTTTTCCTAACATGGATTAAGGGGACATCAAATTCAGTTCATCACCTAGTTGTTTTGGGGTGGATCGTAGGCACTTTGGGGATGGCTTCACAGGTTTTGGGAAGGGGGTTCCTCCAAGATTCTTTGCCGCTTTGCTTATCTCCTTAAGTGACTCGACATATTGATCATCCAATGTTGACTCTGTCTCA
The DNA here is from genome assembly GCF_041138505.1 of Cibotium barometz. Taxonomy (NCBI): domain Eukaryota; kingdom Viridiplantae; phylum Streptophyta; class Polypodiopsida; order Cyatheales; family Cibotiaceae; genus Cibotium; species Cibotium barometz. Next base: position 49,819,816 of record NC_141076.1, read on the forward strand.
CTCTTGTGTCGCACCTTTGGGGTTGGGTTTTCTTCAAATTGAGAACCCCCCACCTTGTCCAAACTAGCATGAGAGCATTGCTCTACATGTATACATGTAGAGACATTAGAAGTTCCCCAAAGAAACTTGAAAGATACAGGTTTTTATTATGAATATATAGAATAAATTTACCAGTCGCATGCATTGACATGTTCTCTAGTACTTGCATGGTCTCCTCTGTCGCAAAACCAGACGTCGGCTTGTCACTACCTAAAAATGCAAATTCAATGTATTCATTACTCCAGAACCATCAATGTGGAGTACTTGCTTTGTATACAAAGTCAGCAACTTACTGGAATAGGGCTTTGTCTTAACAGTTGCAATTGCCTGACCTACCATATACTTTGCCCTTTCAGACACAACTTGGCTACAGTCAGGGTATGCACATGCACCTTGGGATATGCACATGTGTAAAAAGCAGATCATGTGATAAACATGGCAGAGCAAGGCAAGGAAAAGGCATCAAGGTCCACTGCATCAAAGGGGGATCCACATCCTGCACAACTATATGAGCCAGTGACACAGGCTCCATTGAGAGGATCAGTAACTACAGTAGGGGGGAGTGGACGAAATGCATGCAGCCCTGATGTCTCAGCCATCCTCTTTAGGCCAGCACAAAAACTAGTGTGTGTAGTTTCCTTTGTCAGTTCCTCCTCAAAGCTTGCCGATACAATCTACAATACCAATAATAGAAAGAAGACTTCAATCTCATTATTAATCATGGACAGTCCTAACACAATCTAGCGATATTACATTATTTAGTTTATGCTTCATAGCAATCATCATCCTTAGGTTGAGGCTTCACTATAGCTATATAGCACATATCTGCTCTTGAATGCTATGTAGCACAAGGTGTGCTATATTGCATAAGGTGGTCCTTAGAAGGTGGAGGCTCCCTTGATGAGTTTGTGAAGTAATGTGCTTTACTAGCACCACCATCAAAGTACCAAGCATCCGATTCTGCCACTAACATGCATACATCATGAACAGAAGGGTCATAACTGTGATGTACAATCCATGCCCAATCATCTTGAGCAAAACTTGCAGATTCCTTCTTCTCTGCACTTGGTGCAGATGCATCGGCCCCACCACAGCCATGTTGGATTCTTTGTTTTTCTCCTTCTCTAGCCTTTTCTTGCACTCATGTATGTAGTGCCTTGGTTTCGAGAAATAGTGACACTTGCCCTTCTTTTTAGGCTTATCACCTTCTTTCTCTGCATCCTTACCTGGGGATTTTGATTTTGGCTTATAGCCACCATGCGAAGAAGCTTTACCTTTGCCTTTCAGATTGACAAAAAAAGCTTGGTCACCAACTCACATATTAGATCTGTTTTACCTAGACTACTCTTCTTTTGCAAGAGTACTGAAACCAGCTCATCAAATGTAAGGGCATTTGGATTTCCCTTCATCATGAGTCTAAGGGTAGAGGCAAAACTCTCATAAGAATCCGGCAATGCATTTTGAACTGTGGGCACCAATGTACTATCACGATATATCTCATCCACACTAGCAAGCTGCTCCTTAAAATCTTTGATCTTGGTCAAGAAGTTGTCCATTGATTCTCTGTCATTCATGCACTCAGACTCTAACTTTTTGCGCATATATGCAAAACATGCTTCATTGTGCACTTGGTATAATGCAGCAAGTGCATCCCATGCCTGTTTTGAAGTCTTACATGACCAATCAAGCCCTCACAAATTTCTTGTAATTTCCCTTTCCTCTTCGTGCATTTTCTACTCCAAAAAAGCTCATCCAGTTAACAACTACAAGAGCATGGAGCATGGTGATTTTCTTGGAAATTGGTTTTGTAGCTATCAGGTGGGATGTTAGATTTTAAATGGTCAAACCTCAAGTGCCACTCAAGCCTAGGTGAGACAACATGATTTCGAATGTCTCCTAAGTCTTACAATTTCCTTGCATTGTTTATTTTATGCGAAATCAGGGGGGTTTAAGGACCCTTTTCACGAAATCTTTGCGGCTTCTTCTTTCTATGCGTGCCTTGAATTGCTCCAGCATAGATGGATTTCCTAAATCAAGCCCTAGCATAGATGGATTTCCTAAATCAAGCCCTGATGAATTTCATGTAACTTCCCTTTCCTCTTGGTGTTTTTAAAAAAAAAACACATCCGATCTTCTTGGAAATTAAGACACGCGTCGTAGCCTTTTTATTGATTTGAAAAAAAAAAGAAAAAAGTGAGGGACCAATAGCGAACCACGTTATCAATGACGTGGAAAGCATGAAAGATAAGCAGGTTGGAAACTCACGAGCCTCTAGCGGCCACGGCCACCTATATCTGGCAGGTAGGACCAAAGCAGTGCCGCTTCAAAACCGAGCGGTGAACCGCCTGTGGTGAGTCCTTCTGATTCATGGCGTTACTCCTCCTCCCTGCTGTCCTCCTCTTCGCCTCGCTTGATCCCGGTAACCTTTTAATATGGATTAGCTGCGTTTGTAATGTTGTTGTAGGGGCTCCCAAACACTGATATTTATGTGGGTTTGGTGGGTTGCATGCACAGGCAGCATGCACGTCTCTGCCGTTTCGTTCACGTTGATAAATAATTGCGACCAAGTGGTATGGCCGGCTACTCAGCCGAACGCAGGGAAAGCACCCCTCGGAGAGGGGGGATTCGAGCTGGGGGTAGGAGCAAGGAAGACGATCGCTGCTCCAAATGGGTGGGCGGGCAGATTATGGGGCCGGACCAGGTGCGTGTTTGAAGGCGGCCGCCAGAGCAATGGTTCTTGCGCAACAGGCAACTGCGAGGGGGGCGGCCTGCAGTGCGATGGGCGGGGAGGCAGCGCGCCCGTAACCATCTTTGAAATCACGCTCTCCGGCTACGCCGGACTAGACTTTTACGACGTCAGCCTCGTGGATGGTTACAATCTGCAGATGGCGGTCCTTCCCATGATGGGCAACGGCAATTGCTCCGAAGCCGGCTGTACCCAGAATCTCAACCCCATCTGCCCGCCTCAGTTCCAAGTCAAGCACGGCGCCGACATCGTCGCGTGTAAGAGCGCTTGCGAGGCGATTGGCTCCCCGGAGTACTGCTGCACGGGCAGCTTCGCCAGCCCGCAGACCTGCAAGCCCACCGCGTACTCCCGCATCTTCAAGCGTGCGTGCCCCAACGCCTATAGCTACGCCTACGACGACGCTAGCAGCACTTTCACGTGTAAGGATGCGAAGGGGTACATGATCACGTTTTGCCCTTCCTCGCGTTGACTGTTAAAACACAGGACACACTTCAAACCTTTCTTTTTTGAGGGGGCACTTTTGGGTTTTGCCAAATATATTATTGCTTTTGCAGTAACTCGTTTTTTAGCATATATAATTATGTGTTCAGCAATAATCCACCACTGCTAATGTGTTTTTTTTAAATTCTTACGTAGGCATATTATTTGTGAATGCTTCGCACTCCCTTGAAGTTCTCGTTTTTCATCCATGACATCCTATACACTTATTGAGAAAATAACATAACACGTGATATGGCAATGGAATATTCTATACAAGTTAGTAATTTTCAAGGTAATGGATCTTAAAAGTTGTAAAATGTGCTTTGTTGATGTAAAAACATGGTGGCACAAGTTGTCTTTTGGCATGGGGTTTATAGAATCATTTTTTCAACTTGATGATTTTACTCATAAGGATGCCTCTATGTCTCTAGGCGATTCAAATTTCATAGATGTGGTTGCAATTCCATAAATGTAGATATTTCTAGTATGTGCAAGTTAAAAATTTGTATGAAGTTATAAAGCACGTGGTCAATCTGATCCGCATTCATTTAAAGTAAACAAATTTAGGCTATCTATGTAAATGTGTTAATATACACTCAATGGCCACCTCTCACCATGTATCTCACTTTGATGTATAATGCACATTTGTCAGGCCCCCATTATGAGGAGTAGCCATGGTGCATATGTCTTTATTGGAACCTTGGCTTAGACGTCGATGGGGTCATTATTATGACCATTGATGATGGTTACGAGATGGTCAGGGGTACGAACGTTAGCTGGGACCTGGGCATTACCTTGGCTGGGGGGTCCAAGTGCAAGAGCCCAGACATGGTATTAAAATGATTGACACTTACATGCTAGTTCACGAGAAGGCGTTATACATTTGAAAAGGCTAATTTGGTGGAGCTAGAATTGCATTTGAGGTCTAGCTCTACCATGTGGTGGAGCTAGAATCGTAGAGGTAGAAAGCTTTGAGGTCCAGCTCTACCTCATGTCACGAACAACAACTTCATCTTCTCTGTTATTATGTCACTTTGCGTCCTCTACCTCTTCAATGAGGTTCACACATAGCCATCCAAATGGCCTTCAAGAGCTCCCAATTTGAACTCTAACATGCATCTCCTTGTTTCAATCTCTTTGCCTCTTCTAACCTCTCTCATTGAGGTTTCTCCCATAGCCATCAACATGGCCTTGCAAGCTCCCAAATGAACTTGCACTCTCTATGCTTTTTCTTGCATACAAACTTTAAGGGTGCTTCTTCACATGGTCTCTCAAATGAAACCATAGGTGCATAAATATGTGGAAACTTCCAAGGTTTCCATCCCCTTCTTTGCTCTCTTTCATTGAGCAAACATCCACAAGTACATCCTCTCAAGTACATCCTCTTCTTGATGCACACACATGTGAACTCCATTGAGTTCACCATCTCACTTGCCATTATCTTGACAAGCATGCACCTCCACAAGATTCATGGGATACACAATTCCCATACATAGCAACCCTTCATAGAGCATTCTTCCATGCTCAAACACAAAACTTTGAGGCAAAACTTCACAAAACCAACCTTCTTGAGGTATAATCAGCAGCATATCTTCTCTTGGCAGCTTCTCCTTGACGATGATGAAGACTCCATAGCCTTCATAATGCTGAAATCTCTATTTTCAACTTCCTTGAGCAAGCTCTCCATGTTGCAAAACTCCATTTGCAACTCTCTTGTAATAAACAAAGACTAAATAAACAAGAATTTATAATTTGACATGGTGAAAGTTTCCTTATATACACAACTACTACAAATTAACATTATTAAAGATAGAAAGAGTCTCCTTGCAGTAGGATGCCCTTTGTCAAAATGATAGTTAAAAGTCTTCACCTACTTTACTAAAAAAATAATAATTTGCAAAGTTTGACCAAAAGATAAAAGGATAAAAGGAGTCCCCTTAGAGAAGAATGCACTCCATTTATGACTCAATTATAATAAGACATTGTAAATGAACATGAATTTATTGCTTGTGCTAGAATTTGTTCAATGCTTTGCAAAGGCAAACATTTGACAGTATGCTCCGTAAGAGGCATGATTACAATATCATATTTCAATATATGGACTTTTATTACATAAAAAAAAGGCCAAATTACTTGCATCCTCTACATTTGATTATATTACGGACAAACAAAATGAGCTTCATGGTGGTGTATTACTTTCATGATGCCTCCTCTTGTTGCTTTGCTTAATTTTCACTCTCTGCTTGCCTCTCTGCTTCAGCCTCCTCTCGTTGCTTAATTTTCACTCTCTGCCTGCCTCAGCTTCAGCCTCCTCTCGTTGCTTTCTTTGAATTTCAAGTTGTTCTTGCCTCTCTGCCTCAGCATCAATCTCCTACTGTCGCTTCCACACCTCTGCCTTTTTCCTATTCTCTACTTTCAATTTCTCTTCTTCAAGCCATTTCTTCATCACATCATCTGAGAATTGGTTAGGTTTTTCTTTAAAGGCATTATCCCATGTATACTCTTGCTGATCTTCATTCTGTAGCCATAAAAACAACCAATTTCTTAAATCTTCTGTCAAAAAACTATACCTTTCCTTGGAAGGTTGATGGTACAATTCTGGGACTATTAACCAGGTACCTCGCTCATTCTTAAACACCTTATAGTAGCTATCATCAATTATCAATGTATTTTTCTTGTTGTACAAAGGATGGAGACCCCAAAAGGTCTCAAGCTTTTTAAAGAAAACTTGTCTATTCTGCACAACCCATGTGGCTTTTGAACAATGCTCTTGTGAGAGAACACTTGCAAACTTGGGCTTTTGTTGTGGAAATACTGTGTCAATTACCAAATAAAAACATAAAAGAATTGAATACACCAATCTAAGAACTCATGTGTATCCTTGTGACATAGGACATAACGATATTGGTTAATTAGGTATTTTACCAACTCGTTGCTATAAGGAGGATCCTTCTCATCATATTGGGTTTCGACAACATAGTACAACAAACCATTGAGATTTAGAATAATAGCCCTCCTATCATCCTCTTTGCATAGGGGTACGCATATTGGGTCTGACAAATACCATGCCAGTATGATAACCCCCTCAGAGGGATGCACAAAGTGCAACCTTGCATCAATTTCCCGTAGACGGTCAAGACGGCGCTGAACCAACTGTCTTCGTACACTCTGGATTTTCTTGGACATGTGACGTACTAATGCTCTGTGAACGAAGAAGTCACCTCTGCCAATTAGAATCAATCACATGACCTGGAAAACAATGAGCATGCTTAATGATAAAGGTGGCATGTGGGGGAAGAAATGTTACAACTACTCTTATGCAAAGATAGATTTTAAACAATTACAAAACAAATGTGACTATGCATGCTAACATTAAACTATATACTGTTCCAAAATGTTGACTTTAGTTACATTACAAAATGACCCAAGATGCAAAGACTCTTTCCATTTGATTCTAAAAAGACGCAACAAAATGTGCTAGCAGGTATCGGAATGTGGTGAAATTAGAATGCATTGATCTAGATCAACCACGTGGTTGAGCTAGAATGTGCTGTTCTAGCTCAACCATGTGGTAGGGCTAGAATATTTTTAAATTTAGTTCTACCATGTGATAGAGCTATATCAAAGTATTCTAGCTCGATCCCATGGCAAAATTAGAAATAATATTTGAAGTCTAGCTCTAGCACGTGGTAGAGCTGTATCAAAATATTTTAGCTAGACCCCATGGTAGAACTAGAATGGTTTGAAGTCCAACTCAACCATGTGGTGATGTGGAAGAGCTAGAATGCATTGATCTAGCTCTACCATATGGTAGAGCTAGAACGCTTTCAAGTCTAGCTCTACCATGTCGTGGAGCTAGAATGCTTTGAAGTCTAGCTAGACTACCATGAGGTGGAGCTAGAAGGCATTGATCTAGCTCTACCATAGTCCACATATGTAGGAATTAAAATCATAAGACAAAGATCAAGCTTCCATACATTTTCAAATTAGGAGGCCCCTTATAGTAGAGTGCACTCCAACATTTATAAAATTATCTGAAGAGTAATACATTTGCCACTACTTTAAAAATAGGACAAAATTTCTTGTTAATTCACGATTACAAAAAAATAAAATTTCTCCAAAAAAATACAATCCTTGTGACAAATGGCTTCTTTAAGTGAATACTCCTTGGAACAATATCCTTGAAATAAATCAGCAACAAGAAACCATCATAAATTAAGTTTCTTCATTTGTGAATATAAAATTGTTGTATAAAATCATGTATTTGGTTATAATTATCATTTATGTTAGGTAGTACCTTAGTTATTTCTATCCCGTTGGAGAAGATTGTACTCATTTAACACCTTGTTTATGAAAGCCCTTGCATTGGCTGCCTTCAATTGTGTTGTGGTAGAACCCAATTTTCTAGCTAGAGAAATCACTTGTGGTCCCCTCATGCTAGCAATACTGACTTGTTCTTTTGCCATAATTTCTATTATCTCTTCTCTTTTGTTTTCATATTGTCTCGCTAATACCTCTTGATTGTTGACAAACTTTTGTATAATCTCTGATAGTGGTAGCTTATCAGTGTAGATTATCTTCTGTGACCAATTTAAATTGCGCTTTCTCCAAAAATCTACCACACCTCTATATTCATTTTCATTGGATATTGGAGGTTGTTCGTAGCGATTAGAGCCAATGATCTCACGCACATCTTCACTCTCATTAAGCTGCAATAAAAGTAAGGGAGGAGCTCATCAATGAGAATATTGTCGACCATCTTTTCTTCATCAAACTTTGCAGGATATATACAATTAATATCAGGAGAAGCACATCCCTTGTATGGAGAGTCATCAATAAGAACCGTTCTACGCGCATCACAATCAAAACATGAAGCGATTTTTGACAATGGCTTGAGAACTGTTGGATTATCAGGTCTAGCTATTTTACCACTTTTATCCTTCTCGCAAGCCTCTTGAGCCCAAACTACAAAAAAAGATAATATCTCTCCTGCTCTGTCTTGTAATATTCTCAATATTTGAAGAACATTACTCTCTGTCGTCGCTGTTGACCAGATCCCAACATTAATATTTTTTAATAAAATCTTCAAGAATTGGATACATCCTGGCCTTAGTATAATATATCATTTTGAATCCATTTGAATAGTTTCATGTATTGAAGATGGTTTTTGTTGACAACGTTTCAGTAGTAGACCATTCAGGTCCAACATAATTGTCAACACTGATTTCTTGGAGATAGCAGTGTTGGTACTTCTTGGTACTTCTTCTTCGAGCTGGAAACTCTCACCCATTGCTTCATTTGTTGGAGATTTAGGTACCCCAATTTCATTGTCAGCATTTGTCTTTAAATCTTCTGGATGGACATCACTGTTTGAATGTGTGGGAGAAGCTCTCATCCACAGTTTGATTGTGGCATTCCGTAGCTACTTCACTTGGTGCTACTATCTCAATTTCGGGATCTAAAAGAAAAAAAAGTAACATTGACTCAACAATCTTTCAAACTACAAGAATTTACAATTGTAACACTCACTCTTAACACATGTTTATTGGTGTAATTTAAAAGGAAATCATGTTTGGATACCAATTATCAATTCTACTTGCTCACTCTAGAATTGGAGGGTTTAAAATGGATTTTCAAATACACCCATTATTCTAGCTCTACCATTTGGTAGAGCCAGTTTGCAAGGGAGCTCTTGTTGGAAGTAGGCCTTGAGATCCACCCTCGAGCTCCAAGAGTAGGTGGAGGTGAGAAACACAAAACCACTCAACTATATGGTAAAGCTAAAATTTTAGATGTTTTAGATTTTCCATATGGTAGAGCTAGAATTTATAAGTCTTGCTTTACCACGTGGTTGAGTTGGGGATCAAGATAGCTTCTTTATGGGTGGAGCCAGTAGACTTCCATAGGCTCTAGGTCTAGACTTCAATGGGTTCCAGCTCATCGTGACAAGAACCTGCATTTGAACTAGCTCTACCATGTGGTGGAGCTAGAAATGCATTGGCCTAGCTCTACAATATGGTAGAGCTAGACTTAAATGGATGCACTGCAAAAACTGTCTTTGGGGGGGTGCATTGGCCTAGCTCCACCACTTTGAAGAGGTAGCTAGACTTTAATGGGTTCTTGGTCCACCACTTTGAAGAGGTAGCTCCACCAAATTGTAGACCTATTGAAATCTAGATCTACCACAAGGTAGGATTGAAGTAAATGAGAGGATCTCTAGCTCTATCATCTTAGATTTATAAGCTAGATTTTTAAATTCACCAGTTGGCTGTAAAAAGTGAATTTGTCAATGAACATGTTAGGATCCATAACTTGGTGATTCTAGATTCCAAAGCCCAATTTGGAGAGAGCTACAAAAATAATAAAAGCATTGTATAAAATCAAAAGAACTAAATACTACTAAAAAATGAACCAAGGATATAACAAGTCAAAACATCACCAAATCAAAGTATTGAAGATACAAGGAAAGCCCATTAAGAAGTTACATACTGTCTTCAAAATCCAAAAGATCTCAAGCTGAACGAACTCCACCCATGTCTCGATCTTTCCGTGGTATTCCTTTGATTATTTTAGTAATAGGCGAAACTGGTTGCTTATATATATATATATATATATATATATATATATATATATATATATATATATATATATATATATATATATATATATATATATATATGCACGGGGCCTGTTTCACGATGTGAACTAGTAGGTGCATTTCACGACGTGAAATAGGTGTTTCACGGATTTTCTTTCACATGGGGGCCTGTTTCACGATGTGAACAGGTACGTACATTTCACAATGTGAAATAGGCGTTTCATAGATTATTATTTTTTGCACGGGGGCCCATTTCATGACGTAAACTAGCAAGTGTGTTTCATGATGTGAAATAGGTGTTTCATGGAATTTTTTTTTGGAGTCTAGTGGAAAATTCGAGTTTCCCTGTGTGGAGGGAATATTTTTTTTAAATTTTAAATTAGGGAGATATGGGACGAGAGCAGTTAATTCCAAGGCATACTGCAAAGGCTGCAAAAGCATGGTAAGCACGCAGAGATGTGGCCCAGTTCGAGTCAGCTCTACAGGCAAAGGTAGTGATCCGCAGAACCAGGCGAAGCCAAATAACAACAATAGCAATAACAAGTACAACAGCAGCACCAGCGACACGACATCTGCCATCAAGGCTAACAAGAAGGGAGGCGGCAAGGGAGAGTCTACTAAAGACGAAGAAGCCGAGGGTGCACCGTGCCACCAAGAAGCCTGAGAAAGCCAAGGAAGCAAGTGCAGAGGAGAAGACTGAGAATAGTGGGTTGCGATTGGCGCTAGTGTAAAAGATAAAGACAAAGGCATTGCATGTGTGCCAGCGTCTTGTGTGAAGCAGAGGAGCAACGGCTACAACCACGCAAAGGAAGAAGCTGCGACCGAGGAAGAAGAAGACCTTGCAGTCTGAGCACGGTCGGCGCATTCAACGCGCATACAGAGAATTTCAGAAATTTTTCTTTAAAAAAAATTTAATTTAACCCTTATTGGCAATAAGGGTACATTCACACAACACCACATCATTTATTTCAAAAGGCATTATATGAAAATTATAAAGCCTTGTTCACATGCTTTTGAAAGGCATTATTTGAGAACACATTCACACACAAATAATTTTCAAAGTTTTTTTGAAGATGTTCAAACACACATCGAGGGTCCCCTGCCGGGTTGCGACCAAGGGGTTTGTAATTTTGTTTTTCACCCAAATATGATGATGGACAATCGTCCACAAGCATGCGTGCTCAAAATGAAAAAAATTTGTATTCACCCATGGTATGAGGGTAACCATGCCCGAGCTCACCGAGAAGCTCGAAATGGTTGTGATGTGTGCAAGAGCGATGCACGTGTGAGGTGCATGCACATGGGTTGGTTCCCACCCGAACTTCTATGTTCAAATCGGACTCAGTGGTTCCGCTGTAAGTGAGTCGGCTCAAAATGGACTAGGTGTCTAAGATGGTAGACATGCGCACACATGTTTGGTTGATGGACACTCCAATGTATCATTGAGGGGGAGTGTTGAGAGGTAGCGATTACATTTGTGCAATGCTACATTGATATGGGTGATGGATGATGGGTGAGTTGTGGAACACCTCGATTAAGAGGGGGTGTTGAGAGATGTAATCGCAGTGTTGTGTATGTGGGAAAGCACCCTGAAGGTGCAAGATATTGTGGTGAGATAGGAATGCCACATGTAATATTGTATGGTGTGTGAGTGTTGACCAAAGAAAGTGGAAAAGGAGTTGACACATGGATGATGATGTGTAAAGTGGGATAAGGCTAGAAAGCCTATATCATTGTATGGTTCATTGTGATATGCAAGTGAATAGAATTGAGTGTTGAGTGTGCAATCTCTCTCTCTCTCTCTCATGGAGTTTTTAGTGTGGTTTAATCCACCTTAATCTTATGCTTAATCTATGTCCTTCACCATGATCAATCCCATTTTTAGGATTGTTAACATGGTATCAGAGCTTGGGTGGGCTCTTGGTCATGGTGAAGGACATAGATTAAGTATAAGATTAAGGTGGATTAAACCACACTAAAAACTCCATGAGAGAGAGAGAGAGATTGCACACTCAACACTCAATTCTATTCACTTGCATATCACAATGAACCATACAATGATATAGGCTTTCTAGCCTTATCCCACTTTACACATCATCATCCATGTGTCAACTCCTTTTCCACTTCTTTTGGTCAACACTCACACACCATACAATATTACATGTGGCATTCCTATCTCAGTGACAATATCTTGCACCTCTAGGGTGCTTTCCCACATACACAACACCGCGATTACATCTCTCAACACCCCCTCTTAATCGAGGTGTTCCACAACTCACCCATCATCCATCACCCATATCAATGTAGCATTGCACAAATGCAATCGCTACCTCTCAACAATAAGTATACCTTCACCACCTCAATTTATAAAAGCTTGTTCATTTTGTCTTGTTCATTACAATGAAGCTTTAAAATTGGAGAGTGCATCCTACTCTAAGGGGACTCTCAATATACAATCTCTTGTATCAATGTTAGTAATTGGGGGTCTAGATTAATCAAATGTGATATCTTGGTTTCTTATGGACTGTAGAATGGCCAAGTGGTGGATCTAAAAATCTTTAAATCCTCCTCAATGTGTTGTAGCTCCACATGGTAGAGCTAGCTCAAAATTCTAGCTCTACCATGTGGTGGAGCTAGAACCCCTTAAAATCAAAATTACACCCCCATGATACTAGCACATTTTGTTACTCCCTTTTATAATTGAATGTAAATGGTCTTTGTAAATGGTCTCTATTATAACAAAATATAGAGGGTCTTTGTAATTTGGCCAACTTTGGGAGCAGACTGTTCAATTGTGTATCTTTGCAATGCATTGAACAATTTTTAACACAATAAATAAATTCATAAATGGAGTGCATCCTAGTCTAAGGAGACTCCTCTTATGCATCTACAAAGTGCATCCTACTTTAAGGGGACTCCTTTTATCCTTTTATGCATCCTACTCTAAGGAGACTCCTCTTATGCATCCACAAAGTGCATCCTACATTAGGGGGACTCCTTTTATCCTTTTATATTTTGGTTGTTAATGAAAAAGTTTTATTATTTCTTTAGTAGAATAAGCTTCATCAAAATGAAAATTTATAATCGTAATTTTGACAAGTGCATTCTACTCCAAGGAGACTCTTTCTATCCTTAATAATGTTAATTTGTAGTGGTTGTGTATATAAGGATACCTTCACCATGTCAATTTTTAAAATTCTTGTTCATTTAGTCTTGTTCATTACAATGAAGTCTTAAATTGAAGAGTGCATCCTACTCTAAGGGGACTCTCAATATACAATCTCTTGTACCATTGTTTTTAATTGGGGGTCTAGGTTGACCAAATGGTAGAATCTGATCTTGGGTTCTTATGGACTGTAGAATGGCCAAGTGGTGGATCTAAAAATCCTCTTCAATTGTAAAATATACAAGTGGTGGATCTAAAAAATCTTGAAACCTTTCTATTTCTAAGATCAAGTTAGGTTCGATCTAGCATCACTTGATAAAGCAAACCATTTTTAAATTTTTTATAGGTTAAAAAAGGTAGATTCTAGATTAAATTCATTAAATTTTTCAATGTGGGAATGGCATTTTTTCCAGTTTACCTAATACGGTCTTTAGGGTTAGGGAAAGGGAGAGGAAAGAGATGGGAAGGGAGAAAAGGAGAGAGGGGAAGGGAGAAAAATAAACATAAAGCTATGTCCAAGTTTTCCATGAAAGCTTGGAAGAAGACAAAGATTGAACAAAACCATGAAACCGCTCAACTCCATCTCATGTACACCAAGTGAAGCCCTGAATCTGCTGAGCTTCTCTGTACCCAATGCTTTGGTGAAGATGTCAGTGACCTGTTCCTATGTGCTGACATAAACAAGGTCAATGTCTCCTGCCAGAACCTTCTCTCTGACAAAATGGTAGTGGACCTCTATATGCTTCGTGTGAGCATGAAAAACTAGGTTCCTGGCCAACTGTATACTGTTAATGTTGTCACAAAAAATGACAACTTGTCTATCCACTGATAGACCCAAATCTGCAAGTAGCTTTCTCAACCAAGCTACCTCACATGCTACAGCACCTCTGTACTCGACCTCTATAGTACTGGATAGAGCAACCGTAGATAGCTTCTTGCTGCTCCAAGTCACAACAGCACTCCCCAAAGAAAACATGAAACGACTAGTAGATCTTCTATCTGAGATACTACCAGCCTAATTAGCATCTGTGTACCCATGCACACATATCTCTGTCCTAGTTTCATAAAATAGTCCACAATGCAAAGTAGACCTCACATACCTCAGTATGTGTCTCAATGCATCCAAATGCGGCTTCCAAGGAACCTGCATAAACTGACTCACCAACCCAACAGCATAGCTCAAATCTGGCCTGGTGATCGTTATGTAGATATGACAAGCTTCCTACTATGCGCCTATACATAGTAGGATCCTCCAAAATCTCTCCTAAATCTGCACTCAACTTGCCATTCTGATCCAATGGCACTGAGATAGGCTTATAGCCTATCATACCATACTTGGACATTATGTCTAAGCCATACTGTCTCTGCAGCAGTAATCCAATACCATGTGGTGACCTAATCACCTCAATGCTCAAGAAATATCTGAGCTCCCCTAGATCCTTCATCTCAAGCTTCTGTCTAAGCAAGATCTTTACATCAGGTCATCTACATAGATGACAACAAGCACAACCCCTCTATCACTGTGGTCTCACATACAACGAGAAATCTGCATTGGCTACATGAAAGCCAATAGTGACAAGATATTCAGAAATCTTGTCAAATCATGCTCTTGGTGCTTGTTTTAAGCTATACAAGGCTTTCTTCAACCTGCAAACATGCTCAGGGCGACTCACATCCTCATAACCAGGTGGCTGCAACATATACACCTCTTCCTGCAAATCCCCATGCAAGAATGCATTCTTTATATCCATCTGATGTAAAGACCATTGCTTTGACACAGCCACTGCTATCACAACTCTCATTGTTGCCATCTTGGCAACTGGGTTGAAAGTTTCCTCATAATCAATGCCATATGTCTACGCATATCCTTTAGCTACCAATTTAGCCTTGTACCTCCTTATGCTTCCATCACTATTATGTTTTACTTTGTACACCCACTTGCATCCAATGGCTTTCTTGCCTTCAGGCAATTGCACTAGATTTCCAAGTCTCATTTCCATATAGTGCATCCATCTCCTCATCCATAGCTTTCTCCCAACACACATTTCCAACAACCACATCAATGCATGTGGGCTCTACAACCTGTACAACTTTTGCCATGTATGCATAGTGATGTGCCACATAACCATCATAGAAAATATTTCATGTTCTATATAATCTCCTTGCTAATATTTTGACACAAAAATACGTGCATGTCCCAATGATTGCATGCTATTTAGAGGGGTTAATAAAGATGCAACACAATGTCTAAAATGTGGGGAGAGCCGCTATGATGATTAGGACTCATTGCACTCAGCTTAAATGATGAAATCATTCATCACATTGCAGGGATACAACGGGCTAAAGATGCATGGGATGAAAATAAATTATTTGGCACTCAAGAAAAAAATCAAAGATAAATCTGCTAATGCAATTCTACAAACTTGACATGAAGGAAAGTGAACCTCTAACCACACACTTGAACAAATACAAAAGCATCAAGCAACAAATAGCAACCATAGGGAGGAACAAGGTAGAGGATGATGAGACACTAGCAGTGCTTTTGAAGAGTATGGACAAATGAGAATATGAGAACATTGTGGCAACCTTTAAAAATGTATCAGAATTGAAGCTGCATGAGATAGAAGGAGCTCTACTAGAGAGCAAGAGAACAAAGTCAAAGAGAAGAAAGGGTTAGACCCAACAACTGGAGAAGAGAGAGCATTCTACACCTGAGGAGGATTCTCACGAGGAAGAGGAAGAGGCAAGGGAGGAGGAAGGACCTTCACTTGTCTCACAACTGTGGGAAGCCAGGACATATGGCTAGAGACTGCTACAACAAACCCAATGAAGAAGGATCGACATCGGCAAACTTCATGGAGACTCCTAAGGAAGAGGAGTCATGACATCTTTTTTAAGAGAGAAAGAGAGAGAAACCCCACAACCCAATGTAGCCTGCCCCAATAGAGTAAAACCCCACAACCCAATGTAGCCTGCCCCAATAGAGTAAAACCACCTCTAAGCTACTGATGATGTAGGCCATGTGGTAGATGTATGTGTGAGCACTTTAGTCAAGGTCACAGGCACTTGTAGTAACCTTGGACACATAGAGAGAGTGTGTCAAGGACTACAAGTTAGGGACTTGAGGCACTGGTCGCGCAGGCTACCAAGTAAGAGGGAAACTTGGTATAGGGTCTAGGTGTGCTAGAGTTATTCACTTGAGGGGAGGTGTTGAAATATACAAGTAAATGGGTGTGTGTGCGAGAACAAGCCCTTAGCAAGAGACTGTAAAAGGGAATCTGTAATTGAGTGGGTAGGAGTGATAAGGTGAGAGGTATCTACTAATGAGAGAATCAAGGGTAGCATGAGTGAATATAGGGGTGTGGAAAGATTCTAGGAAAAGGTGCCCCCCCAGATGTAGGGGAGGTGGCACAATTTAAGGAGAAATCAGTGGAAAGATTCCAGGAAAAGGTGCCCCCAGCAGGCAGATGTAGGGGAGGTGGCACAATTCAAGGAGAAATCAGTGAGATTAGATACTTCGCATCTTGTGGATATACAACCTATAAATTGAGGCATTGGCCTAATGAGAAATTATTGGTTTTTAAGTACCCATGCCTACATTATCTTATTAGATTAACTATTCACTAATCTCATCTTAATCTCATGCTAATTATGTTGATTCTTGCATTTCATCCACCATCACATTGTTGCAAATTTAACATGGGCATGGATGGTGTTAACCCATTTAGCTTCAAGTACACATCATGGTCTACTTGGCCTATTGTATTGGTGAATTACAACCTCTCTCTATGGGTGGCAATCAAGAAAGGTCATATCATACTTGCTCTCCTTGTACCAGGCAAGTATAAGGTGGCAAACATGGATGTGTACCTCGAGCCTTTGATTGAGGAGCTTGAGACACTATGGCAAGGTATCAAAGTACATGACATTTCAAGGCCAATAAATAGGCATGAGGTGGAGGTGAAAGGAGTTTTTGTTTGGACGATGCATGACTATCCCGGGTTCTCGGAGTGCTCAGGTACCTACTTGAACCTTATATGCGCATAAGGCTTTAGCCTTTAAACTTTAAGTTTATATCTCTATCTCAATTATCTTAATTTTAAAATAGGTTTGGCAACCTCCATACATCATGCATATCCGATTTGCGGACCATCACTTGTTTCGGAAAGACCCTCTACACTTAAGAAGGTGGTGTATGACAAACATCATCGATTTCTCCCTCCACATCCCAAGTATGTGCCACATGATTTCTCACCACTTGTGATGAGAGATAGAGATTGGTTTGAGACATAGAGAAGCACTCCCAATCCACCACCAAATGGGATGTCTAGACACTCAATCTTCTTTTTGACTTTCATATTGGTGTGACATGAAGATCAATCATCTCTTAGATCCCATGCATATCTTCAAGAATGTGGCAACAAATATTTGGGACCATTTAATTGGTAACAGAGATACAAAGGGTGCAAGGGATGACTTACAAGACATTGAATGCCTTCAAAGTGCATGGCCAATTGAAAGTTAGAGTGGCAAAATAGTCCTACCAAAGGCACCAGTGGCATGGGTATTAACCCAGAGGGAGCACAATAAGGTAAAAAGTGTGATTGCCTCTTTTCGTACACCAACGGGAGTAATGCATTCATTGAAGGGTGCCTTCTTAAAGACCAAAAAGAAAGGAGAGGAACAATTATATGGCCTCAAGACACATGATTAGCACAAGATATTACGTGTATATAAATATTCGCTTATTCATTTTCTCTTTGTGGTACATAATTTGTAAACCCATATACTAACTTCCATTTTTTTCTATGTATAGTTTATTCTTCCAATTGCTATAGTTGGTTTTGGAGATAAGAAGGTGAGAGATGCTATTTCCAAAATGGGAAGCTTGGTAAGGAATGAATCTTCTCTTCAATTCACTAAGCTATATTGCTTATTTGCAATTCTCATGCACTCACAAGTTATGTATTGGTAAATAGTACACATAATTGCTATTCTGTAGGTACACATCCTTAAAGGAGATAGATCCTACATCCATTGAGATGGCTCGTCTCAATGCTATTGAGGTAGTGTGTATGATCGAGGACAACTTTTCTAGAACAATTCTCACTAGCCAATTGTATCTTGTTGTGCATTTGGGGGTTGATGAAGTGGTGTTGTTCATGTTCGATGGATGCTTTTTCTTGAAAGGTTCATGAAAACCTTAAAGGACTCTGTGAGACAAAGAGCAAGGCCAAAAGAGGGATGGTTGATGCAAGAGTCTCTTGTGTATATATCAAAAAATCTATCTCGAATAGATCCTTCCATGCCATGATTGTGGAGAAATGAGGAGGATGACTGACTAATCACTAATGTGCCTCAAGGAAAAGGAAGGCAACGAAGACTGGATGAAGCATTACGCCACAAGGTGAATACATTTTGCATTGTAAATAGTTCCATCATGGAGAAGTGGATTGGGAGCTACAAGGATGTAATCAATAGACAAAAGGATGAGAGAAAAGCTTTCAGAAGAGCAAATAAACGTTTGCCATTCTCGCCTAACTTGGAACCTGTACCAAATGTGATCAATATAGAATGGCTTCGTATGGCAATATCGATGGCATTGCAAAATGGAGAGATGATCATAAGAGAAGAGCATAAGTATGCAAGATGATGTGACCATCAAGTAAGTACATTCTTCATCTCTATCTCACGTATATACCTTGTTTAATGCACTACACTAAATGTCATGCTTTTGTTTAATGTTAGTACAAACTATATAATGCTTGGCAACTTTTGAGCAAGAAAGTCGAGCCAGTAGACATGATACCAATGTCATAGAGGACAATCTTGAGTATTGTGGAACTATTCGGGATATTCTTAAGGTTGGATTTAGAGCATTTAGTCTATTCATCTTTGATGTCAAATGGTTCAATCTTATATATAGAGGTGCTCAAGAAACCGTAAAATCCAAATGAGTTCTTTCAAATTGATTCCACCAAGTTTTGGAATGATGAGAAAGATACCTTCGTACTACCTCAACATTGTCAAAAGGTTAGTAACCCAACTAATCCCAAATTAAATCTTAATGTAGTATAATCTCAGTGTAATAAAAGTGTAACCCCTTTGCTTTGTGATATTAGGTTGTGTTTCATGCCGATCAAATTGATCCAAAGTGGTGGTATGTTATACAAGTTTTTCCTCATTCAAAACATATCTTTCAAGATCAAGATGTGGAGGCCGAATCTCTGAATGAGGTGCAAGTACTACCTCAAATCGGCTCATTGGAAGAAGACGATGAAGAAAACATTTTGGATGGGGCCAATGAAGAGCATGAGGAACATCAATCGAAAGAAGATGATGAATCACCTATCAATCATGACAATGCTTCATTGGATCATGATAGTGATATTGATATTGATATGGAACCCCATCTTTTCATTGAGCTTCCATTAGATATAGACATTAATAAAGCAACACATATGGATTTATTACAAGATGGGATGGATTTATAATCTTGACATTGTTTCGCTTCTCAAAAGTTTTCAACTATCTTTTTCTTTTGCTCGAAACATGGCTCCAAGGGTTCTAATGGATGTTTTTTTAAAACTTTATATCATTTTTTGTGTGTATGTGACATGTATTTTTAGAATTCAGCATTCAACAACTCTCTGGAATTCCATGCAGTGAAAATAGCAGTGTAATTTTGCTACTATTTTCGTTGTTCAACAGCAAAATCATAGTATAACAGCAAAATCATAGTATAGCAGCAAAATTTCGTTACTAAAGATGCTACTCAGCAGTGGAATTTCATTGCTATAAACATTGTGGAGTAGCGAAATTTCGTTATTAACAGTGCTGGCCAGCAGCGAATGGAATCCCCGACATCCTGATAAAAAAAGCGTTGCTGTGTCCCCGACATATTATAGTGATGTTTCAAGTTATTATTGATGCTGATGTCTCGATCGAGATACCCCGCCTAAGTTTTTTTCTCCTTGTGTCGATGTCCTATTATCAGTGAGAGTGAATGAAAGCGAGTACCCTAACCTTGCATCCACCCTAGTTTGGGTTTAGGAGATGGGAATGTTATTTTTGGATTGAGATTTTCATTGGATAAAGCATTGATATGTTGTGTTGTCAATGTTTATTGAAATACATGTCATCTTAAATGTGCTTATCATGCATGTTATGAGAATTCTATATTGTTTTTCTTTTGAGTTATAGCTACAAGACTGGTATTATGATTTATGGTTGATCATATTACATTTATGGACCATTGTTGATCATATTACATGAATATGTCAATCATATTACATTAATGGAACATTGTTTTTAACAGTGGGTAATTAAATAGTAAGTTGAAATGCAATAAACCATTCACCTAGTTTTAAAATGTAATGATCATAGATAGTCTCCTCATCATGGTATGTTGTATGACTTTTACTCTTCATTAGATTCTTTTGTCTCAAATTCTAGTTCTTATATATTCTTTTGCATACAATGGATTGGGTGTGATGAACTTTTTAAGCACACAAGAGACAAAAGCTCGCCATTTACAGAAACTCGCAAAGAAAGCTCGCCAAAAAATCACACCCAAAATTCAGCCATCCATCTCTCTCTTGTGTGTGTGTTTGCTTTGTAAGGAACTCACGCTCTCCCTCTCCCCCCTGCATTCTCTTTAATGTGGTGGTGCATCAAGATGTGGAAACCCCCTCTTACATGGTACATACAACTGCGTACTGTGTGTGTAACACTAAATGAGAGAGAATTTAACGTTCATCACAAACCTTGTTGGACTCACATTTACATACTTGACTTGCTCTATTGATTATATGCTTGGGAAGTTTGACTAAATTTTATCTTGGTGGGAACGTCACATAAATTCAAGATGAAACCCTTATTTGGGAGAGTTGACTTTGTTAATACACTTCTCTTCTAAATCATCTCCCCCCTCCCCCGGCTAGCATAAAGCCCAAGATCCTCCTGTAGTTACCATTTTTTTCATCGCTCATAGATGCCCGCTCATAGTAGGTGCTTTCTTATCCACTCGTAGGCGATGCCATCAAGATGAAGCACCTATAGACCTCACCTTCACCACTTGGGCTCTCACCTCAATAGCTCTAAATCATCTTTTTTGCACATGGTAGAGCTAGACCTCAAAGCATTCTATCTCAATTACTTCATCTTGGAGCTCTCAATACATTTATAAGTCTTGCTCTACCACATGGTAGAGCTAGATAAATGCATTCTAGCTGGACTTCAAAGTATTCTAGTGCTGGTTTTCAATGGATATTATCTCTACCAGGTGGTAGAGCAAGATTAATAAATGTATTGACCAGAAGGCTTTGAAATCTAGCTCTACCATGTGGTGGAGCCAGAATGCATTCTTCTAGCTCTACCATGTGGTAGAGCTAGACTTCAATGAATGTAATGTAACTGTGGTAGAGCTGTATTCTACCTAAACCACATTGTAGAGATAGAATGCTTTGAGGTCTAGCTCTACCATGTGGTGGAGCTAGAATTGCATTTCAGGTCTAGCTCTACCATGTGGTGGAGCTAGAGTCGTAGAGGTAGAAAGCTTTGAGGTCTAGCTCTACCATGTGGTAGAGCAAGAATTGCATTTGAGGTCTAGCTCTACCATGTGGTAGAGCTGTATTCTATCTAGACCACGTCGTAGAGCTAGAAAGCTTTGAGGTCTTGCTCTATCATGTGGTGGAGCTAGAATGCATTCTTCTAGCTCTACCATGTGGTAGAGCTAGACTTCAACGCATGTAACTGGCTGAGGTTGAATGTAACTGTGGTAGAGCTGTATTCTACCTAAACCACATTGTAGAGATAGAATGCTTTGAGGTCTAGCTCTACCATGTGGTGGAGCTAGAATTGCATTTGAGGTCTAGCTCTACCATGTGGTGGAGCTAGAATCGTAGAGGTAGAAAGCTTTGAGGTCTAGCACTACCCTGTCAGAGCAAGAATGCATTGATCTAGCTATGTTCCATACACATCAACAAAACCAATTACTCCAAGAAGAGACCTACTTCACATGACAAGAGCCAAGGAGCTAGAATTGCATTTGATCTCTAGCTCTACCATGTGGTAGAGCTATATTCTACCTAGACCACAAATGCTTTGAGGTCCAACTCCACCATGTGGTGGAGCTAGAATGCATTCTTCTAGCTCTACCATGTGGTAGAGCTAGACTTCAATGAATGTAACCGCGGCTGAGGTTGAATGTAACTGTGGTAGAGCTGTATTCTACCTAAACCACATTGTAGAGATAGAATTCTTTGAGGTGTAGCTCTACCATGTGGTGGAGCTAGAATTGCATTTGAGGTCTAGCTCTACCATGTGGTGGAGCTAGAATCGTAGAGGTAGAAAGCTTTGAGGTCTAGCTCTACCATGTGGTAGAGCAAGAATGCATCGATCTAGGTGTGTTCCATACACATCAACAAAACCAATTACTCCAAGAAGAGACCTACTTCACATGACAAGAAACAAGGAGCTAGAATTGCATTTGATCTAGCTTTACCACGTGGTAGAGTTGTATTCTACCTAGACCACATCGTAGAGCTAGAATGCTTTGAGGTCCAGCTCTACCGTGTGGTGGATCTAGAATTGCATTTGAGGTCTAGCTCTACCATGTGGTAGAGCTAGACTTGCATTTTATCTAACGTGGTAGAGATGTATCCAACCTAGACCACATCGTAGAGCTAGAATGCTTTGAGGTCTAGCTCTACCATGTGGTGGATCTAGAATTGCATTTGAGATCTAGCTCTACCATGTGGTAGAGCTAGAATGCATTGATCTAGCTGTGTACCATGCAAATCAACAAAACAAATTACTCCAAGAAGAGACCATGACGAGAACCAAGGAGCTAGAATTACATTTGATCTAGCTCTACCACGTGGTAGAGCTGTATTCAACCTATACCACATTTTAGAGCAAGAATGCTTTGAGGTCTAGCTCTACCATGTGTTGGAGCTAGAATTAATTTGAGGTCTAGCTCTATCATGTGGTGAAGCTAGAATGCATTGATCTAGAGCAACTTCCCTAGCACAAGTCCGTGTGGTCCGTTCTCTGATGGGGTCCCGGATCCTCAACTTTTAACTATCCGAATCCGGGTTCTCGAAAAAGATGCACGAGTGTGCCAAATGGCATAAATTTTCAACCGTGGCCCAAACAGTGTCAAAGAGGCATGAAATTTGAATCATGCATGGACAAATGTGTGGCAAATCAACCCGGATCTTTCTTGTTATGTTCAGATGTGATTCGGACTCATTTCGGACCCGAAACTCTATTATGGCAAATTTGCACTATCTTCACCATCGGGACTCAAATTTGACGCGAAGGGAGAACTGATTGCGATGCCCAAATCCATGCATGGAGTGATGTGGACATAGAGCAACTTCCCTAGCACAAGTCCGTGTGGTCCGTTCTCGCATGGGGTCCCAGATCCTCAACTTCTAACTGTCCGAATCTGGGTTCTCGAAAAAGATGCACGAGCGTGCCAAATGGCAAAAATTTCCAACCGTGGCCCAATTGGCACCAAAGAGGCATGAAAATCGAATCATGCATGGACAAATGTGTGGCAACTAACTCGGATCTTTCTTGTTGTGTTCAGATGTGATTCGGACTCATTTTGGATCCAAAACTTTGTTATGGCGATTTTGCACTATCTTCATTGGGACCCAACTTTGACGCGCGTGGGAGAAGTGATTGCGATGCCCAAATCCATGCACGGAGTGATGTGGACATAGAGAAACTTCCCTAGCACAAGTCCGTGTGGTCCATTCTCTGATGGGGTCTCGGATCCTCAACTTCTAATAACTGTCCGAATCCGGGTTCTCGAAAAAGATGCATGAGCATGCCAAATGGCAAAAATTTTCAACCGTGGCCCAAACGGCGCCAAAGAGGCATGAAAATCGAATCATGCATGGACAAATGTGAGGCAAGCAACCCGGATCTTTCTTGTTGTGTTCAGATGCGATTCGGACTCATTTCGGATTCGAAACTCTTTTATGGCGATTTGCACTATCTTCGCCGCCGGGACCCAACTTTGACGCTCCAGGAGAAGTGATTGCGATGCCCAAATCCATACACGGAGTGATGTGGACATAGAGCAACTTCCCTAGCACAAGTCTGTGTGGTCTCTTCTCTGATGGGGTCCCGGATCCTCAACTTCTAACTGTCCGAATCTGGGTTCTCGAAAAAGATACACGATCGTGCCAAAATGGCAGAAATTTCCAACAGGGGCCCAAACGGTGCCGAAGAGGCATGAAATTCGAATCATGCAAGGACAAATGTGTGGCAAGCTACCCGGATCTTTCTTGTTGTGTTCAGATGCGATTCGGACTCATTTCGGATTCGAAACTCTGTTATGGTGATTTTGACAACATCTTCGCCGGGACCCAACTTTGATGTGCTGGGAGAATTGGTTGTGATGTCCAAATCTATGCACGGAGTGATGTGGACATAGAGCAACTTCCCTAGCACAAGTCCATGTGGTCCGTTCTCTAATGGGGTCCCGGATCCTCAACTTCTAACTGTTCGAATCCGGGTTCTCGAAAAATATGCACGAGCGTGCCAAATGGCAGAAATTTCCAACCGTGGCCCAAACGTCGAAAAGGCATGAAATTCGAATTATGCATGGACAAATGTGTGGCAAGCAACCCGGATCTTTCTTGTTGTGTTCAGATGCGATTCGGACTCATTTCGGATCCGAAACTCTGTAATGACCATTTTGCACTATCTTCATCGGGACCAGGGATTTCATTAACGTCTTCAAAATTTCGTGATCACGTTAACAAAACCTATTGTTAACATATTAAAACTTGTGATCACATTGTATATTCACATGACCTGAGAAATGACCTGCCGGAACCCACTATTCCAGTAACACCTCCGGGCTTCTACCATTCCCGGTGGGCCCGCCGGGGTATGAGGTTTTCCCGGCAGGCCCGTCGGGAAAGGTAAAAGCCCGGCGGGCCCGCCGGGAAAAACAAAAAACACCGGCGGGGTATTATTCTGTATATAAACACTGCCCGACACCCATCGTACAACTTTTGGGAAGATAGTCCTTGTTTTGGGGGCGTGATATCTCTCCTCAAAGTACTTGTAGAGCTCTCGAGTTGCTAGAAGTGTCCTCTTGGGAAGAACGTCCTTATTTTAGGGGCTGTCGTCTTTCCTTGCAGGCACTCCTAAGGCTATTGGGCCACTCGTCCTTAGTTCTTTGAACTGGGGGCAGGGTGTGGTTCGTAGCTAATACTTGCGGAGATTTAGGGACAAATTTGGAGTCATTCAGCTTTGCATTTGAGCGACGTACGTAATCTACCTCATTCTGCTTTATGAATGGTTTGATGGAGCCAAGAGTCCTGCTTAGGGGCTTGTATTGGTTCTTGATACTTGATATAGTTTAGAGTAGACAAGGGTCTATTGTCCTATACTAGAGTATTGGGCAAGCATAGATCTTTGTTTTTTTTTGTGAATGTTAGAGAAGGTCTATTGTCCTATACTAGAGTATTGGGCAAGCATAGATCTTTGATTGCGTAAAGTATCCTTAATTGGGTACAAAAGGCATCCTTCATTGGGGGTGCAATGTGCATGATAGTTTCGAAGTAGTTTTGTAGTAAGACCTTGCAAGATAGTTTGAAATAGTTTTGTGTTATGTGATGATCTTTTGTATTTGTCAAGATAGTTTCGAAGTACTTTGTCTGCAGATGTATGTTTTGTTATACGTGAGTGATTTGTTGTTTTTTCATTTGTGTATTCATTGTTATATGCTTGGTTGAATAGGTTATTTGTTGAGATGGAGGACAATGTTGGATCCAGTGATACCTCCAATAGAGTCCAAATTTCAAATAGCAGGAAAAAAAAGGCACCTGGGATAGAGTGGCAATATGCAATTAACGTTGGTGATCGATTCATAGATTGGGAGTGTAAGCTATGCCATGCAGTAAAATCAGGTGGGGCGCCTCGACTAAGAGAACACTTTTTAGGCGGACCGAAGAAAAAGTCATGTACCCACCCCTCTGCACCTATAGTGGCCAAACGCATAAGAGAAGAAATTCAAAAGAAAGATTCAAGAAAACATGACACTCCTACCGTTAATGTATCAAGGTAGCAAGAACACTATTGTTCTAATCATCAAACTCCCGCTACATCGCCTACTTGTACCCCGAACGGCAATATGCAGCCAGAAAGTAATCTACCCAGTGCATCTTCTTGCAAGCAAAACTTTGACATAGGAAATATACCCATGCGTCAAACTTCATTGCAAGAAAGCCTACGTCAAGGTCGACTCGATGATGCACAACTCGTCCATGCTGAAGCGATTTACTTTTCTGGGAGTGCTATGATGATGGTGGACAGTGAGCATTGGAAGAGAGCATGGAAGAAAATTGGTGAGTTTGGACCAGGGTTTTCACCGCCTACGTACCATGCTATGCGAAATGATCTATTAGAGAAATGTTATGCGCAGGTAAAAGAACGTGTACAAAGAATAATTCTTAGAAATATAGAGCTTTCTGGATGTAGTATAGTAAGTGATGGATGGTCTAATGTGCAAAGAAAACCATTAATTAATGTAATGGTTATTTCACCTAGAGGTGAGACTTTCATCCGTGCCGTGGATTCAGCTGGTTCAATCAAAACTGGGGCTTACATTGCTCAAGTCATTAGCTCTGTGATAGAGGAAGTGGGTGCCAAAAATGTAGTCCAAGTCGTCATGGACAATGCAAAAAATTATAAAAATGCATCCAGAATCCTACAGCGACAATATCCACATATTTTTCCGGTAGGCTGTAATACTCATAGTTTGAATCTTGTATTAAAAGATTGGTATAAATCTGATGATACCAAATGGTTTGCCTCAATCGTCGACACTGCTCGCCAGCTTGTGAAATTCATGCTCAAGAGACAGAGAGTTTTGGATATGTTTCGACCTCGCATGTCAGTTATGTTAAAGCTTCCAGCGGAGACTAGGTTTTGCACTCACTTTTACACTTTTGAGTCTCTTCTTAGAAATAAAGATGCAGTTTGTGAAACATTTACATGCATGGCATTTCATGACTGGGAGAACACTCAACTTGAAAAAGTGAAAGAGAAAATCAAAGTCTTGAAGGCAGCGCTTACGAGAAGAAGTTGGTGGAACAGTGTGATGGATGCATACCATGTAATGATGCCTGTTATGTATGCTGTACGAAGCCTTGATCAAAGAGCGCCTAATCTCGGAAAAGCATGGATGCAATGGTGGACTGTCCAGCGGAGTTTGGAGTGTCCTGAGAAATTAGAGCATTCAGTGGTGGAAAAGCAATGGCGTGTACCATTCTCTAGTAGACAAAGAAAAGTTCTGTTGAAGTACTTTCATGCTAGATGGATTGGAGCGCATTCAACACTGCACAGTGCTGCTTACATGTTAGATCCTGAATATTGGAATATGGATTTGATGTCCAACGTTGAGGTGGTGCAAGATTTTTATAAAGTGGTAAACACTTTCTATAATAATGATGATGATCGTGTACAGTGCATAAAGGAGATGACCTCATTTCGGTTGAAAGAGGGTTTATTTTCCAACTCCCTTGTTCAACAAATGGCTAAAGAGCAACCTGCATGGAAGTGGTGGATGATGAATGGTGGTGAGCATTATGCTTTATTGCGCAACCTTGCGATGAAGGTTCTAAGTCAGTGCTCTTCAAACTCAGGCTCAGAAAGAAACTGGAGCATGTATAAATATATTCATAGTACTATTCGCAATCGACTTCTTGCAGATCGAGCAGATAAACTTGTTTACATGTACTGCAATGAAAAGATCTTGCGAGACATCGAAAGCGAAGAGTATGAAGAAGATATGCCCAGATGGATGTACAATTGTGAAGATGTAGTAGACGAGAACTTTGATGTTGGACGTACGTTGTGCACCACCCTTGAGATAGAAGACAATTTAGACATTGACTTAGATGAGCTTAATTTAGCAGACGAGAGAGTAAACGGTGAAAGAATTTTGGAGCAAGATACTGACATAGAGGAAGAAGTCACTTCATTAATTTAATAAAAAGTACTTGTACAAATGATCATATTTGGAGAAATTATCAATACAAAAGTAGAATTTGTTTTTCTTAGCTCTCATCTTGAAATAAATTGCGAATTGCACTAGGAGTTGCATCTAAAGGTCCTGGTGGTTTATATTCGCTAGCCATACCGAACACTGTATAAATACCTTGATTTATTGGGACATTGCACAATGCACATGTGGAAGTATTTTGCATTTGTCTCACTAAACATATTAAGTGGTAGTAGTGTCCACATGGTAGTATATACTGGCCGCTCCACCCATCGAATACTTTGTAACATACAGGACATTGGGGGGTGGAGGAACTTGTAGTCTCAGCAGAAACTCCCACAAGATCAGGATGTATCAAAAAATGAGAGATGTGGTTTCCTTGGCGCACAGGAGCAATACGTGAAGAGATGCTCTGCACGTCTTGGCTGATCTTTGTTAGCTGCTCTTGAATTCCTCTATTGGCCGGGGGAGGAGTTGACGCTTGAGTTAATTGGTCAGCTTCTTTCTCCTTCTCTGCTAGCTGTGCCCCTAAGCTTTCTTTGACCTGGTTTAACTCTAGTCCGGCGCCCTCCACCATAAGAGCAAGTTCTTCTCTTGTGAATGTAACTGTCTCTTCACGTATGTCGTGGGTGTTGACAGTGGCCTCTCTGGAGGCGAAGTCCACTGGAGTTTCCAGTATAAAGTGAGCATATAGCATTTTAGCAAAATACAGTGGAGCGTCGGCGTTATGGAGAGGACGGCCGTACACCTCCAAGAAAATGCGCTCGGCATTAGTTTTGATATCATTGTGAGTGCAACGAGAAATCTTCCATCTTCCCTTCTTTATCTCGCCATCTGGACATGGCCATATTGCCTTTATCATCTCTGTGGTTACCCGTTTGTTTATGTCTTTCCATTGGGCATAAGTTGGATTTGTCCATTTCGATAATCTGCACGCTGTTCTTGTAGCTTCGCGGGCTGTCAGGCCATGTGCAAGGGCCTTCATTCTCTCGTATGCCTTCTTGGCTAACTCCTGATGCTCGTTCGCTTGCGCCTGCTCCATATCTGCATGAACGTAAACGACTTTAGGATTTTAATGAACTGTAAAGATCAACGTAAGATAAATTGACCATTGCTCTCAAAATCTTGAAGTCAAACACAACGAGAGGAGATATGTATTGCAAAGACTCGATGAGAAATATCCACTTGACTCCAAAAACACTTCAAACAATGCTCGCACATCAAATTTTGAAGAGAAAACATAAACTTAAACACCAGAAGAGGAGAGAGATATTGCAAAGACTCAATGAAGAGAGAAACAAAATTTTGAAACATTGGACACATCAAATTTTGAAGAGAAACAAAATTTTGAAACATTGGACACATCAAATTCTCAAATTCCTGAAACTTCATCTCTTGATACTGTATCATTACAAAGTCAGGGTGAATGCCACCGATAGCTCTACAAGAGGACGTTGTGCCCTCGTAGGGTCAGTATTTAGTGACCTAAAAAATTCAACTACTT
This sequence comes from Cibotium barometz, assembly GCF_041138505.1. Lineage (NCBI taxonomy): Eukaryota > Viridiplantae > Streptophyta > Polypodiopsida > Cyatheales > Cibotiaceae > Cibotium > Cibotium barometz. The sequence goes on from NC_141076.1 coordinate 49,849,383, forward strand.
GCAAAATTGATTTTCGCTCATCGCGATTAGGCAGAAACATCCAATTTTTGACTCTATGAATAATAGTATCCATGGTAACTTTGTCATGGGAACTATTATCCATCCACAACTCTTGCACTTTCTTCCAAAAGTCATATAAAGTTTGTAATAAATATCCCAAGGCAAAAACATCAGATGCAGGAGTGTATGCATCTGCCAAAAATGGATCATAAAGCTCTGGGGCAATCCACGGCCGTTTATTTCGCTCTCTGTCTGCGTAGGAGACTGCCTGTGCCACCTTCTCCGGGTTCTTGTCTGCTTCAAAAACAAAATTGAGAGACACCCGTTTTTTGGGCGCTCTCAGCAGCAACCCCCAATCGATAAGACCTATGCGTGGCTTTAGCTCTTTTGTATAATCCAACACTACATTAAAAGGATGTAGGTCGGTATGTACAATACCTGCCATATGTGCTGCCGCTACACCTTCCACCAGGGCATGCATAATATGTGGCATATTTATTACTACCTCTTTTATTTTTGAAAGTTCTAGATGACCTAAAGGGATATTATCAGGCGGGGGTTGTCTCCATCCTCGATCCAAACGAAAAATGGCTCTGGTGAACTCACTGAATCTAAAGGGAACCTTCAGAAGAGTATCACCAAGAGCGCCGCCATTATAGTACGGGAAAATTGTGATCCAAGGAGCCTCTTTTGTAAAGGCAATGCAACGGACAATCGATGGATGTAGCACTTGCATACCCTGCTCTGCCTGGAAGCTCTCGAACTTCGCGCTGCTTTCTCCTTTGTAGTGCTTTCCGCAAAAAGTGATGTGCTCCGGTAAAAATGATATACCTTTAATTGCATACTCTTTTACTGTTCCAAACACACGGAGCCAATTGTTCGTCCTTCGTGAAGAGCTTCGTGCGGGATGCCAATAAGATGTGTGCACATAGAATTGTAGATGGTACGATTAATGACACATGTACCACTTGCATCTGCCTGACTGGATGTTGCAGCGACGTCCTGGGCAATTCGCACTCTTTTGGGGAGGGACTCTGCATCCAACGCCTTCATGCGCTTGCTCTTGGCCCTTTGCTCGCTCCATACAACGTCCCATAACTGTAGACGTTGCATGTTGGCTTCAGGCGGGGCAGCATCTCTTAGATCACTGCACGCTACTCGCATGCTCCCCAAAATGGTTCGTGTTATGTGCTGATGGTTGAAATCTGCTATCTTCTGTCTATCTAGCAGCTCAGCGTTGCCTCCGCTTCGAAGCCGACGCTGTGCATTTTCCCATTTTTGGTCTATGAGATCTCGCATGAGTATCTCAGACTCATTGATCTTCTTGACGACATCATCAGTACATTGTGATACTGTGATGACCGCTTCAACGCGAATTGCTCGCGTATCCAAAAACCTCATAGGGCCAGTGGAAACTAGGTCCACTCCCCTATTTTGTCTCTCAATTTGGATAATTCTATGAATAACATCACATATCATTTGCTGTTACTCTTCTAGATTAGTGGCGCTAGATGTAGATCGTAGGACTTCTAACCAACCTACATGGTATGTGTAACCCGTGTATAGGTCCGTTAGAGTCTCTGTGTGTAGATCATATTCCCAATTTTCATTGAGAAATATCCCATCTAGACTTGGTGTGCCAAACGGTTCTCTTGAAGTGGACGCAATGTCACTTCTTATGGATTGGCTTCTAGGGACCTCTACTTTAGGAAGAGTATCGGAAGGTGGTAGCTCAGTAGGGCCCTCATTAAACGAAGTGGGTAGAATATCCACATGGACACTCTTTGGGAGGGTAGGGTCTACATAAGATGTGAATGGCGAATCCACTACCCCTCCTTCATTTACTTCGCTTGTCGCATGTTCAGAGCGTGTAGCTCTACTAAAAGTCTATATTAGACGACTAAACATGCTAGATCCAGGTTGTGGGGCCCACACTGGCATGTTTTGGCTTGTCTCCTCAGGGTTCTTGGTAAGGTGCCCTTCCATGGCTTCTGAGTCAAAGGATGAGTCACTATCCACTATTCGTGGATCTTGGGTTGCACTCCCTTGGTGGGTTCCAGCCGAAGGCCAAGATGCTAACGTGGAGGGATGGTGTGAGCCTGCGTAGACTGAAACGCTTTCTAGTGGCTCAGACTCCAGCACCCGACCAGAGCGTAGATGCATGTGACGTGGGTACCCTACGTGCGTTGGTAACTACCCTTGAAACTCACACAAGTGGTTTCTTAGGTGTTTCGCACCCCGTTTTTACTTGTTTTTGTGTTGTTTTTAACCCGTTTTTGACCCCCTTACTTACGGTCGAACTTGGACTAGGACGTGTGATAGCTCGAAATGAGCGTATCGTTCAAAGGATCCTAGTGTGCTTTACAGCATCGTGTTCGCCTATCTAGAGCTCCTGTAGTCCTCAAAACAGTCTGTTTCCCTTGGGGGGAAGGGGCAAAAGCCTATTTGCTTGTGGAGGAAAGGGTGAGGGCTTTATCCCACATACTCACTTTACTCCTTGGGGAGTGGGCTACATATAGGGCACAACTTCCCATAAGCTCTCACTTGAAAGAAAGCTATGGAGGCTCACTCTCTTATATATATATACCAAAAGACCGAGACCGAGGCCGGGGTCGTGGGTCGTGGGGGTTCTTTCTTTTCAAAAATTTTTTCTCCAATTAGAAAATCTTTCCTCTCCACACGTTCGGTTCTTTCTTTGAAAATAAAATTTAATTTTTCCTTTTTCCTTTTTTATAATTTTTTTATTTTTTATTTTCTCCAATTAGAACGCACGCCCACACGCGGAGCGAAAATATAACAAAAGAAACAGAAATGCAACACAGAAACACCTTAACAACAAACACATAGTCGCTTTCCTACAGTGTAGATTAAACTTCACGCAGCAGCCGAGCTGCAAACTGGGGCTTGGTGCAGGGCAACTCCCCGGCAGCGGCGCCAAAAATGTGCGCTTTTGCCGCACAGGTCGTAGCTGGGGACTTGCCAGACACCGTATGCGAGCCACGGATGGCTACAAACATACAACCAGGGAAGGAAGCTCAAACAAAATGCCAAAGGGTGTGTCACTCACCGCTCAACCGCCGCCTTGTGAAGGATTCCCGCGTCGCAGCCGTGAAGGAGGAGCCGCCGTCGCCGCTCTACCGCCTCTCCGCCGCCGCCGTGCCGCTACACAGTGCTCGATCGCTCTCTCACTCTCTCTCTCTCTCTCTCACACGCAGGAGAAGGAAACCAAAGAGATAAGGCAAGAGCACTCTTGTATTCGCAACACATGAGAATGAGGATTTTAGGGTTATATTTGACTCTTATAGGTGACTTGGCCGTTCACACTTGGGCGCCCATACATGGCCGGCCAATCCTAACCCTTATCCTACTGATATTCAAGGTGCGCCTCTCATCGGCAATCACCCAATCCCTTCATCCTTAACATATGGTGCCGACAAGCCCGGCCCATGACTCAGAATATTTAAATAAATGACGTAAAACATAGTACTTCTCAATGTCCGTCACTCATGGGTTAACACCCATTAACACCTTGGCGAACAACGATTGAGAAACCCATAACCCCTTTGGGAGATGAAGCTCTACTTTCTCCAAAATCTTAAGTAGATTATCCTCCCCACAGCTTCCTTCTCCAATGCTTCTTGCACCAGTAGCTCTGCTTCTGCATCCAATGTGTTTGTGGCCTCATTTAGGAGAAATTACTTGAGATCGCTCTCTCTGGCTATTGCTATCCTTGCTTTTGGCCACCTGATAAATACACCCTCTCACCCACTATACTCTCATTGCCTGCTGACAGATTTGATATGAACCTATGACCATTTGCTAGCTCTATAAATTGGTTATATTTGACAAAAATCATAGGCTGGCCGGCTGGCCGGCACGTACTAGCCAATAAGATGGTTAGTCGGGTTCAGTGCGCCCTGGTTCTTGGCAGTGTCCTTGATGCATTCCTTAGTATTAGTGAAGGCAACATAAGTGGGGATAGTGCAGCTGGCCCATGATACCACACTCTGACATAGGAGTAGGTAGTCCTCAGGTCATTATCGATGAGGAGGTGCTACACCAGCGCTTGACCACCTCACATGCTCGTGAATCGGCTACGTCTGCAAAGCCTTCCCACCAATGAGTAAGCACCACTTCTCAATCCCAGATCACCCAAGGTCAACCATACCAAGGGCAAAGTTCGTTGATGCTATCTACAAACCATATGATAGGAAAAGTTTCAAAGATGATGTGGCTGCCACGTTCAGATTCACTTGAGAAAATCTTTTCCTTGAGAGTATTAAGGCTTTGAGAGACATAGCCTAGCCTTTTTCATCAAGTGCCAGCCTCTATTCATGCCTCTTCATTGAAAACTCATGATGTTCCAGATGCATTCCTTCACAAGGTCTAAGCATACCACGCAAGACCTGATCCTCATAAATCTTCTTGAAGCATAGAAGGATGTTCTAATCGGCAATTGGATTAACCAGCACAAGGAGTGTTCCATCACAACTATTTTCATCTGCTTCCGTTGCAAGGCCATTCATTTGGAACTATGAGGAGTTCATCATAGTAGGAATCCTACCACTGGGAACATTCTGCTCATCTTGCTCAATGTCTTTTCTCGCCGATGAGGAGGTGCTACAGCAACGCTTGACCACCTCACATGCTCGTGAATGCTCGTGAATCGGCTACGTCTGCAAAGCCTTCTCGACCAACGAGTAAGCACCACTTCTCAATCCCAGATCACCCAAGGTCAACCATACCAAGGGCAAAGTTCGTTGATGATATCTACAAACCATATGATAGGAAAAGTTTCAAAGATGATGTGGCTACCACGTTCAAATTTACTCGAGAAAATCTTTTCCTTGAGAGTATTAAGGCTTTGAGAGACATAGCCTAGCCTTTTTCATCAAGTGCCAGCCTCTATTCATGCCTCTTCATTGAAAACTCATGATGTTCCAGATGCATTCCTTCACAAGGACCAAGCATACCATGCAAGACCTGATCCTCACAAATCTTCTTGAAGCATAGAAGGATGTTCTAACCGGCATGGAGTGTCCCATCAAAATTATTTTCATCCGCTTCCATTGCAAGGCCGTTCATTTGGCACTATGAGGAGTTCATCATAGCAGGAATCCTACCATTGGGAACATTATGGCAGAGCTCATCTTGCTCAATGTCTTTTCTCAGAAGGCATGAGATCCTTTGTTTCCCTTTTGTGCCTGAGAAATTTTGGTCCCCTTTTCCTTTAGCTAGCCATAACCTCACAAGGTTTGTAGCCTAGCCTTGCCATGATCTAGCCTTGCTTGAATGGCTAAAAACAAGAAGAAGGAGTGTGCTATTTGCTTGCACCGTGGTCATTCCACTAGAGATTACCCATACCTGTGTGACCCATGTTCCAAGAAAGAAGCATGTATCAAATTTTGCAGGCCGGATTTATGCAAGAAGTTGTACTAGATTGTGAAGAACTTCGAGAATGCATCCGCCGACTATGACGAAATGGAGGAAGTACAGGAGGAGTTGGAAGAATTTTCAGATTTTCTCGACAAGGCAGAGCATTGGCATGCAGATCATGATGGTAAAAGCAACAAATCTTGCTCCAACATTCGTTGCATTTGAATGTTTCAAGAAGTAGTGGATGCCTTGAGTGACAAGTATGAACATGAATTTGAGTTTGATGAAAGTGAGAATGAACTGGATTACCCCATGGATATGGGTATGTAATTTGCCAAGAATCCTAGCGGATATGGTAGGGATCTAGCCTACATCCTTGCACACAGAAAAGCTCTACGTGATCTCCATTCCATAGAGCTAAGGTCATCAGCAGATGCTCCCCAAGAGCATGGAAATCCATGTGTTGTTGTTCCGGATGCAGTGGTCTTGGCACTTTTGAGGATGCTCGAATAATTGACCTGGAAAGGTTGCATCATGCAACCATGGATGAGGTACAAGGTGAGGTAGTTGAGGAGTTGTGTGGCCGAGGGATCCTGAGAATGCCCTCCCATGTGCACAACCCTCCGATAGGTATGCTGAAGAGCATGGTGGATGATGTCTCAGATGCTGAGATACATGACAAGAGCAGTCAGGTTGTGGAGGAGCAGTGTGGATGCAAGAGCCCACAGAATGTCACAGATGATCCAAATAGTATTTTTAGCCATGATGATGGGATGGTTGGGATGAGGGATGAGGGAGCACGAAGGCCGAAAGAGCCAAGTGATGCCCTAGGATGCCTCCAACACTTCATTGGATTTCCCTCATGGGGTAGACAGTCAGGATGATCTAGTATCAGCTGATGAGAAGTTTCTCCGTAGATGTGGGTTCCTTGCAGCAGCACAAGATGGGGGTGATAAACTATTAGTATGGAATATAGTTCCCCAGAATGCTCTGATCCTTAGATATGTTGATTGAAGGGCTCAACAAGGCAGCATTAAATTGCTTGAAACAAGTACAAAGTGAGAGAATGCATCTAAACACGGACATGATTTATTGCACTCTGCCAACTTGTGGTAACATAGGAGCCCTAGCTAGGGGCAAGCAAGTGCATGCAAGGATTGTCAAAGAGGACCTATAACAAGATCCTATCATGGACAATGTTTTGCTCGATATGTTTCCCAAGTGGGCATGGCTTGCAACAAAACCGAGTGTTTGACACACTGCCAGTTCATTGTGTCGTCTCATGGACTTGACTTATTACTGGGTATGCTGATTACAATCGGGGTGACAAAGCACTGATTTGTTTGAACATGATGCTGTCGGATGGCATGCTTTGGGATGTAGTCATGGTTGCTTGCAGCTTGAAAGCTTGTGGGTAGCATTGGAGCTATCGACAGAGGCCGTCAAATACCCTGATCTAGCTGTGTACCATGCAGATCAACACAAATGTGTGCAAGCAACCCGGATATAGATGTGTACCATGCAGAGAGCAACAAAACCAATTACTCTAAGAAGAGACCTACTTCACATGACAAGAACCAAGGAGCTACAATTGCATCCGATCTAGCTCTACCATGTGGTGGAGCTAGAATGCATCGATCTAGCTGTGTACCATGCAGATCAACAAAATCAATTACTTCAAGAAGAGATCTACTTCACATGACAAGAACCAAGAAGCTAGAATTGCATTTGATCTAGCTCTACCACATGGTAGAGCTGTATCCAACCTAGACCACATCGTAGAGCTAGACTGCTTTGAGGTCTAGCTCTACCATGTGGTGGAGCTAGAATTGCATTTGAGGTCTAGCTCTACCATGTGGTAGAGCTAGAATGCATTGATCTAGCTGTGTACCATGCAAATCAACAAAACCAATTACTCCAAGAAGAGACCATGACGAGAACCAAGGAGATAAACAAGTGTGTTGAATGGCATTGGGACCCAACTTTGACGTGAGAGCTCTCATGCATATAGATCTAGGATATATCTATGCAAGGTGTGAGAGCTCTCATACATAGAGAGTGTTCATGCATTGTGAGAGATCTTACATAAAGCTCTCAAGCGTGGATCTCTTCCATGAGAGATCCATGCATATAGATCTCATAAATATAGAGCTATCATTGTGTGTGATTCATTGTGAGAGCTCCCATGCATATAGATCGCAAATCTCATGCATAGAGAGCTCTTATGCATATAGATCAGCAGTAGCTGTTATCAAGTGCGAGTCATTGTGAGAGCTCCTATGCATAGAGGGCTGTCATGCATATATATCTCATGCATGAGAGCTCTTATGCATATCGATGAGCTCTCATGCATATAGAGTTATCATACATGAGATCTTATGCATGGAGCTCTCTTGTATTCTAAGAGGTCTCATGCATGAGATCCCTCTTGCATTGTAAGAGCTCTCATGCATTAATAGCTCTCATATGCATAGATCTCTCATATCATGCATGAGAGCTATAGAGATCTTGGTCTTGCACTAGAGCTCTCATGCAAAGAGCTAGGTCTTACATTAAGAGCTCTCATACATAGAGCTCCCATGCATAGAGCTTGGTCTTGCATTAGAGCGCTCATTCATAAAGCTAGGTCTTACATTAAGATCTCTCATACATAGAGCTCGCATGCATAGAGCTATATCTTACATTATTATAAGAGTTCCCATGGATAGATCTCATGTATAGAGTGAAAGAGCTCTCATGCATAGAGCTAGGTCTTGCATTCAAAGCTCTCATACATAGATCTCACATGCATAGAGTTAGATCTTGCATTATTATGAGAGCTCTCTTACATACATAGATCTCACATGCATAGAGTTAGATCTTGCATTATTATGAGAGCTCTCTTACATACATCTCATGCATAGAGCTATATCTTGCATAGAGTTAGATCTTGCATTATTATGAGAGCTCTCTTACATATATCTCATGCATAGAGCTATATCTTGCATTATTATAAGAGCTCCCATGGATAGATCTCATGTATAGAGTGAAAGAGCTCTCATGCATAGAGCTAAGTCTTGCATTCACTCAAAGCTCTCATACATAGATCTCATATGCACAGAGCTAGATCTTGCATTAATTATTATAAGAGCTCTCATACATAGAGCTATATCTTGCATTATTATAAGAGCTCCCATGGATAGATCTCATGTAAAAAGTGAAAGAGCTCTCATGCATAGAGCTAGGTCTTGCATTAGGAGCTCTCATACATAGAGCTCACATGCATAGAGTTACATCTTGCATTATTATGAGAGCGCTCTTGCATAGATCTCATGCATAGAGTGTAAGAGCAGGAAAGTACAATTTCAAGCAAGGAGAGAGGGGAGAAGCTATGCTATGAAGAAGGTGGAGAGGGGTCTTTTGTGCATGCTCTAGGACAAGGGAGCTTCCATAGCCGGCTTAGCAATGTTCTTGGCTACCATTGGGACACAAGCAGTGCTTATTTGAAGACACCCATACAAAGATGGATGGTTTGTCATTTCAAGTCATCTTGCACTAGTTTGAGTCACTTCAACTCCAGCTCTACCATGTGGTAGAGCTAGAATGCATTTCTCCAGCTTTAGCATGTGGTAGAGCATTCAAATTATCCCGCCCAATTTTAAATTCAAATTATCCCGCCCTTTAAGAATTTAAAATGGTCTTGCTCTTTTTCAAATTTTCCTTAACATCCATGTCGCTTATGTAATACAAACCTACTTTCCCATCTTGTCATTGACAACTAGCACTTGGACATCACCGCATCCATTATCAAATTCAACGATACCACAAGGTACACATATTTTTGTCTCATATTAAATCATTATCTATGATTAGATTTAAAGTTTTGAACATGTCAATTAAAATTCAAATCATACACATTGACATAGAGTAGAAAATAAAAGAATGCAAGAATTCAAAAAATCAGGAATGGTTGAAGAGAAAAACTTGATACTCCGCCAAGTGCATGGAGCTGCAGTGCATGCCTTGGTTGTCAAGCATCCATCTCACTCTTTTAGAGTAGAGGCTAGCAGTGCCAAGAAGATCCAGACCAAGACCCCCCAAGGATGAGCTGTGTCTAAGATTCTTCAAGTGCATGCTTTGTCAAGAGAAGAATGCATGAGAGTTGGAAAAACTCACATTAGAGCTTCTGTTTGCCATGTCAATGGCTGCAAGAGAATCAGTTCGAAAGCATGGAGAAGCTGAAAAATCTTTATGAAGGCTAGAGAGGCAACCCCATAGTAGTTGGTGCACAGGAGAAGATAGAGAAGCTTGTCATGGGAAAGTACACAAAGCAGGAAGAGCTTCTCATGATGAAGATGCCATTAAATCTTGGGAAGAAATGGTGAAGCAGCGGTGCTAAGGTCAGCCAAGCAAGGTATAGTAGATGAGAGGTGGCAGCATCTAAGCCAAGGTAAGAACACTGCCGCAATGCAATGTCAGGTTAAAAAAAACTGCTGAAGAAAGGAACAAGAGCACCAGTGTGATGTAGAAGCGAACAGCATCTTACGTTGAAGGAGAGCACAAGATCCTCAAACAAGCAAAGCTCATCACACAGGGGTTCTAGAGGCACAGACCCATGAGCGCAGCAACAGGAGCTGAAGGAGGCGTAGGCAGATCAGAAGATGCATCAAACATCAAGCTGGAGGAGACCGCCATAGCTGGCCGCTGTGAGTCGAAAGGAAGGAGAAGAAGACGACCTTGTGTGTGTCAGGGTCATCGGCATTCACAGCAAGCGCATTCAATGTGCGTTTAGGAGTTTTTTTTTAATATATATATATATAATAATGTAACCCTTATTGGCAGTAAGGGTTCATTCACACAAATTTTCAAAGCATTTAAAAAAATGTTCACACACACCTACTTCACAAACCGTCAAAAGCATGATGCTTTGTTCACATGCTTTCTTTAAAAAAAACTATGAGAAAAAGCATAAAAGTATTCACATACACATGAAGGTCCACTGCTCCCGGCTTCGGGCAAAAGGTTTTTTATATTTTTCACCCATGAATGAGAAGGGTAACCATACCTGAGCTTGAAGGATGGGCGAGATCGCCCAATAATGGCTCATGGGCAGAAGAGATTTTTGCCTTTTTTGCTCTCTGCATAAAGGTCTTCATAGCCTTGAAGAAACATTGCGATGTACCAATCCCCATCATGCTGATCAAAAAGGATCAGAAAGTCATAGGATCTTGCTTGAATCAAGATCTTCCAGTCTCTAGACACCCAGAGTTTATGGTGGATTATCGTTGTACAGGCGAGACAGCCTCCTAGTTGTGGGTCTCGGTTCTTTTGGCTTCTTCCGCAGTCCACATATTTCTTGCACCAGTGGTATGTGGACCAAAATCAATTTCCATGCCAAAAACCATCCTACAAGTATGCATGCGGCAACGAGCAGGAAAGCCACCAGGAAACGCAGGGGTAGTAGCAGCACAGACCCCATCATGGCCTCCCGAAGTAAAGATTTTGTTGTTCGTTAGGTCTTTTTTTAATTGTAATGTGAAAAGATCCTACTTTAGTGTTTGTGGAAGTGGCACATGGGAATGGCCCCTTAGGGAAATTCAAATTTGAAATTTGAATGAAGGAGCCTAGCTATGGTGGTGGAAGATGGAGCAGAGAGAGAGAGATTGCCATGTGTGCACACAGGGGCAGAATCGCGAGGGAGAGAGAGGTGAGCGGTGGGCATGGCTGGCCCAAACAGCCTGCAAGCAGCCCGGATGGAAGAGAGAGGCGAGCGATGGGCCATGAAGCGATTATTTAAATAGGATTAAAGCTATATTTAAATATTCTTATTGGTTTAATAGGTTAACTATAGTAACTTAAAGCATGTTTATAGTTTACAATTATACTTTACTTATTATAGACTTTATATAGCTATATAAATCAAACCTATTTATATATAAACCCATATAATTTAAGTTTCAAATTATAAATAACCTATATTTTATAAATAAATCTTTATAAATAGGTAATATAAAGTTATAATCGATAGGCTTAAAGATTTGATTATAAAAATATAGCTTTTATAGTTATATATATAGGCTTAAAGTTTATAATTAATAGGCTTATAGGTTTGTTTATATAAATAGGCTTAAAGATATATATAAATAGGCTTATATGTTTAATAGGTTAACTATAGTAACTTAAAGATATATAAATAGGCTTATAGGTTTAATAGATTAACTATAGTAACTATAGGTTTGATTATATAGATAGACTTAAAGATATATATAAATAGGCTTATAGGTTTAATAGGTTCACTATAGTAACTCAAAGTCTATTTATAGTTTATAATTATACTTTATATATCTTATTTATAAACTTTCTATAGCTATATAAATCAAACCTATTTATATATAAACCTATATAATTTAAAGTTTATAAATAACCTATAGTGACTTAAATTATATACATTAACCTATTATTATATTAACCTACAACTATAACTATATAACTTATAGTAACTTAAATTATATATTTATAACTATATAGCTTATGGTAACTTATAGTTAATAAAAGCTTATTTTAATGCTACTATATTATAGCTTATTTAATAACTATAACTGTAAGCTTATAAGTTTGATTATAGCTTTTATTATAGGTTAAAGTATATGTATAAATTCAAGGGGATTTTGGTACAAAGATAGGCAAGGAAATGTATCCATACTAGTGGAGGAATGTTTGAAAGATGTGGTCCTACCTTTTCCTAGAATGGATACTTCATCTCTCCAAGACTCATTATGGAGTGCCGTTCGATGGGGCCAAAGATTATTTTGCAATCTACTATCATGAATGGCAACTTAATTTGATCAAACGAAAGCTATAGCGATGATGAAGAAGGGGATCATTCTGATCCTCCAATTACAGATGCAATTCCTATAACTTCACACACAAACCATGATTACATAAACACTTCTATTGCATTGAATGAGAGACTATAAGTTTATATAGATTTTTAGGACTAATAGAGTCTGACCTTTTTCTAGATCCTTGGTTCTCATCATGTGAAGTAGGTCTCTTCTTAGAGTAATTGGTTTTATTGATCGGCATTAGCTCCACCACATGGTAGAACTAGACCTCAAATAGTTCTAGCTCTACGATGTGGTCTAGGTAGAATACAGCTCTACCATGTGGTAGAGCTGTATTCTACGCAATTCTAGCTCCTTGGTTCTTGTCAACTGAAGTAGGTCTCTTCTTGGAGTAATTGGTTTTGTTGATCTGCATGGTACACAGTTAGATCGATGCATTCTAGCTCCACCACATGGTAGAGCTAGACCTTAAATGCAATTCTAGCTCCACCACATGGTAGAGCTAGACCTCAAAGTATTTGATCTAGCTCTACCACGTGGTAGAGCTATATTCTACCTAGACCACATCGTAGAACTTTAAGGTCTAGCTCTAGTGGAGTTAGAATGCATCAATCTAGCTGTACCATAAACCATGTTGTAGATTTAGAATGCCTAGAGGTCTAGCTCTACCATGTGGTGGAGCTAGAATATATTGAACTAGCTCTACTATCTGGTAACTATATCATGTGGTGGAGCTAGAATGCATCAATGTAACTATATCATGTAACGAAGCTAGAATTCATTGATCTAGCTCTGCCATGTGGTAGAGCTATATCAAAATAATATATCTAGACACCATGGTATCGCTAGAATGCTTTAAAGTCTAACTCCACCACATAGTACAGATAGTCTTCAATGGGTTCTATCTCTACCATATGATAGAGCTAGTTCTAGCTCAGCCACATGGTAGAGTTATACTTCATGGTAGAGTCTGATGTAGGTTCCAATCTAAAAAAAATTGCCTGCTAGATTTGATTACTAGTTTAACAAGTCCAACATGATTATGTGTAGGATGGATTTCCAATCTGGAGGGAGGGTCTACATGATGTTGAACAATGATTCTGTTGTTATTGGCTACGTGTGTAGAATTGATCCAAATTCCACTTGTAGTGGAACAAAGATTGGTCAAGGAAAATGTGTCTTACTTGTGGAGGAATGCTTGAAGGATTTGGAACTACCATTCCCTACAATGGATACCATTTATCTAAAAAATGCATTATGGAGTAATGTTCGTTAGCCAAAAATGCTTTTAAGGCCTCACAAGGGAGCTGGAATTTGGAGAGTGGAGTGAAAGATGCAGTGATGTAGATCAAGAAGAGTCTGTGGAACCTCCAATTGTAGATGCAATACCGATAACATCTCCAGAACTTGACATGCAAATCCGACAATCTTGGAAGAATGAGATGGTTCTTCTAAGGGATGAGAGCATGATGCAGACTATCAATCAAGGGACTATCTTATATGTGTTTCCATTTGAATGTGTCAACTTTCAACAACTTGGTGATGATTGTGTGGGTGTGGCTATTGAAAATACAAATGAATTTCAAACTATACCGCAAGTGGATAGTATCACCCTTGTTAAATGGCCTATCAAACAGCTGACAATGCTGGTTGGATGGGAGCCATTGCAACGCTATGTTCCGCTTAATGGCATGCATGCTGAACATGCTGATGTATGTAATGAGGATAATGATGGAGATGTAACTAATGAGGTTAATGTTGCCCAAACCTCTGCAAAAAGATGCTACACTTTCATAAACAGGATTCCAAAGTAGAGACCACAACCAGCTTCTGCCTTTTATATGTCACGTGAATCAGTTCAAAGGATTTCATCCATTGATTGTTGTGCAAAAAAATGTTGTTAGCTAATCAATCGTGATGTACTAATGAGGATACGACAAGACTTTTGGGGACAATCTCAGGAGTCTCGTACAAATTATGTATATGATGTGCTTTCTACAGCTTGGTATCGTGATTCAGCTCAAAAAATTAAATATGAATTTAGGTTAAATGGGGTTATTGTTTGTTGCATAGCATGGTATGAGATGCATGGTATACCAAAGACATCCTTTTACCGTTACAGGGAAAAGTTTGAGTCCGGTGTGTGTCAATATCTGCATGGAAACATAGGGGTATTGAGGAGAGGCCTACAACATACTAGTGAGGCAAGAGCACTACTTGATGAATTTGTGAACATGAACTCCGAGCCTGCGCCACACAAAAGTAGAACAATGCTAGATGACTCAAGGGAAACCAGGTTGTCGATTCCATCAATATTCAAGCAAGTTGACATTTTAAATGAAATCAACGCAACACTTGAGTAGTTGGGACATGAGAAGAGGCTATCAAAGTCATCGTTTAGTAGAATTTGGAATAAAGAGTACCCACAGTCCCTAACAAAGGCAAGTGCACCTTGTGTAGCAACAACAACAAAGTTACAGGAGCTTATACTATGCATGGCGCATATTTTCAGAAACCCAACCACAAAAGTATGTATGCATCATCCATGACAAGATAGATCAAAAGAAAACAACCATTCCCAAACTACGAGTCCTTCCCAAGGGTGTGAATTCGGGATATAATTTACCAATTGCATTGATTGGTATGATCACTCATGGCCATGCAGAAGGTCATTATGGACACTTTATTTTGAATGGTTTATGGCCATCTGATCCCAATCTAATAATTGGCTCAATCGCAAGTTGTTTACATAACTTAGAGAGGATGGATAAGCATCCTCTTGGTGATCTAGTAACAAATGGGCTTCCAAGGAGCAATGTTTCACTTCTACATGCTTTAAATCCAAGGACAGCTTTAGACAACCACAATATGAGTGATGGTAAAGATCCCATTGTTGAACCATGTATAAATCAGGAGACACAATGAATTGGGTTTCCTCATTTCGCAAGTTACCAGAAAACTTGTTGCTACAACTAGATAATTGTGCTGGAGAAAATAAAAATCGGTACTTATTTGCCTATTTGTCATTGCTTGTTGCACGGGGTGCTTTCAAAACTATACAGTTGGGATTTCTAATGGTCGGACATACACATGAGGATATAGATGCCATGTTTAGCAGGTTTTTAGAGAAATTAAGAGTGGGGCAAATCTTTACTTTACCACATTTAATGGATTTTGATGGATACTTTAAGAACCAGCTCAACTTCTTCTCCAGCTCCCTTCTTGCTTACAGTGGTCCCTGACTTCAAGGCATATTGTGATGGCTACATTTGTGATGGGCAAGAAGCACTTATAGGTCACTCCAAACCACTTCTATTCAGGTTCTTCATGGAAGGAGACACACCGGTAATGCAATTTAAGGCACATGTAGCTATTCATAATTGGAGTGGAAGTATCCGTCTTTGGAAGACAAACAATGAAGGTAAACCAAGGTTACCAAAAGGAGATCCACCTTTACTACCAATGGCCGAGTATATAAAGATGCATGCAGAAGTAATATCAGGATTGAAGGGTTACATAAAATTTTGGCAGAATCTCATAAAATTTTGGCAGAATCTAAGTAATGGTTCATTTGTGCCAAGATATTATAGGCCCGTGATAGATTATTGGAGTAATGTAATCGAAGAGCTTGGAAAACCAATACAATCAAAGGCAAGAAAGAACACAGATTTTTGGCCAAAATATGAAAGGTCCCATCAATTAGATGATATGAATGTTGAACAATTGCAGGCACAAAGATTCTTAGGTATTAAAGAACATAATGATCATTATTGTGGGCCTGCATGGGATAAACCAAGGGAGGCATTTAACCCTATGCTACATGTTTAGCAAAGGACACTTTGTCATGCTGCACCCAGATGACACAAACATCTATCCAGTTTGGCTTGCTATAGCTGAATCGGATATTGATGATGAGCCTACATCACCAAATTACAAGAAACTCTTGATTCAATATTGGGGACCTTGTGCAAGGAAGAAAGGTTTAACAGATGCTCAAGCTTATGCTGATTGTTGGAAGGGATATTGGCAAATTAATGAGGTAGAACAACAAGTATGGGAAAATGCTGATGCAATTCTTTGGTCATGAAAACCAAGGGATCCACCACCATACAAAAGAATCAAGATACCAGAAACGGAAGCCCGTAAAGCAAAAGCATGCTTAGGCTTGGCTTGTGAGGATGAAGCTCATATTGATGGTTCCTTCAATGAGGAGTAGCATTTGTAGATTCAATATTGACAATGTGGATTTTTAGGTTAATATAACTCTAATATCCAAAAGAGATGTACTTTGGTATCTTCTTTATTTTTTATTTTCACTTATTGAATGAAATTTTTCTTTGTGCCTCCTACATTTTTTTGATATAATAATGTTTCTATCTTATTTGTTCAATTGTTTCATAAATTTTGTGCAGTGTACAACTCAATTGGTGCAAGTCCTTGCAAAGAAACAAATACCACTTTCTTATTAATGGTGTTTATCATCAACACCACCTTCCTACATGATTATCAAACTCCTTTCAAATATGTTTATGCACAAATACTAATACCACTTTTTTGGTTTGAACGGTGATTATCAACACTACCTTCCTCTGTTCTACATTAAGAAATTCCACAATAACTTTTCCAACATTAAGTGGGAAATTCCCATGATACATGAAACCTCTCAATTTCAAAATTCTCAGAATGCGGGATTTTTCCCATAATACCTATTAATACGGTCTTCCTAGCCTAATGCATAGAGCTCTAATAGAGAACTTTGATGGAGAGCTCTCCATCAAAACTTTCTATTAAGCATTCTATGCATAGATCTAGGGTTTAGGCTTAACATAAACTCGTTTTTTCATTCACCTATGCATTAAGAGCGGGGTTTAGGGTACTTACCTCTTTTTTCTCTTATTCTTCTTGCTTACTAATGTGTTAATGAGGACTAAATTTTTTATTTATTATGTTTCGTTTTTGTAGGTTTATTTAAGTGAGCAACGTTATAGCTTCTCATATGATAAGCCCTCTTTCTTCATTTTGGCTTATGCTTCTTGTCTTTATGTTTTTGAATCCTTGGGTGTGCCGGGGTTTAGGGGGGTTAGGTCAATAGGCAATATGCTTTATGCATAGCCCTCTTATGCAATAGGGCCTTATGCATAGGCTCTTTGCATAGCCCTCTTATGCAATAGGGTTATGCATAGACCTTATGCAATAGGGCTTATGCATAGCCTTATGCATAGCTATTGCAAATAAGGCTATGCATAGCCCTCTTATGCAAAAGGGCTATGCATAGGCCTTATGCAATAGCCCTCTTATGCAAAAGGGCTATGCATAGGCCTTATGCAATAGGGCTTATGAATAGGCCATATGCATAGGCCCTCTTCATAGTCCTCTTATACAATAGGGCTATGCATATGCCTTATGCATAAGCTTATACATAGCTAATGCAATAAGGCCTTATGCATAGGGCTTATGCATAGTACTTATGCATAGGCCTTGTGCATAGGCTTATGCATAGTGCTTATGAACTAATGAACTAATGTTTTGATTTATTATGATAACTTATTGTAGGTCTATTCAAGCAAACAACTAACAAGGGTTCTGGCTGTGTTGAGATATCGAGCTCATCTAGTGAGGTGGTAGACATTGATGACCCGCTAAAGTGTGGGGAATAGGCCCCACACTTACACCACTGGCATGGTTGGTGAGGTCATGGGTGATATGCGGCCAGTGGGATGACAGGCTGTGTGACAGCCATTCTAGAGATTGGCATAGTTATAGCGTCAGCTCATTTAGTTGGGTTCACACTATAGAGAACCCTAGTATGTATTTGGTTGAGTACCTTTTCATATGTGTGTACTCTTATCTTTGTATATGGTGTGTTGAGTGTTGTGTGAAGAAGAAGAAGATTTTCAGTCTCTCACCTTGTGTGTTCTCTCTTAGGGTTTTGTGAGTGTGTGTGTGTGCTTGCAAGAGCTCAAGCTCTCTTCTCCCCTGCATCTTTTCATGGTATCAGAGCCTGGTTCATGCTAAGGGTTGAGCTGCAAGCAAGAGAAGCACAGGAAGCGGTACGAGAGTAAGAGCTTCAACTACTCTTCCCTATTTGTGTTGGCGACTACACCCTTGTCGAGAGCTCTACAGGAGGCACCGGAAAACGATCTCTGATTGAGGAGCTTTCTTCGCGGGAGTAAAGCTATAGGGCAACTATGTAGTCCTATTGGACAGAAATTTTCGGGCCGAAAATATGTTTCGGGCGTTGTCATGACGTGTGCGGTCTAGCCGGGAACACACTGGGTGTCTGGCTGTGAGAGTAGTGGTTGAACTTCAAGGGGTATCACCAGCAAAAGCTAGAACCATTATAAATCAAATACCAATTACAAATAGGCTTCACCAAAAACCATCAAGGCACCTTGTTCACATATCTATAACCAAAACTAAAACATCACAGCCTGTTGTCATGATATACCACACTTAGGCAACACACATACATCATAGCCAACATAGGCATGACATATACCATGTCTTCACAAATCCCAAAACCCAAAGAAAAACAACAATTTATTATGACCTCAAGACATGCTGCAGCTCTCCATCTTTATCCTCAATAGGCGGTCTTCTCATATAATCTTCCACTTGTCTGTCTTCATGATGCATTAATGGTCTTCAAACTGCTGTCCATGTTCCAAAGTTGTTAAATAAGAGCATCCTTTGAGGATGGTCGAAAAGGTGATCTCATCTGGCTTAAATCCCTTCTCTTTCATTGATTCAAAGAGAGCAAATGCCTCCAAAACAAGCCCTTCCTCTGCATATGCTGCAATCATCACATTCCATGTGGTTACATCCCTTACAAGCATCATGTTGAATACTGCACTGGCACCATCTATATCTCCACATTTAGCGTACATGTCCATGAGGGTATTTAACAAGAAATATCAGGCTCAGAGTAGCTTTCACAAACTTGTACATGGATTTGTTTGCCATTGGTTAGAGATACACAACCAGTGCACGCTTTCAAAGCCAGAATGAAAGTGACATCGTTGGGTCTCATGCCTTCGTGTTGCATTTGTTTGTAATATGTAAGACCCTCCTCGTCAAGCCCTTGGTAAAGGCACCCCAGTTGCACCCCAGTTAAAGGTTCGAATCAAGCCCAATTTCGTTCACGTGGGCATGAATTTGCATGCCCTCCTTCAGGTCTTTTGCCTTTGTGCAGTCCTGCAGGAGGCGTGCATACTTGTAAAGTGTAGCCCTAATCCCCTGTGGTCCATTCATTAATGTTCAACGCCTACACCGGGCTGCAGCGTGGATTATCCATGGCCCAATGTCTGTCCAATGCATTGTAAACATACCCGCATGTGTCTGCTCCATTAGATGCAAAAGTCTTTTCGCACATGTAGGTGGCTTAGAAGGGAATACATGGTTTGTTGTCTCTCCTTCTTGCAGGCTGCAAATACCATCAGTGGTAAAGGCAACCCTAGAATTTGCTTCTGTACTCCCAATGGACTTCCGGCTCTTGTTGTTGCAGAAGCCTTCATCACAATGCCTCGCAAATTTTTTATTGATGCCTACAGGCTATATAGGTTTGTTGATCTACACATTTGCAGAATTCATTAGTGTAACTTGCGTGCCCGCGTGCGTGAGAGGGAGAGACAGAGAGAGAATTATGTCACCAAAGTCCAGGGAAAAGGGTGCATGCAGCACAGCTGCACCCCCCCCCCCCACACTACCACTCGCCACACACAGCTACCCTCTGTCTTTTCTACCCAGAGCCCCTTTTCCCAATATCCTTCTTTCAGAATAGCACGCCCTCCTGGATATCCAGAATTTCCCACAGATAAGGCGGGGATTTCCTCTTTTGCAGCAAAATTTCTGGGTTTTCCCATTTTGGAATTACACGCCCTCCATTTTCCTTGTATTTTTCAAAGAGTTGATAAGCATCAACACTTAAGATTCTTTACACCTCATTCTTCCCAAGGGGCTGTTCCCACACAAAGCATCCCAAGCTCGACAATATTGTATAGTCTCCCTTCTGACAGCTTGTTTAGGGTCATCCAGTGCATCCATAAAGCTCGTAAAACCCGACTCTCCGAAGAGGAAATACACGTGCATATGGTAGCCCTACAACTGCACCTGGATTTGTATTTTATGGCCTCACTTCCATGGTTTCACACCATAGACGTGCCATAGCACGACATCCACCCCCTCTAAACCTGCACATCCTCCGGTATGTGCCACCAAGTTGCTATGTAGGCTAATCTTCATTCAAATTTATACTGATTTGAATGTCACCCTCATCTTCATCAAATTTTGACACGTTATCTTCAGCTTCTTCATCCTCTGAACCCACATTCTCATCCAAATCATTCTCTAGATCAGCCTCCCTTTTCTTGGCTTCTTCCAACTTCTTTCGTAGCTCTATTTCTGTTTGCTTCTTGTCAGCAAGGGCACTTCCAACAAGCAAATCTGTTTCAAGTCCGCTCCTTGTGATTTCCCCATGTATCTGTCTACCCTGCTCTGCAGCTGCTATGTTACCACAGGCCTTGAGAATGCATAAAAAGATGACCTTGTTTGGAATGACTCCTTCCTGATGCATTTTGCCATAAAGTTTAAGTGCAGGGAAGCTGTTTTCGCTCTCAGCATACCCTGCAATCAATGCACCCCAAGTCACAACATCTTGATTCTCTGCCCGCTCAAAAACCACACATGCCTCCTCTAGGCTTCCACATTTTGTATACATGTGGATAATGGTATTCTGGATGTCTGAATCTATGTCGTATCCATACTTAATGACTTGATCATGTATTATCTGACCTTGCTCTACCATACCTAAGCTTCCAGAGGCTTTCAACACACACAGAAAACTGACTCTGTCTGGCAGTATGCCCTTCAGTTGCATCTCTTGGAAAGCCGTTAGAGCTTTGTCACTAAAACTGTGTTCAACATAACCTACCATTAGCGCATTCCATGAGACTACATCTGCAGCCGGCAGCTTATCAAACACTGCATGTGCTTCCTCAAGTAAGCCACATTTACCATACATGTAAACCAATGTGTTCCCAACATAGGAATCGCTTTCAAAGCCTTGTTTAACAATCCGGCTGTTTACCTCTTGACCCTTCTCTGTGGCTCCTATGCTCCCACATACTTTCAGGCTGCACACTAGGGTGGCATTGTCAGGTGACACTTCCTCCACTTGCATTTGTTCCAAACAGTCAAGCACTTTGTCCTGAAGACCGTAATCAGCATACAGTGCAATCAATGCATTCCAAGAGTTTACATCTCGAACAGGCAAGTTGTTAAAAACTTCCTGCATTTCAGCAACTGAGCTGCATTTTGCATGCATATCCACTAAAGCACTACAAATCGAGCTTTCCATTTCAAAACCCTGTTTAACAATATCAGCATATACCTCCCTCCCTTTGCATATGAACCCTATGCTGCCACAAGCTTTTAAGCTGCAATGAAATGTAGCAGCATTAGGAGACATGCCGTCCAATTGCATCTGATCAAAACAACTCAATGCTTCTTCACCAAGCCCAAGTTCAACATATCCTGCAATTAACGCAGTCCACGATACAACATTTTGAACCAGCATCTCATCAAAAACCTCTCATGCTTCCACAAGGGAGCCACATTTTGAATACATGCCGATTAAACTGTTGCCAACAGAAAGACCTCTTCCCAATCCCTTTTGCACAATCTCACCGTGTATTTCTTGGCCCTTACCTAAAGTCCCATGAACATTCAATTCTACAGCATTCTGCATTGGCATTCCATTTAATCAGGATGACGCTTGGGAAATCCATATCTTTCTGATGTTTTGGGCTTTCTCTATGTCAAACCATTCATCCAGTTCATCATTGCATACATTTAGCTCTGCTTTTCAAAGAGTTTCTTTCAGATATCCTGACAATCAGAGTACAAAGAAGTGTCCACCTTTCCGGCATTCATGAGTTCTTGAGCATTCTATCTGTTTTGCAACTTGTAGGGAAGACCTCAAGTCAATACAAGCTCCTCACCTTCCTCAGCTATCAGAAAGGTCGAGTGTCGTAAGCCCTTGAGACAAAGGGTTAGCTTCAAGTCACTACAAGCTCCTCTCTATCCTTGGTTATTGGAATAGATGAGTGTCATAGGCCCTTGAAGTGGCAAGAATGGATCAAGTCATTGCAAGCTCCTCTCCTTCCTCAGCTGTCGAGAAGGATGAGTGTCACAAGCCCTTGTTGCCATTCTACAGTTCTGAGAGAGAACTACAAGTCTATACAAGCTCCTTGCCACCCCCTTCTCCTGAGGTGAACAAGTGTCATAAGCCCTTGTAATCCTTCTTCTTCCCTAATAGTTTTTATTATGGAAGACTACAAGTCCTATAAGCTCCCGGCTCTCTCTTTTCGAGAAATGCATCAGTGTCATAGGCCCCTATAGCCTTCTTTGCTTTGTCTGCCATTATTTTTACCTCCTTTGCATCCTTGTCATGCTTTAGAAGTTCTCCAAGCAGCTAAGATATAGCATCATTATAGTATATTTCCTTCATTTTTTTGTACCTGCCTTTCAGAAAGCCCTGATTGTGTATCTATTTGCTCTAATTTTCCTCAAGCATCATCTTGATTTGTATGTCATCTTGCATGTATCCATACATTCCAGATATCATATCGTTTTTCATCCAGCATTCAGATCAGATAACATTACCTTTGTTTTCCCACTTCACCCAGCCTTCTTTCGACTGCCTGCTGCTGTTGCTTGTAGAGCACAAACGCCTGAAACATCTGCATGGTGTTGACGTCCGGACGAAATCCTTGCTGCTCCTGTTGATCACCCATGATTCCCTTTCTACTCTCACCCCAGCTGTTTCACGTCGGGTTCACCAAAGATGTCATGACGTGTGCGGTCTAGCCGGGAACACACTGGGTGTCTGGCTGTGAGAGTAGTGGTTGAACTTCAAGGGGTATCACCAGCAAAAGCTAGAACCATTATAAATCAAATACCAATTACAAATAGGCTTCACCAAAAACCATCAAGGCACCTTGTTCACATATCTATAACCAAAACTAAAACATCACAGCCTGTTGTCATGATATACCACACTTAGGCAACACACATACATCATAGCCAACATAGGCATGACATATACCATGTCTTCACAAATCCCAAAACCCAAAGAAAAACAACAATTTATTATGACCTCAAGACCAGGGATTTCATTAACGTCTTCACAATTTCGTGATCACGTTAACAAAACCTATTGTTAACATAAAAATTCTTGTGATCACAATGTATATTCACGGGCATTTTTTATGACCTGCAAAAACCTTCTCTGCCAGTAATCCCGCCGGGAAAATGTCATTTCCCGGCGGGCCCGCCGGGAAAACCCATTTTCCCGGCGGGCAAATTAAAAAATAAAAAAATAAAAAAATAAAAAAATAAAAAAAAATTAAAAAAAATCATGTTCACAGTCATTCTTACCATTTTTGGGCCTTCTGGACTCATTTATGATGTCAAAAGTTCAAAATTATTAGCACAAAAAAAGTTTTGTATAATTTGCTGGCCTTAAGTTCAATTGACACACCAATTAAATCTAACTATACTTACATCAATTGACTCAATTGTCCATGACATCATTGCACTCAATTGAGCCCAATTGGACTCAATTACACTTGATTTACACTCAATTGATATTAATTGGGTGTCAATTGATGTCAATTGTGCCTAATTCGATGCAATTGAGCCCAATTTACACCCAATTTGCATAAATTGGGTGTAAACTAAGTATCAATTGAGTCGAATTGGACTCAATTGATAATAATTGGATGTTAATTGATATTAATTAAGCCCAATCGACTTCAATTGGGTATTAATTTATTACAATTAATGTCAATTAAGCTCAATTGAGCTCAGTTGACATCAATTGGGTGTCAATTGAGCTCAGTTGACATCAATTGGGTGTCAATTGATATCAATTGAGCTCAATTGAGCTCAGTTGACATCAATTGGGTGTCAATTGATATCAATTGAGCTCAATTGGGCTCAATTGCACTCAATTGACACTCAATTGGGTGTTAATTGCATCCTATTGTGCTCAATTGAGCCCAATAGGATGCAATTAACATCAATCGGGTGTCAATTGATCACAATTGATATCAATTGGGCTCAATTGCACTCAATTGTGTGATCGATTGTGTGTCAATTAATGTCAATTGAGCCTAATATGATACAATTGAGCTCAATTCACGCCCAATTGGATGTAAATTGGATGTAAATTGAGTGTCAATTGAGCCGAATTAGACTCAATTGATAGCAATTGGGTGTTAATTGATATCAATTAATATCCAATTAACACAATTGAAGTCAATTAAGTCTAATTGACTTCAATTGGATAATTTGGGTGTCAATTGAGCTCAATTGGACGTAAATGACATCAATTGGGGGTTAATTAACATCAATTGAACCTTATTGACATCAATTGGGTGCCAATTAACATCAATTGGACTCAATTGACATCAGTTGGGTTTCAATTGAGCCAAATTGGATGCAACTGACATCAATTGGGTGTCAATTGATTACAACTGAGTTGAATTGGGCTCAATTGCACTCAATTGATATTAATTGGGTGTCAGTTAAACCTAATTCCATGCAATTGAGCTCAATTGACATCAATTCACATCAATTGCTCTCAATTGATATTAATTGGGTATCAATCGATGTTAATTGAGCCTAATTCGATGCAATTGAGCTCAATTCACATCAGTTCATATCAATTGGGTGTTAATTGATGTCAATTGAGTAAAATTGAGTCTAATTGGGTGTCAATTGAGTCAAATTGAGTATAATTGGGTGTCAATTGATATCAATTGAGCCAAATTGAGTCTAATTGAGTCTAATTAGACTTAATTAAGCCAAATTGAGTCTAATTGGATGTCAATTGATGTCAATTGAGCCAAATTGAGTCTAATTGGGTGTCAATGGAGCCTAATTGATATCAATTGGGTGTCAATTGATGTCAATTGAGCCCAATTGAAGCTAATTGTGTATCAATTGACACACAATTGATGTCAATTGGGCTCAATTGACATCAATTGGATTCAATTGACACACAATTGATGTCACATGGGCTCAATTGACATCAATTAACACCTAATTGATGTCAATTAATATCAATTGGGTGTCAATTGATTATAATTGATGCTAAATTGAATGAATTGAGTCTAATTGACATCAATTAAGTCTAATTGGGTATTAATTGATCAATTGGGCTCAATTGGACTCAATTGATATCAATTGACACCTAATTGGACTCAATTGACATCAATTGGACTCAAAAGGGTGTTAACTGATGTTAATTGAGCCCAATTGACATCAATTGGGTGTTAATTGAGCTCAATTGGACACAATTAACAATAATTGGGTATGAATTGAACTCAATTGACATCAATTAGGTGTCAATTGAGCCTAATTGCATCCAATTGAACTCAATTGACATCAATTAGATAAATTGCATCCAATTTAATTCAATTGACATCAATTAAGCCTAATTGCATCCAATTTAACCCAATTGGACTCAATTGAATCCAATTGGACTCAATTGCATCCAATTTAACCCAATTGGACTCAATTGACATCAGTTAGGTGTCAATTGAGCCTAATTGTATCTATTTGGACTTAATTGACATCAATTGGGTGTCAATTAAACCCAATTGGAGTCAATTGATATCAATTGGGTGTTTATTGATATTAATTGAGTTTAATTGACATCAATTGGGTGTTTATTGATGTCAATCGAGTCCAATTAGATGCAATTGGACTCAATTGGGTGTGAATTAGACTCAATTAATATCAATTGGGCTCAATTGATATCAATTAGGTGTGAATTGATGTCAATTGAGCCCAATTCGATGCAATTGATATCACTTGGGTGTCAATTAGACTCAATTGGCACCCAATTGATGTCAATTGAGTCCAAGTGGATGTCAATTGATATCAATTGAGCCCAATTGATCAATTGATACCCAATTAGACTTAATTGATATCAATTTGACTCAATTAGGTGTTAATTGATATCAATTAGACTCAATTGGGTACTAATTGATATTAATTGAGCTCAATTAGACTCAATTGATATCAATTAGGTGCTAATTGAGTGTAATTGATGTCCATTAAGCTCAATTTGGCTTAATTGACATCAATTGGGTATCAATTGACTACAATTGATGTCAATTGAGCTCAATTGACATCAATTGGGTGTTAATTAATGTCAATCGAGTCCAATTAATATCAATTAGGTATCAATTAAGCCAAATTGATATCAATTGGGTGTCAATTGAGCCCAATTCACATCAATTGGGTGTAAATTGAACCTAATTGGACTCAATTAACATCAATTAGGTGTGAATTGATGTCAATTGACCCCACTTGGATGCAATTGATATCAATTTGGTGTCAATTGGACTCAATTGGCACCCAATTGATGTCAATTGAGTCCACTTGGATGTCAATTGATATCAATTGAGCCCAATTGATCAATTGACACCCAATTAGACTTAATTGATATCAATTTGACTCAATTGGGTATTAATTGATGTCAATTGAACTCAATTGGATGTTAATTGATGTTAATTGAGTCTCAATTGACATCAATTGGGTGCCAATTGAGTGCAATTGATGTCAATTAAGCCCAATTTGGCTCAATTGGGTATTAATTGATGTCAATTGAACTCAATTGGATGTTAATTGATGTTAATTGAGTCTCAATTGACATCAATTGGGTGCCAATTGAGTGCAATTGATGTCAATTAAGCTCAATTTGGCTCAATTAACATCAATTGGGTGTCAATTAACTACGATTGATGTCAATTGAGCTGAATTGACATCAATTGGGTGTTAATTGATGTTAATTGAGTTTAATTGACATCAATTGGGTGTTAATTGATGTTAATTGAGTTTAATTGACATCAATTAGGTGTTAATTGATGTCACTTGAGTCCAATTAGATGTAATTAGACTCAATTGGGTTTGAATTAGACTCAATTGATATCAATTGGGCTGAGTTAATTGGGTGTCAATTGAGCCCAATTGACATCAATTGGGTGTGAATTGAACGTGATTGGACTCAATTGACATTAATTAGGTGTGAATTGATGTCAATTGAGCCCAATTGGATGCAATGGATATCAATTGGGTGTCACTTGGACTCAATTGGCACCCAATTGATGTCAATTGAGTCCAATTGGATGTCAATTGGTACCAATTGAGCCCAATTGATCAATTGACATCCAATTAGACTTAATTGATATCAATTTGACTCAATTAAGTATTAATTGATATCAATTAGACTTAATTAGATGTTAATTGACGTTAATTGAGTCTAATCGAACTCAATTGATATCAATTGGGTGCCAATTAAGTGTAATTAATATCAATTAAGCTCAATTCGGCTCAATTGGCATCAATTGGGTGTCAATTGACTACGATTGATGTCAATTGAGCTCAATTGACATCAATTGGGTATTAATTGATGTCAATTGAGTCCAATTAACATCAATTGGATGTCAATTGAGCCCAATTGACATCAATTGGGTGTGAATTGAACTGGATTAGACTCAATTGACATCAATTAGGTGTAAATTGATGTCAATTAAGCCCAATTGGATGCAATTGATATCAATTGGGTGTCACTTGGACTCAATTGGCACCCAATTGATGTCAATTAAGTCCAATTGGATGCAATTGATATCAATTGGGTGTCACTTGGACTCAATTGGCACCCAATTGATGTCAATTGAGTCCAATTGGATATCAATTGATATCAGTTGAGTCGAATTGATTAATTGACACCCAATTATACTTAATTGATATCAATTTGACTCAATTGGATATTAGTTGATGTCAATTGGACTCAATTGGGTGTTAATTGATGTTAATTGAGGACTCAATTGACATCAATTGGGTACCAATTGAGTGCAATTGGTGTCAATTCGGCTCAATTGGCATCAATTGGATATCAATTGACTAGGATTGATGTCAATTGAGCTCAATTGACATCAATTGAGCTCAATTGACATCAATTGGGTGTTAATCGATGTCAATTGAGTCCAATTAAGCCCAGTTGTGTCCAATTGGGTGTCAATTGATTGAATCCAATTAAGTCCAATTAAGCCCAATTGAGTCCAATGGGGTGTCAATTGATGTCAATTGAGCCCAATCGATCAATTGACACCCAATTAGACTTAATTGATACCAATTGGACTCAATTGGATATTAATTGATGTCAATTAGACTCAATTGGAAGTATAATAAGATCTAATTGATGGTAATCGAGCTTAAGGTGATAAATTTAGAGATAACATTTTTTGTACAAAGAATTTTGAACTTTTGACATCATAAATGAGTCCAGAAGGCCCAAAAAAGGTAGGAATGACTGTGAACATGAATATATTTTGACCATTTTTTTAAAACTTTTTTTCCCGCCGGGAAAACAAAAAGCCCGGCGGGCTTCGGCAGGTTACCAGGTCACTGGTAACCTGCTATTTTGAGAACATGAAAACATGTGAACATGTGAATAACATGTTCACAAGTGTTATTAACAAAAAAAATCTTGTGATCACGTGAATATAAAATCCCTGCTCAAGACATGCTGCAGCTCTCCATCTTTATCCTCAATAGGCGGTCTTCTCATATAATCTTCCACTTGTCTATCTTCATGATGCATTAATGGTCTTCAAACTGCTGTCCATGTTCCAAAGTTGTTAAATAAGAGCATCCTTTGAGGATGGTCGAAAAGGTGATCTCATCTGGCTTAAATCCCTTCTCTTTCATTGATTCAAAGAGAGCAAATGCCTCCAAAACAAGCCCTTCCTCTGCATATGCTGCAATCATCACATTCCATGTGGTTACATCCCTTACAAGCATCATGTTGAATACTGCACTGGCACCATCTATATCTCCACATTTAGCGTACATGTCCATGAGGGTATTTAACAAGAAATATCAGGCTCAGAGCAGCTTTCACAAACTTGTACATGGATTTGTTTGCCATTGGTTAGAGATACACAACCAGTGCACGCTTTCAAAGCCAGAATGAAAGTGACATCGTTGGGTCTCATGCCTTCGTGTTGCATTTGTTTGTAATATGTAAGACCCTCCTCGTCAAGCCCTTGGTAAAGGCACCCCAGTTGCACCCCAGTTAAAGGTCCGAATCAAGCCCAATTTCGTTCACGTGGGCATGAATTTGCATGCCCTCCTTCAGGTCTTTTGCCTTTGTGCAGTCCTGCAGGAGGCGTGCATACTTGTAAAGTGTAGCCCTAATCCCCTGTGGTCCATTCATTAATGTTCAACGCCTACACCGGGCTGCAGCGTGGATTATCCATGGCCCAATGTCTGTCCAATGCATTGTAAACATACCCGCATGTGTCTGCTCCATTAGATGCAAAAGTCTTTTCGCACATGTAGGTGGCTTAGAAGGGAATACATGGTTTGTTGTCTCTCCTTCTTGCAGGCTGCAAATACCATCAGTGGTAAAGGCAACCCTAGAATTTGCTTCTGTACTCCCAATGGACTTCCGGCTCTTGTTGTTGCAGAAGCCTTCATCACAATGCCTCGCAAATTTTTTATTGATGCCTACAGGCTATATAGGTTTGTTGATCTACACATTTGCAGAATTCATTAGTGTAACTTGCGTGCGCGCGTGCGTGAGAGGGAGAGACAGAGAGAGAATTATGTCACCAAAGTCCAGGGAAAAGGGTGCATGCAGCACAGCTGCACCCCCCCCCCCACACTACCACTCGCCACACACAGCTACCCTCTGTCTTTTCTACCCAGAGCCCCTTTTCCCAATATCCTTCTTTCAGAATAGCACGCCCTCCTGGATATCCAGAATTTCCCGCAGATAAGGCGGGGATTTCCTCTTTTGCAGCAAAATTTCTGGGTTTTCCCATTTTGGAATTACACGCCCTCCATTTTCCTTGTATTTTTCAAAGAGTTGATAAGCATCAACACTTAAGATTCTTTACACCTCATTCTTCCCAAGGGGCTGTTCCCACACAAAGCATCCCAAGCTCGACAATATTGTATAGTCTCCCTTCTGACAGCTTGTTTAGGGTCATCCAGTGCATCCATAAAGCTCGTAAAACCCGACTCTCCGAAGAGGAAATACACGTGCATATGGTAGCCCTACAACTGCACCTGGATTTGTATTTTATGGCCTCACTTCCATGGTTTCACACCATAGACGTGCCATAGCACGACAGCGTGTTACGACCTCCGTTTTTCAGAAAGCAGGCAATTTCGAGCACTGCGGGTAAGCAGGTGATTCCTGCAGAACTCTGTTTTAAGAACTGCAGGAAGACAGATTGGCTGTGTAGACATTGTGTGTACTACAAGGAGGTTTTGCCATTGGGTGTATGTATGCACATTGAGGTCACTGGTTGTGACATTTGAGTGTACTACAGTACCGCTGCAGAAAATACAGCAGTTTGTGCAGGACAAACCAGAGTGCTATTTCTGGTAAATTTGTGTGTCTGGCAAGATATCAAATGATGGCATAAACCAGATTGTTGCTGAGAAGCTTGATAAGAACAACTTCCATGCTTGGAGGTTCAGGCTGACAAATTTCCTGATGGGAAAGGGCTATTGGGACTATATAGAAGGTGAGCATGAAGAGGCACTGGAGATACCGGACATCAATCCGACTATTGCAGATGTGAAAGAGTTCAAGGATTGGAACCAAGGAGTCAGAAAAGTTATGTATTCGCTCTCTATCCGTATACAAGACACCATGATTGGGTACATAGAGGATGTCAAGTCTCCCAAGGAGGCATGGGACACCTTGGTAAAACTCTATAAAACGAATACTAAGGCACGAAAGATACAGTTGAAGAATGAACTTCATACTGTGGAGAAAAAGAGTATGTCTGTGAATGACTATGCATTGAAGATAAAGGGTATTGTGGAATCCCTTGCATCTATTGGTGTTTCAGTAAACGATGATGATAAGGTGGAAGTCTGCTGTCTACGTGGTCTCGGGCCACAATACAAGGCATTCAAGACGTCTATTCAGACTCGGGAAAACATTTCCAATTTTACAGATTTGGTGTCTATGCTGATTATAGAAGAGAAGAGCTTGGGTGAAGACCAACAGTCTTCACAAAACAAAAACAGTTCAGAGCAAAAGGCCTTCTACACAAGTTCAGGACGAGGACGAGGTAGAGGAGGCCGTGGATGCAGTCAAGGAGGTGGCCGAATAGGTAATCAGAATTATGGCCAGCAGAGCAGCAACAACAACAGTCCCAAAATTCACAACAACAACAACACGCAGGTGGAAGAGGCCAATTCAAAGACAGGGGGAGTCAAAGAGGTCGTGGAAATTGGCAAAGGTAGTATAATGATACACGTGGATGCTTTTATTGTGGTAAGCCTGGACATGTGCAGGCAAATTGTTATAAGAAGCAGGCTGACATGCAAAATGGAAAATTGCAGTAAAACAACTATGCATCCTCGAGCAGAAACAATGAGGATAATGAAATGTTGTTCGTTATGCAGCATGTCGTTAATGCCATGTCTGAAAATGTTGAAGCAGCACATAAAGATGATGTATGGTACGTTGATTCAGGTGATTCGAACCACATGACAAGTCATGGGGAGTGGTTCAAGGAGATGAAAAACCTTGAAAGACCAGGTTTTGTGGAAACAGGGGATGACACTGCTCATCTAATTTCCCATGTTGGAGATGTGCCATTGTCTATGCAGGATGGCAAAGTGAAGTACCTTGTAGATGTACTTCATGTTCCGAACATAACAAAGAATCTGGCTTCAGTTGGCCAGATGATTGAGTAGGGTTTGCAAGTTTGGTTTTATCCTGATGGTTGTTATATTGAAGATTTGAAGACAAGTGCACGTTGGTTGCAAAAGGCACGTTGGTTGTTATGTTAAAGAATTTAAAGACAAGTGCACGTTGGTTGCAAAAGGCAACAAAGTGGGCAGAATGTTGACATTGAATGTAAACATGCCTGAAGTGAGTGCTGCAATGTTTGCAAATGGTTCAGGAATTGTTGCAGACACAGACATTTGGCATAAAAGAATTGGACATGTGAATGTGCAGAGAATGAAGTCTATGTAGACTAAAGGAATTGGGACAGGGCTACCAAAATTTAAAGTTGAAGGTATGCAGAGAATATGTGAAGCATGCCAATTTGGAAAGCAAACAAAGCATGTATTTCCACGTAACACAAATGTGAGCACAAATGCACTAGATGTTGTGCATTCAAATGTATGGGGTCCTACAAAGACCATGTCTATGGGAGGCTGCAGATATTATGTGACATTTATTGATGACCATACAAGGAAAATGTGGGTATACTTCATGAAGGAGAAGGGTGAGGTGTTCACTCACTTTCAGAATTTCAAAGTTATGGTTGAAAAACAAACAAGGAAATTTGTAAAGTGCCTAAGGTCAGATGGAGGGGGAGAGTACTTCTCTGAATTTTTTAGTAAAAATGGTATTCAGAGACAGTTTACATGCAGATACACTCCGCAGCAAAGTGGACTTGCTGAGTGGAAAAACAGGCACATTGTTGAGATTGCGCGAGCATTGATGGAAGAGAAGAATATGCCGCATAGCTATTGGGCTGAGGCTATTTCTACAGCAGTTTACATCATGAACAGGACTCCAACTACAGCTATACATGATGTGACTCCAGAGGAGAGGTTTACTGGCAGAAAACCTAATTTGTCTCATCTGAAAGTCTTTGGATGCATTACATATGTGCATGTGCCAGATGAGCTGAGAACTAAGCTGGATCCAAAAACTGAAAAATGTGTGTTTATTCGATACTCCCTTGAGCAAAAGGGATACAGGTGTTATAACCCTGCTACACGTGAGTTGAGGGTAAGCAGTAGGAATGTTGTTTTTGATGAGATGAGCTCGAGATGAGCAGCTGGTATGCTGCTGAAAAAGAAGCTGTTAGGGCTGACGTGAGTGAAAATGTTGTTGCACAGAATACAAGTCAGCGATCACAGTCTTTGAGTGGACCAGGAGAGTCCTCATCTAGTGGTTCAATTGATAGACCATGGAGTGGCAGGCTGCATCATAATACCAGTCCTGCAAATGTGATTAGTACATCACATAAAGGCAAAGAGAAAGTGGTTGAGCCCCTTGGTATGCCTGACATTTTTGCAGGGCATTCTCATGTTGATGGAGAGTCTAGTGGCTTAGAGATGAGCCTTGATGAGGAGCTTGGGATACCAGCTATGAGAACACCTGGTGTAAAGAAGCCTATGGAAGCCATGAATTCAAAGCTGCGAAGATCTAGGAGAGTAAAGAATCCCGTGTAGAGGTTTACCTATGATGGTTATGTGGCACATCACTATGCATACATAGCAAAGGTTGTGCAGGTTGTAGAGCCCACATGCATTGATGAGGCTATTGGAAATGTGTGTTGGGAGAAAGCTATGGATGAGGAGATGGATGCACTATATGGAAATGAGACTTGGGATTTAGTGCAATTGCCTAAAGGCAAGAAAGCCATTGGATGCAAGTGGGTGTACAAAGTAAAACATAACAGTGATGGAAGAATAAACATGTATAAGACTAGATTGGTCGCCAAAGGATATGCGCAGACATATGGCATTGATTATGAGAAAACTTTCAGCGTAGTTGCCAAGATGGCAACAGTGAGAGTTGTGATAGCAGTGGCTGTGTCAAAGAAATGGTCTTTACATCAAATGGATGTAAAGAATGCATTCTTGCATGGGGATTTGTAGGAAGAGGTGTATATGTTGCAGCCACACTTGGTTATGAGGATGTGAGTCACCCCGAGCATGTTTGCAGGTTGAAGAAAGCCTTGTATGGCTTTAAAAAAGCACCAAGAGAATGGGCTGACAAGATTTCTGAATATATTGTCACTATTGGCTTTCATGTAGCCAATGTAGATTTCTCGCTGTATGTGAGACACAATGATAGAGGGGTTGTGCTTGTTGTCATCTATGTAGATGACCTGATCATTATGGGAGACCATGATGCAGAGATCTTTGATGTAAAGATCTAGCTTAGACAGAGGTTTGAGATGAAGGATCTGGGGGAGCTCAGGGCATTGAGGTGATTAGGTCACCACATGGTATTGGATTACTGCAGAGACAGTATGGCGTGGATATGTTGTCCAAGTATGGTATGATAGGCTGTAAGCCTATCTCAGTGCCAATAGATCAGAATGGCAAGTTGAGTGCAGATTTAGGAGAGATTTTGGAGGATCCTACTATGTATAGGCGCATAGTAGAAAGCTTGATCTACACGACAATCACCAGGCCAGATTTGAGCTATGTTGTTGGACTGGTGAGTTAGTTTATGCAGGTTCCTCAAAAGCCGTATTTGGATGCATACTGAGGTATGTGAGGTCTACTTTGCATTATGGACTATTTTATGAAACTGGGACAGACATATGTGTACATGGGTACATAGATGCTGATTGGGCTGGTAGTATCTCAGATAGAAGATCTACTAGCGGCTTCATGTTTTCTTTGGGGAGTGCTGCTGTGACTTGGAGCAGCAAGAAACAGCCTACGGTTGCTCTATCGAGTACTACAGAGGCCGAGTACAGAGGTGCTGCTATGGCAGCATGTGAGGTAGCTTGGTTGAGAAAGCTACTTGCAGATTTGGGTCTATCATTGGATAGACAAGTTGTCATTTTTTGTGACAACATTAGCAGTATACAGTTGGCCAAGAACCCAGTTTTTCATGCTCACACGAAGCATATAGGGGTCCACTACCATTTTGTCAGAGAGAAAGTCTTGGCACAGGAGACGTTGACCTTGTTTCTGTCAGCACACAAGATTAGGTAGCTGACATCTTCACCAAAGCATTGGGTATAGAGAAGCTCCGCAGATTTAGGGCTTCGCTTGGTGTACATGAGATGGAGTGGAGCTCGAGGGGGAGTGTTGAGATATCGAGCTCATCTAGTGAGGCAGTAGACACTGGGGGATAGGCCCCACACTTACACCACTGGCATGGTTGGTGAGGTCATGGGTGATATGCGGCCAGTGGGATGACAGGCTGTGTGACAGCCATTCTAGAGATTGGCATAGTTATAGCGTCAGCTCGTTTAGTTGGGTTCACACTATAGAGAACCCTAGTATGTATTTGGTTGAGTACCTTTTCATATGTGTGTACTCTTATCTTTGTATATGGTGTGTTGAGTGTTGTGTGAAGAAGAAGAAGATTTTCAGCCTTTCAGCTTGTGTTCTCTCTTAGGGTTTTGTGAGTGTGTGTGTGTGTTTGCAAGAGCTCAAGCTCTCTTCTCCCCTGCATCTTTTCACAGGCTACGCAGTGGTTGATATGAATTTGGCTAGTAGAGATAAGCCCTCTTTATCTATCGTTCTTCTCTTTGTAAGATGTAATCCTAGCCATAACTGTATCCCAATCAAGATACAGTGTTTGGATTAAAGTCATCCATTTATCTCGATCAAGATACTCTCAATAAATCAAAGCCATTTATTTTAACAACCCTAAAATCATGTATACATTGGGACCGTTCATTTCACAAACCCTAAAACCACGTATACATTGGGGCTGTTCATCTTGCAAACCCTAAAATGTGTGCCACTTGACCTCAATCGAGATTATAAAACCCCAAAGTTTTATTTTCCCCCTTATTATCTCACATCGTTTTCACTTGTATTTCTTTCTTGGATTGAAGCACAATTAGTGGGCTTTAAATCCAACATTAGTGGTGTTTTAGAGCTTCATTAGTGCTAGATTAGTATTTTCTTAGCGCTAGGCATTTGACCTTTCACATTGACCCACCCATCTATGTTAGGCTTAGAGTCTAACATGGAGTCACACGAAGAGGGCCACTCTTCTATTGTGGACCTCATCCCAAAGATAGACTGTGAGTTAGCCACTATCCATGGGAGTGCTAGAGACACACCATCTACTTTACATATCGTGTCAAACTTGGAGGTCATGCTCTCATCCCTTCGTAGCCTTCACAATGTTTTTTATGTCTATAAGGGGATAGCACATCACCATATTGCTCCAATATCACATGGCTTCACATATCATTAGGTGTGTGAGATTGGTCCTATTATTAGAGATGGGTCATACTTGGACCTTTTTCTTGATAGTCATGTGGGATGTAGCCTGGGGGGTAGGGAAGCCCCTTACTATTTCGGAATGTTCGCATCCTCGCATGGTGGCACATATCTATAATCTATATATTGCCGCATATGGGATTATGCTGAATAACCACCACATCCCCATCTGCTTTACAAATCAATTATATGTAGAGTTTGTTTTAAGGGAGCAGTTTGAGTAACCAATCATCGGCCCGATGGATGGTGCTAGTCGAGGTCATCTCTAGAACTAGGGGAGGCGACCTTCACTAATCCTACGTGCAATTGTTGTTACATATCCTCCATTTGTACCTTAGCTGAGGATCGACATATGTAG
The DNA here is from genome assembly GCF_041138505.1 of Cibotium barometz. Taxonomy (NCBI): domain Eukaryota; kingdom Viridiplantae; phylum Streptophyta; class Polypodiopsida; order Cyatheales; family Cibotiaceae; genus Cibotium; species Cibotium barometz. The sequence goes on from NC_141076.1 coordinate 49,885,986, forward strand.
TACCACTGAGAGCATCTAGTATGTGTTGTGTGTGTTTTCACGATCGATATTTATACATATTCATTGCTTCTTTAGGTTTTTCATAGTTGTTTATTTACATCTTTATGTCTACTTTTCTATCTACAAATGATCTCCAAAATGTCCTAATGATTGGGGGCCCAAAACTAGTCTTCCTAGCTCTATGTATAACTCTTTTCTATTACCGCTATTACACAAGCCATAAGCATCAATGGATTTTGTAAAGAAGACACGTGATAGTGTGAGAGGCTATCTAGAAAAATAAACCACCCATTATGGGTTTGTAACTGGCTTATTTAATCATATCGAATGTGGTGGCACTTTGGCTATCTATCCCACGCCTCCTACAATACTCAAACGCATTGCAATGGACCATGCTGTAAATAATATGATCAATTTGAAAGAGTGTGTTGGATGTGGTCTCTCATTGGAGGATAATGAAGTTTTCACCATCTTCATGCTTCCTTGTAGGCATACGTACCATGCCCTTTGTTTCTGTAAGCTGTTAGAAGCTGATAATGAGAAGTGTATTCTTGATGGCTATAGTCAAGTTATTCCTGATGCTACAAAGCAGATAGTGTCTATGAGGATTCGTTGGATTTGGCCCTGAAGTGGTGCAAAAAGGTATGCTTGCCTTATTTCCCCTTGCTCTTTATTCACTGATACATTTACTTATGTAAGAACATCTAGCACTTTGGTACTTGTACATAGAATGAAAGGCAAGTATGGGATCACTACCTACAAGTAGTTGGTTGTGCTCTGTGTAGCATGGACCACTACTTTTCAAAGTAGGTCATATTGCTTTAAAGCATTGCCATCAAAATTTATGCTTGCAATTTATATACATGAACTAGAAAGTTGTTATCAAAGCTTTAAAGTAGTTGAAAGCTGCAATGGGCTTAAAGTAGACTTAAGCTTCAAAGCAAAGAACCACTTCAAATCATTTGCAGCCTTAAAACACTTGCTTTATGATCTTTGAAGTAGTAGCACTTGCTTAAATTTGTATGAGTTGCATGTGCTTGAAATTATCCTATAGCTTTAAAGCATGTGGCATGATTATTTATTAGCTTTGAAGCAGTAGCACTTGCTTTAAGGTTGTATAGTTACATGCTCTTTAAAGTTGTAAAGTTACATGTAGCTTTAAATCCTATTGCTTGCATCTGCTTTATAGCTTAACATTGTGCTAGAGTTTAAAGTTTGCAAGTATGATATGAGCTATAGATTTTAAGCACTATTAATGTGCCAAACTTGTAAGTGTTTAATCACGTGTGATTGTAAGCCTATTGCTTGCATCTGCTTTATATCTTAACATTGTGCCATAGTTTAAAGTTTGCAAGTAGGATATAAGCTATAGATTTTAAGCACTATCAATGTGCCAAACTTGTAAGAATTTAATCATGCGTGATCATTTGGAGGGAAGCATGGGATTAAACTAATAAAGTTGGAAGAGACCCCATCAACCATTGACTTGTTAGCTCTAGTATTGTTTTTACTAAAAATTGTGTCTTCATTAAAAAAATAGATATGTAGGTGTTTGAAGACATTCTTTACATGTTCTCAAGAACTGAAGGCAAATGCATTGCTTGGCAAGATGCCAACGTCCAACTTGGTTGATACTTTTTTGAAATCTACACAAAGACAGCAAGTGACTCCTTTCATTCTTGTCAAAGGTATTCTGCCTTTCTATAATTGTTAGGGTTTAGCTTTTGTGCTACTCTTCTCTGAACTTATCCTTGATTTTTTATCAGGGTCATGTAGTACTATTACAGACCAAGAACCATTGCCTCATGACTTGAAGAACTCGGACTTGGAGTAGTATGAAATCTTTGGGAAAGGAAGTGAAAACAATGTGGAGGGGGCTCCCTTAGTGGTAGCATAGAAGATAGAGGTGAAACTAGAGAGTGTGAAGGGCATAGATGATGCTTTACACGTTGATGATGACATAGAAGTAGACGTCGATGTGGATGTTGCTACGCAACTACAGCAACTATCGCTATGGCTGCAATAGTAAAGGGTACGGCGGCCTCAGAGATGACCTTGTTTCTAATGAGAATGGACCTAGTTTTGATGCTTTCACAAAAGTTATAATGAGGACACCACATCTAGTAAGTCCTTGTAATGACCTTGCGAACAAAGTTGAGATGAATTTTTCAAATGAAATGGAGATGACACTTCTTGCGAATGTAACTACTACGAAGTCCCCGGAGATCACTCTTTGTGAATTGCATCTATGGTCTTTTGATATCTCTAAAGGTATAATTTTTTATCTATTTAAGTTGTACCATCTTGGTTTTGGTATGGCTCTAAATTTGGAGCTCAATCGCATTGCTTTAAATTTTGGAGCAATGCTTTAAAGTCTTATTGTATAGCTTTAAATATGTGACATGTTACTTAGAAGTGGTTGTCTAAAGCTCTAGTCTACTACTTTAAAGTCTTATTGTATAGCTTTAAATATGTGACATGTCACTTAGAAGTGGTTGTCTAAAGCTCTAGTCTACTACTTTAAACCTCTGTACTACTGCTTTCAAGCTCTTTTATGCTACTTTAGACCTCTATATTACTGCTTTCAAGTTCTTTTATGCTACTTTAAGGCTCTGATAACTTTAAGCTGCTTAGAACCAATGCATAGAAGTTGCATACTACCCTTTGATAGTTACTTCTAGAGTGTAGCTGTGAAGTCGTACCTTAGCTCCTGGACATAGGTTCCTATTTTTCTTCATGTTCACTTTGGTTTCTATGTGTTTCATTGTAGCTTTGCTAAGCTAGTCTAAGACTCATTTTTTTTTCTTATAGGTGCAGGGAAGAGCAAAAGCCTCATGGAGGTGGGAAAGAAGCGGAAGGCTAGCAAACAGGGTGCAACTGAAACAAGCCCCAAACCAAAGAAGAGTATGTCCAGCTCTCATAATTCTTCACCGCATCTCAAGACAAGAGGCCCCGTTCTTTGCAAGAAACTATAATTTTGTAAATGTGGTTATGTGAACCTAATATGCCAAAGCATAGAAGTTTTTTTTCCCTACTACTCCTTTGTTCTTTTTGTATTATGTTACTTCTATGAATTGTAACTACAATCCTATCTAATGAGAAGAAATATGTTTTTCAAGTGTAATCTTTAGTTTTGCATTTGCCAGAATTTTCTTTTGTGTACGTTCTTTAGCTTATGTTTAACCCTACATGCTTGATTAGTTTGTCACATTCTTTCTTTAGTGAATGACGGTGATTCTCTATTTCTTGTGTAGCGGTATGTTGGTCTGATGTGCAATGTACGAATCTAGTTCCTTATGTTAGAGGAATTCACATGAAACCAATTTCTAGGTAGTTGAAAAAGTAAAATCATGTTACAACTTCTCTTATCAACGAAATTTGTATAGGAGTGCAGAGTCTAGGCTTCATAGATGTTGCCTTCTGGTCCTAATATATCCATCTCGATGCAACATACATATTTTCACAGTTGGGTTGGTTCAAGAGGCAGTTATCACTCCCTTGGTACACGACTGGCTCTATTCTGCTCCCAAAGCATGTTGAGGCACAGAGCCTTGATTCTAGATATGAATGGCGTGCTCATATACACCCATAATTGGAGAAGTAATAAAGAGCTTCTTAGATGACAACACATCTCAAGGTAGTATCGGATGGCGTGCACACACACTTTGTGTGAAAGACAAGAGCCAACCAAGATGTGGTTTTCCCACCCATCCGTTTATGCATTCATGCTTAACTCATTTTCTGCTACACAATTCAGAATGTAAAAATCTGTGCCTTTAGCATTGGTCTCATCACAATTCACTGCAAAGTTTTCCCCGACACAAAGAGAGCATCATGATGACCCGCATATGTTAGGCCATCAAGCATCCAAATACCTCATCTTTCAACCCGCTTATTCATATTCCACATGTTCATCCTCATAATTATCCTCCACTAGGAATATACTATAGTATTGCCAACTGTCCATGTGCGGTCGATCGACACATCTTCTCGAGTGGCCTTGCATATAAAAATCACAAAAACATGACAACCTCCTGCATCTCAAAGAGCAAAAGTTAGTTGCTGAATACCCATTAACATAATGTAGGGAGCGTGTATTTAGGATCATGTATTTAGGATAGGTTTGTAGTCCCACTTTGGTGATCTTTGAAACTCACTTACTTTGATTTCCTAGGAGACACGAGTTTTGACCAATACACTACATTCAACAATTTCAAACCTGGCCCTAAGGAAAACTACCACACTAGCAGCACATTTTATAATTGCGCCATTCAACTTGAGTTGCTCTTCTACAGCGACGATGAATGCCCTCTTAACCCACAACACTTTCTCCATCATGTTCTCCCCATTTCCATGACCTGAGCAAAGAAGTTCCATGTCATCTCAATTCCTGTCAACCCAAAGAATATACCCACAAAGTAGAATGGTCTCTTTGCTTTGAACTACGAAACTACTCCATCAGACCACACCCAATGGCTCTTATACTGAACACCTTGACTTTTCAGCCATGCATCATGAAAAAGAAAGCAATGTTGCATAAATAAAGTATTATGTACCTTATTGTCTGAGATATAGTAATGTGTGCTCTTGTTCACCTCTATTATGAGATGGATAGGAAACACTAAAAGGAAAGACTAGAAAAGATTACTTATATATATGTAAAAGGTTTGCATATAAATAAGGTTTAGGGGATTTCAAATAGAAAATACCTAAGCAATGATTAATATGCATTAAAGTTAAAGTAAAAAGGAAAGTAAATGGTGCACAATGCAAGCCCAAGGGCCATAGAGGAGGGCACCCCCTTATAGGGGTAGTTGAAGAGGCATTGGTGAATGAAAAGGCAATGCCTAGCCAATGAAAGGTCAAGGGGCTGAAGTTAGAAGGTCATGCACCACTTAGGCATATATAGCCATGCGTTTAGGGCCCATTTGGATATGGTTGGGTGGAGAATAAAAGTTCTAGTCTTACAAACCCTAAAACTTATAATGCAAGAAGCATTACATTGGTATCAAAGCCAAGTTCTTTCTCTTCCATGTGAGTGTTGGGTCACTCTTTTCTACACCTTACGAGAGCAAGAAACAGAGCAAATCACGAAGTGCTTAGGTGTTTAGCCATGTCTCACTGCATTTAGTGGAAGCGAGGAAGTGATAACCCAAGTGATTGGTGCACCATTTCTCGATGTGCATCAACAAATGCAAGTATAGAGTAAAGATAGAACTGCACATAATAAGACAAGCAAAGAGAAGATTAAACCATGAAATGTATGCCATTAAACCAAAAGTTTATAAATTTTTTGTATGGATGCACGATAACATACCTTATACTTATTCATTTGTTCCAAAAGTCGTATCCATGGCAAGAAGGCTATTGTTCCCATTCTTGTCAAGCATGTGGAGTTGCCAGTCTATCTGAACGCCCAGAAAAAATGGGCTACTCTTTGGATCCATCAAACTCTTGGTAGATAAATGTATTCTTCTTGTTTTCAAGCAGCACCCAATTGTTCACACTACAAGCATAATTTTGGTCTGATTGAAAGGAAATAGACTCTAATTTTGAAGCAATATTCAGAATATCACGTAATGTAAAGAAGGCATCTCGGCCTGGGATCTTGTATTGCTTGACCTTGCACTACATTAATACGATGCTGCAAGCCTTGTTGTGGCATTAATCCATTGTTCAACAAATTACAAATTCACCTCCTCATTTCACAAGACCACCAAGGAGCCATATAGACATTTGATAAAGCTATTCCATTGTAGCAGATACCATGACAACTGTTACCATTTGTATCAACATGGTTCTGTTGCATATAACTAATACGAGCTATTGTTGGCCATAAATAAAGGTATGATATAATAAAGTGACACTGGAAACCAACCAAATGGGTCTCATTACTCACATTGTGTCTTTTTTTATCCCCCTTGGTATAAGTACTTCTCAATTTATTTGCGACAATACATTGGTCCAAATGCACACCAATAAAATAACTAGTTCACAAGACATTTTCATAACATGTGGTAGATATTAAGAAACACTATATTCTACATGAAAGCAATATTTGTGGTGATACATACCATGGCATTTCAGTCCAAGTCCTCATTGGGTTTTTGTAAACTATTTCGCATTCATTTATGGCTCATTTATATCCTAAATTTGGTAGGTGCACTTTCATTCCCATTATCTCCAACAATGTGGTCACTAACTCTATTCTAATTAATGTAAAAAAGAACATATAGAATTATACTGTGAGTGAGGATCAAGCTTAACATCAGTGGAAGCATTAAATGGTCCACTTAAATGGCATTGAACTTTGATCCTATGTTTATCACTTGCATTTGTGGAGGAAGTTTAGAGAAATGAGATATAGCAATAGGTAGCATCCTTGAAGGCTAATTGCCTAAGAGTTCTCAAAAATGCTCTAAACTTTGCGTCAGCCTTCTATCTTTGCCCCTCTTGTTTCTGCCTAGTTTGTAAGGCTTGTGGTTCTTGCCTTAAGAACCTTCTTCTCACAAAGGCTTCCACAGACGAGGATGTAGCAATAGTAGGTAGAAAAAAAATCAGCATGCAAGGTTCAGGATGTAAATGCGGATAGCTTGCTGAGCTTGGCGGTGACAAAAAGGCGGATAGCTTGCTTCCTTCTTCTCACAAAGGCTTCTGTGCGATAGGTAGAAACAAAACCAACGTGCAGGGTTCAAGACGTAAAATTGAACATCTTGCTTAGCTAGGCGACACGCAGGGTTCAGGACATAAAGGTGACACGTTGCTGGAATGGCCACTGTCATTTGTTTCACCTTGAAAACTAACCGCTAGGGTAGACTTTTCTACCTCAAGCCAACATGTATGTAGGACAAAGCTAGCTCGGTGAAGTGAATCCTGAGCCGGCACCAACGAGCTTAGGCATAGGCTGATTGGGAGCTTGCTACTTAGGCATAGGCCAAACCTTCCTAGCCTGTCTCTTAACCATCCGGTCACCTATAGCCATCTCAATGTCCAAACCAGGTCTATTGGCATCCATTTTGTTCTCATACAAAATGGCTTCTCTTCATAAACGGAGACCCTACACCATAGAGTTTGGGCAATGTCAAGTTGATGAAGTTGTTGCTTTTGTAGATCTTTCCCTAGGGCCTTCGTGAAGGTGTATGCACAATTCTCTATAGTGGAGGGCAGTAACCAAGCTCCATCCTGTAGATGTAAGATAAGCTTATGCACAAAATGATATTGATATTGGATCTCAATGTGCTTCATGCGAGTGACATGGAACATAGGATCCTTTTCAATTTCAAACTCTAATTATCACCACACAACAACTATGTTGGTTGTTCTTGGATGCTCCTATGTCCCGAAGAATCCTCCTCAGCTAGACTACCTCACATGAGGTAAATCATGCTACCTTGTATTGAGCTTATGTAAAAGGAAGAGTAAGTGTGGGTTGTTTCTTGCTTTAATCCAAGACACAACTCTTGAACTAAGAGTAAAATAATAACCTATCAATTTTGCATCGCATGGCATTGAAATCGAAAAAGGAGTTATCATGTTCCTTTGATGTTGAATGGATCTCCCTAGAGCTCTTTAACTTTTCAGCCCTTGAGTGGGGAGTCTTCTTTTAGAAGAATATCTACTTCAAGAAAGGGGTTCAACAAAAGATCTGCTATCATTTTCTCATATTTTGTTGTAGGGGATTCTTTTGATCTAGATTGCTTGTTCATATTCAAGTTTTCATACTGTGTGTGCTCTATCAATAGGAGCGAATTCCACAAGCTATTGTGAAAGCTCCTGGGGTAGATTGCTTGTTGATTGTTTTCACACCTTGTGTGCTCTATCAAGTGTGAAGGCTCTTGAACCAAATTGCTTATTGATAGTTTGAGTTTTTACACTATGCACTCTTCAGGTGTGAATGCCACAAGCTACTTTGATTGCATATGAAAATGTCCTAAAAAGGTACAAAGAAATGGCTCAAAATAATATTGGGGAGATTTTTCCTAATATTTGTTTCGATGTTGAATCTCATACGGTGGGAGCAAGAGTGGCAAGTAGACATGGTTTGTGGTCACGAGACGTGAGTGTGGTGTGAAAGCATGAATTAGCAAGACCTATTGGGTGAGAACATGCGTAAAAATGTTCACGTGCATGAATGCAGAATGGAGCAGGAATTGACATGACTAGCGATCTGAGTGCATTAGGGAATGAGTGCTACAGTGTGAAAGCATGACATGAATATTCACAACATGCATGTGGTGTGAAAACATGAATGAAATATGAGTCACAATTGATCCATGATTGTGAATGACACATGAGTGAAGAATAAAGCATGAGAAAGCTAGACTCATGAACATGAGTGGATTGCATTCAAGGGCATGAGAAAGTAGATACTCATAGACATGAGTGAAGTGAATACTCAAATTACAAGTGTTTTAATTGGAGAAATAAGGGTATGCCACATTGATGATATTATTATTGGTAATTTTTCCTAGTTTTTATTTATAATTAGGCTTGTTCGAGCATCTCTTTTTCACTATACTTGGGCTTTTTCTTTTGCTTTATATTGATTACTACAATATGTATTTTTTGTTGAACTATGCACCAATTTGTACATTTTGTTTCTAATTATAACTAAATAAATGTGATTTATTGAATGCGTAAAACATAATTTGGAAAGGCATCGAATAGCACCTATAAAATTTGAGTTTGAGCCTAAGATTTCATACAACTTTTCTTTAAATTGTGAATATTAAATTGATTGTATCACTTTGAGTTTAGTAAGTTCCAATAGAGGACTAAATGGTAATGTATCATCATTGAGTTGTATGGTAACGTATCATCATTGAGTTGTATGGTACCATATCGTCACTCTCTCATCTAGCAATTTCATCTTTTGGTGCATGTGCCATTGAAATTAGGCACCACTTTCGGTAGATTCGAACTCACAACCTCCACTAGTAAATAATGCCATTGAAATTAAGCACCACTTTCAGGAGATTCGAACCCACAACCTCCACTTGTAGGCCCTACCCGCCGATAAATCCCCTGAGGCAAGGCGGGCGCTCGCTCTATTGCCCAAAAAAAGGGTCATGAATACATTTCCTCTTGGCAGTTATCATTTATGTGTCTTTCCTCTCCTGGTGGGACGGGGCCTTGAAATGTGTGCATTTCAGCTCTGCATGTGAACAGCCCCACTCTCAGACACACAAGGTTCCTCTTAACCACCATATATAAAACATTTCTCAACCTCTCTCGCTGGTTTTGATGATTTCTCATGGTTTCTTTTCTTTCTCATCGATCGGTGCAAAAAATAAATTTTTTTAAAATGATTTCTCATGGTTTCTTTTCTCTAGTTTCCAACTTTCTCATCGATAGGTGCAAAAAATAATTTATTTTTTATTTGCCTGTGTTCTCTCTTCTTGTTGATGGACCTCTTGCAGCATGTCTTTTTTTAGCAACATGGCTCATTCATTAACCTGGCCTTTGAAAAAGCCACATGCTTTCTCCTAAGCACTCTTCAAGGGAAATACCACTCGCTTTTTCCTAATCTGCAAACACAATCTACAAACGTCAAACATTCTTCCATTGCATTTTTTTCTAACAATTTACATAAAAATTTCTTTTTTTCTAACAATTCAGATAAAAAAGATCATTTCTCCATTAGGGCGGTAATGGAGGAGGCATTACAAGAAGAACGATGGGGTTCAAGGAGATGAAAAACCTTGAAAGACTAGGTTTTGTGGAAACAGGGGATGACACTGCTCATCCAATTGCCCATGTTGGAGATGTGCCATTGTCTATGTAGGATGGCAAAGTGAAGTACCTTGTAGATGTACTTTATGTTTTGAACATAACAAAGAATCTGGTTTCAGTTGGCCAGATGATTGAGCAGGGTTTGTAGGTTCGGTTTAACCCTGCTGATGGTTGTTATGTTAAAGACTTTAAAGACAAGTGCAAGTTGGTTGCAAAAGGCAACAGAGTGGGCAAAATGTTTACATTGAATGTAAACATGCCTGAAGTGAGTGCTGCAATGTTTGCAAATGGTTCAGGAATTGTTGCAGACACAGACATTTGGCATAAAAGAATTGGACATGTGAATGTGCAGAGAATGAAGTCTATGCAAACTAAAGGAATTGTGACAGGGCTGCCAAAGTTTAAAGTTGGAGATATGCAGTTAATATGTGAAGCATGCCAATTTGGAAAGCAAACAAAGCATGTATTTGCACGTGACAGAAATGTGAGCAAAAATGCACTAGATGTGCATTCAGATGTATGGGGTCCTACGAAGACCATGTCTATGGGAGGCTGCAGGTATTATGTGACATTTATTGATGACCACACAAGGAAAGTGTGGGTATACTTCATGAAGGAGAAGGGTGAGGTGCTCACTCATTTTTAGAATTTCAGAGTTATGGTTGAAAAGCAAACAGGGAAATATGTAAAGTGCCTAAGGTCAGATGGAGGGGGAGAGTACTTCTCCAATGAGTTCTCTGAATTTTTTGGAAGAATGGTACTCGGAGACAGTTTACATGCAGATACACTCCGCAGGAAAATGGAGTTGTTGAGCGAAAAAACAGGCACATTGCTGAGATTGTGCAAGCATTGATGGGAGAGAAGAATATGCCGCATAGCTATTGGGCTGAGGCTATTTCTACAGCAGTTTACATCATGAACAGGACTCCAACTACAACCATACATGATGTAACTCCAGAGGAGAGGTTTACTGGCAGAAAACCTGATTTGTCTCATCCGAAGTCTTTGGATGCATTGCATATGTGCATGTGCCAGATGAGCTGAGAACTAAGCTGGATCCAAAAGCTGAAAAATGTGTGTTTATTGGGTATTCCCTTGAGCAAAAGGGATACATGTGTTATAACCCTGCTACACGTGAGTTGAGAGGAAGCAGGGATGTTGTTTTTGATGAGATGAGCAGCTGGTATGCTGCTGAAAAAGAAACTGTTGGGGCTGATGTGAGTGGAAATGTGGTTGCACAGAATGTAAGTCAGCAGTCACAATCTTTAAGTGGACCAGGAGAGTCCTCATCTAGTGGTTCAGTTGATAGACCATGGAGTGGCAGATTGCATCATAATACCAGTCCTGAAAATGTGATTAGTACATCACATAAAGGCAAAGAGAAAGTGGTTTAGCCCCTTAGTATGCCTGACATTTCTGTAGGGCATTCTCATGTTGATGGAGAGTCTAGTGGCTTAGAGATGAGCCTTGATGAGGATCTTGGGATACCAGCTATGAGAACAACTGGTGTAAAGAAGGCTATGGAAGCCATGAATGCAAAGCTGCAAAGATCTGGGAGAGTGAAGAATCCTGTGCAAAGGTTTACCTATGATGGTTATGTGGCACATCACTATGCATACATGGCAAAAGTTGTGCAGGTTGTAGAGCCTACATGCATTGATGAGGCTGTTCAAAATGTGTGTTGGGAGAAAGCTATGGATGAGGAGATGGATGCACTATATGGAAATGAGACTTGGGATTTAGTGCAATTGCCTGAAGGCAAGAAAGCCATTGGATGCAAGTGGGTGTAGAAAGTTAAACATAACAGTGTTGGAAGTATAAGCAGGTACAAGGCTAGATTGGTAGCCAAAGGATATGCGCAGACATATGGCATTGATTATGAGGAAACTTTCAGCCCAATTGCCAAGAGGGCAACAGTGAGAGTTGTGATAGTAGTGGCTGTGTCAAAGCAATGGTCTTTACATCAGATGGATATAAAGAATGCATTCTTGCATGGGGAGGTGTATATGTTGTAGCCACCTAGTTATGAGGATATGAGTCACCCTGAGCATGTTTGCAGCAGGTTGAAGAAAGCCTTGTATGGCCTAAAACAAGCACCAAGAGCATGGTCTGACAAGATTTCTGAATATCTTGTCACTATTGGCTTTCATGTAACCAATGCAGATTTCTCGCTGTATGTGAGACACAATGATAGAGGGGTTGTGCTTGTTATCATCTATGTAGATGACCTGATTATTACGGGGGACCATGATGTAGAGATCTTTGATGTAAAGATCTTGCTTAGATAGAAGTTTGAGAGATGAAGGATCTGGGGGAGCTCAGATATTTCTTGGGCATTGAGGTGATTAGGTCACCACATGGTATTGGATTACTGCAGAGACAGTATGGCTTGGACATGTTGTCCAAGTATGGTATGACAGGCTGTAAGCCTATCTCAGTGCCATTGGATCAAAATGGCAAGTTGAGTGCAGATTTAAGAGAGATTTTGGAGGATTCTATTATGTATAGGCGCATAGTAGGAATCTTGATCTACATGACGATCACCAGGCCAGATTTGAGCTATGCTGTTGGGTTGCTGAGTCCGTTTATACAGGTTCCTCAGAAGCCGCATTTGGATGCATTGAGACGCATACTGAGGTATGTGAGGTCTACTTTGCATTGTGGACTATTTTATGAAACTGGGACAGAGATATGTGTACATGGGTGCACAGATGCTGATTGGGATGGTAGTATCTCAGATAGAAGATCTACTAGTGGCTTCATGTTTTCTTTGGGGAGTGCTGCTGTGACTTGGAGCAGCAAGAAGCAGCCGACGGTTGCTCTATCTATACAGAGGCCGAGTACACAGGTGCTGCTATGGCAGTATGTGAGGTAGCTTGGTTGAGAAAGCTACTTGCAGATTTGGGTCTATCGGTGGATAGACAAGTTGTCATTTTCTGTGACAACATTAGCAGTATACAGTTGGCCAGGAACCCAGTTTTTCATGCTCACACGAAGCATATAGAGGTCCACTACCATTTTGTCAGAGAGAAGGTTTTGGCAGGATACGGTGACCTTGTTTATGTCAGCACACACGATCATGTCGCTCACATCTTCACCAAAGCATTAGGTATAGAGAAGCTCCGCAGATTCAGGGCTTCGCTTTGTGTACATGAGATGGAGTTGAGCTCGAGTGGGAGTGTTGAGATATCGAGGTCATCTAGTGAGGTAGTGGACACTGATGACCCGCCTGGGCACTTACACCACTGACATGGTTGGTGAGATCATGGGTGATATGCGGCCAGTGAGATGATAGGCTGTGTGACAACCATTCTAGAGACTGGCATAGTTATAGCGCCAGCTCATTTAGTTGGGTTCACACTATAGAGAACCCTAGTATGTATTTGGTTGAGTACCTTTTCATATGGTGTGTACTCTTATCTTTGTATATGGTGTGTTGAGTGTTGTGTGAAGAAGAAGAAGATTTTCAGCCTCTCACCTTGTGTGTTCTCTTTTAGGGTTTTGTGAGTGTGTGTATGCTTGTAAGAGCTCAAGCTCTCTTCTCCCCTGCATCTTTTCATAAAATAATTAGTTAATTATAAAAATAATTAGAAAAAAGTATATAACAAAAAGTAAGTGTATAATAAGCATAGAGAATATATATTAAACAAGTATATAATAAAAAGTAAGTGTATAATAAGCATAGAGAATATATATTAAACAATGTAAAGGTAATAACTGTATATTTATTTACCATTTAATAATGATAAAAAGTTAGTACATATAACCATTTTGGCCTGTAATCGATTTTTTAGGACTGAGGGTTAAACCCTACACCCTAGATCTCATACCTTAAACCCTACACCCTAGATCCCATACCTTAAATCCTACACCCTAGATCTTGAACCCTAAACCCTAGATCCTAAATCCCATACCCTAAACCTTAAACCCAAAATCTCAAACCCTAAACCCTAGACCTTACATTCAAAACCCAAAATCTTAAAACCTAAACCCTAACCCCTAACCACCATAAACCCTAAACTCTATGTCCCAAATCTTAAACTCTAGACCCTAAACGCTTGCCCTAAACTATATATCCCAAATTCTAAACCATAAACCCTTAAGCTCTAAACTTTGAATCCTAAACCCCAAACCCTAAAACCTAAACACCTACAACCCTCGACCTTAAACCCTAGACCCCAATCCACATACCCTAAATCCTAAACCTTATGTTTGAATCCCTAAACTCGTACATGCTAGGTCCTAAACCCTAGACCCTAGGCCCCTAAACCCTAAACCCTAGACCCTAGGCCCCTAAACCCTAAACCCTATGTTTGAATCCCTAAAGCCTAAATCTTAAGCCCTATGTCTGAATCCCTAAGCTCTATGTCTAAATCCCTAAACCCTGAACCCTAAACTCATAGACTTGTAGACCCGTAGACCTTAGACCCAAACCCTAAACCCATAGACCCTAGACGCTAAACCATAAACCCTAGATCCAAAATACTAAACCTAAATCCTAAACCCTAAACCATAAACCCCAGACTCCAAAACCCAAATCCAAAACCTAAACCTAAATCCTAAATCCTAAACTCTATGTCCCAAACCCTAAACCATAAACCCTGAATCTTAAACCCCAAACCCTAAACCCCAGACTCCAAAACCCAAAACCCAAATCCAAAACCCCTACAAGCCTAGACATTAAACTTTAAATCCTAGACCCTAGGTCCTAGACCCTAAACCCTACGTCCCAATCCCTAAACTCTAAACCCTAAACCCTAAACCCTAAACCCTAGATCCTAAACCTTAAACCTTAAACCTGTAGATGCTAGACCCTAAATCCTAAACCCTAAACCCTGTGCCCTAAACCCTAAACCCTCAATTCTAAGCCTTAGATCCTAGATCCTAGATCCTAGATCCTAGATCCTAGATCTTAAACCTTAAACCCTAAACCCTAGACTCCACACCCTAAACCCTAAACTCTAGACTCCAAATCCTAAACCTTCGACTTTTAACCCTAGATCCCAAACACTAATTCCTAAATCCTATGTCTGACTCCCAAATCGTAAACCCTAAACCCTAGACCCTAGATCCCAAACCCTAAATCCTAAACCATAAACCTTAGACCTTAGACCTTAAATTTTGGTAGCAAACAGGTGTATATATTATAGGGTTGAATACTTTAAACAAGGCTACCCAATGTTTTGGTGATGGAGAGCTATAATGCACCATAAGAGCTATAGAGAAACACACATAACATATTAAGAAAAGATGCTTTCTTAAGAGAGAGAGAGAGAGAGAGCGAGAGAGAGAGAGAGAGAAAGAGAGAGAAGAATTTCATGAGCAACACTATAAGAACAAGGGGGAGCACAATGCTCAATGAAAATATTTCTTTCAACCAATCAAAATAATGACAACTCCTTAATCTAACCAGTTTTGGTTTCCAAAATGTATGCTACGTGATGGTTTTGCTAGGCAAAACGGCTTTATTATCACCATAGATAAAAATTTACAATTGCCCTC
Source organism: Cibotium barometz (assembly GCF_041138505.1). Taxonomy (NCBI): domain Eukaryota; kingdom Viridiplantae; phylum Streptophyta; class Polypodiopsida; order Cyatheales; family Cibotiaceae; genus Cibotium; species Cibotium barometz. Next base: position 49,901,220 of record NC_141076.1, read on the forward strand.
ATTGTTTCTAGACAAATTAGGGATTCGAATGGCCTTGGCATAGTGAATATACTTGGTAGCCGTCCCAAAAGAATTGGGCATTCAAATGGTTTCCCCATATTACATTTTCGATACATTATCTTCGTGGGCCAACAAGGTGACATGATGCACCTGTTAGTTCTCTCATGGGTGCTCCTATGGACTCATACTGCATTTGGGCGGGCAATTTTTGGGTTGGCAAGTGAGGTTGTTGTGTGTGAAGTTAGACTCCTTAGGTCAAGTTATTGGGGAGCACTAGTTGAATGACACCGCCCAAATTAAATATTTGGCGGTAGGGCAAGGAGACCCAATTAAGAACCAAGCAGTAGGGCAAGAAGTCTTCAGACTTCTGCTCCTTGTTGATCCCGTGGCCGATGGGTAGCAAGAACCTGGAGAGAAAGCAAGGGCTCGTGCACACACGAATGACTCTATATGTGTGTGAGCATCAGTGAAGGATGCCCCTGCCCGCCATCAGCCACGAGATCTTCTCGGAGGCCACCTATATCTCCCCACGCACTCCACAACAAGCAATAGAAGGCCCACTCAGCTAGATTTGTGATTATTTTGGCATTTAACATGTGCATACAGGCGGCGAAGGAGCAGTTTAATTAACACTTTTAAGCCTTTTTACTTATTGTCTGGATTAAGCAGAGGTGCCCCCATCAGTCCTACAGATGTTGACTTCCTTGACTATTGAAATTTTGGGTTTGGGTACTTAATGGTCTGGTTCTCACCATTTCAATGTTTCATAAAAATTGTTTGATGTTTCACAAAAATTCTATTATGTGCTTCATGCCATTTGAGGGCTTCCAATTAAAGTAGGGTGTGAAAATGCTTGCTGTAAACTACATGCTTAAATGTTGATGTGGTTTCTTGGTGTAGTGAGTATCTGCTGATTGTTGATTTGGTGGTGATATGAAGGGATGACTCTTTAGCTCCTGAGGAGGAAAGCTCAAGGTGGCCACCACCAAGGGCTTGCGTTTCAGGTCAAGATCGAATATGCCTTGAGTTTAAGGTCAGAATCGAATATGCTGCTATTGTAAAACATGGGATCTATAGTAGGTGCCCTGTTAAATGGCCAGCGGAATGACAAGGCCCAAGTTCTGGACATTGTCATGCGGAAACCTTCAAGCTGCCAACAAGTAACATTATCTAGAACCCAGATCTCATATAATTAGACCCTAGAAGTCTACCATATGAGAAAAGAAGGTGGTCTATGTTGAGTTGACCTAGAAGGCTATCTTGTATCAGCTTTGTCATGTTGTATAGGAATGCTCTCATAAGACTGAGATATGTGTTGTCCATTGGGCATGGTAGCAAAGAAAATATAAAATCATTCCAAAAAATATAATTACAAACTGCATCAAGAAGGAGATGCTCTTTTCCATATGTGTTTGCCTGGTTCACCTACATGCTGTAAGCTAAAAAGTAAAAATTACAAGCTGAAAGCTTAGATTGTTCAACATGTTGATATGTCAAACAATCTAAGCTGTATTCCAAACCTTTATGCATGCTCTAGGTGGTGGTTGTTTCTATGGGATGCAGGCTTCACGCTCATGTTGTGGTGTTTATTCTTCATTGTTGTTTGATTGACAAGAAAAAAGGATGCCTCTCTAGATGCCATTGGGTAATGATTGAGGTGACGGTTGAATGCCTTGTTCCAAACAGAAAATAAAAGCATGCCATAGTGGTAAGAGTAAGAAGCTGCCTGGGTAATGACCTATATATTGGAGTAAGCCACTTTATATATATGCTAGTCTAAAAACGGGGTGGGCAATGTAATTATTTGTTTGATGTCTATGCAGTACCTTCTGTACATACAGGATGGCTATGGTATCAAAGCACCATGAACTGTTTTTCTAAGTAAGTGAAAGACAATATCTTATAAATTGTTTTTTTTCCATGCAGTACCATTTCTTCTGGTTGATTATGGTTTCGAAGCATCATACTTTTGTTGCCGCTATGCATATGCTGAGTACAACTGCATATGCTTGTACTATGGACATGTTTGGTCCTATGGCTAATAATACGGCTGCTATGCAGGTTGTATGGCCAGTATGGCTGTTGAATGATATGTTTTGCTACCTTTACAACGTGTCATATGTCCCACCAGTATGGCTATTGACCTATTGTGCTGCCTTTTAGCATGTCATATGGTTTATACCAAATTCACACTTCATCTCCTTTTTAGTCAAGTTTTTCCTTAGTTTTCTATAGTCTCAACATAGCCTTTATAATAGATGTACATGCTTCTTGTACCGTTCTATAACATTTTTCTAACCTTGTATAAGCTCTACTAATCTTACCTCACATTTCACTTCTCTACAAAGACATGTACAAAAGCACATGCAAGAAAGGGATCTTGTATCCAATTGGTTGTTGAAGATTAGTTTTTCCCATATACAACCTCTCTCTCTCTCTCTCTCCATACCTTGGAAAGTGAAATTAGGGCAGTGCTCATGCGCACTCACGCTACCTTATTTCAAAGCCTTTAATTTTGAATGCTAATAAAGCCTATTCTATTTCTCTGTGAGAAGAGAGATTTGAGGCGTTCTCAAGCCTAATCGAGCCCAAGGGAAGGAAAAAAAGAGTCTGACTAGAAATAGATGGAGGCCTTAAAATTATCACTCGAATAACCAAGTATGCGGGGAAAACTAAACTTCACGTGATAATTATCCCAATTAAACTAATCAGCTTGATTGGCAAGATACCTTAATTACAACTCAAAATGAGTTGATTAACAGCACCATAGGTTGAGTCAGGGGCAGGGGTAGAGGGCGAGGGGATGGACCAGCACCACTAGTAGCGGATCGCTTCAACATGCCCATTACTTGCTAAAGCCTTGAAACTTGAGTCTTAAAACGCTACAAATGATTAAACTTTCAAGTAGGCTCAAATCACAGAAAATTGAAACTGATTCATCATTGAAATTTGACACAAATGTCAAAACCCAAAACTAAAGAGGAGAGCAGTAGCAAATTTTCAAGAGATTACATCATACAAAATATACAAAATCTAGATACAAAACCCAAAGCTAGGTAAAAAATTCACTCTTGAGGGATAAATCCCATGAATCCTCCAAGGGCCAAGCCTAACTTTTCTCACTCCTCGGAGTCTGAGCTATCAACATGCTCTCCATTCTCCTCCTCCCTAACACTCCAATCTTCCTCGTCTCTGCCAACTTCCTCTGCCTTTACTAGTGGTGTTGGTCCGCCCCCTCGCCCTCTACCTTTGCCCCTACCTTTGCCTCAACCTATGGTGCTCATCCTCAACCTATGGTTATGTTTCTCTCTCTTCCTGTTTCTTAAAGGTAAGGTTAAATTTTATTTTTGAACGTTTGTCTCAAATGTGTGGGGTGTGTGTGTGTGTGTGTGTGTGTGTTTGATTATCGTGTTGTGTGTGTGAACTCCTTGGCTACAAGATGACCCACAGAAGCGCTCTCTCTCTCTCTCTCTCTCTCTCTCTCTCTCTCTCTCTCTCTATCTATCTCTATCTCTATGTTTCTCTCTGTCTGCAATCTCTCCCAAATTTGTCAATTTCTAATTTTCCCAATTACCCTAGGTCAAGAAGTCTCAATCGATGTACCCCCCTCTAAGGGTGAGGTTGGTGATGAATCTCCGATGGAAGCTCCTGTGGCTTCACTTTGAATTTCCATCCCAACTTCAAAGTGAGTCCCCTTTGCTTGATGAATGGAAAATGCATCTCCACCCAAACTGATGATGACATTATTCAGAATGGAAGAAAACTTGATTTGTCTCATCTGAAAGTCTTTGGATGCATTGCATATGTGCATGTGCCAAATGAGTTGAGAACTAAGCTGGATCCAAAAGCTGAAAAATGTGTGTTTATTGGGTATTCCCTTGAGCAAAAGGGATACGGGTGTTATAACCCTGCTACACATGAGCAAAAGGGATACGGGTGTTATAACCCTGCTGTTACACATGAGTTGAGGGTAAGGAGGAATATTGTTTTTTATGAGATGAGCAGTTGGTATGCTGCTGAAAAAGAAGCTGTTGGGGCTGATGTGAGTGGAAATGTGGTTGCACAGAATGCAAGTCAGCAATCACAGTCTTTGAGTGGACCAGGAAAGTCCTCATCTAGTGGTTTAGTTGATAGACCATGGAGTGGCAGATTGCGTCATAATACTAGTCCTGAAAATGTGATTAGTACATCACATAAAGGCAAAGAGAAAGTGGTTGAGCCCCTTAGTATGCCTGACATTTCTGCAGGGCATTCTCATGTTGATGGAGAGTCTAGTGGCTTAGAGATGAGCCTTGATGAGGATCTTGGGATACCAGCTATGAGAACACCTAGTGTAAAGAAGGCTATGGAGCCATGAATGTAAAGCTGCGAAGATCTGGGAGAGTGAAGAATCCTGTGCAGAGGTTTATCTATAATGGGGTTATGTGGTACATCACTATGTATACATGGCAAAAGTTGTGCAGGTTGTAGAGTCCACATGCATTGATGAGGCTGTTGGAAATGTGTGTTGGGACAGAGCTATGGATGAGGAGATGGATGCACTATATGGAAATGAGACTTGGGATTTAGTGCAATTGCCTGAAGGCAAGAAAGCCATTGGATTCAAGTGGGTGTACAAAGTAAAACATAACAGTGATGGAAGTATAAGCAGATACAAGGCTAGATTGGTAGCCAAAGGATATGCGCAGACATATGGCATTTATTATGAGGAAACTTTCAGCCCAGTTGCTAAGATGGTAACAGTGAGTTGTGATAGCAGTGGCTGCGTCAAAGCAATGGTCTTTACATCAGATGGATGTAAAGAATACATTCTTGCATGGGGATTTGCAGGAAGAGGTGTATATGTTGCAGCCACCTGGTTATGAGGATGTGAGTCACCCCGAGCATGTTTGCAGGTTGAAGAAAGCCTTGTATATTAGGTCACTACATGGTATTGGATTACTACAGAGACAGTATGTCTTGGACATGTTGTCCAAGTATGGTATGACAGGCTGTAAGCCTATCTTAGTGCCATTGGATTAGAATGGCAAGTTGAGTGCAGATTCAGGAGAGATTTTGAAGGATCCTACTATGTATAGGTGCATAGTAGGAAGCTTGATCTACATGACGATCACCAGGCCAGATTTGAGCTATGTTGTTGGGTTGGTGAGTCAGTTTATGCAGGTTCCTCGAAAGCCGCATTTGGATGCATTGAGACACATACTGAGGTATGTGATGTCTACTTTGCATTGACTATTTTATGAAACTGGGACAAAGATATGTGTACATGGGTACACAGATGCTGATTGGGCTGGTAGTATCTCAGATAGAAGATCTACTAGTGGCTTCATGTTTTCTTTGGGAAGTGCTGCTGCGACTTGGAGCAGCAAGAAGCAGCCGACGGTTGCTCTATCCAGTACTACAGAGGCCGAGTACAGAGGTGCTGCTCTATGACAGTACCTCTGTACTACAGAGGTGCTGCTGTGACTTAGAGCAGCAAGAAGCAGCCAACGATTGCTCTATCCACTAGTACTACAGAGGCCGAGTGTACAGAGGTGCTGCTATGGAAGCATGTGAGGTAGCTTGGTTTTGAGAAAGCTACTTGCAGATTTGGGTCTATCGGTGGATAGACAAGTTGTCATTTTCTGTGACAACATTAGCAGTATACAGTTGGCTATATAGTTGGCCAGGAACCCAGTTTTTCATGCTCGCACGAAGCATATAGAGGTCCACTACCATTTTGTCAGAGAGAAGGTTTTGGTAGGAGATGTTGACCTTGTTTATGTCAGCACACAGGATCAGGTCGCTGACATCTTCACCAAAGCATTGGGTACAGAGAAGCTCCGTAAATTCAGGGCTTCGCTTGGTGTACATGAGATGGAGTTGAGCTCGAGGGGGAGTGTTGAGATATTGAGCTCATCTAGTGAGGCGGTGGACACTGACCCACCTGGGGGATAGGCCCCACACTTACACCACTGGTATGGTTGGTGAGATCATGGGTGATATGCGGCCAGTGGGATGACAGGCTGTGTGACAGCCATTCTAGAGACTGGCATAGTTATAGTGCCAGCTCATTTAGTTGGGTTCACACTATAGAGAACCCTAGTATGTATTTGGTTGAGTACCTTTTCATATGGTGTGTACTCTTATCTTTGTATATGGTGTATTGAGTGTTGTGTGAAGAAGAAGAAGATTTTCAGCCTCTCACCTTGTGTGTTCTCTTTTAGGGTTTTGTGAATGTGTGTGTGCTTGCAAGAGCTCAAGCTCTCTTCTCCCCTGCATCTTTTCATAAAATAATTAGTTAATTATAAAAATAATTAAAAAAAGTATATAACAAAAAGTAAGTGTATGATAAGCATACAGAATATATATTAAAGAATGTAAAGGTAATAACTATATATTTATTTACCATTTAATAATGATAAAAAGTTAGTATATATAACCATTTTGGCTTGTAATCGGTTTTTTAGGACTGAGGGTTAAATCCTACACCCTAGATCCCATATCTTAAACCCTACACCCTAGATCCCATACCTTAAACCCTACACCCTAGATCTTGAACCCTAAACCCTAGATCTTAAATCCCATACCCTAAACCTTAAACCCAAAATCTTAAACCCGAAACCCTAGACCTTACATTCAAAACCCAAAATCTTAAAACCTAAACCCTAAACACTAACCCCTAACCATAAACCCTAAACTCTATGTCCCAAATCTTAAACCCTAGACCCCAAACGCTTGTCCTAAACTATATATCCCAAATTCTAAACCATAAACCCTTAAGCTCTAAACTTTGAATCCTAAACCCCAAACCCTAAAACCTAAACCCCTACAACCCTCGACCTTAAACTCTAACCTTAAACCCTAGATCCCAATCCCTCTACCCTAAACCCTAAACCTTATGTTTGAATCCCTAAACTCGTACATTCTAGGTCCTAAACCCTAGACCCTAGGCCCCAATCTCTAGACCATGGACCCTAGGTCTCTAAACCCTAAACCCTATGTTTGAATCCCTAAAGCCTAAATCTTAAGCCCTATGTCTAAATCCCTAAACCCTAAAGCTTAAACCCTATGTCTGAATCCCTAAACCCTAAACCCTAAACTCGTAGACCTGTAGACCTGTAGACCTTAGACCCAAACCCTAAACCCATAGATCCTAGACACTAAACCATAAACCCTAGATCCAAAATACTAAACCTAAATCCTAAACCCTAAACTGTATGTCCCAAACCCTGAACTAAATCCTAAATCTTAAACCACAACCCTAAACCCAAGACTGCAAAACCCAAAACCCCTACAAGCCTAGACATTAAGCTTTAAATCCTAGACCTTAGGTCCTAGACCTTAAACCCTATGTCCCAATCCCTAAACTCTAAACCCTAAACCCTAGATCCCAAACCTTAAACCTTACATCTGTAGATGCTATACCCTAAATCCTAAACCCTAAACCCTTAATTCTAAGCCCTAGACCCTAAATCCTAGATCCTAAATCCTAAACCTTAAACCCTAAACCCTAGACTCCACACCCTAAACCCTAAACTCTAGACTCCAAACCCTAAACCTTCGACCTTAAACCCTAAACCCTAGATCCCAAACACTAAACCCTAAATCCTATGTCCGACTCCCAAATTGTAAACCCTAAACCCTAGACCCTAGATCCCAAACCCTAAATCCTAAACCTTAGACCTTAGACCTTAGACCTTCGACCTTAAATTTTGGTAGCAAACAAGTGTATATATTACAGGGTTGAATACTTTAAACAAGGCTACCCAATGTTTTGGTGATGGAGAGCTATAATGTACCATAAGAGCTATAGAGAAACACACATAACATATTAAAAAAAGATGCTTTCTTAGGAGAGAGAGAGAGAGAGAGAGAGAGAAAGAGAGAGAAGAATTTCATGAGCAACACTATAAGAACAAGGGGAAGCACAATGCACGATGAAAATGTTTTTTTCAACCAATCAAAATAATGACAACTCCTTAATCTAGCTAGTTTTGGTTTCCAAAATGTATGCTACATGATGGTTTTGCCAGGCGAAACGGCTTTATTATCACCATAGATAAAAATTTACAATTGCCCTCATTGTTTCTAGACAAATTAGGGATTCGAATGGCCTTGGCATAGTGAATATACTTGGTAGCCGTCCCAAAAGAATTGGGCATTCGAATGGTTTCCGCATATTACGTTTTCAATACATTATCTTCGTGGGCCAACATGATGCACCTGTTAGTTCTCTCATGGGTGACTCATACTGCGGCAAGTGAGGCTATTGTGGTTACATCGTGTGAAGTTAGACTCCTTAGGTGGGGAGCTCTAGTTGACGCCCAAATTAAATATTTGGCGGTAGGGCAAGGAGGAAAAATCGCCCAATTAGGGCAAGAAGTACGTGCGGGCCTTCTGCTGCTGGTTGATCCCGTGGCCGATGGGTAGCAAGAAGGTCTTTCTCCCGAGCTCGCATCGACAGAGTCTGGGCATGCTAGTCTTAGCGTGAGTGCTCATGCGCACTCACGCTACCTTTAATTTCAAAGCCTTTAATTTTGAATGCTAATAAAGCCTATTCTTCAAGCTTAAAATTGATTCACTATTTCTATGTGAGAAGAGAGATTTGAGGCGTTCTCAAGCCTAATCGAGCCCAAGGGAAGGAAAAAAAGAGTCCGACTAGAAATAGATGGAGACCTTAAAATTATCACTGGAATCACCAAGTATGCGGGGAAAACTAAACTTCACGTGATAATTATCCCAATTAAACTAATCAGCTTGATTGGCAAGATACCTTAATTACAACTCAAAATGAGTTGATTAACAGCACCATAGGTTGAGGCAGGGGCAGGGGTGGGGGTGGATGGACCAGCACCACTTGTAGCGGACCGCTTCAACATGCACATTACTTGCTAAAGCCTAAAGCTGAACTTGAAACTTGAGACTTAAAACGCTACAAATGATTAAACTTTCAAGTAGACTCAAATCACAGAAAATTGAAACTGATTCATCATTGAAATTTGACACAAATGTCAAAACCCAAAACTAAAGAGGAGAGCAGTAGCAAATTTTCAAGAGATTACATCATACAAAATATACAAAATCTAGATACAAAACCCAAACCTAGGACTCTTGAGGGATAAATCCCATGAATCCTCCAAGGGCCAAGCCTAACTTTTCTCACTCCTTGGAGTTTGAACTATCAACATGCTCTCCATTCTCCTCCTCCTCCCTGACACTCCAATCTTCCTCGTCTCTACCAACTTCCTCTGCCTTTACTAGTGGTGCTGGTCCGCCCCCTCGCCCTCTACTTTTGCCCCTACCTCTGCCTCAATCTATGATACTCATCCTCAACCTATGGTTATGTTTCTCTCTCTTCCCGTTTCTTAAAGGTAAGGTTAAATTTTATTTTTGAACGTTTATCTCAAATGTGTGTGGGGTGTGTGTGTGTGTGTGTTTGCTTATCGTGTTGTGTGTGTGAACTCCTTGGCTACAAGATGACCCACAGAAGCGTTCTCTCTCTCTCTCTTGCTCTCCACAATCTCTCTCTCTCTCTCTCTCTCTCTCTCTATATATATATATATATATATATATATCTATCTATCTATTTCTATGTTTCTCTCTCTGTCTGCAATCTCCCCCAAATTTGCCAATTTCTAATTTCCCCAATTACCCTTCCAATTCTTCTCAATTGGAGAAAATTTTTTCGACTTTGCTGTTTTTTTACAGATTTGTGCCTAATTATCATCCCAAATTGTCTAATTTTAGAGATTTTACACGTTTTAATCAATTCTCCCAAATTTTTCTCTCCAATTTACTTCATTTTTTATTTTACCAATTTCCTAAAATTCCCTCCCCATTTTCCCTAAACTTTAATTTTCCCTAAATTACTCTTGTAATTGTGTGCATTTCCCCATTTCAAAATTCTCCCATGCATTAATCCAATTTCCCGAGCATTTCCATGGTTAAACCAAGGTTTAGTGGATGGCCGGAGGTAGGATGGCAACAAGCTCACCAATTTCATGTGCAAACATTATAATAATGTTTACACAGGGACCACACCGTGGGTGAGAGCTCATCTAGTCAACATCCCAGGTCAAGGTAGTGCTTACTGCATTGCTGACATTCTGGATAATGTCATCATCAGTTTGGGTGGAGATCCATTTTCCATTCATCAAGCAAAGGGGGCTCACTTTGAAGTTGGGGTGGGAATTCAAAGTGAAGCCACAGGAGCTTCCATCGGAGATTCATCACCAACCTCACCCTAAGAGGGGGGTACATCGATTGAGACTTCTTCTTGACCTCGTGTCACAGGTGATAATATTATTCAACTGTCTCAATCTCAGAGCATTCCGGGTTCATCAAAGAATCCTTTGCAACGTAGTTGGGTGACAAGCACGAAAATGCTAGACATGCTATGAAGCAATACTTTTGAATGCAGCGTATCGGATTGCAAGTCAATCTTGGTGAAGAACTTGGCACTCTTTAATTCATCTAAGAGATCATCAATTCTTGGAATTGGGCAGAAAGCAGCGAGCGCTTGGCATTTATAGGGAGGGTAGACTCTGAGATAGAGCTAGCCAAGCCTTCAAGCACCCGTTTTGCCTATCTTTTCATAGTGCTTCAAAAGTTGGTAAAGTGTCGTCTCGCTATCTGCGAGACGACGCATGATTACCAATGACAGGTGACTTGCATGGGATGGTAGCAAGACTCCAAAGGGGAAAAGATTTTAGGACCTCATTTATGAGGCCGTGTTTTGGCATAATGTTGAGAGCATTATTGGATTTATGGAGCCTTTCATTACTGCATTATACCTTAGTGACTCCGAGGGGTGCACCATGGGAATCATCTATGAGTTCATGGACAAGGTGGGCATTGTCTTTGATGAATGCACCCTCTTTGACAACAACAGGTATGGTCAATGATTGAATGAAACAAGATTTATGATCATAGACATGTCGCAAAGTTGCATGAAGCTTGGAATGATAAATTTACTTTGATCTTTGTTTTGCATAGGATAGATGAAATCAAAGAGATGTGGCAAGTGAGATGGGATTGGTTTCATCACCCTATCCATGTTGTTGCCCATATATTACATCCTCTTTCGAGGGGATGATAGGCAACAACATGACCATGAGCTCAATTCGGGGTGGAGATCTTACACTAGCAAAGTAGAAGCAGATCCTATGAAACAAGATTTGGTTGAGACTCAGCTTCTACGGTTTAGACATAGACATGATGTGGGCTTTGGCTCAACACACGCTAGTATTCGAGATGCACAACTTAAACTTGTCAATTGGTGGGAGAAGTATGGTGGAGATTGTGCTGAATTGTAGCACATTGCCTTGAGGGTTCTCTCACAAGTCTCATTGCTCATCTGGAGCTTGTGAGAGAAATTGGAGTTTATTTTCAGCCATACACACTAAAAAGAGAAACTATTTATCTCCTTCTCAACTAACCTTGGGCTTGTACAATAATGTGGGATAAATCCCCTTTTCTCATGTGGCTTCATGCTATGCTTGCACTTTCTTGGCTACTTATCTCGCTCACTACCTCTTTCTTGTGCTCTATGGCACCACACTCCTTTGGTGCCATATCTGTGGGCTACTAAAGGTGGTCGGATGTGAGGTTTACAACATTTATTACCCCCCTCAGTGCTCAGTTGGCTACTCTCAGGTGGTCGAGTTGATTTACAATTGCATCACTTCCCCTAAGTGCTCTCTAGCTAATCATAGGTGGTCAACTGTGCTCAAAACATACAAATTTGCCTACTCATTTTTAGGTGGCTTTTACAACATATGATTTGGGTTAGGGTAGTAGTGGTAGCTCAATGTTAGTTAGTGCTGTTTGTTGGCTTGAGATTTCCTTGCTTTTTCTTGATGAAGTCCCTCATTGCTTCCTTTATTCTTTTGAATCATGTCAATGTCGTGTCCTTCTTCACCTTGTTGACTGCTTCTTGTCTCTTGGTCTTTGCGCTTTGGCTTGACTCTTGGCTCTTTGATAGCTTCTTTGGTATGGACGTCGTTCTTATTCTTGCCACTTACTTGGTGTTTTGATGCTTTTAGTCTGGATGCCATGCTATGTGCTACAATCATCTCATAAACTTGTTCTTTGGATGTGCTCATGATATTGTTTCATGCATCTTTCCTTTGCTTATGCTTATGCACATGTGCTTTTCCATGATAATTTTTCCAAGAATGTAACCCTTCCCCAATGAACTTCCCAATGATATTTGTCATGCTTGATGTTATGCGAGAAGGTCTTACCATGAGCTTTGTCTAGCTTCAATGGCAATGTCTAGTCTCTTACAACTTGCAATTCAATGATTTGGAACAAGCTAATTTCATGCAATGATGATTTCAAGATGATTTAGTTGCAAACAATGCACTAAAAATGAACTCAAAGATGATTTAGCTGCAAACAATGCACTAAAAATGAACTCAAAGTAGTGAAAAATCACTCAAACTAAGCAATGCAAAAATGGTTGTTATGAAGTTGGATGCAAGAGAGAGATTCCCACAATGGATTTACACCTAATTGTTTCAGTTTTAAATTTTGGTTGGCCCAATTTCTACTAATATAGCACTGATGATGATGAATAGTACTTAATCATGGTGATTAACAAGCTCGATTTTTGGAGGCTTCAATTAAGCTTATGGAAGGAACCATTGAAGGGGCTTTTTAATTTAGCTCTTCTCCCTTGATGAGGAGATAAGGAACATAAGGAAAAACCAGCTCAAAAAAATAAAAAATCGGACGAATTTATGTTTCTTTCTACAATTAGTTTTTTGTGATTTTCAGCTCAAATCCATGACTGTTTTAAGCTTAGATTTCGGTTGTGAATAGCTTAGTCTATGGCTAAACTTCACCTAATAAGACTCAAGCTAATTGTGATACCACGCAGAGAATGGGATGCAATCTCAGTCGCCTAAAAGTTGATGTTTTCTACATGTAGAGTGAGAAAAATCGCCCGAATGCCGTGATGAGGTGAAGCTCCTAGGTGTGGGAAAACTACTCTAAAAGTTTTAGAAGCAATGGTAGAATGGAGTCTCACAAATTTGAGCCACAAGAGAGATGAGGAGATAAGATCAGGATTATAAAAACTTACTAATGAGCTAAAGTGATTGATTTGGAGAGTCATAAGGAGGAAAGGGGAGGCTCTGATACCATGTTGAGATCCATGGATATCATGTGCACAAGCAAGGTTATTAACACTAATTAAACATGATTAGAGTGGATTAATCTATAATGGTTGTAATCTAAGTGTACTCATATTGATGAGTAAGTGCAATAGACTCAAGCACAATTAGGTTACAAGATTAAGACTTATACTCATAGAAGGGCTTGAGATGTGTGCAAGTGATATGATTTCATTGCTTGAAATGGCCCCCTTTTATATGAGAAGGTACACTATTGGGCTTGCACAACAATGTGGGATAAATCCCATTTGCTCATGTGGCTTCATGCTATGCTTTGCACTTGGCTACTCATCTCACTTCCTACCTCTTCCTTGTGCCCTATGGCACCACACTTCTCTGTTGAGATATCGAGCTCGTCTAGTCAGACGGTGGACACTGATGACCCGCCTGGGGGATAGGCCCCACACTTACACCACTGGCATGGTTGGTGAGATCTTGGGTGATATGCGGCCAGTGGGATGACAGGCTGTGTGACAGCCATTCTAGAGACTGGCATAGTTATAGCGCCTGCTCATTTAGTCGGGTTCACACTATAGAGAACCCATGTATGTATTGGTTGAGTACCTTTCATATTATGTGTACTCTTATCTTGTATATGGTGTGTTGAGTGTTGAGTAGAGAAGAAGAAGATTTTCAGCCTCTCACCTTGTGTGTTCTCTATTAGGGTTTTGTGAGTGTGTGTGTGTGCTTGCAAGAGCTCACGCTCTCTTCCCCCCTATATCTTTTCATGGTATCAGAGCCTGGTTCATGCTAAGAGCTGAGCTACAAGAAAGAGAACCACATGAAGCGGTACGAGGGTAAGAGCTTCAACTACTCTTCCCTATTTGTCTTGGTGACACCCTTGTCAGGAGCTCTACGGGAGGCATCGGCAAACGATCTCTGATTGAGGAGCTTTCTTCGCGGGAGTAAAGCTATAGGGCAACTATATTGTTCTATCGAACGTCATTTTTTTTTTGCCAAAAACGCGTTTCGGGCGCGTCTGGACCTCCGTTTTTCAGAAAGCATACGATTTCGAGCACTGCGGGTAAGTCATCAATTCTCTGTAGAACTCTGTTTTAAGAACTGCAGGAAGACAGATTGACTGTGCAGACACTGTGGGTGCTGCAAAGAGGTCAACAGTTTCCATTGGGTGTATGTATGCACATTGAAGTCACTGCTTGTGACATTTGAGAGTACTACAGTATCGCTGCAGAAATATAGCAGTTTGTGCAGGACAGACCAAAGTGCTGTTTCTGGTTAAATTGTGTGTTTGGCAAGATGTCAAATGATGGGATAACCCAGATTGTGGCTGAGAAGCTAGATAAGAATAACTTCCATGCTTGGAGGTTCAGGTTGACGAATTTCCTGATGGGAAAGGGCTATTGGGACTACATAGAAGGTGAGCATGAAGAGGCACCGAAGATACCGGACATAAATTCTACTGCTACAGATGTGAAAGAGTTTAAAGACTGGAACCAAGGAGCCAGGAAAGTCATGTATTGGCTCTCCATTAGTATAGAGGACACCATGATTGGGCACATTCAAGATGCCAAGTCCCCCAAGGAGGCGTGGGACACCTTGGTAAAGCTTTATGAAACAAATACCAAGGCACGTAAGATACAGTTGAAGAATGAACTTCATACTGTGGAGAAAAAGAGCATGTCTGTGAATGACTATGCATTGAAGATAAAGGGTATTGTGGAATCCCTTGCATCTATTGGTGTGTCAGTAGATGATGATGATAAGGTGGAGGTCTGTCTACGTGGTCTCGGGCCACAATACAAGGCGTTAAAGATGTCTATTCAGACTCGGGAAGACATTCCCAACTTTACAGATTTGGTGTCTATGCTGATTATCGAAGAGAAGAGCTTGGGTGAAGACCAACAGTCTTCACAAAGCAAAAAGAGTTCACAGCAACAGGCCTTCTACACGAGTTCAGGAAGAGGACGAGGTAGAGGAGGCCGTGGACGCGGTCAAGGAGGTGGCCGAACAGGTAATCAGAATTATGGCTAGCAGTAGAGCAGCAACAACAACAGTCCCAGAATCAACAACAAAAACAACACCACGCAGGTGGAAGAGGCAAATTCAGAGGTAGGGGGAGTCAAAGAGGCCGTTGAAATTGGCAAAGGCAATATTTGAAATTGGCAAAGGCAATATAATGATGCACGTGAATGCTATTATTGTGGTAAGCCTTGACATGTGCAGGCAGAATTCTATAAGAAGCAGGCTGACATGTAAAATGGGAAAGTGCAGCAAAACAACTATGCATCCTCCTCAAGCAGAAATAATGAGGATAATGAAAGGTTGTTTGTTATGCAGCATGTTGTGAATGCCATGTCTGAAAATATTGATGCAGCACAAAAAGATGATGTATGGTATGTGGATTCAGGTGCTTCGAACCACATGACAAGTCATGGGGAGTGGTTCAAGGAGATGAAAAACCCGAAAAGACCAGGTTTTGTGGAAACAGGGGATGACACTGCTCATCCAATTGTCCATGTTGGAGATGTGCCATTGTCTATGCAGGATGGCAAAGTGAAGTACCTTGCAGATGTACTTCACGTTCCGAACATAACAAAGAATCTGGTTTTAGTTGGCCAGATGATTGAGCAGGGTTTGCAGGTTCGGTTTAACCCTGATGGTTGTTATGTTGAAGATTTTAAAGACAAGTGCAGGTTGGTTGCAAAAGGCAACAGAGTGGACAGAATGTTTACATTGAATGTAGACATGCCTGAAATGAGTGCTGCGATGTTTGCAAACGGTTTAGGAATTGTTGCAGACACAGACATTTGGCATAAAAGAATTGGACATATGAATGTGCAGCGATTGAAGTCTATGCAGACTAAAGGAATTGTGACAGGGCTGCCAAAATTTAAAGTGGAAGGTATGCAGAAAATATGTGAAGCATGCCAATTTGGGAAGCAAACAAAGCATGTGTTTTCACGTAATAGATATGTGAGCAGAAATGCACTAGATGTTGTGCAGTCAGATGTATGGGGTCCTACGAAGACCATATCTATGGGAGGCTGCAGGTATTATGTGACTTTCATTGATGACCACACAAGGAAAGTGTGGATATATTTCATGAAGGAGAAGAGTGAGGTGTTCACTCACTTTCAGAATTTCAGAGTTTTGGTTGAAAAGCAAACAGGGAAATATGTAAAATGCCTAAGGTCAGATGGAGGGGGAGAGTACGTCTCCAATGAGTTCTCTGAATTTTTGAAGAAGAATGGTATTCGGAGATAGTTTACATGCAGATACACTCCGCAGCAAAATGGAGTTGCTGAGCAAAAAAATAGGCACATTGCTGAGATTGCACGAGCATCAATGGAAGAGAAGAATATGCCGCATAGCTATTGGACTGAGGCTGTTTCTACAGCAGTATACATCATGAACAGGACTCCAACTGCAGCCATACATGACGTAACTCCAAAGGAGAGGTTTACTGGCAGAAAACCAGATTTGTCTCATCTGAAAGTCTTTGGATGCATTGCATATGTGCATGTGCCAGATGAGCTGAGAACTAAGCTGGATCCGAAAGCTAAAAAATGTGTGTTTATTGGATACCCCCTTGAGCAAAAGGGATACAGGTGTTATAACCCTGCTACATGTGAGTTGAGGGTAAGGAGGGATGTTGTCTTTGATGAGATGAGCAGCTGGTATGCTGCTGAAAAAGAAGCTGTTGGGGCTGATGTGAGTGGAAGTGTGGTTGCACAGAATGCCGGTCAGCAATCACAATCTTTAAGTGGACCAGGAGAGTCCTCATCTAGTGGGTCTGTTGATAGACCATGGAGTGGCAAGCTGCGTCATAATACCAGTCCTGCAAATGTGATTAGTACATCACGTAAAGGAAAAGAGAAAGTGAATGAGCTCCTTCGTATGCCTGACATTTCTGCAGGGCATTCTCATGTTGATGGTGGAGAGTCTAGTGGCTCAAATATGAGCCTTGATGAGGAGCTTGGGATCCCAGCTATGAGAATACCTGGTGTAAAGAAGGCTATGGAAGCCATGAATGAAAAGGTGCGAAGATCTGGGAGAGTGAAAAATCCTATGCAGAGATTTACCTATGATGGTTATGTGGCACATCACTATGCATATATGGCAAAGGTTGTGCAGGTTGTTGAGCCCACATGCATTGATGAGGCTGTTGGAAATGTGTGTTGGGAGAAAGCTATGGATGAGGAGATGGATGCACTATATGGATATGAGACGAGCACAACAGACCAGGATTGAGAGGCCGGGCTCTTGGGGTGGATAGAGTAGAACGCTATCCTATTAGAAGTCGCCTAACAAAAGAAGCACAACAACAATTGCCTCTTATGTTTGGTTCGAAGGGTGAGGTCATCTCGCCATGGGATGGTCATTACCCTTTGGCACGTGCTCGGGAACTCCAAGGGCAGTCTGAGATCACAAATACCATGTCTAAAAATGCAATGCTTCAAAAGGTTCGTGATTTGGTAGATTGTCTTGGGCCTAGTACACGGCCTTGTTGATTTCTTTTCTGGGAAGGCTTATGAAAATTGTACAATGGAATGTAAAGGGTATTTCTTCACGCCAAAAGCAGTTCAGGATTTGGCGTACAACTTTTTATCATGGTTGGGATGTTTTGTGTGCAGTTGAACATAAGCAGCAGAAGTCGGCTGGCAAAGCCTATGTATATAAGGGGTTTCATGTTTTCTACAGCGGACATCCTGCTTCGCAGTCAGGTGTTATGTTTGCTGTTCGTTCACAGTTTCAGCCTTCTCTTGTGATTCAAGATGTTCATGGAAGATTTCTAGTGATACAGATTGTTTGGGATGATACGCCTTTATGGTTGTTAGGGGTGTATCCTCCAAATAATGCTCGTGCACGCCGTTTGCTGTGGAATGACTTGTGTGCTCTTTCAATCTCTCATCCTGGCTTTGTGATGGGAGACTTTAATATGTGTGTCTCCGGGGAGCAAGCCACGTCGCCTCATTCTATAATGGATGGCCCGGAGAGAATGGCGTGGGAAGCTTTTGCAGCAAGGTTGCTAAAACAAGACATGTGGTCTTGGTTGCATCCAGATGAAAGGGGTTACACTTATGCCTCACAACAGTTTCAGGGCACTTATGCTAGATTGGATAGGATGTATATTTTACATCAAGATCTCTTTTTGCCAGAGGTTCTTACTATGATGGTTGATCAGCAACAACAGGTTTTGTCGGATCATTGGCCGCTTGTGTTTGAAATGGTCTATCATCCTGTGGGATGCATATAAAGGCTTGTTGGGACGCTTGCCTTTGCGGTTAAATCACACTTTTTTCGAGCATGAAGTTTTTGATGTGTATATGCGTCAGTTGTTGATACGACATTTCTCCACAAGAGTGTCCATGGCTGATTATCATGCTTGGCCAGTGTTCCTTACCAACACTCGAAAATTGGCGCGGCATTATGGTCTTGCTAATGCCTCTATACAAAAACAGCATGTGGCTCTTCTTGAGTCGCTTTGAAAGGCCTTGCAGGCATTCATGTTTACTGACTCTATGGATGCTGAAGTTGTGGATGCCATAGAATGGCTGAAAAAGGAGCTATCTAGGGTGCAGGAAGCACAATATGTTAAACTACTTGTACGTCTTGATGCTTTGCGGGATGCTAACTGTCAATCTCATCGCTTCTATGATAAGTTGCATCAAAAACATATGCGTGAGAATATTGTTAGGCTGATGGATGCCCAAGGCAACTTGGTTACTCAACCTTCTGGGGTTATTCAGCATTGCATCAGGTTTTATGAAGATTTGCTTGCCCCTCGAGAGGATATCTCGTCGGCTGTCCTGGCTGCAAGGGAGTCATTGTTTGCTGAAGTACAATATCAAGTTGACCTTGATGTGGCGGTTCAGCTTGATGCTCCTGTTACTCAAGGGAAAGTGGAAACTGTTCTCTCCAAACTTCCCATGGGAAAGAGCCCTGGTTGGGATGGTTTGACAAATGAGTTCTTCCGAAAATATGCTGATCAGCTTGCAGAGCCTTTGACACTTATTTGTCAAAGGGTTTGGGATGAGGGATATATGCCTGCCGATTGGAAGTTGGGCATACTTCGTTTGTTGCCCAAAGTCCCTTCGCCTACTTCTTTGGCTCAATGGCGCCCAATCTCACTTATGGATATTATGTATAAAATCTTTACAAAGATTTTTGCCAATCGCTTGCAGAAGGTGCTTCCTACTCTTGGAGTGGATTATGCCAAGGCAAAGAAGCAAGAGATTGTGATGGTGCAGTTGGATCTTGAAAAAGCTTTTGATCATGTCAGCTGGTCTTTCCTTTCTCAGTTAATGACAGCCATGGACTTTTGTCCCAAAATGGCTAATTTGGTACATTTACTTGGCTCTGGCTCTATCACGCGGATTATGCTCAATGGAGGACTTTCGGATGGTATTTCTCTCACCCGTCCTCTCCGGCAGGGCTGTCCTCTTAGCCCTCTTTTCTTTGCCATTGCCACTCATCCTATGTTATCTCGCCTAGATGCTATGGCATCGCATGGTGAAGTGGTTGGTTTGCATCTCCCTCATGGCAAGCAATTGGTTGCTCAAGCCCTTGCGGATGACACTTTTATGTTTCTTAGGGCCGAAAAAGCCAATATAGATCGAGCAATGGAAGCTTGGAATAATTTTGCATTGGCTTCTGGGCTGAAAATAAATTCAACAAAATCAGCCCTCATTGTATGCACGGAATTTGATCTTGAGGCATTAGGGTGGCAAGGCCGTGTGGTCCATACAAGAGACATTGTTCGTCATCTTGGGTATCCGGTGGGTGTGGATGTGGACCCCCAAGCGCTTCTTGCTTAGATTTCTACTCGGATCTCGGATAAATTTGTGTATTGGAAAGCTCAAGGATGGCCTATACACGTGAGGGTTAAGGTAGCTCAGGTTATTATGCTTAGCATGATTTCCTATTTTTTGCCTTTGCTACCTTGGACGCACAAATCTCTTCTGTGTTTGGTTGCTCCCATTCGGTTTATGCTATGGAAGAGGCAAGGAAATATTATGGGTCAAACATGGATAGCATGGAATCACATTACGACGCCCAAAAGAATGGGTGGGGCTGCTTTACTGGATGTCCGCTTGCATATGGTGGTGCGTAGGTGGGCGCTTTTTCAGGATATGTGTTTGCAGGAGCAGCCTTGGGTATTCATGGCTCGTGACTTGATTGAGTTGGAGGGATTGTCACATGGACGGACACGTATGCAGGCTTCATGGTGGGACATTGTGAATGCGGCTCATCCTGTCCGTATTCGCTCATCTCACATTTTATCGCATATTCTCCTTTCTTGGCATGAAGTTCTACTATTGGCTCGGTGGGATCCTGGTCATGAAAGACTACTCTTGAACTCTTTGCAGTTCGAAACATTTGTGGAGTCGCGTGTCATTGTTTGGCCAGACAGAGATGCTTCACACATACTACTCAACCGCATGGTCAGGTTAGGCTTGGTTAGAATCCGAGATGCTGTGATACCTGGTCGTGTGATAGGCCATATTCGTTTCGTCGTATTCGGCGGCACTTTAGGGTTCCTTGGACATTTCAGCCACCCACTATGGGTTGACATCATGCATGCAGTTGAGCCTTTTACTCCATTGCCTCGGCCATCTACAGATCAGCCTTGGCTTGATTGGGCACTATGTATATCTGGTGACTTGATATCACTTTCAGCTAACCAGGTCTATCATAAGCTCGTATCAGAGAAAGATTGGGTTTCAGCCAAGGCCAATAAGGTGTGGGGATTGCACAAGTCTAAATCATGGTGGCAGAAAACTCTTATACGTGGTTGGCAGTCTAAACTCCCTTACCAAGGTAAGGTTTTCATTTGGAGGATGTTGGTGGGAGGGTTACCTACACGGGATCAGCTCAGCCGCCCGTCGTAGTGGCCCGTCAGATTTGGTCTTTTGTCTCTCGCGTTTGGGAGGTAGTAGAGAGGTCTACTGTTATGGCTCATCAGTGGATATTTGGGATTTGTCCTCAAGTCATTACTTCGGACAGTCACCTTGTGATATTCCATTTCCTTAGATGGACAGGACTTCGGCATATTTGGACTACACGGAATGGGTTCATCTTTGATTCCTTGTCTGGAATACATGGACACATTCTACGTATCCGCGGTTTGCTGCTTTGGTAGTTTTCTTCTCTTCTCTCAACTCAGCTACTGGATGCAGATGTTATTTCGTTATGGTCTACGGGGGCTCGGTTGGCTCATCTTTGATGCTTTTATCTGGGATGCTTATTTGGCTAGGAGGCTTTCTTATTAGTGTACAGGTTTGCATGGTCATGATCCTTTAGAGGATCTTTTGTGGGGGTTTTTTTTGGGGCCATAGGTTTTGTGTGAGCCATGTGGCTGATGTACATTTTTACATATAATATAAAACACCATTTCACGAAAAAAAAGAGAGAGAATTTTGAATGGTTTTACTAATTTTAAAAGTTAGTGAAGTGTGTGTGTGTGTGTGTGCGTGTGTGTGTGTGTGAGAGAGAGAGAGAGCATTTTGTGAGTGTGGGTGTGTTATTTTGAAAGTGTTTTTAAAAGTGTAATGAATGATTTAGCTTTGAAATAGTTTGAATGTGTGTGTGTGTGTGTGTGTGTGGGGGGGGGGGGGGGGGGAGAGAGAGAGAGAGAGAGAGAGAGAGAGAGAGAGAGAGAGAGAGAGAGAGAGTATTTTGTGGGTTTGGGTGTGTTATGTTGAAAGTGTTTTTAAAAGTGTTATGAATGATTTAGCTTTGAAATAGCTTGAGTGTGTGCGTGTTTTTTTATGTGTGTGCATGTGTGTGTGTGGGGGGAGAGAGAGAGAGAGAGAGAGAGAGAGAGAGAGAGAGAGAGAGAGAGAATTTTGAATGGTTTTACTAATTTTAAAAGTTAGTGAAGTGTGTGTGTGTGTGTGTGTGTGAGAGAGAGAGAGAGAGAGAGAGTGTGTGTATTTTGTGGGTGTGCGTGTGTGTGTGTACATACACAAGCACACATGTGCCTATATATGTATGTGTGTGCCTATATATGCACACACATACATGCATATATGCACACACACACACACACACACACACACACACACACCCACATGTTCATGTGCACATGTGTATGTGTGTGAGAGAGAGCGAGTGAGAGAGAGAGAGAGAGAGAGAGTTTATTTTGCAAGTTTGTGAATAGTGCGTGTGTGTGTGTGTGTGTGTGTGTGAGAGAGAGAGAGAGAGAGAGAGAGAGACAGAGAGAGAGAGAGAGAAAGTGTGTATTCTACACTTCATAAGAGCGCATGCATGTACTCACACACACACACAAACACACACCCAAACGTGACGTGCATATGTGTACATACACAAGCACACGTGTATATATATGCGGACACATACATGCATATGTGCACACACCTACATACACACACCCACACGTTTAGGTGCACATGTGTGCATACACATGAGAGTCAACCATGTCCTCCTCCTAATCAATAAACACAGTATTATCCTTTTTATACATCATCTTAGCAAAGGTCCATTACATATTTTTTTTAAAGGTACAATTAATTGCAAGTTTGTTTCCTCTTTTTTTTTTCCCTATAATTTTTTTGTAGAAGACGTCCTTAAATTTATTATTCAAAAGTTAGGTTTGGGTTTATGATTTTGCTATTTCTATCTGTAATTTTTCTCTTTTTCATTCTATTTTTCTGAATTTATATGTAAAGATATTGGCAAAACTCCTCCATTGTAGTATAGTATATTTTTTTTTCTTTTATGTGTATGTGTTGGTATATATATATATATATATATATATATATATATATATATCATTATCTTATATATATTTATGTATTTTATAAAATAAAAAAATGATTTTTTAAAATTTGAAAACGGCATGTGTGTGTGTGTGTGTGTGTGTGTGAGAGAGAGAGAGAGAGAGAGAGAGAGAGAGAGAGAGAGAGTTTATTTTGAAAGTTTTATGTATGTGTGTGTACATAAACACACACATAAATACACACACAAACACACACCCAAACGTGACGCACGTGTACATACACAAGCACACATGTGCATATATATGCGGGCACATACATGCATATGTGCACATACTCACACACACTCACACCCACACGTTACGTGCACATGTGTACATACACATGAGAGTAGGCAAGCTGGGGTAAGTACATGTATGTGATAATGTTCATCATGTGTATCAATAAACACATTATTATCCTTTTCATGCATGAGCTTAGCAAAGGTCCATTGTCTTCTTCTCTAAATCTTACATTGTATTTATCTTTATATATATATATATATATATGTATGTATGTATTTATATACATTTGTATGTATGTATATATAGTTATACATATACATATATGTGTATATATATGTATATATACACTCACATATATGTGTTATATTTATGTAATTATATTTATCTTTTATATTTGTGCGCACACACACTCACACCCACACGTTACAGGCACATGTGTACATACACATGAGAGTAGGCAAGCTGGGGTAAAGGACATATATGTGATAATGTTCATCATGTGTATCAATAAACACATTATTATCCTTTTCATGCATCAGCTTAGCAAAGGTCCATTGTCTACTTCTCTAAATCTTGCATTATATTTATCTTTATATATATATACATATAAATATATATATGTATTTATATACATTTGTATGTATGTATATATAGTTATACATATACATATATGTGTATATATACACTCACATATATGTGTTATATTTATGTAATTATATTTATCTTTTATATTTGTATGTTTGTGTAGTAATATATATAGAGTTATCTTATGTGTGTGTATAATATATGTATGGGTGGTTGTAGGATCAGGGTGCCTAGTTTTCTCCACTTAGGCACCCTGTAAACAGTTAAAAAACAGGCATTTGTTTACCTTTAGTGGCTAATCTCTCCTAGTTAATGAAGGAATTTCCTTTCAAGTTCTTTTGTTAGAACATCACATGCAAAGTTATCAATTTAGTTCTCTTTCTCTCTCTCTCTCTCTCTCTCTCTCTCTCTCTCTCTCTCTCTCTCTCTCTCTCTCTCTCTCTTCTCTTCTGTATAATTGATTGTTTGTCTGTCTCTGTCTCTCTCTAAACCAATGCTTATTTTCCGCTTTACTATTATTTGGTGTGAAATATAGTTAAGAGAGGGTGAAAAAAATAGAGAGATCATAAATTTGTATCTTTGTATGTGTATGTGTAGAAGCAAGCATAAGGGCGATTGAATCAAAGTTGGTGCTTTCGAGTATAATTATGTCTTCAACTTGAGGTTAGTTCTTTTGATGCTATCATTGTCTCGCTCAATTTTTGTGTTGAAAAGAGATGCATATATATATATATATATATATATATATATATATATATATATAGAGAGAGAGAGAGAGAGAGAGAGAGAGAGAGAGAGAGAGAGAGAGAGAGAGTGGCGGAGAGAGGATTGTGTACATTAAGATACTTAAAAAAGAAAAAAAAACCTTTCATAGACAAATATATGTATCATTGTGTACTTTCTGTTGCGGTATACATATAGGATACTAGGGTTGGGTTTATGTTGGAAAAGATACATAGAGATAATTGTAGATCTTTAAGATTTTAATTTTGGATTTCAGCAAATGGAGCTTCAAAATGATAATAACCGCTCTCCAAAGATGTAGTAGCTGCGAATGATTCTTGTTGCAATGAAGAAGTAACTTTGTCTACACCATCTAAGTTGATGAATGTTCGAGCTGCAAAGCACCTTGCTCGGTCAAGGTCTCCATCTGGACAAACTAGCTCTAAATGTCTTCAAACTATTACGGATACATGCGACCGCACTGAGAAAATTTCAGTTTCTTGCCAAGGAGTACTTAGATGCCCTTTGGGATGAGATTCGTGGAAGTGGCAGCCAAAGGGGAGATATGTTGAGAGATGAGTTGACTCATCATCTCCATCGCGTCCATGACAATAGTGGTCACATGGAGGCAAACCAACTAGGCATGATTTCTTTCATGAAGAACATGCAATCTGAAATTGGGGAATGTCTACGTGGATGTAATGGGCAATATAAAGAATACGTAGATTCTCTAAAAGATCAAGTGCATGCATTAGGCATGGAGGTATTGAGTCTAAAGATATCTGTTAATTGATTCAATGCAATTATGAAAAAGATGTGTCGTATTTCAGAAGCCAAGGTAGTTGCTTAGAGATTTTGTGAGAGGGATGATGTTTTTTTATCAAGGGTCAAATTGTGTTCCGACTTTTAGAAAATTTGGCTCTTCATTTTGGCGATATATATGAAATTTCTATTTTTTCAAATTTAATACTTCTCTCTTCTATCTCTCAACATATTTCAACTTTGCCTTCCTTTATCTCTCTCTCTCTCTCTCTATATATATATGTGTGTGTGTGTGTGTGTGTGTGTGTGTATGTCATTGTCTCTCTCTTTGTCTATCTCAAGTATTATGTTGTTTGAAGTTAAGAAAAATAGTATTCGTAATTTTGTGTTTGGAAAGAGATTAAAGATGGCTAGGAGTTGTACATACTTGAGTTCGAACCAAGCTCGTCGGCTTCGAATTTTGGATGCAACATGCAATGACTCGCCGCCGTAAACGGGCATTCGAAAACAAAATGGTGCTAATTTTATGGATTACTTTGCCATAGCTGGAATTGATAGGGTTGAAAATGAGGAGCATAGTGAACCCCACAGTGGAATCCACTTGGATTTAAGAAACAGAACTATTCTCAATGCTACGGTGCTTCAAGAACCTATCAATGAACATCACAATGCTCAGACACATAGAGATTTGGTGCGGGACCCTTTCTCATTTGATTTAAATAATGAGCTACCTATAGGATGATAATTTACATTCTATACCATTTGTCATTGGTGATGTGAAAGATAAATGTCACTCTATAAGGCGGGTGTTTTCTTTGCCTCGGAATGTCAAGCACCCATATGGTTGTATATTCTGGAGATTGTACTCTTCACTCATTAGGAGCCCTTTCTCGCAAGTGTCATTTTTGTGGTGCAATGATTTGGACGTGTGAGGCATCAAGAAAGCTTGGAGAATATGTGGGCAAACACTGTTGTGGAAGTAGGAAGGTCTCTTTATTGCTATTGGAAAATCCACCTCCTACATTGGTCGAGTTGTAACTTGGTAATGATAATGCAAGTAAGGAATACAGAAAGAATATACACCATTATAATAATGCCTTGGCATTTGTTTCATTGGGTGCTCACTTGGATAGTCAGTTTACTAGGGGAGGAGGAGCATTCAATTTTTGAATCCATTTTTGAATCCATGGTACCACCTATCATTGTGTTGGTTCTGTCATACACCTGATGGAACCCGAGATGCGGCTTCTCAATTTATGTGTATGATACAGAGCATGAATTAGAGAATAGACTTCATGGGATGCCCTCTTTAAATCACAACATTGTTGAAAGGTTGCAAACAATGATGTATGTACATAATCCATACGCCCGTGCACTTCGTTCAATGAGAGAAATGTTGCTGTCAAGTCCACATGCAGATTTGAGAATGGTCATCACTAAAGCTCGATCAACCTCACGACAATACTTGGTTCCTATAGGAAGTGAGGTAGTAGCTATCATGCCAGGTCAAGGAGATGATTTTCATGTGGGGCATAGAGACATTCAAATAATGTCACGCACATGTGCTATAAAAAAAATATCTAACTTGCATCGCTCATATATGCCTCTATTATATGTTCTTCTAGTTCCTCAAGGAGAGGATAGTTGGCATGTTAAAATTTCACTCAATAGAGAAGGCTCAAATGAGGATACAAAGACTGTAACTCAACAACAATATTATGCTTATAGACTACAGATTAACGAAGATACAAATGCATGCTTTCTACACAGTGGTCGTCTTTTGCAATAGTACATTGTTGATGCATTTAGTGGCATGGAGGAATCTAGATTAGTATGGATACACAAAAACCAGAAAGCATTGCATGCAGAAGTATACCAGGGTCTTGCAGATATAGTTAATTTAAGTGATGGAGTTAATAGAGTCTCTACAGACATTACTGGGGACGCAGGGTGGTACTGCCATCTACATATACTGAGGGGCCTAGATATATGCATCAATTGTACCAAGATTCAATGGCTATTGTTAAAAAGATGGGTAAACTTGACCTGTTTATCACCTTTACTTGCAATCCTAAGTGGGATGAAATAACCAATGCTTTATTGTTGGGTCAAGTTGCCCAAGATCGACCCAACTTGACTGCACGGGTCTTTTATGAGAAGCATAAGGACATGATACACTTATTGGTGACAAAATCAATATTTGGAATGGTATTGGGATTTGTTTCTGTTATTGAATTTCAAAAAAGAGGCTTGCCACATGCACATATATTATTGATTTTGGAAAGTGGACATAAACCGATCAAGATCCCGCACTATGATATGTTGGTGTGTGCTAAGCTTCCTGACAAGGTGATGTTTCCAGAGTTGCACAACATAATTAGTCATTGCAATGTCCATGGACCATGTGGTGAACTGAATATGCGCTCTCCTTGCATGGTAAATGGGAGTTGCAAACATCGATATCCTCGAAATTTTTGCGAGAGTACTAGCATTGATGACAATGGGTATCCAACTTACATGCGACGAGATGATGGTAGTTTCATCCAGGTAAAGGATCATAGGGTGGATAGTCGATGGGTTGTTCCATATAACCCTTTTCTCTCTTTGAGTTACAAAGCGCATATTAACATAGAAGTATGCTCTACCATTATAGCTATAAAATATTTATATAAGTATGTATACAAAGGACATGATAGAGCTACTATAGAGTTGCAAGACAAAAATGGGGTTATTGATGAGGTTAGTCAATATCTGGATGCACGGTATGTTAGTGCTTCAGAGGCATCTTGGCACATATATCAATATGATTTGCACAATGAAAAGCCCGATATACAAAAGTTACATGTTCATCTCCCAATGCTTGCACAATAATGTGCTTTTCAATGATCAGGATGACTTGCGTGATGTGATTAGTTGTGACAGAAACCAAAGAACATCTCTCACTGAATGGTTCAAAGCCAATCAATTATATGCAGATGAAAATAGCATACTATATATTGATTTTCGTTGCAAGTGGGTGTGGAATTCGGCTCTTCGCTCATGGACTAAAAGGACAAGGGAAAATATGATGGATGTATGTATAATGTTAGTCCGAGTGCAGGTGAGCAATATTACTTATTACGGATGCTACTCATCACAGTGTGCAAAGGGTGCAAATCTTTTGAGGGTTTGCAAACAGTGAATGGACATTTTTATCCATGTTTTAAAGCTGCATGTGAAGCTAGAGGGATGCTGGAGAGTGATGAGGAGTGGTACATATGTCTTTATGAAACTACAATTCAGAATACAAGATTTCAATTGCGTTAATTGTTTGTCATTATAATGGTTTTTTGTGAGCCTATATACCCTAGGCAGCTTTGGGACAAATTCTCCGCCAAACTTTTAGAAGATTTTTTGCATTCATTGCTGCAACAAAGAGGGTGTGTCGATGTTGGTGTTTGTCATTCTATAGCAAAGAATCAGGCTTTGTTGCACATGCAAGATCTCTTACACCAATATGGAAAGCGGTTAGCTGATTTTGAAGGGTTGCCTACTCCAAATAGATCAAGTGTTGCCACTGTCAACAATGGTTTGCTGATGGAAGAGATGATGTTTGTTTCTGTTCAGCAGGATAATTTGTCTGTTTCCATGGAAAGGAGTCTTAATAGTTGTCAATCAAGAGTATTTGATACTATCCTTAGAGCTATTTCTTTGAACTAGGGTGGTGTTTTTTTTTCTTGATGGACCAGGTGGATCAAGCAAAACTTATCTTTACAATGCCTTGCTACACGTTGCCTTGGCATATGCATCATCTGGAATAGCTGCATTATTACTCTCGAACGGTCGCACAGCTCACTCATGTTTCAAAATTCCATTGATACTCAATGCTTCTAGCACATGTGGAATCAAAGCTAATAGCCCATTGGCTGAGGTGTTGAATCTTGCAAGGTTAATGATTTGGGACGAGGCTCCAATGATGCATAGGTACGCATATGAAGCACTAGATAGGACATTGAAGGAGATTATGCAAAGTGATACAATGTTTGGTGGAAAAGTTATGTTTTTTAGTGGTGACTTTAGGCAAATCTTATCGGTTGTGCTGCCAAAGGGATAGCGCGAAGCCATTGTTGATACAACGTTATGTCGGTCACATATTTAGAGATATGTGAGTGCTTTAAAGCTCACCCAAAACATGTGGGTTGGACAGAGTGCTTACAGTGGTATAGAACATGAATTTGTCAAATGGACATTACAAATTGGGGATGGCACTACAGGTCAGCCAAACAATGAAGGCAGAGTAGTAATTCCATCGCAAATGTTGATCCATGGCAACTCTGTTTTGAGTTTGGTAGAGAGGGTATACAAAGATATTCATAGAGTTGAGGATTATGCATGCTTCTTCAAAGACCATGCTATTCTTGCACCACTAAATTTAGAGGTTGATGAGATCAATGAACTAGCCTTAAGTTCATTGCTGGTCTTGAAAGAGAATACCTTAGTACAGATT
The DNA here is from genome assembly GCF_041138505.1 of Cibotium barometz. Classification (NCBI taxonomy): domain Eukaryota; kingdom Viridiplantae; phylum Streptophyta; class Polypodiopsida; order Cyatheales; family Cibotiaceae; genus Cibotium; species Cibotium barometz. Next base: position 49,930,921 of record NC_141076.1, read on the forward strand.
CTGGTGTTTCTTGCGAGAATGACGCAATACTGTATCCAATTGAGTACTTGAACAGTTTGAACTTAGGTGGTGGTTACCCTCCTCACCACTTACTTCTAAAGATTAATGCGCCTATCATTTTGCTCCGTAATTTGGACCCTCGACGAGGACTTTGTAATGGTACCAGATTGATATGCAAGAAATTTAACTCAAAGGTGATAGAAGCAGAAATCATTACAGGTACAAACATTGGAGACAGAGTCTTTATTCCCAGGATATGCCTACTATGCTTCAATTGCCCGTTTGACATGAGAAGGAGGCAATTTCCTGTCAGGTCAGCTTTTGTTATGTCAATAAATAAGTCCCAAGGGCAAACATTAAGTGTATTGGGACTTTATCCTGCCACCACGCAAGTATTCACACTTGGACAATTGTACATCGCTATGTCATGTGTTAGATCATCCACCAATACAGTGAAAGTGTGTGTAAAGCATATTGTGAAATATGAAAGTCGCACAACAAGTTCAAATGAACTCTTCACAACCAATGTTGTCTACAAGGAGGTTTTGCAAATGGCATGCCAAAGAATTTAAATGTAAATGGCAGTTTGCAAATGTAAGAGACTATATTTATACCTATCTTTGTGCAAGGAAGCATTTGATTGGAGAATGTTTCTGAAGATGTGCAAGTACAGTCTTTGTCTGCTTTTGGATTCCTTTTATATACAGTGCCCTTATATTATGTGGGTGTGTGTGTGTGTGTGTGTGTGTGTGTGTGTGTATATATATATATATACATAGAGAGAGAGAGAGAGAGTGGGTGTGTGTGTGTGTGTTTGTGTGTGTGTGTGTGTGTGTGTGTGTGTGTGTGTGTATATATATATATATATATATATATATATATATAGAGAGAGAGAGAGAGAGAGAGAGAGTGTTATATTTGATATCAGGGATATATTTCTTAGGATGGATGTGGCAAGGAGATCATTTTCGTTCATTTTTTATGGTGATGGACAAGATATTGAAGGTAAATATTTTATACATTTGCTATAATTTAGGTATTATTGTTTTCCAAGATTTATTTAATATTCTTTTGAATTGTAGACCCTCCATTTTAGGGAGGCTTCTCTAATTATTGAACTGTTAGAGAGCACTGGTGTTTTACGATATATATACAAACTTCCTTTTTATGTAGCTTTTGTGTTTATTGTTGGGTTTGTATGGTCAAGATAGTTACAACGACAACAAGAGCTTTGGGCTCCTAGGATTTTACAATCTACGTTTGTGAAAGGTTGCAAATCAACCTCATGTACGTGTAATGCTTGTGGATTATGAAAAGCTTGATAAGTTAGATTTTCGGTGCATTGGCACTGGACAATACAGAATTTTTCAATTTGCTGTTTACAAGCCTATTCGAACGTTGTTCGCCTCAAATATTGATCCACCAAATGAGTTTTGTAAGCTTTTATCCTTATCCAACTTTTTTCTCACGAGAGTTATATTTTCAATGCTAATATTTTTTATGGCATACATTTTGCCAGATGGAGGCACGGGATATAGGCTACCAAGGAGAGATAATCTAGTTGTCTGAAGATTGTTTTGAGGTTGTGTTTAAGGTCTGTTAAGATACTCATCATTTTATGGGTTTGTAATGCTAGAAGCTTCTATATGGATATATATGGCAATCACGATGTTTTTATGTATTAGTTTGGCAAGTTGAGGGTGATGTATACATATATGTATGAGTGTGATAAGTATCTATGGATATTATGGGTGCGTGTGCATACACACACATATTTACATGTGTGTATGTGACATGCACACATGCATTCATAGGCGTGCACACACTTACACATGTCTTCCAGTTGTGGCATGTATGGTTTCAATGGATTTCACGTACACGTACTCATACGTACATGTACATACATACGTACATCTTTATGCGTGTTTGTGTGTAACTCGATGTGCCTAGCTTCTAAAAGGAAAGAAAGGGTGATTTTAAACATATTTCTTTTGCATGTACCTAAACGCAAAATATTCTTGCCCGTCGGAGATGGGTCGCGACACTAGTGTATTTGAAGAGTTATGCTACCCTTACTAACGCAATCAGGAAAAAGGGACCTAATAATGACAGATGAGAGAGAGAGAGAGAGAGAGAGAGAGAGAGAGAGAGAGAGAGAGAGAGAGAGATTGTGTGTGTGTGTGTGTGTGTGTGTGAGAGAGAGAGAGAGAGAGAGAGAGAGAGAGAGAGAGAGAGAGATGCTCCTGCCCGATAAGAGACGGAGGTCAGTCGCTAGTTAGAACAAAGAAGGAAAAATATCACTATGCATTATTCATACCTTTTAACTAAATAGAGTAACCAAGGTCAAAAAATTACATTTTCTTAGTTATAATCGATAATTTCAAGGTAAACTTAATTTTGGCTGGGTTTTTTAAATTTCAATCGGTCTTTTCATAGTAGAGGTCAGTTTTTTTTTTAACGCTGCTAGGTACCCTCATGAAAATGTTTCTTTCTTTTGAAAGTTTAATGGTTCAAACTTTAGATTCAACGATTTAAAGAGCTTCCTTTTTTGCCGATATCTTCCAACATGTTTAATGAAGAAGATGACACTTTATTAAGCGAGTTTAGAAGCTTCGATCTAGAGCTTGGTATTAGTATGAACCAGGATTTAAGCCAAAAAGATGGCACTTTAAAGGCACCAATCAGTACATCAACGTGCATGACATAACTGGTGATATGTGTGACACTATTGGAATCTGTTAGAATTGAAATGAATTAAAAGCATTTGACATGCCAAGTTTCCTCAAAGCCAATAGCCATGTACTAAAGAAATTTACTTGCCTTCAAGTTTTTGGCCTACCCATAGGCAAGGACTAACCATTTGGTTGAGTATTTTTAGCTTAAGAAATATGATTTTTAAATTCAAGTTCTAGTTTTTAGTCTTGCCTTTAGGCCAAAGACTATATTGGTGATTGGGTCTTTTTTTTGGGTTTCAAAGGTCTTTTGGTCAAAAAGGTATCTTAATCAGCGATTTTCATTCATCCAACCGTTGATTATATAGTATTTATTTATTAAAACAAATAAATCATTTTTTCCTTTTTCTTTTGGAATTTTGAGATGGATGGGGACTTTTATATTGGTGATGCATTATTGTGTGTGTTATTGAATAAGGCCAAATGTAACCATTTTTGCCCCTTCTAGTCACTTGGTTGTTGTTTGAGTCTTAGTGTGACGGAAAAAGAGTTTGTAGGTATAAAACATGGTATCCACTTAAGGGATAAAGTTAGTGTGTGTGTGAGAGAGAGAGTGATGAGAGAAGAAACTAGAGAGAGGGTGGCTAGAGCTAAATGAGAGAGAGTGAGAGAGGAGATGAGAAGAAATGGTAACTTTATTTTGAGAGAGAGAGAGAGAGAGAGAGAGAGAGAGAGAGAGAGAGACGTCAGTATGGAGAGACAAAAGCACATAAAGTTTACATTTATGCTTAAATTAGAATGCTTAAATTAGAATACTTTTATGTTTATCTCTCTCTCCCCCAAAGAATGGTCATTGAGTTACATAATACAAAGTCATCATAAGAAGGATGTCTAGTTACAATGCCATCATTAGAAAGATATATAGTAATATGCTACATTAGTCATGGGTTAAAGACAAACATCTTACCTACATACTATATGCATATTAGTTTTAGATAGTTTATTGTTAGAAACCTACTTCATCTATATCCACCCCATTAAAGATAGGTAAATATTTATATTAAAAATAAAATTATAAAATTACGAATTCTTTTGAAAAATTATGCATGTTAATTTTCTTTTCCAAGAAAAGCTACCATGGTTTCTTTTTAAAAATCGTAGATTTTATTTTTGCTTTTTATATGTAAAATAAGATGGGCAAAATTACAAAGTTTTTTTGATTCAGAATATTATTTCTCCTTTTTCATGAATAAATGTTTATATTTAAATGAAGAGGGAAAAAAGTTATGGAATGCTTTTGAAAAATCATGAATATTATTTCTCCTTTACCATAAATTACTAGAAAAAACTACCATGGATACGTTTGTCATTTTGCTTCCTTTTTTTTCACAATTACCATGGTTTTTAAAGAAGCATAGTATATCATATTCTCTTTTCCTAAATTTATATTTCATACGAAAAGTTACTCCCATCGCTTCACTCCCTCCCTGGGCAAGCTAAGTGAATTTTTCACCTTGTTATAACCTATTTAAAATTTTCTTTATTTCATAACTATTGTACAATGATTCTACCCATGATAATAGGGACGCAAGAAGAGATTGAACTATTTTGTTAATATGAAAAATTTATGACACTTAGCTATATAATAAAGCCAAAGGTGTATGGAGACAAAACATCATCTAGCTACATGACAAAGCATGGACCCAACACTATTTACAATTGATGAAGTTATGATAGATGGTTGCATGTAAAAGCATAACTATTAAGTTGCATCATCTATCTCCAATTTGTGATGGTATGATAAGTGGTTACATGTAAAAGTAGAACTATTAAGTTGCATAAAGATGAAATTGAGAGAGAACTCTCACTTTTTATGGTTTTGATCTAGCAAATATTTTTAGTCCGGCCCTAAGGCAAGGAGTATAGTGGTACTTTGATCAAAAAATTGCACCTCAATCCGAGGGTCAAGAAAAATGCTATCCGATGGTTGATAATCTAGGGCTTTTTGGAGATGTAGATGTGCCTTTTTGGGCAAGTTTGAATTTCATGTGGGACATCTATAAGGAGCATCTATTTGCACATGCAAACTTTTGTTTTATTGGTTAGAGTTAGGAATGGTGAGCCTTTTGTAAGGAGTAGTTAATGCTTAGATGTTTCTGAGCTTTAAATAACTTATTCTAATTGGTTGGGTTCTACCTTTTTCAAAGGCTTCTTTAATGTTGTAAGGTTTAGGGCCTGGGCTCTAAGCTCTTTTGTCTTCAACTTACTTTTATCTAAGGTATACCTTTACTTTATTTGGCAATGGGTATGAAAATTTGCTCAGTTACAATGTCATCAATTAGTAGTTACAATGTCATTGGTAGAAAGATATATAAGTAATATACTACATTAGTCATTGGTTAAAAAGACACAAATATTTCTTTTTTTTAGAAAGTCTCCCTTGATGGCTCAATGTTAAGAAATACATCAATTAATTTAATAGAATTTTAAATTCTAAGGTAATAAAGTACGCTCTCTTTGCTCATGTTCTACTCTCTCTCTCTCTCTCTCTCATTCATATAGTATAAGAATGATCTCGATTGTTTGAGAAAATTCATATGCCATGGGCATTGTTCCTTATCTTCTTTCTTAACTTTTGGATTCAGGAGTCTTTCCTCTAAATGATGGAAGTTTGATTTTTAAAGCACATGGCCCCCTCTCAATACTAACAACCTCACCATTCAATACAAATAACTTTCCCATCATAATCTCTAACAGTATACCCAAGTGAAAGTGTTGACTTTCAAAGGGCTGAAGACTGCACAGTCTCCAATGTCTTGCCTATGTGGCAAGACCAATAATGGAAATGATGGCGAGATTTCTACAAAATGTAAGTCGCTTAAAAACTTAAAAAGTTGTATCACATGATTAATTATTTTTCAAGCTAATTTTCTTGGCAAACAAGGAAGTGGATTATGAGATGCGCTAATTTTCTTCTTGGTGCGGTAGATAGCCAACTCATCTGCTGCTACCTTCAGTGCCTGCAAGTTGACATCATAAAAGAATATTCTCAAACTTGGCGTCTGGGAAAACCCCTCGAACAGCATAAAGTTCCTCTGTCTCCAAATAATCCAGAGGAATTCCCCCCTGGCTTTATTCCAGAAAAGGCTAAGATAGCCTACAAAGTCACCTAGAAGAACCTGTTTCCAGCTGAGAGAGAAACCTAAAACTTTAATCAAAGGTGCAAATACATTTTTATTAGCAGGACATGCTAGAAACAAATGGAATATGTCTTCAATCTCTCTGTTGCATCTGCAACATCTGCCCCATCACCTAGCTGGGCCTGAATCATCCTTTTGCTCGTCCAGGTGGCTTTATGAAGGATAAGCCACATTAGAACCGACTTCTTGGGTTCCAAGGAAGGAGCTCAGATGGACTAAAACTTGAAGTTCCATTGCTTTGCAGAGGAATTAACCTTCCACCTTCTGTTCAGCGTGACATGTAGGGGGGAGGAAAGGTCAGGAGGGTCCCAAGTCGGATGCTCGAGTTTGTACCCACCTTTCCAAGTGAAGGCGCGAATATCAAGCTCAGTGTATCTCTGTAGATGAGGTCCGGAGGGAACTCTCTTATCCTAGATCTAATAATAGGGAGGTCACACGGGTGAGCTTTGAACTTCAGAGAGAGATCCAAGTTGCTGTTTGAACTTGTGATGGTTTCTGAGCAACAAGGAGGCCCATTCTTCTTGGGGATTTGTGACTGCAGATAGGAGAAGCTTAACAACCATCTTGTTAGCGATAGTTTTGAGGTCCTTGATGCCCAATCCTCCTTGGTCTTTGGGGAGAGTGCATATTTCCCATGAAACTTTGGCTGCTTTTTGGACAAAAGGGTCACCAGCCCATAGAAAATTCCTGCAGACCTTGGAAATACTCTGAAGGTGGCTGTCGGTAGGTCGCCAACATCCAAAAAAGAAGATTACGTAGGCATTGAGAAAGTGGTTGATGACCAAAACTCTCCCTGCTAGTGAGTGTTGAAAGCCTATCCATCTGTTTAGCTTGGTTCTAAACTTGTTGCATACCCATTCCCATCTTTTTTTGAGGGAAACTCCAAAGCCCATGGGGATGCCAAGAAGCCTGAAGATCTGTCCTTCCTGGATGATCTTGCAACCTGATTCAGTCACCCAGTCAGGAAGGGAAGAGGAAGTGTAGACTCCTGTTTTGCTGTGGTTGATTTTGGACCCAAAGGCTAGACATAACAAATTCATTATTATTGACCAAAACTCCTTAAGTGAAAGTTCATCACTGGCCAATAAGGCATTGGTATCATCAGCGAATTGAGAGAGACACTGTTGTTTCTTAGACCTAGGGAGTCTTATGCCCTTGATAATGTCCCTCTCAGTTTGTTTGGTTGACGAAATCAAATTGCTTTCGCTCTTTTCCCTCCCTTCCAAATTCAATTTTCTATCTAAATTGGTATATTCAATTGATCATCATGTTATGCTAATTGAATTGTGGATTAGATAATATGTGTGTGAGAACTTTTTGATTTTTACATGCTATTTTCCCAAGGAGGATGTCCGAGCTTGGGTATCAGAGCGCAGCCAACACTCCGACGGATCACTTGATGTGCAAATTTCAATGAAATCAACTTCATCGGGCTAAGGATGTGATAGTGCGGTTAGCGTATCATTAGTTGATCAATAATTGCGTAATTATTTGGAAAATAATATTGTTGTTACAATAGTGTTGCTTGAAAATTTCAAGAAAATCAAGGGAATGAATTGTTAATCAACTCATTTTGAGTTGTAATTAAGGTGAATCTCGCTAATCAAGCTGATTAGTTTAATTGAGATAATTATCACGCGAAGTTTAGTTTTCCCCGTACACTTCGTGATTCCAGCGATAATTTTAGGGCCTCCATCTGTTTCTAGTCGGACTCTTTTTTTCCTTCCCTTAGGCTCGATCAGGCTTGAAAACGCCTCAAATCTCTCTCTTCTCACATAGAAATAGTGAATCAATTTTAAGCTTGAAGAATAGGCTTTACTAGCAGTCAAAATTAAAGGCTTTGAAACAGGGTAGCATTTAAAATTGGATGGTGACTCAAACTTAGGTTCCTAGCCTTTCCTTTTTTTTTCTTTTTTTTTTTCCGAAAGTACAAGAAATTTTAGAAACACACACACCCAGCCTCCGTGATGTGGAGGCAGCCCCGCCGGGATGAGGGCTGGCGAACCCATCGTACAAGACAGACAAGGTTCCTAGCCTTTTCCTTTGATTCCTTTTTTTTTTAGCAAACAAGACAGACAAGGTTCCTTTACTTAAAACTTTTCACAGAGAATACTCACCTGACATCTGAGACCTGCTGCCAGAGACCGTCACAAACTGAGTCTTACTGCTCCCCACCCGACATCTAAGGCCTGCACTCAAAGACCGTGGGTTCCCATCCAATTCAGAGTTCCACGAACTCTGCTCTCCAACAAATCCCAGGACACACCCGCCGGTGGGCTTCACCATCCAATTGTGTCGGAATTTGTCGTTCTTTGCAAGCTTAAATTAGAAATTTGTATAAGAATCGGATTCGCTTCTTCTTTAAATTTGTTTATATAAAATTCTTAGACCAATCCGAGGGCTATCGAAGTCTGTCCTGCTCCGATTTCCTCGTAGGTTCAACCTTAGCTGAAATTAGACTTTCTGTAATCCACTTGATTCATTCAACCTTAACTGAAATTAGACTTTCGGTAATCCACTTGATTTCTCATTCACATGGAATTTACCTCAACATGGTGAAATTCGTGAATATCAAAAGCAAGTTCCATCTACTTTGGTCAATTAAATTTGGCGGTCAAACGAGGGCCATCGAGGACCAAAAGGGTCCTAAATTCCCCGCAGACGTCATTTTAATCCAGATCGAGGGCTATATCGGAACTATTTATGCTCCACGTTCCTCGCGGGATGAAACTTTAAGCCAAACGAGGGCTATATGTGTTACTCGAGTCTTTATGCAATAGTCACGCGGCAGCCAACTTGTGCCATGCTGTCATTACATCCACCTCAAAAGTAGATGTGAGCCATACAGAAGAGAACACCTGTTTAAACTGTATCCAATTAGATGGTGCTATGCCCTGTAAAAGAAGAGTGGACCACCACTGCAATGCATTGCCCTTGAGAAAAGTCGCAGTTTTTCTCACTATGTAATTTCCACCAGAAAAAGCAGCATCAAAATGCTGTAAAAAGATAAGTGCCTTTAGCTTGTCTTTGGCCTCACTGAACGTGTCAAATTTCACTGCAGCTCCCTCTTCCTTATAATCCTTCGCCTTACCCATAGGCGTTAGATTATCGTAAGGAAGTGGCTTCACAAGATTGCTACCCCTGGCATTCATGCCCATCATAGGGTCAACATTGCCAGTTCCCACACCTGGCATTCCATGCATTCTGGCCATGTTTCCAAACATACCACTATGCATACCGGGCTGCATGCCCCCATACATGTTTCCTTGCATTCCGGGCTGCATGCCCCCAAACATGTTTCCTTGCATACCAGGTTGAAAACTAGCTCCAAAATTCCCTGGCATACCCATGCCTCCCTGAGGATAACTCCTAGTCATGGATTGGAACACAGAGCCACCACCAAAATAGCCTCGATGCATAGACTGCTATGGAATAGGTGGCTGTTCGAAAAAGGAACTCTGTGAGTTTGCACCAAAAGTGTTTTGCATGTTCGGAAACTGTCCAAAAGAAGGATCCTGTGGGAAGGCACCACTATTGCCCTGAGGTGGGTTCTTAGAACGCACTTTCTTCTTCTTCTTTTCAGGCTCAGAACGGGATCTCATAAATCCAGCAAACTTCTCACTTTGAGTGAGCTGCATAAACACATCCATTACTCCTGCCAAACGATTTTTAAACTGAGCATCATCTTCCTCTTTACTAGGCATGTCTTCTGGCTGTGTTACATCCTCATATTGTGCATCTTCTGCAGCCTGTTCTCATGCAAGAATATCCTCAGATTCATTTCTCTCACAAGAGAGGCCTCTTGCTCTTCCTCTTCAGCATAAAAATATTCATCTTCTGTGTCTGACATACTGCTGAATTTTCAGCAATGGCTTTCCTCGAGACAACCACGAGCTCACTCCCTTAAGAAAGTTGATGATGGGTCCCGGCATCAGAACCTTGAAACCGGCCTTTGGTAGAAACCAAAGTGCGGTAGACTAGCAGTCACCTATCCAATTGTAGTCCAGACAAATAACAAATGAACAGGGGCTAGAATGCTCCAGAACAAAAAGGAAAACGACACCTGTTGGCCCCAAAGCTTGGCGTCCCTTTCGGTATTTCTTTATTCAAATTCAATGGAAAGTTTAACTGAGTACAACAAAGCTAGTCAAGGAAAGTAAACCTGCATGTCCAATCTGGCAGCCCTCAAGACCTCTTAGCATAGAGGATTCACATACAGATCTGTGTCCCACAAAAGCAACACACTGTGGTCTTCTCTCATCAACCAAGACAATACAACAGGGTAGCCTTGAGCACGCATCTGGCTGTTCCATGTTCATGGCTTCAAACTCAGCCCAAGTACAAATCCACTGTCCAACTCTGTTTCCACCCTTCAAACTGCCATACCCCTCCTCTCACAAAGGGCCAGAAGAAACAACTCTGTAGCAGACATAAGCCAATGGAAAGAAAGAGAGAAAGATATGTTCAACTGTTATGCGCATTCCTGCACCGGATGGATTGACCGTACGAGTCTGTACTTGCAGCCGCCTGTGTCAGCAACTTTGCAGCACACATGTGCACCTGTCCGTATAGATTTGTACTTGCAGCACACGTGTATACCTGTCTGTACTATTCACCCAGCAAGCTGCCTGACTGATGCACCGCTTGAACTGCTGGGCTGGACTGGACTGTACCGGCCTGTACCTATCCGTACAGAACTGTACCTGTCCATACAGAACTGTACCTGCAGCCGCCTGACTAATGCGCTGCTTGCACAGCTGGATAGATGTACCCACCTGTGTGATGCGCCGGCCATTCTCTCTCCACGCAGCGCAGCCAGATAGTACCTGCAGCACACGTGTACGATTGTGTGATGCGTCGGTTGTCCGTAGTACAGAACTGTACCTGCAGCACACGTGTGTACGGCTTCTTGCAGGCGACCAGTTCCTCCCTGTTCTCCACGCAGCCAGTCTCGACTCCTTCTCAAAAAGCAAGAGAGAGAGAGAGAGAGATGGAAAGGAGGCATGTACTCCAAAAGTGGAGTAGCCCTCTCTCCATAAATATCTTAGTGGCCCTTTAAAGTTTATTAAACTTTCTAAGGGCCACCCAAGATTTGTTAACCTTAAAAACTTAAAAACCTTGGTCCCCATTCATACTTGGGATTGTCCACACGTATTTCTTTTGTCCGGACTCCCAAGTATGCATCTTTAAAAATTTACCTTGCATTTATCTTGCTCACCAACCACCATGCTCACACTTATGCTGTTCCACTTTCATAGGGTCATGACACCCCTCACCAATTGTATCTTCCGGGCATCCGAGGAAAGGGTGAAACTCAAAGTGAGCATTCCAACATTTCACTACAGTTGAGCATTCCAACATTTGAGCCAAGAGTTTACAACCTCATGTATCCTCTCCTTCTCGCCCGCAAATGCATCCGGCATGAACGAAGGAGCAGCTCCAACCGTTCTTGGTGTAGTGGTTGTAGCAATAACCGCTCTCTGCAAAAGCACCACGTGCTCCTGTAACTACTGAATATCAGCCTGTAAATTAGCCTAGAGTTTTTTCGTATGCTCCTCAAAGTAAAATTTTCTCTACCCCCTTGACCTCTTCCCACTCGGACTCCACGTGATCCCCTTCAGGCTGAGGATGCTCCTCGTGATCTGATAGGCTGACATGAATCTGGAAATCTTCAACTAAATATCGGCTTGTAAATCAGCCCGGAGTTTTGTCCTCTGCTCTCAAAGTATGTTTTCTCTACACCCTGGACCTCTTCCTGCTTGAACTCCTCATGATCCCCTTTGGACTGAGGATGCTCCTCATGGTCTGACATGGTGACATCAAGCTCTCCGGAGATCTTCCGCCATGGATGAAGTGAAGGAAGCAAAGCGTCTACTCTTGCAAGAAAACCTATGTGCCGATTCTGAATTTAGAAACTTAAAAGGAGAAACTACACTTTCACGAGAGAAAAGATGTGAAAAAATACCTCCTACCTATCCTACTAGAATAGACTTTATGTAGTAGTCTTAGGAGTAAGGTAGCCGATCCCATCTCACTCAGAGAGGTGAAAGATTCTAGGGTTAGTAAGAGTAACCCCAGAGATTAGTAAGCCTTGCCTAGAACTAAATAGCGGCCCGAATCCTTCTTCTGTTTGAGGTAGAATCTTTGGTTGATTTTGATAGCCAAGGACATCGCCTGCTTGCCTTATTTGAGTACTTTCCCTTCCTCCCATCCTAATAGCCGAGAATAACTTCGTTTCGGAAGGATCTAAGGAAGTTAGCCCTTCCAACTAGGTAGATCTAGTCTTAGTATAGTCTTAGTATATGGTAACTGATAGGGGAAGAAATTGAGTATAAAGAATAATTACAAAAGTAAATTAAGTAATAGGATAAATGTAACTAGCATAACTAACTCCTGCATGATAGGAAATCGGAGTACCAAAGACATGTCACAGATGATAGAGAATGCTATGATGGCAAACGGGTTACTCACTGGAGTCTCATTTGGATTTAAAGGAAGTAAAAGCTCAAGCAAGAAATCTGAAAAGTCACAACATGCTTCGCGTGATGCAAAAGGGTCTACAGAGAAGCGGTATAAGAAGTTACCAATGCCCAAGAGAACTCTTGAGGAGAGACAGGCTTTGATGGATGCTCGGAAGTGCTTTTACTGTATAGAGGAGGGACATATGTCTCTTAACTGTCCCAAGAGTAAGTCCCAAAAGGACTCTGACACTAAAGGGGAGCCCAAGTCTAAGAAATCAAAAACTTCTGCAGGGTTAGTCCATGATCTTGTTGGGGCAACCAGGTGGTGAAGAGACTGAGTTGTGTAGGGCATGGGACAGAGTGAGAGATCAAAATGCCTTGATTTTCTTTGACACAGGTGCTAGAGCCAACTTTATTTCACTGGATTTGGCTGGCCGACTGGGGATCCGCGTAGAGGAGATGGGGCCTTTGTATGAGGCTAATATGGCTTGTTCTGGGTATGCAAAACCCGTTACTCCTATTATTGGGAAGCTCAGGCTTCATGTGCAAGGTTATGTGGACAATGAGGAGTTCTTCATCATGTCGCTTGATGGATGTGATGTTTTGTTGGGTATGCCATGGTGCCATAGAGTACATGCGGTGGTGGATACATACAACAGGAAGATTACTTTGACTTATAGAGGGAAAGAGCATATTTTGGATGTAAAGTTTCAAGGGGAAGCTGTTCCTATTATATCAGCTTCGGTAATTTCATCAGTGAAATGAAAAAGCATCTTTTCGCATACTTGATTTTTGTAAAGGATGCTAAAGATGATGAGTCTAAATCTAATTTGTCTATGTTAGATAAAGACAGGACTAATTTCTTACGTGAGTTCCAAGATTGTTTTTTCGAGTCATTGCCAGGAGAGCTTCCTCTGGAAAGGCTAGAAGATCATGCTATTGATCTGATTTCGGAGAGTACTCCACCAAATAGACCACCGTACCGCGTTAGTGCAGTCCAACAAGAAGAAATTATGAGTCAGGTACAGGAGTTGTTGAATAAAGGGTTGATCCAGCCTAGCTCATCGCCCTTTTGCTCACCTATGCTCTTAGTACAAAAATGTGTATAGATTACAGGGCGCTAAACAAGAATACCATCAAGAATCGATTCCCTATTTCGAGGATCGATGACATATTGGACCGCTTACAAGGCTCAACAGTCTTTAGTCGGATAGACTTGAAAAGCGGGTATCATCAGATACGCATTAGACTTGAGGATGTGCACAAGACAGCATTTCGAACCACTTTTGGGCTATATGAGTTCTTAGTTATGCCCTTTGGTTTGATAAATGCTCCTACCACATTTAACAGGATGATAGACAGGATTTTTCGGCCTCATAGAGCATTTGTGGGCACATTCTTTGATGATATGATTGTGCATTCACACACAGAGGAGGAGCATAGGAAGCATTTGGCCATTGTGTTTGAACTCCGGAAGCATAGGCTGGTCACTAATAGCAAGAAGAGTGAGTTCTTCTTGTTGGAAGAGATTCACTTCTTGGGACATATTGTGTCTAAGCATGGAGTCCGTATGGATCCTTTGAAAGTGGAAGCAAATCTCAATTGGCCAGATTTGAGGACCGTGCATGATGTACGCAACTTTTTGGGATTGTGTTCCTATTACAAGCGGTACATACGATATTTTGTTGAGATTGCTTCGCCCCTTCATGCCTTAACAAAGAAGGCAACTCCGTTTAGATGGGCTGATCAAGAAATTACAGCCTTTAAAAAGCTTACAGAAAAGCTTACTTTCGATCCCATATTGGTATTACCGGATCTTCGAAAGGCTTTTGTTATCCAGTGTGATGCATGTGGAAACAGCACTAGGACAGTTCTCATGCAGGAAGAACATGTGATAGCCTATGAGAGCCGTATATTGCAGAATGCCGAGAAGCATTTACAGGTTTATGAGAAAGAGATGTTGGCTATAATTCATGCTCTTTCTACATAGAAACACTATTTGCTTGGGGCTGATTTCACTGTGCAGACAGATCATCAGACCTTGCGTTATTTCCTCACGCAAACTAAACTTTCTGAGAAGCATATGCAATGGGCTAACTTTTTGTCTATGTTCCACTTTCAGATTGTTCATGTGGAAGGTAAAAAGAATGTTGTGGCAGATGCTTTGTCAACGCAAACCACAGGTCTCTACAGTTTCACTTGCTTATCATCATGAGCTTGATGAGATGAAAGAGCAGTATGCCCATGATGAGGATTTTGGAAGGCTCTATGATCAGATGTCTGAGGGTCAGCGGCATGATCATTATACTCTCAGGGATGGTTTTTTGTTGATGCATGGTAGATTGTGTGTTACCAGGCAATTACGACTCAAGGTTATGATTGAAAGTCATGCTCCACCGAATGCAGGTCATAGAGGTATTGACGCCATGGTAAAAGCAGTTGAGACTTTTTTTTATTGGCCGACTTTGAGAAGAGATGTTGATGCTTTTGTTAGGCAATGCATCGTATGTCAGAAGGTGAAGTTTGACCATCAAAAGACACCAAGGTTACTTCAGCCTTTACCTATTCCAGATAGACCATGGGACAGCATTGCCATGGATTTTATATTTGATCTTCCAAGAACACAAACGGGGAATGATGGCATTACATTCAAGTAAACATCTGAACAGTACAACCTCAATCAACTATACATCCAGCCCATGTTATGGGTCAAATTAACCCGATTTCAAATGCATATTGTGTTTATGCGTCTTCTAATCAAATTGCAGATCAGCAAAGGTAAACATCCAAAAAATGACCTGCTCTTTTGCCCTATTGACACTCAAGGGGATAAAAAGGTTTCCTTTGGAAAATACGTATATTTCCACAATCCAAAACACTTTTTGCAACTAGCATGGAAATTGATGTGCTTCTGGCAACCTTCATATGAATAGCCTAGACTGAATGCAATGCATGTGACCGAGGACAGTGTGCCTAGCATCTATACTTCCTCATACTTGTACTGCTACAAAAATTTCACAAGATACGCCCATATATCCAATCACTAGCTTTCCTAATGTTAATAGTTCAGACGTGTGTATACATAGATTATGGCACGGACCATAAAAGTCAATATTAGAGGCAAATCTGCTTCAGTAGAAAAAAAAAATTGATAACTATACACCTAGTATTAAAGAGATAAAGAGACAAAAAGAAGTGCTATCAGCGATAGTTATCTGCTTCTGGCAGGGAAGGACCTACAAAGCTAGAGAGCCCACATACGTGAGGTACCACGTTGCCACTTCTATTTCCTTGCTGTGCAACCAGTGCCGTGTTACAAGATATAAAATCTCCCACTACTTTCATCCTCGAGGCTCCTGCTTTGCAACATTTCTCAAGTTACTTACAAAGACAAACATAGACTGCTATTGCATATAACAGACAAACAAAACAAATCCAAAAAGAAAGGAAGAGCATAAAGCGGATCTTTCTCACCAAAATATTATAATGGTCAGTCATCATAGCTGTAAAACCTGCCAGCAGATGATGCTCCTTCTGGAAGTGATAGATAAGCGTGAAAGTTTTCAAAAGAGTATAAGATATGTTACAAGATTCACATAAGTCCACATAAATTAAAAATGAGATTACAAACATTGACTGCTCCAACCAGTGATTTATATGCTCACTTTGCAAAACAAAAGACAGAATGTAAACAACAGAATGTACAGGTAGCTGTATGCAAATAGTGGTTTAAGTAGACTCTAGTCTATAACCTTCTCTAATCCTTGAACGATCAATCAACCCCCCCACCCCTCCTTTTTTATCCCACGGTCCAAACGTCTAATCAAAGTTTATTGAGGATACCTGGTTCATGCTGTACAATGCTTCCACCATTTCAACTGTTAGATTTTGAACTGTGCCATCTACATCATGTAAACTATGAATTAACAAGTAAATGCTATCAACCTTTTCTTTAGAATAGCCTATGGTATACAACGCTCCTCCAACTGTCCGGTACACTTCTTCCACTTCGATTGGTAAGTACAGATCCCACGCAGCAATACACTAACTTCAATTCACAACACTACTGTATCAAGAGTTTTGCCAGCTAAATCTTACCTTCTTCCAATCCCTTCCATGGTGTCGATAGGACTGATAAAAGTGCTTGAGATCATCTTCCGACCACGGAGGAACTAGCAGATCTGACAGCTTTCTCTTATGCAGGGAAAAACCAAAAAAACAGAGTCAGTTGAAACCTCCTCGTCGAGACTTAAAGAAAGCAAACTCTCCATAATATCTCTTCTTCCTTTTGGTCAAAGAAAAAGTGAACATAGTTCTTTGTTTCAGCAGTGGTACTAGCGTGTCCAGAGATCGTGTAAGTGCCCCTTTGGAAGCTCATCGGAGAGAAGTTACTAGCAAGAAAATGCAAGGGCAGAGAGCGGAAGGAGCAGCTCCAAATTGGTGTGTCCACACTAGCTCAAACAAATAGAGATTCCTACTTTCCCTTACCACCGTCTCACCTGTCAGTTTTGGCCACCTTAGAAAAGTTCACCAAACATGATGCACATGTCAACCGAAGGAAGTAAAAGCTGCTCTACAAGATTAGCATGGAAAGTCAGAAATGTATGTTGTGCTGACATCTGTCCAAACCTAAGGGAGTTGGTGTTGAAATGTACAATGTAAAATATGTGAGAGTGAATCTTGGGCTTGAGTATGTGAACGCCCCCTAGAGGTGCTAGATATTATGTGTGAATGGTGAGAACCACATAAATGAACGTGGAAAAGGAGATTCCATATGACATGATAACATGTAAAGTTGATTGGGTCAAGGCTATCTATATTAGAAGCCTCATTGTATGGTTCATTAGTGATATGCAATAAAATTGAGTGTTGGGTGTATTTCTTTCTCTCTCTAGCAATGGTTTTCTTGGTGTGGTTTAATCCACCTTAGTTATGCTTATCTATGTTATTAATCACCATGATCAATCCCATATTAGTATTTTTAACATGGTATTAGAGCTAGGATGCGCTCTTGATCATGGTGCATATCTATGTATAGTTTTCTTGTTTATGAGGTTATTTGATTAAGCATTATTTTCATTTTATTATGAAAAAAACGAAGCACGCTCATTGTCATTAGTATTGCATTTGGAGAGAGATTATGTTGTTGATGATTGGAGAGATCATGAAGCTACCTACAAAGCTGAAAATGGAGATTTCAACAATATGAAGTCCTTTGAAGTCTACATCGTCAAAACAAGAAGTTGCCAAGAAGAATTTCACACCAAGCAAAGGTTGGTTTTGTGAGTTTTGTCTCAAGAAATTTCAGAAAAGGATTACTATTTTGGGATGTGTGAATCCCTTGTTACCTTGCAATTTGGCAAGGATATGAGGTGCATGCTTGTTCATATGAAGACAAGCAATTATAGCCTAGTTGTAGTCCATAATCAAGCATGTCAATTGGGACATGGCTCATGGTTTTTCTCACGAAAGATGAGCAATGTTATGTGGAAGCAATGGAAGACTTTCACAATGTTATGTACCTTTGGTTTCTCAAAAGAAACATGTGAAAGAGCATCCTTGAAGATTGTGCATGCAAGGAAGAAAGCATGCAAATTTGTGAGCTCAATGAGAAGCTTGTGGGAGCCATATTGATGGTTGTTTGAAAAAAAAGGTTTTGTCAAGGCAAAGTCTTTCACACCAAGAAGCAGCTAAGAGGCAAGCTACAATACTATAAAGAAAGAGGCCTCACAAGAGTTAAGACAATCTCAGTGTAAGGTTCCTCCTCAGTCGTCCTGAATAATGTATAAGTTTTTACCTATCTCCTATTTCAGAATGCAAGAAAAATATTTTTTTCTCTTGTTTTGGCCTAGAAAGAGAAAATATTCTAGAGAGAGATAATTCAGAATTGAGATATTTTTGGATATAAAATTCCTCCTAACATCTAAGATAAATTCCTCTGAAATAGAAGTTCAAAATGAATTTTTCAATGTGCATTAGGAATTAATTGAATATGTGTATTAGAGGCCTTAGCCTAAGGGTCCACATTTTTAAAAAAATTTGGATTAAGGTCCAAATAAGGTTCCAGAGGGCCAATAGGATTAATCCAAGTGTTGGGATGAGATAAATACAAAGAATAAAAGAAAATATCCCAAAAATGAGTAAATGCTCACATAAGATGAAGAGTTGACTGAGTACAAGGTTTATTAGTTAAAAATTAAGGTATATTAGTAAAAAAATAAGATATTTAGGTAAAATGATGCATTTTTGACACCTCAGTAAGGTGGGAAATCCAGTTGAGGTAGGCGCCTTTTTTTATCGTCATTGCTTGGGTTTTTTTAATTCAAAAAAATATGATATTTTTATCTCTCCTCTCTCTTGGAGCAAACTGGATCAAAAAGGAAGCCAAACTGATCCAAATCTAGATTGGATCAAACTGAAGCTGGAAGGCTCTAGAACCTAGTTGGGCATGGTTAGTGGCCTCCCTCACCTATAAATAGACCCTCAGTCATTTGTATTTTCATATTCGAGCATTACCATCCAATATTTTCTCTAAATTAGCTTATTTCTATTATCTCTCTAATTTCCCTCTTCTCTTGAGAGCTTTGGAGCTTCTCTCTCCTCCAACCTCTCTTGGAGATTACTCTCTCTCTCTTGGTGGCCAAGGACTTACTTGGAGGCTTCACTTCTAGCCAAAGAAACAAGCCCAAATCCAAGGTAAACCTATTTTAATGGTTTTTTTTCAATTCTCTCTCAATGATTTTCTTCTTCTCAACCCCTCTAAAGCTTGAGAAGCTTTCTAAGCAATGATTTTTCTTCAAATCAAGCTATTCCAAAGATTCATAATGTCTATTTAGATTAATGTTAATATTTATACTTAATCTTAATGTTTTTCTTTAAGAAAATCTCTCTCTTGAAAAGATTAGTCATTCCTATGGCTAAATACTTGGTAGAAGGATGATTCTTATTCATAATCTCTTTACCTTAAGCCAAACTCTATGCTTGACAAGCTAGAGAAAGAGATTAGTTATTTTTATGATTTTTAATCTAGGAAAAAGAAAGATTAATTCTTTTAATCTTGTTTATGGTATGGAAAAATCATATAAATTCATCCTAAATTTAAAGGAGGTTATGCTAAAATTTTCAGAAATGAGGAATGATTATTTTAGTCTAATCTAGAGAACTAATCATAATTATGATTATAATTTGCATTAGGGAACATTTGAACATAAAAAGGGCCCTGTAAGGATCCCTAATTTTGAGGAATTAAGACTAATTTTATTAAGGCTTAAGGAGACAAACCTCATAATGACATCTAATTTTAAGGAATTAAGACTAATTTTATTGAGGCTTAAGGAGACAAACCTCATAATGACGCCTACTTTCGGCCCTAAAAGTAAGGGATCTCTCTAGTTTTCCCTCTCTAGGATTTTCACTCTGGGATTCTCTTTCTAGCCACTAAAACTCTCGAAACATCATCAATCTCGTCCATATAGGGGCTCTAAAAATATTTTTTATTACAATTCAAAATAATTTTCAATCACATTCATTATGTTTCTGAAGTTTCCTCTAAATTTCATATCAACAGTCATTAAAAGACAATCTTGTTTAATACACTTTCATTGCGTTTTTGAAGTTTCCACAAATTCTAAATCAAGTCATTAAAAGACAAGGAAAACTTACGTTTTTTTATTTAAAAGTTTAATTTAAATTTGAATTTTCGGATATGCTAGCAATTTAAAATTTATATTTCATAGCAAACCCACCTAAAAACCGTTTTCTTCATTGATTACTATCACATCTCCTCTCTGTCCGACTCAACAACTAAAAGATTCTCTCTCTCTCTCTCTCTCTCTCTCTCTCTCTCTCCCAAGCCCTTCTCTCTTTGCAGTAGGTCTCTCTTTCAAGCTTCTCTTTGGGATCCAAGCTATCTACCATCTTCCATTGTGTCTACTATGGCACTCACAAAAATAACAAACACCTCAAATTCATCATGATCGAGTGAGGAAGGTAGACTTGCATATTCGCATCTTGAATGAATATGCACCTATCAGAAAGGAACGTCTAAACGCACAGGAGAAGCAAGAAAGAAGACAGCAGGGTCATTGTAATGTGGATCTTTGGGTTGATGGGTATTTATATCCTAATGATCCTTCTTCAAATTTCTCTCCACCTTTCATAGACCTATCCTCATTCATTCATTTTGTTGGAGAGGGTGAGAATGGGCTCCTTGGATATTGCACAATGCTTAAGTATATGTGATGCATGGAAGGTTCAATTTCTAAACTCACAAATTCATAGCTTGCAAATCACTTTGAGTAGTGTGCAACAAGCTCTCGAAATTATACAAAATAATATTTTACTGCTACAGAGAGAGGGCAAAGAGAAAGAGGACCACATCCTCAAGTTACAGGATACAATCTCGCATATGAAGAGCACACCCATGGGAGCTAGAGAGCGAAAGAGGACAATGAACAACATTCAGACACTTGCAATTGGTGGTGGTGCTCTAAAGTGAGGAATTCATGCAACAAGGTTTGTTTGATTTTTGGTTATAAGTTATTCTTATTAAAGTGTATCTATAGTTTGATTTTTTTGTTATAAGTTATTCATGCAGCAAGGTTTGTTTGATTTTTGGTTATAAGTTATTCTTATTAGAGTGTATCTATAGTTTGATTTTTTTCATTAACTGTTAATTCATTATGTAATATTGCTACTATAAGTAATCTTTGTTAGTTCATTATAGGACCTTTCTTAAAGATGCGTGTGGTGATAATGGTCCTCAAGATATTGCAGATATGTTACATAGTTGCGTGAGAAAATATGACATTCTTTCCATAGTTCGAGATCCATGCTACAAGAAGGTATGACAGATACTTGCAAATGAGATAATGAAAGATAAAGCTAACATTTTAGGCATTGATGAAGTTCAGGATGCATGCGATGAAGTGGGCATAAGCACAAAAGGATACCAGGCTCTCCATCAATTACTGCAAGATACACTTCGCAAACAAGGCATCACATGAAATATTTTTCTTACCCCAAGAAGATTAAGATTAGCAAAGAGGACATGCAATGAAGATGTGCAACATAAGATTGGAGAGTACCATTGCGTCAATGATGTGCTGACCATTAGAGCTTGGGAAAAAAAGCGAGGCAACAATGGTAATATTGTGGTTCCTTACAAAACGAGTTCAACAATGGTAATATTGTGGCTCCATACAATGAGTTCAACAATATATTTGTTGAGCTACAATGTCTTCAAAAAGTTATGATCTTATTCTATGCATTACCTAATAATTGTAAGTAACTTTTATCTCTTGCAAAGTAGTTGAAAAAGTCTATGAAAAATCAAAGCTTATTTAATTTTGTTTGTCATGCAAGGTGACAAAGTTAGCTTTGTGCTGAAAATGGATGAGTGTCACATTGTGAAAGGAAAGAGGATAGAGCGAATGAGTATCACACTCATGAATGAGGCTATGGCATATGCAAAAAGTTCAGAGTTATCATCTTTTCTCAGTGAAGACACATTTGAGGGAAATACTGAGATCAACCAAACTCCTGATAGGGAGAGGATTTGCAAGCTAGACCTTCCCTCATATAGTGTCCAATCTGAGAGAAAGAGATATGGTGACTTGGGGCATTTGAAGTACCAAAAGAGACACATGAAGTTCTCGCTTGGATGTTTGATAGGATGCCCTGGATTACCACTGTCATCAAAGCACAAATTCAGGGAGAAAAACTTGAGGTAGAGGGCAAGGGCACTTATACAGTAGATTGGCATTTGGGGGGTGACCTGAAAAGACAATAAAGTGCTTGCTTGGGTGTCCAGAAGGTGCCAACACCCCAAATCCTTGTCTGTGGTGCATGAGAATGGTGAGGGAAAACAAACAAAAGTCGAGAAAGAAGAGGATGCTTGAGAATCAAGATATTGAGCACGACCCCATGGACGATGCTGGCAACTGGGTTGGAGGTGTCTTGTCTGCCAACATGCTAGCTGTGCCAAATAGGCATTTTAGAGACCCAGAATGGAATCCTATAATTCCATTTGACCTGAAGAATGTCCACTTCTGTACATTGCATGCATTCATGCGTGTGTTTGACCGTTTACTCAAGTGTCACACATAGATTATGCATTTACCATGCAAGGCAAAGAACGATAAAAAGAAGCTCTTCATAAAGTAGAGCAACTACTCAACTCAATTGGATGCCATGGTGGCAATGTGTAGATTACTGTTAACAAAAAGACCTCTTCCATGAATCATGAGGTTGCACAACAAGTGTCCATGAGTGGAAATAAAGAAAGACATTTTTTGGAGAAGCCAAAAAATGCCAAGGACTCAACCAAGCCTTGGAACTTGTGGAAGGATTTATGCAAATGTACAACATTTGACTACACCAATTCAAGCCTTGTAATTCTACGTGAGAAGGTTTGGTCAGACTTCAATAAGATGGTGAAACTTTTGACCAAAAGCAGGACAACCACAAAGGAGCAACAAAAATTTAAAGACGAACTTTCTAATTTTATGAAGTCCATGGTTGATACATGGGATGAAACCAACATTATGCACTACATGGTAAACACATTTGCTCCTTCCTACAAGCTATTAAGAAACGAGTATGAATAACTACTGACTCTCTTAATTTTTTTGCAGCACATTCTTTATGCTCATGGTATATACTTCATGAATGAGTATGGTTCTCTGGACATGTGGAGCACACAAGGAATGGATAAATCTCACTATCAAGCTAGGGGAGTATATTTTAAAAACACCCGGCATGGAGGAGAGAAGACTCATACAAATTACCTCAAGGAGATGTTTAATTGGTTTTACAGATACGCTTTTGGAGGACGAAAATTATCCATGGAGTATGAGTAATCTAGCAAGGACAGCACGAAATAATGCCAAACAGAGAAGATCACTAAAGTGGAAAGCTGGCACACGACCAGCACATCATGCAGCATGGAGATCTTCCACGAAGATGCATAGGAAGAATCTGGAAGTAGAAACAAGTTTTTGGAATAAAGTTGTAAACATTTTTGACTTAGGAAGTAAACATTAGAAGAAATTTGTAAAGCTTTTTGACTTGAAAATAAAAAATAATTGTACCATTCCATTATATTGAAGATTTACAATGAAAATATTTACAACGAAAAGAGCTAATTGCTCTTGAGTCTCTTCTCTTCTTGCTCCCCCTCTTCGATAGGCATTTTCCCTCTATAACGCAAAAACCTCTTATGACTATAGCCCTTGAGTGACTTTACATCCTCCACTCCTGCACCTAGGACATAGCTTGAATAACATAGAAAATAACCTGTACGAGAAGGCTAAAAACTAGGGCCGTATCCAAAGATATGGATGGCAGCACACTTCTCTCTATAAGCATGACTTTATGTATATTATAAGGTATAAATGCATACCTTGTATACCTAGATAGGGCTTTCAGTGTAAGGAGTGAAATCTCTACATCCTTGGAGTACTTGCTATGATATATAATAAATATATTTTTGTTGATAGAAGAGACGTAGTGTGTAAGAGTGGCGTCTTGCCCAACTCTTGCACAACCAGCACCACCTCGTCCAAGAAATCCATCGGTGTCATCAAGCTCTATCTGCATTGACAAAGAACCAGGAGGGAACAAACTAAAGTAAGAAATAATTCAAATAGACTGAAGCAATAAGAATTAAACCAGACAAACTAAGGAAATAATTAATTTAGGTAACAGAAGCAATAATTTACCTTCTGGTTCTCATCCTCCTCCAACTTCGCTGCATCCTAAAGGTTGATGGAGCCCTCTTCATTTTCTTGGTCAAGTTCGGAAACAGGTTCCTTACCAAACTCAGAAATGCCCATATCCTGCTGAAGGGCTTGAAATTCTTCCTCTGAAGGAAGAGAAGCTTCATTCTCCTTAGCTTTTTTAAAGCACAAGGACATTGCTTCTGTGGCCTCTAAGAAGTTTTCTGTCACTTATGTGTCCAATGCGAGAAATTCATCCTAATGCTCATTCTCTACATCGAGAACATCGGACGCAGCTTCACAACCATCTGCTACTATAGCAAGACAGTAATCCTCCCTAAAATTGTAATACTTCCCATTAATTAGGAAGGACGGTAGCCCAGGCATGACAAAATTGGATGTCAATTGCTTCCCATGACGGATGATGTTCCTTCATCAATGATGGTGGAGGCCTTAAACTCTGCCACATCAAAATTTGTGCTGAGAAGTTCCTCCTCCTTCTCGGACACAAGGTCCAGGACCTCTTCTTTTGTAGACTGAGCACTTGAAATAAAGGACTATTCTGATTTATCAGTCCTTCCTTTGAGCTCCTCTTTTGTGTAATCCTCCTTATCAACATGAAGAAAGAGATAGGCAACAAACCCAAAATGATATTCTAGCAACCTGCATTTCCTGCCATGCACTGGGCACATGTCAACACAAATCTTGATACGTTGATCATCTGAGTAAGTGTCCCACCTCTTCGACATGCTTGAATTCTGAGATGAGGTGACTGTGAGGCTTGACATGTGGACATACATAATGGACCCATAAGAGATGGTCCCTCCGTTGACCAACCTGCAAACGGTCTCTCCACTCTCCCTCTAGGGATGTCCTTGCCATGTCCTTGATAATCTCCTCCAGACTGAAAGGAACGTGTTAAACATAGGCTCTACATGGCAAAGGGATTTCTCCTACCCAGCCCTCCTCTCAGCAGATCAAAGAGATGCTCTGTGGCACTAGGCTCCTCCTTAATCTCCTCCAACAATAAATCATGCACATCATCTGCAGCATTGTACAAGTGAGAACCCTTAACCTCCATCGCTTCTCTGATCCGGGGAAGATGAGGAGTACTCAGAAGAAATGAACACGAATTGGAGCCTTTCTTAAGTAACTGGAGAAGCGACAACTGTCAGTAATAGTAGTGGGATAATTCCAGTAAATAATCCAAATGAATAATAAGATATTCTACTACTTCTCCCATATTTTGCACCCTCCTCGCCAAAAAGGCTCGAAACACCAGTTCCATTGATAATTCCATCGATTACCCATTGATCAAAAAATACGACTAGCTTACTCATAAAGACATTGTAGTAATAATTGATGTAACCTCAATTTAGTGACCAACCTTGAATGAAATGTCCGGGTGGAATCCGTTCACCGTGCGATAAGGGGAAAGCAACGATGCTGGAATGCACCTATCGCATCATGGTGGATGGTATGGCCTTGAATGACTCGCACTGTGGACGCACCGTGAATGGTATGGAAAGTGAGAAAATTTTGAGTGCAGAGAAAAGTAGAAAAATAACTCGCACCATCTTTATATAGGTCAAATAATAGGGCTGATGTCACATGATTGAGGATCGAACACCACATGTCGAAGGGATTATGTCATTGTTGATTCACGAATTGCCATGTGTAGGGCTGATGCAGTCAACGCATGATTGCGTTTTGCTCTATAAAAAGGAGGAATATTTTCTCTTCCACGGTTTTTTTCACGATTTTTTCCAATTGTGTTTCTCCACACTTTGCTCGTGTAACTTGCTCACTTGATCCATCCCAGCCCTTGTTTCAAGCGCTTGTAAGTTTTTCTCTCTCTTCCCCTTTTCTTTTGCTGATTTCGTTCACGGTGTGATATGGCAATTCTCCATGTGAAATCGAATTGACATATCGCTCCATGGGCAGTTGGGTGAATTTTATATAAGAGATTTCGTTCATGGTGCAATATATCTATTCTTCATGTTTTTGAATTGAAATATCGCTCCGTGGGGGACGGGTCTGAAAATTTTATTGATAAGTTCTTGTTTTGTTCACTGTGTGATATATTTATTCTCCATATTTTCTAATTGGAATATCGCTCCGTGGTGGACGAGTCTAAAATTTTTATTTATAAGTTCTTGTTTCGTTCACCGTGCGATATATCTATTCTCAATATTTTGGAATTGGAATATTGCTCCGTGGTGGACGGGTCTGAAAATTTTATTTATAAGTTCTTGTTTCGTTCACTGTGCAAAAAGAACGTTGGTCTAGATTTGGATTCCCCGTATCGCGCGATGGATGGTGCCTTCTCTTTTCTAGTGCTGTAATGGCGTGCACAAAATAAACTGTCAGGAGAGTTTTAGTGCCAGAGCCAGATCCAGCACCTGATCCAACGCTGAATCGAGTTTCGGCTCTAGAAATTCCAGAGAAAACAGACCGTCATGACGTCTTAAGTGAACCTATGCTTCCTGATGTCAAACCCAGCACCAGTAGGAACATTTCAAAGGCCAGGTTCACTTTGTAGAGGCAAAGAAAAATGTTTGCGGAGATATGGAAGGTGCAGGCGGCTGTCAATCTCTTCATCCCCAAAGCTCCTTTCTTGAGGATTGTCAGATCCATAAGCGAAAAAATAAAATGGAAAGGTTACTTTAAATGGCAGAGTAGCACCGTCGCATGTCTTCAAAGAGTCATGCAAGGACTTCCTTATATAGACTTATTAAATGATAGTAACATTTGTGCTACCCATGCCAGGAGGGTCACACTAATGGACAAGGACATGACATTAGTAAGTAAAGTTAGGTATAGGTATGATAAGTTCATGCGACCTCTACCATTCAGGGATAGGAAGGCAACATAAATCCTCCCCATTCCTCCTGCTTTGAAGCAGAACATGGCTTCTGACAAGTTGGTTATTGAAGAGGTGACAACAGCAAGTCCACAAGGGCTTAAGAGGCTTGTAAAGGGGCCGGATCTGAAAGGAAAGGAGACATTAGAAGAGAATGTCAATAGGGATGATTTAGCAGAAAACCTTCTAAAGTTGGAGGGAGAGAATAACGATAGACTTAAGGCAGTGCCTGGTCAGATTATATGTAATGTCTCGTACAGCGTCAAGTAGGAGGATTACCTCCATATCGCTCCAACGGATGTTTATATGCTCGTTGTTGAAAAGAATAGAGAGATCAATGATAGTATTGTGCTTACTTGTTTAAGGTGTGTACTCTTCACCTTTTTTTGAATGCTTTCTTATTTTGATTTCTTTTTTCCTTTCCTAATGTTTTTAATTCAATCTACAGGGTACTGTTGAAAAAGAGCTTTTGCTAGATCAGGCAAAGCAAGTATATATTTGTGATCCTTTGGTATCAACTATCTTGATTGACTCGTTGAGGTCTGACGAGGACCTTGCTCCTTATTTCCAGGGAGTTAGTCCAGGTACCTACTTTGTTGTGCTGCCATGTATAGAGAAGTATGTATTTTCTTTGGATTTCAAGCTGTTGATGGAATTTAAGTTATTAGTTGCCTGCGTTAGGTTTTTTTTTAAATTTTAACTTTCTCAATTTTAGAGGGCACTGGTTTGCTTGTTTAATAAATGTGGTGAAATGCTGGACAATTTTTATGAATAGCCTTCTCGGAATGCACGGGTAGTCTAAATTGTAAGTCATTATACTTTATATTGTTTCCTTCTTGCTTCCTAATTGTTGATTGTAAGTCATTCTTTATATTGTTAACTATAGGGCATGTAAGAGGGTGATTGCATTGATTGAAACTCTATGTCCTGAATTGAAAAAGAATATAGAGTGGAAATTTCTCAACCAACCCATTCCTATGCAAAAGGATTTGCACTCTTGTATTGCTGGCACGTAGGGGCAAATTTTTGGAAATTCCTCCTTTCCAAGTACACTAATTTTGACAGCTGTGTAAGTTTCTTATGTCAATGTAATAGAATTTCTCTATGTTCATTTCATGAGAGATCCTGCATTATTCTAATTGACTTTTATGTTGTTGTATAGTTTGTTCTCTCAGACGAGTTCTAGCTGTGGAGTGTGCGGGCAAAGGCAATAAACATTATCCTCAATAATGCAATTACGCTTGATGACCCTGACTCGCCACTTCCACCAATTTGCTGGCACTAGTGCATCAAAGAAGAGAAGAAAGATGACGTTTCATTCCCCTATTAAGCATTTCAACTTTAAACAAGGAGTCCCTGAGAAGGGAAGCAAGGGCAAGGCAAAGAGAAAGCTTCCATTTGCAGGCAAGGGCAAGGACAAGGTAGACAAGGTGCCAACAAAGGAGGAGGCCAAGATGCCAAAGGCTGAGTCAAAGGAGGAGGCCAAGACTGAGGATACAGAGCCCGAAACTGCTTAGAGGCATTTTGTTTGTCCAGAGACCATTATAAAGATTCTGTATTTTTATTGAGCTTAGCTCATATTTGTATAAACATTCTATATTTTTATTGAGCCCTACTCATTATTGTTTTTGGTGAGTATTGTGCTTTGCCATAGTAAAATAGATTGTTGAGAATTTTTATTCTCATAACTTATCTTTGGCTAAAAGTGAATTTTAAAGACGTTTGCTTCAAAATCGTTATGAGTACTTTTTTGTAGAGTAGACACATGTCCATGTAGGAATTTTTCATCACATTAGTCATTGCTAAGATACAACAGTTCAATGCAACTCTTACAATGACTTCTATTGGGAGTAAGTCCATCGATTTAAGACCTTTCTAATTCTGCACAACATATTTTTCCTCTGTCTTCTTCTCTGGGTTGTTCATCTGAAGAATTATTTGATGCACCTCTTTGGCTTCATCTATCACTTTGTCTACATCTTCAAGGTCTTTTTTGAAGCTTTCAAATATCTAGATAGGTTGGTCATTTGTATCCCCAACAGAGGAATGGGAGTCATCATTAGAAGAAAGAGCTAAAATAGCTGGCCTAGCAACCTTGCTAGGAATAGTCCTC
Source organism: Cibotium barometz (assembly GCF_041138505.1). Classification (NCBI taxonomy): domain Eukaryota; kingdom Viridiplantae; phylum Streptophyta; class Polypodiopsida; order Cyatheales; family Cibotiaceae; genus Cibotium; species Cibotium barometz. Next base: position 49,959,947 of record NC_141076.1, read on the forward strand.
TCATTAGAAGAATTTGCATCCATGGGCGGCTTCTTCATATAGAGCTTATAAGTTGTAAGATATTATGTTCTCAATTCCCTTATGGACTGGTCTTTATATACTGTTTTGGATGGACTCCCATGTGCTGTAAATCTGTGTGCCACTAAACCATTTTGGAATAGGAACCCTAGTACCTACACTGTACCTACACTGAGCTGACCATTATTGCGCACATACAAGACGGCTTTAGAGTAAATTTGTTGAGTTATAACTTTAATATAAAAATCTAAATTTATAGCTATTATAAGACAAAAATTCATTGCTCAGTACACTTTTTTGAGGGCAAGGACTTTACAAAATTAACATACTTGAAGTAGCTTCAAAATTCACAAAATTCAAAATCCCCATTGAGCGATATACCATCAACATCCCAATCGGGATCTACCAAGGTCTTTGGCTCTAGTTGTTTTCGAATCTTCCTATTGTTCACCTTGAATTATGCTCTGCTAATATCCTCACCTCCCACGATATTGAGGTGCTCTCTAATATTTAGGAGGCTCCAATGTCTACTTGCACCTAAAACTTCCACTGCACCACTGGGCAACCGAACGCATATATCGAGAGGCAAAACAACTTGTTCATCTGCCTGCATTGGGACCCAACTATTCTTTTTCATCCACCGCTCATATAGAAGCGTATGTGTAGTATGGCACAAGCTTTGAGATACCGAAATTGGACACTAGATTCTACTATATTGCACTTGAATGTGTCATCCTTATGTATCCCTTCTACAGTCCTCCACTGGTCTCCAAGCAAGGCTACCATGTGATCACCTTATACCTTCTTACACACAAACATGGTAAGTGTTTGTGAGAAACAAAATCGATTGAACATCTTGGCAAAAAGATGTATTGGGAATACCCAACTAAGACTCACAGATCAAGAGGGCTTTGCAAACTTCAAAGAAGCATCTTTTATTTCATTACCATTACAGTCCAAGCATCTGGAATTGGCCATTCTATAGAAGATAGGGATGGAGATGTGATTATCCGTAGCTTACCAAACCCACCGTCCTGCTTTGGCACCAAATAAGAGTGCCGGTAAAAGAAGACCTTTTCCTTAAGAAGTTTTACAGTTGTTTTACAAGAAAACATTGCCTGACCAATGTCTGCATGCAATGCTTGAAATATTCCGATAAAGCTTTCCAATGGCTCCTCCTCTACCATGTTTGAAGGAAAAATATCTACAAACAAGAAATAAGTTGACTTAGATTGAAACATCTCTGTCAAAAAATCTCACATGGCCCTTTCTACCTGCGATACTTATACAATTGTATGGAAATCGAGTTTGTTGGTGAAGATGGATATCTCGTGCTCTGTAAACATGTTGTACCATGGCCACTAGTTTTCCATTGCTTGCCTTCTTGAAGCTTTGTAAACGACCTCTCCAATGGTGCTCCAGTACATTTCGTCGAACTTGGTGAGGCCCGATTGTATAGCAGGCTGTAGATAAACCCAAGCGCTTTTATGAAATGCCTCTCCCACCCAAGCACCATCATCATCCTTCTTGCTGTGCAAGGATATCTCCTCAATCTCATCTTTTGGTCTTCTTGGTGCGGCCATATCTTCTTGGAAGCTAGAGTAGAAAGGTTATGTTTTAGAGTAAAAAGGAAAGAGATGGGTTTTACGGGAGCCTTGAAGATGAAAGAGATGGAGCTCCGAGAAGGGAGGGAGATTAAGATGGAGGAGAAAGTTTAGGGTTTCGGGCTTTGATAGTTCCATTAGGGTTGGGCAAATGAGATAGAGATGGAAGAGAAAGGGAGGAAGAGTTTAATTTGGACATTCAAGAGGAAAAGCGGACTTGAAAATGAAAATTTTGATTACAATGAAATTTGAGATGGGTTTTTGGGGAGAAATGTGAGTTTTGGGAGGATCTCAAAAATTTCAAAATTTAAGGATTTTTTGAGCCACGAAAAATGGTGAGACCATACCTACCCTAAACCCCTTAACAAGTGTAATTATTAGTACAGAAAGCCTAGTCCCCCTCCCTATAGCCTAGTCTCCCTCCCTATATTCAAAGGAGACCAAATGTGCACAATCCTCTATTCCTATTGGTCTGTTGCTAATTACTTTCATAAGGAAAAGGCCCAAAATATGTCCAAATGCCCCCTAATGGTATGCATAAATCTAATTTTAGTTTAAAAGAGAAGTTTCTATCATATTTTTATTACAAGTTTTCATTTTAAATAGAAAATTGAATATTTTTAGTAATTGCAGCGAAGCTATGGTAAATTTTCTAGAAAAAGATATAAATCTTATTTTTATGCATATTTTTAATAAAGCAAAAAGAAGAATTCCTATCATATTCTAGGTTTAGATATTTTATGCTAAAAGAATGATTTTCATCATATTTATGAAAAATACTTTTTAATATTTATGCATATTTATTTAATTAAGAGAAAAGAGAAATTTTTGATAAATTTTTTTCATGCATAGAATTTAAATGCAAAAGAGAAATTCCCATGATATTCTAGATTCAAACATGTAAATGTTAAAAGAGGAATTTTTGGTATATTTCAAATTATAGATATTTTTATTTATTTAAAAGAGAAACTTTCATTGTATTTAAGTAGAAAAAAATGTCTTAATTAATTTTGATGTTAAAAGAGGAGTTTTCACCATAATTTCACGTAGGAAATTATGGTATCCTAATGATGAACAATAAATTGATCAAAAGAATATTTTAAGATATTTCTATGCGGATTAATTAGTAAAATGATGCATATTCATAATTGGATTATTTGAAAAAAGAGTTATTTTTATAAAATCGCATTATTCTCAAATAAAACTATTTTTAAATCTATTGTGGTCAAAAAGAATGATTTTTTTAAAAATTGGATGTTCGCTTACGGTTGGAAGTCACCGCTGTTAATTTATCTGAAGAAAATCCTTACGAATGAAAGTTAGACATAAACCGAATAAATTTTGGTTAGACCATGACCATGAGAATGGCGAGCCAGTAAATAACTTGCCCATCTCTTGAATCTGAATCAAGCAAAATCTTGTGACCAATTCCAAATCTTAATACGAAAAATAGACTACCGACGACGGCGACTGATTTAGGGAAGTTTTTGTCACGTAGGCTGTAACACCTGTGATGACAGACGGCGGTAGACTGGATGGCCAAGGACGTGGCCATCCGGGGTTCAGTGGGAGAGGACGCCCATGCGGAGTCATGGGCGGCCAGGCTAGTGTGGACGGCAGGCCACACACTATATAGCCTGGGGGATGAGGGGCAATCCTCATTCTTTCTCTATGGCTGGGTGGTGAGCCAGAGGCCGTCCCCTCCTGTGGTAATGCCCGTAGTGGTGTTACGATAATCTAACACTGGTATCTAAGCGTGAGTTTCGATTGGGTTGGGGTTCGTGTGTGATCGGGGGACCGGACCCCACTCAATGGTTTTCAATCATTCAAAAAACTCTTATCCTTATCTCCACAATCGACTGTGTGGAGTGAGGTGGCCAGAACGGGAAGGAAGAATTCTCTCTCTCTCTCTCTCTCTCTCTCTCTCTCTCTCCGTCGCACACACCAAAGCGATAATCTACAGGTAAGCATTTTTGTTTTTTTTGCTTTGAAGCTTGTCTACGAAAAAAAGGTTTTCGTCTGGTGTAGAGAGAGAGGTCATCTGGTGTAGAGAGAGAATGGCTGTGAAGAGAGAGAGGCGACTAGAGCCAGATGGCCAGCCACGAAGAGAGAGACATCGACTGCGAAGAGACAGAACTGCTATCTTTGTTGTCCACTGTGTGGGGGGTGCGAAGACCAGCCCCGAACCGTCTGGTGTAGAGAGCTGAAGTCGACTGTGAAGACCACTATGTATGGGGGCGAAGACCAACCGAGGCGACCAACCACACGACCAAGAGCAGCCACAGAGCTGGCGGCCAGCCCTGATGGGCCACCGGCCTGGCCACAGCGGGTGGCCAGCCAGCCGTTAGTTTGTGATTTAATCCAACGAACGCCACCAGGACAAAAATAAATTTTTATTTATTTTTTGTTTTTTTTGTAAATCAAACGAACACCTCTCTCCCAGTAGTGGAGGGATAATCCCGGCGAGGGATAATCCAGGGTGTTTCAGGCACAGCTTCCCGAGGAGATTAATTTTTTTTATGAGTTGCAGGCACCTTTCTCTCAGATAATCCAGGGTGTTTCAGGCACAGCTTCCCGAGGAGATTAATTTTATTTATGAGTTACAGGCATCTTTCTCTTGGATCGGAGCATCCTAGGGACGCTTGTAGAGGCTCGCAGCGCAACACAAATAGCGCAACACAAATCGGCAGTTGCGCGCGATGACAGTCTCGCAGGCGACTGTAAGGGGGTGACTATTCTCTCTCCCACCACTGCTCCTTTTCTTAGCGTTTTTTTGTAATTTTCGAGTTCTCGCATTGTCTTTTGTGCAAGAATTAAAGATGTCTGCTAGGCATAGTGTGTCCTCACCGCCTTCTACTTCTCTAAGGTTTTCAGGTCTCTTGTCCTCGGTCGTGGGTCAGGCCGTATACGCCCGACCGTTGTCCGCCGGTCCGGAGTTTCCTCGTCGATCATGCGTGATTTGCCAGCGCCCTCCTCGTCTGTTGACCCCGCCTTAGGACCCAGCGAGCCCACAGCGGCCGTAGTAGATGACCCCTTTCTAGCCGATGAGCCAGATGACATGAACACTGACGTCGCCGAGGGGACCGAGGAGGACCTCTTGGAATATGACGACGACGATTATGACCTATTGGACCCTGCTGATGTCCTAATAGAGACGGAGCTCTCTAGTGGACTTTTTAAATATCTTAATACAAACTGAACAATATGGGTAAAGTCCAGGCTAACTTAGTGATGGTAGAGAGCATCTCCTTACGGTTAGATGCACTGACAGCAGCCGCCTCAGCTAGTACTCCGACTCCTCGTGGTAGCCGAGCTCCTGCGGCACGAGTGAGCTTAGCCTCGCCAGTGTGGTTGCAAGAGTACAGGCCGATGCGCCTGCAGGGCCATCCGTTAGAGACAGCTTCGTCATTATTGAAAGACTTAAAGCCGCCTAGTTTTGGTGGCGAGGAGAAGGAGAGAAACAAGGACTCGGTCAACATGTTTCTAGCGAAGTGGTCAGATTTGCACGCGCTGCGACAGCAGCCTAGCCGGATACAGCCCATAGAGGCTAGTCTCTCATTAACTGGCAAAGCGTACAAGTGGTGGATGAGTTTGACAACTCGATGGATCGAGATACTTTACAAAAGTAGACCTGAGATCAGGGTATCATCAGGTTAGAATTAAAGCAGAAGATGTTGCGAAGACAACATTTAGGACCCGTTTTTCGGGCATTTTGAGTTTTTGGTTATGCCATTTGGGCTAACCAATGCTCCAGCGACGTTTATGATGCTGATGAATAGCATTTTACGTCCATATCTGGAAAAATTCGTAGTAGTTTTCCTAGATGATATTCTTGTGTAAGACAGAAAGAACACATAGAGCATTTGCGTCTAGTGTTCGAGTTGTTGCGAGAGCACAAACTATTTGCAAAGAAGAGCAAATGTGAATTTTTTGAAACAGAAATTCACTACCTTGGCCATATTATATCCGGGAGCCAGAAAAAGTAGAGGCTATTCTTAAATGGCCACCGCCGAAGAATCTCGAGGAACTGCAGATTTTTCTTGGCATGTCGGGGTTCTACCGACAGTATGTGAAGGACTACGCAAAGATCGCAGTCCCGTTGGGACTGACCAGTTACGGTCAAAAACTAAAAACATTAGTTGGGGGGAAGCCCAACAGAAGAGCTTTCATAAGCTCAAGGTGACCATAGCAGCTGCACCTGTTTTGACTATTGTCGATCCAAATGAGCCGTTTGTCTTGGAAACAGACACTAGTAATGAGGCCATTGGGGCCATACTTATGCAAAGGGGACGCCCAATTGCATTTGAGAGTAAAAATTTAGATCGTGCACAGTGTAACTACTCGGCTTACGACCGAGAGTTACTAGCGATAGTTCATGCATTGAAAAAGTGGAGACACTATTTATATGGTGCTTCTTTTGAGGTCCTGACGGACCATGAAAGTCTGAAATGGCTTTCAAGTCAAAGTGAACTGAAGGGTAGAAAAGCTCGGTGGGTGGAGATTCTACAGGAGTTTGACCTTCAGATACGTTACCAGAAAGGTAAGTATAACGTGGTGGCAGATGCACTTAGTCGCATGCCACAGATTAATGAACTTAGTTTCACAGTCTTCAAGAATGATCTCTTGGAGTCACTACGTGGTTTATGTAAGCACGATCCATCTTTTAGAGAGGTCTGGCGCGCTGTACGCGTACGCACTTCTTCACAGACACGACCACCTCCCTCGTTGGCACAGATTGCTATTCCGGAGAGACTGGCCAAAGGTGCAACGGGAAGGCAAGCGAGAGTTAGTCCGGAGAGACTAGCCGTGTCTTTTGGGTATAGTTTGGAGAGCAAGAGAGCTCTTTTGGGTATAGTTTGGAGAGCAAGAGAGCTCTGACGTAGGCCCTTCATCACCTTTGACTACCACGGCTTCAAAGGGGAGTGATAAACTTCGTCGGGGGGAGAAATATGCTAATTACTCTATTGACGACGACGACGGGTACTTACTCTACAAGGGTAGAGTATGTGTACCAATTATTGGTGACTTTCGGGCCCAAATTCTTAAAGAAAGTCATGATAGTCTAAGTGCGGGTCATCTCGGGATTCAAAAGACCTATGCACTAGTAAAAAGATAATTTTATTGGCCTATTTTGTTTAAGGACGTCCAGACTTATGTGCTGAAATGCAATAAGTGCCAGGTCAATAAACATGAATGTCTTAAGGTTGGAGGACTAGTCCATCCGCTGGAGATTCCTCAAGGGAAATGGGAAAGCATTTCTATGGATTTCATTACCGGTTTACCCAAGAAGAGTCGAGGGAATGACTCGGTGTGGGTGGTAGTGGACAGGTTAACAAAAATGGCAAAGTTTATCACCACAAAGAAAACTGTTAAAATGCCAGAGTTGGCAAAACTCTTTATTGAACATCTCTACAAGCTATATGGCCTGCCCGCCCGCCGCAGATATAGTGTCAGATAGAGATAGAAAGTTCAACAGTCATTTTTGGAGGGAAGTCTTCAAAAAGTTGGATACTACTCTGAGTATGAGTACGACAGATCATCCGGAGTCTGATGGTCAAACTGAAAGAGTTAACTAAATTCTAGAGGATATGTTGCGTTCTTATGTTAGTAAGAAGCAATCTAATTGGGAAGAATACTTGCGCTTATTGGAGTTTGCCTATAACAGCTCCAAACACTCAGCGACGCGACTGGATTTACACCATTCATGTTAATGTATGGATTCCAGTCGAGATCTCCGATGGCTGTAGGCCTAGAAAAGGAGAAGATTCAATCTGTCAAGGATTTCCTTGAAGATATGAATGATATGCTCAGAGCCGCATGTGAGAGCATTCATAGCCTCAGGATCGCGCTAAAACTTATGCGGATAAAGGACGTAGAAAGGTGACCTTTGCAGAAGGTGACTTTGTATTCCTTAAGGTTCCTGCGCAGTCAGAAACCATGAAAACGGGAAAGTGTGATAAACTTTCTCCGAGATATTATGGTCCTTTCCTTAAGAAGATTGGGGACGTAGCATATAAACTCGAGTTACCGGAGAGTTCTCAAGTCCATCCTGTCTTCCATGTCAGTAAACTGAAGAAATTAGTTTACGGGTTTGAGAACGCAATTTCTCCAGAGATTTTGGTGGACTTGATAGAGCCACCAAAGATACCAAATGAACCTGAAAAGATTCTAGAGTATCAAACCCGACATAAAGTGTACCAGGAGGTACTTGCTAAATGGACAGACAGGGATGATGAGGCAGCTACTTGGGAAGGCCGTAGTGCAATTTCCAAGAGGTTTTCCCAGTTTGTTTTCGAGGATGAAAACTCTTCTTAAGGGGGGGTAATGTCACGTAGGCTGTAACGCCTGTGATGACCGACGGCGGCAGACCGGATGGCCAAGGACGTGGCCATACGGGGTTCAGTGGGAGAGGACGCCCATGCGGAGTCATGGTGGGCAGCCAGGCTAGTGTGGACGGAAGGGCAATCCTCATTCTTCCTCTATGACTAGGTGGTGTGTCCCCTCTCCTGTGGTAACACCCGTAGTGGTGTTACGGTAATCTAACAGTTTTCCTAGACTGATATCATCAAGAAATGAGCTGGAAATTCATTGAAATTGATGGGTGGATTACCCTAATAAGAGATTCATGATTTTCATTAAGAAAGTCAGGTTTTCAAGAAAAAGGGTTCTTTTGTGGGATCAAACTCAAAATGGAAAAATTCTTACTTGCATAGAAACTCTGTTTTTGAAAAGGATTGTTTTACGCTAGAATGCTGGAGAAAGCATTTGGCTTATGTTTAACTAAGGAGAAATTCGTTGCAATAGCTAGCGGGGAGTCGTCAAAGGACGTCGCTCGCGGCCGACAAACCCTGTCGAGGTCTTGACCAGCCTCGGTATGGTTAAAATGGTGCGCTTCTGGTATGATGGGTGAGGACCGACGAAGCGGTCCTTGAGTGAAGTGCCAGAACACCTAAGTAGGATCCTAGAGGATTCTGACCAGGTGATGCATGGGCTTGTGGTTGCTAGGACACACATGCGTATGTCAAGAAAGATATGGATGGACTGGAAAGGAATTATCTATGTGAACTGGAATTCAAGATTGGATCTCGTTGGTTGACTAGCTGGTCTTCAATGGAGAGTTCGAATGATATTTTTCTAAAACAATGAACTGGATATTTTGGAGGATTATGATAAGTAATGCTATGGTTTCATTAAAAGATTGCTTTAAAGACAACCAAATCTGTGAAAAAGGTAATTTCATATTGGGTGTGTAAGTAGTGTGACTACCTTGAATCTTGCTAATTTTGCTTGAAGCGCTGACCAGGGGGCCTGGGAACTCTTTTCCTTGGTACCTGGGATAAAACATAACCAAATTTTTATATAAAGGGATCCCACCAATAGAGTGGGATCCCTTTATATATTTGACTGTATCGCAAGAATCCACCGATCCGGCAGCCTAATCCCAACCCGCCCATAGGTTAGCTAGCCGCCCCCAACCACCAATAGAGTGGTTGGGGGCGGCTAGCTAACCTATGGGCGGGTTGGGGTTAGGCTGCCGGATCGGTGGATTCTTGCGATACAGTCAAATACTTCAAGTTACGCTAGTTAGAATAAGTCCCTAGAAGATTGGGCGGTTAGCTAACCTATGGGCCAGTTGGGGTTAGGCCACCGGATCGGTGGATTCTTGCGATACAGTCAAATACTTCAAGTTATGCTAGTTAGAAGAATAAGTCCCTAGAAGATTCTTGTTCTCTGGGGGAAAGAATCTGCGGGCAGTTGTGCCTCGCCTAAGGGGGGGAAGCGGTGATTCTATGAACCAAGTGCAAGTCTCTTCCTTCATCTGGCCATGTGACCTACGGGTTCGGTCGCATCAGATTGGATAGTTAAGGCCTTGACCCGTTAGATAAATCTCATGTTAGATGATTTTCCTGGTGGAATCGCTCATGCCTTCCGGGTGAGGGAAGTTTTTTTGGGTTCGGTTTCGGAGGAACCCCCAGGCTAGTCTCTTGTCCGGATATTCGTGGGGGAGGCCCCGAGTGGGAATCCCTCGCCCTACGCAAGAGGCTGCTGCTTCCACTACCAGCGCCCCCGGAGGAGGCCAAGCGGAGGGGGCGAGGATCTCACAGCTGGTAAAGGAGCTTTGTTGAAGGCTTAAGAAAAAAATGAATTTTGTTAGAAATTTATAATAAAGAACTCAGAAAGAGCATTTACATATTGATTTTTCATTCCTTAAGCTTCATTAATGAAGACTTTTAATCGATGAATCGGATTTTATAGATGGAAATCATATGCTTATCTGGCATTCTCGATCTCACTCCATCTCAAGATATGACTGCTTTCACCTTTGAGCATATCCTTTCCTCCGCTACATCTTGAAGCAGCAGAGAGCAAGGCTCGCGAAACATTTTGAGGAGTTGTATTTTCCTGACCCAGCGCAGAGACATCAGCATATGTGGTATTCAATTCAGTATGTCCATGCCTCTTGCAGCCAATGCTTGATACTGAGGGAGAATATCTCTTTGACCATCATGTTATTAAACCTAAAGGTGGTTCACGGTGTGATCTTATATCGTCCCACGCCTCTAGATTTCAAACTATCTTGCCATATTTATAGACTTCTTAGCTTTTTTTTTTGAAAAGAAATATTGTAGCACCCTTAGCGCAGTAAGGGAACAGTTGTACCACGGCATCTCTATAGCCCAGTATCACCGTTTGATGCATTTCCCACGGAGGTTTTGACTTTTTGGAGCCAGGATGCTCTATATACATATTGCAAACTTTATATAAATAAAGAAGTGTTTTGTGAAAAATTTCCAATTATATAAGTGAATTGTCTATTAGATGTTGAGTTGAAGAAATAAGATCTATCCCTCGGACGTATGTCGTAGATCTCCAATAAGATCGATTATATTGTTTAAGTAATTATTTCCAAACCTCTTAAGTTTTAGTATCTCAATGACGAAATCAAATAGAAATTTAATGATGTATCATTTTCTGGCAAAATTATGAGGCACACGAACCGTGGCCACTAGCCAGATCCTCTCACAGATGAGGAAGAGCTTGACCCCGATGTCGGCAAAGCCCTTCACAAAACTCAGCCAGGTCCCTTCAAGGCGACGGGAAAAACTTGGGCGAGGCTGTGGAGAAGTGAATCAAAGCAATGGAAGAATACTTCGATGTCACCGGGGATACAACGAGAAGAGTAAATTGGCTCTTGCAAGGCTGAAGATAGTCGAAACAGCTAGAGTGGCATGGAGAAATCATTGTGAGAGAAACCATCTAGATCGGAACACCTAGACCTAGAATGATCTCAAGACTTACCTAAGGAAGAGATTTTGTCCTCCCGGATTTTTGGAAACCAAGATGAATGAATTCTTAGAGTCGACTCAGGGGAGCAGAACTATTGAAGAGTATCACCACGCGTTCACTCTTCTTCTTAAGTACTCGCCACTGCTGGATGAAGAATAGCTCATGGGGGCCAGGTTCATTCGAGCAATGAACGAACCATTGGACACCCTAGTCAAGAATGCCAAGTAAGTTTCCATGGCTGAAGCAGTAAGGATGGCGAAGGACTTCACCGATGCCTTTGTTGTGAAGGTCCCACCAAAGCCAGCTCCCTCGTCCTTCAAAAGGTTCCAAACACCAAGAAGTTCTTCCAACCTTCCGCCTCCAAAGAGATATCAAGGTCCCAATCAGAACCAGGAGACGGGAAATTTCAGGAATGAAGGAATACCTTTTCCTCGAAGCTCTTTTCCAGGAACCTCGGCTCTTTCTAGAATGCAGAGGGAAGAGCCTCGGAGTGAAAACAGGTGTTTTGGTTGTCAAGGGTTTGGACACCAGCTCAAGGATTTCCCAACTCCTTCTATGGGCCAAGGAAGCCAAGGTCCCAGAGTTCAAAAGCCAACTTCTTTCCTATCAATCCACAGGGTCCCCCTCGCCAAAACCAGGGCAACCCCAGAAGAGTGCCAGCTCAGCCTGCAACCTCAATGCAAAGTAGCCTCAGAAATCCCTTGGGGAAACCAAAGAGATAGTTTCACCTCAGATTGCACCAGCAGCTAGAGCCATCATAATAGCTGAGGAAGTGGAGGAAGAAAAAGGAATGATCTATGCCACCACCATTGAGTATCAAGGGCCAAATCATCAATTCTCAGTCCTCTAGACTCCAACAAAGTACAAGGGTAAGCAATTCAAGCTTTTGATTAATTCAGGCAGTACACATTCTTTTGTTTCCCCAGGATGTCTATGTAAGTTAGTCCTAAATCAAAAATTAGGAAAACCTATACAAGTGGAATTGGCCAGTGGAAAGATTCTTTTTTTACACACCTTGAGACATACCATATTCAGTTTAATCTAGATGGGAACGTAACAGATTGCCAAAAAAGAGTCCTACCCTTGGGAACGTAACAGATTGCCAAAAAAGAGTCCTACCCTTGGGAATCTATGATGGAATCCTTGGAATGGATTGGCTCCAATTAGGCTGACATTCACTGTCACAATGGAACCATCTCTTTCCTTTACCTTCATGGGAATAAAGCTCAAGGAACTGGAATTTCCAGATCCCCAGTGCTGCAATTCGTCAAAGCTTCTAAATTGTTAAAGGGACTCAAAAAGAGGCAAGCTGTTTCTATCGCGTTAAGATGAATCCAGTAGACAGAAAAGGCAAGGCTAAGGAACCAAAGTGGTTAAGTGAGTATGTCAATGTGTTCCCTGAAGAGCTGACTGAGATGCCTCCGACTCGTGAAGTAGATCATGAGATTTAGTTAACCTGGGCCCCGGGAGCTCAGCCAGTAGCCCAGCGTGCATATAAAATGCCAGTTCCAGAAGCCGTAGAACTTAAGGAGCAGTTAAGGCAAGATGCTAGAGCAAGGATTCGTAAGACCCAGTGTTTCACCTTGGGGTGTGCCTGTTCTCTTTCAGAAGAAGAAAGATAGAACGTTAAGACTCTGTATTGATTATAGAGGGTTGAATCAGTTAACAATTAAAAATAAGTATTCTATCCCTAGGATTGATGAACTTCTAGATCGATTAAGTGGAACCCAAATGTTCACAAAAATAGATCTCAAGTCCGGGGATTATCATATCAGAATCAAGGAACAAGACATTCCAAAGACAGCTTTCAATACTCACTATGGGCATTATGAGTTCACAGTCATGCCATTTGGATTGACTAATGTCCCAGCGACGTTTAATCATCTCATGATGCAGGATATTCTCAGAGAATACTTGGATGATTTTGTTTGTCTTTTTTGATGACATCTTGGTACACTCCTAGAATGCAGCTGATCATGAAGATCATGTGCGCAAAGTCTTGGAGATCCTAAGAAAGCACCAACTCTTTGCAAAGAAGAGCAAGTGCACTTTCTCTGCTGACCATGTAGAATACTTGGGATTCATAGTATCTAAAGATGGGATTTCTCTTGGCCCCGCTAAAATCCAAGCAGTTGTGGATTGGTTAGAGCCCAAAATAGTGAAAGAAATCAGAGGATTCTTGGGACTGACCGGATGATATAGAATCTTTATACCCAAGTATGCTCAGATAGCATCCCCTTTAACTAGCCTTCTTAAGAAGAGAACCCTATATTCAGTGGACAACTATGTGTTAGAGTGCTTTTTTTGACAAGCTAAAAATAGCTTTAGTAACCAACCCTGTCCTAAAATTGCCAGATTTCCTTACCCTTTGAGGTAGTGACAGATGCCAATGGTTTTGCCCTAGGTGGTACACTTATGCAGGAAGGTCATGTAGTAGCCTATGAATCCAGAAAGCTCAGAACGCATGAGAGAAACTATGCCGTCCATGACTTGGAGTTACTCTCAGTAGTATATGCTCTGAAGTTGTGGAGACATTATCTCTTGGGACAGAGATTCACCTTGATGATTCACTTTGATGACAGATCATCAAAGTCTGAAGTGGATCTTCACCCAAAGGGATCTTAACATGCGTCAACATGCGTCAAAGAAGGTGGATGCAGATCGTGCAGGAATTTGACTTTGAGATAAAGTACTGGCCCAGGGAAAGAAAATGTGGTAGCCGATGCGCTCAGTAGGAAAGCCTCCTTGCTTGCAATTACATTGGTGTCAAATCCATTGATCAGTGAAGCAAGAGAGAAAATCATGCAGGATAAATTATTTGTCCCTATTACTACCCTACTGATGTAGGAAAGCAAGACTCCTCAAGAAATGAGTCGAGTTCTTTGGTACAAATTGGATGAAGGATGCATGTATTATAATAATCGGCTATGCATTCCCAATGATGAGGGAATAAAGGAAAAGATTTTGAAAGAAGCCCATGATAGCCCGATAGCTGGACATCCATGGTTAATATAGACCCACATGTCTGTAAAGAAGAGCTTCTTCTGGCCAGGACTCAAAAGGGATACTCAAAAGGGATGTACTCAATCATGTACGTCAGTGCTTAATGTGTCAGAGAGTTAAGGCAAAAAGAGTCAAGATGCCAGGTAAGCTGCATCCCTTGGACATTCCAGAGCTGAAGTGGGAATGTATCAGTATGGATTTTGTTTACTGGATCGTCAGTGCCATCAGGTTACAACTCCATTTTTGTGGTAGTTGACAGATTGACCAAGGTTGCCCATCTAATTCCAGTAAAAGAAACCTACTCTGCAGTGGATGTTGCCAGAGTCTTCCTCAAAGAGATTTTCAGACTGCATGGCTTACCCAGAAGAATAGTAAGCGACAGAGATTCTAAGTTCACATCAAGGTTCTGGACTGCATTCTTCGAAGCAGTAGGAACTTCCTTAGATCTCAGTACAGCTTATCATCTAGAGACAGATGGTCAGACTGAAAGAGTAAACCAGGTAATTGAAGATATTCTTCAGTCATGCTACATCAGCAGAAGCAGAGAGCCCAAAAAGTGGCTAAGCTACTTACATCTAGTGGAGTTTGGTTACAATGCTTACAATGCCTCTTATCATCGAAGTATCGGAATGAGTACACTCAAAGCTCTATACGGGCAAGATTTCCTCACGCCATGATCAGGGTCAAAATGACCAGACAGATGCTTGATGATATGGAGCAACAAAAGCAGGCAATCCGCAAAGATATTAAGGTTGCTCAGGATAGACAAAAGCAGTACGCTGACAAGAAGAGATCGGAGAGAGTGTTTGAAGAAGCAGATATAGTTTTCATTTGTGTACGACCCAAGAGAAGTTCTTTATCTCTAGGGAAGTACAAAAAGCTGTCTCCAAGATACTGTGGGCCGTACGCCGTCACTAAGAAAGTAGGAGATCTAGCTTATGAACTTCTTTTGCCTCCCCATCTCAAGGTACATAATGTATTCCATATCAGTTTACTTAAAAAGTATGTACCGAGCCTGAGTCACGTGCTTGATGATCAACAGTTGATTTCTCCAACTCAAGGTCAGATGATACTCCAACCCGAAGAAATCCTTGACATTCGGTAGAAGGTTCTTAGGAGCAAAATCCTCAGAGAATTTTTGGTCAAGTGGAAGTTTTACCCTTTAGAGGGGACGCCACTTGGGAGAAAGAAGAAGAGTTAGTAAAGGATTACCCCCACTTTGCGAGATGAGGACATCTCACATTTTTCAAGTGGGAGAGGATGTAAGATTCCTCCTCAGCCCTGAATAATGTATAAGCTTTTACCTCAATCCCCTGTAATCATCCCCTATTTCAGAATGTAAGAAAAATATTATTTTCTCTTGTTTTGGCCTAGAAAGAGAAAATATTCTAGAGAGAGATAATTCAACATTGAGATATTTTTGGATATAAAATTCTTCCTAACATCTAAGATGAATTCCCTTGAAACATAAGCTCAAAATGAATTTTCCAATGTGCATTAGGAATTAATTGAATATATGTATTAAAGGCCTTAGCCTAAGGGTCCACATTTTCAAAAAAATTTGGATTAAGATCTAAATAAGGTTCCAGAGGGCCAATAGGATTAATCCAAGTGTTGGGATAAGATAAATACAAAGAATAAAGAAAAATACCCCAAAAATGAGTAAATGCTCACATAAGATGAAGAGTTGACTGAGTACAAGGTTTATTAGTTAAAAATTAAGGTATATTCGTAAAAAATTAAGATATTTAGGTGAAATGATGCATTTTTGACACCTCAGTAAGGTAGAGAATCCACTTGAGGTAGGCGCCTTTTTTATCATCATTGCTTGGGTTTTTTAATTCAAAAAAATATGATATTTTTATCTCTCCTGGAGCAAAGTGGATCAAAAAGGGAGCCAAACTGATCCAAATCTTGTCCAAATTGGATCAAATTGAAGCTGGAAGGCTCTAGAACCCAGCTGGGCTTGGTTAGTGGCTTCCCTCACCTATAAATAGACCCTCAGTCCTTTGTATTTTCACATTGGAGCATACCATGCCAGTATTTTCTCTAAATTAGCTTATTTCTATTCTTCCTAATTTTTCTCTTCTCTTGAGAGCTTTGGAGCTTCTCTCTCCTCCAACCTCTCTTGGATATTACTCTCTCTCTCTCTTGGTGGCCAAGGACTTGCTCAGAGGCCTCACTTCTAGCCAAAGAAACAAGCCCAAATAAAAGGTAAACCTATTTTAATGGTTTTTTTCAATTCTCTCAATGACTTTCTTCTTCTCAACTCCTCTAAAGCTTGAGAAAAACTTTTAAGCAATGGTTTTTCCTCAAATCAAGCTTTCCCAAAGATTCATAATGTCTATTTAGATTAATATTAATTTTAATGCTTAATCTTAATGTTTTTCTTTAAGAAAATCTCTCTCTAGAAAAGATTAGTCATTCCTATGGCTAAATCCTTGGTAGAAGGATGGTTCTTATTCATAATCTCTTTATCTTAAGCCAAACTCTATGCTTGACAAGCTAGAGAAAGAGATTAGTTATTTTCATGATTTTTAATCAAGGAAAAAGAAAGATTAATTCTTTTAATCTTGTTTATGGTATGAAAAAATAATATAATTCATCCTAAATTGAAAGGAGGTTATGCTAAAATTTTCAAAAATGAGGAATGATTATTTTAGTCTAATCTAGAGAATTAATCATAATTATGCTTCTAATTGTGATTATAAAATTGAATATTTTTAGTAATTACAGCGAAGCTATGATAAATTTTTCAGAAAAAGATATAAATCTTATTTTTATGCATATTTTTAATAAAGCAAAAAGAAGAATTCCTATCATATTCTAGGTTTATATATTTTATGCTAAAAGAATGATTTTCATCATATTTATGAAAAATACTTTTTAATATTTATGCATATTTATTTAATTAAGAGAAAAGAGAAATTTTTTAAAAATTTACTTTCATGCATAGAATTTAAATGCAAAAAGAGGAATTCCCATGATATTCTAGATTCAAACATGTAAATGTTAAAAGAGGAATTTTTGGTATATTCCAAATTATGGATATTTTTATTTTTGTAAAAGAGGAATTTTCATTGTATTTAAGTAGAAAAAAATATCTAAATTAATTTTGATGTTAAAAGAGGAGTTTTCACCATAATTTCACCTAGGAAATTATGGTATCCTAATGATGAAGAACAAATTGATCGAAAGAATATTTTAAGATATTTCTATGCGGATTAATCAATAAAATGATGCATATTTATAATTGGATTATTTGAAAAAAGAGTTATTTTTATAAAATTACATTATTATCAAATAAAACTATTTTTAAATCTATTGTGATCAAAAAGAATGATTTTTTATAAAATTGCATTTTTCCTTATGGTTGGAAGTCATTGTTAATTTATCTGAAGAAAATCCTTAGGAATCAAAGTTAAAAGAAAACCAAATAAATTTTAGTAGACCACGACTACGATCTCGAATGGTGGGCCAGTAAATAACTTGCCCATCTCTTGAATCTGAATCAAGCAAAATCTCGTGACCAATTCCAAATGTTAATACGAAGAATAGACTACCGGCTGATTTAGGAAAGTTTTCCTAGACCGATATCATCGAGAAATGAGCTGAAAATTAATTGAAATTGATGGGTGGATTACCCTAATAAGAGATTCATGATTTTCATTGAGAAAGTCGAGTTTTCAAGAAAAAGGGTTCTTTTGCGGGATCAAGCTCAAAACAGGAAAATTCTTACTTGCATAGAAACTCTGTTTTTGAAAAGGACTATTTTACGCCAAAATGTTGGAGGAAGCTGTTTGTGACATCATAGCATAGCGGAGGCTACACTCCAACCCACACACTTTGTAAATCCGTGAATGCAACCCAGTTAGCGCATAGAGGCTATCCCGAATGGGAGAAGATTAGTTAACCACACACTAATGACTTCTAGTCCTACTCAATCCTTCTTCAACACTCAAGCAATCAATCTAACATAATCAAAGCATCAAGATTAGGCTACACTTAAGCATAAAAATGCAACTTATGCAAAGAATCTAACATGCAAAGAGCTATCACACAAGCCTCAACTACACATCATTTCATGCACAAGCTTCATCACATGCACTCTACAATTCACAAATCAGATTTTAGCATCAAAACATCATTAAAAAATCTAGATTAGCAAGTGTGTAGACCATAACCTCGTATCATTGAAAATGTAGAGAATAGAGAGTACAAGATTGAAGCAAGAATGGAGATGGAGAGCCTTGGGAGAGCACATGAGAAGGAGCTATGGAGCAAGCTCTCTCTATGAGCCTCTCAACCAAATGACCAAAGAGTCCCCCCTAGCTCTCAAATGGGCCACTTTTTATACAAAAACTCTAGAACTCCCAAAAGTTCCCATGTGGGATTATTGTCAAGCCCTCTCCCACATTCATCTACAACTTGGAACTCTTTACAAGAGCCCTAAGTGTCTTTTTTGTTGCATCCTTGCATTGATCTTCATTCGTCATGCAACACTTTCCCTTTCCTATTTTGCGCACGTCCTCGAGCGCGGTAGGAGCACGAGCTGCAAAAAACAATAGATACAAGTAAAGTCTTTATTGAAAAAAAGAAAAGAAAAGAAGAAAAGAAAAAAACAGCAATGACAATTTCACATGTGAGCATACAAGTGAAAGGCTGATTAAAGTTTTAAAGAGTACTAAAATAGGTGAGTAAAGACTAGTCAAAGTGAGACTAAGTGGTAGATAGTGCTATGCAAAGGCAAGTATGCTTGTACACCGCCGGTTATGACCGCAATCTCAATGTCCTACAAGTATTTAAGTTATTCCTAAGTGGCAAACCTACTCCTAAATATGAGCAAAGGTGATTGGAACTCTTTTTTTTTTTTTTTGATGTGTGTGTAGAAGGTGATAAAGATTAAGGTTCCATTCCAATGAGACCCAAGCAATGGCCAAGAGACCTCCGTCGAGAGAATCTAAAAGCCGCTAAGTATCTCAAGGGCGACAAACCCTTTTTCTTTCTTTTATGACATAAGGAGTACCCCATGAAGATGAGGGCATCGGTCTCAAGGGCCCATAGTGTACCCCAGAGTCCTACCAACATCTATCAAGGCGATAGATTCCTTGAAGGTCTTTTTCTGAAGTTTTTAGACGTCAGTGTTCACCCCATGGAAACCAAGGCATCGGCCCCAAGGTGCTAAGACAACCCCAGATCCTACCAAGCATTCCTCATGGCTGTAGACACGTCATGTCTCAATTCACTTTGTATAAATTTTTTTAGGGTATATTTTCATAAATTTTTATTACTCCTAGCACCTAGCTCATACCTAAGAGGTAGCTACCACTAGGGATAACTAATATACCTTGAAAGCATAAGAACTTGGCATACTCCATTGATATATATCCTACACTGTCTTTAGATAGAAATATCTTCTACTAGGTTCACTAAGAATCTAGAATTCACTCACCATATTTTAACAACTAATCAAAAACTTAAACCAGCCAATATTGTGTGAACATGCAAACCATATATCCAAAAGATAAAAGCACATAAAGAACAAAAGATTAAGATTTGAATACACCTGTTGTAGTGCCCGTTGTTGATGTTGTTCGTTTGCATAGATGCATTGCTGATTTTGTGCAGATTGCTCCTCCTTGGACTTTGTAGGTGTAGCATGTCTCCCCCCTTCCTAATTTGTGGGCACAGTAGGTGGACTGTTGGGGCGTGTTAGATGCTCTTGTTTAGCTGAGATCTCTGCAAAATTTTTATTAACAAACAAGAAAAGAAAAGAAAAGAATAAAATTTGCTATTGGTGCCTGTTGCTTGCAAATGAAGATCAATACCAGGATGCAACAAAAACGATACTTAGGGCTCTTGAAAAGAGTCCCACTTTGTAGATGAATGTGGGAGAGGGTTTGATAATAATCCCACATGGGGACTTATGGGAGTCCTAGAATTTTTGTATAAAAGGTGGCTCATTTGAGAGCTTAGACACTTTTGGGCTTAGTTCATGCAAGAGCTCCTTTGAGAGACCTACTCTCCCTCTTCTCCATAGAGGTGAAGACTCTTCTCTCACCCCATCTACATTATTGTATGAGGTAAATCTCTTCATTGAATCATTAGCAATGTCATGAGTCTTTCTCATCCTCTTCTCTAATCATTTTACTCTTATGCATGCTTTTAGTATTTCATTTTTTGAGTACATGGATTGATTTGAAGCTTTCATGGAAGCTTGATGCTTGAATGTGTGCATGCTTGTAGGAAGATAGGAGTGGAGTGAGGTCTTTCTCTTTGCTTGAGTGCATAGTGATTGTATTCCTCTTGCTTGTATTTGTGAATGAAGGGGTGTGTAGGAATGAGGACAAGTTGAGCTTGTGTGTATGCTTAGTCTAGTGTCAAGTGATGGTAGCCATGAGCATTCTCTCCATTTGTGGATAAGCTCTTGTGCACCGGTACGGGTCGAATCCCTCGCTCCGAAAGGGATGCAAATCCCATTGGATTGAGCTACACGTGGATCGTGCTACTCTTACTACAAGTGAGAGAGTTTTCCGTCTCTCCATTGTCGCCGCTGCCGGGGAGAAGACTCAAATCCGGTTGAGAGTGTGTGGAAACCACCACTATTTCCTCTTTTGGTTGCAAAACCATTGAGTGATTAGGTTAAGTTTGGGTGTGTGATCCCGGTGTGAGTGGATAAGGTTAACCATTGAGCGGTTGAGGTTTCTCCCGCATTGTTTTTTTTTATGTTTCATTGCTTTTATGCTTTTTCAAGTACCGTCATTATGCTTACATTCATTGTTTTTGGTCATTTCATGCTTTCATGCTTTTCGCTAACATGCAAAAAATAATAAAAATTTTGGTAGCAAGCAAGCAAGTAAGCGGTGCCATTCCCTTTCATCAAGATCACTATTGTAATATATAAAATCTATATCATCTTCTTGGTGTGTTGTCTTGGATGGTGGCAAGAAGAGGTAAGGGCAGCTGCCCTTTGGCGGAAGGAGAAAGAGGCAGATGACGTAGCTGTTTATTAAAAAAAAAAAAAATTTTGAAGAGAAAGCGACTTAATATATATATATATATCTATCTATATATATACATATATTTATATAGAAATATACATTGGAGAGGCTCTGTGGGCGGCCAGCTGGAAGTGAAGGTGGCTGGAGCTGAGGAAGCGGGCAGTTGCTAAGGTTGTGGGCTGGCGAGAGGCGGAGGTGGCTGGCCGCTGAACACAGCAGCTGTTGGAGAAGAAGCGGAGGCAACTGCGAAGGCATGGTGGCCGGTTGCAGTTGCTAAGGTAGTGGCCGGCAGAGCAGAGGAGGCGACTACTGGCACAGCTGGAGGCCGGCACCGAAGGAAAAGAAGGAAGGCGCTGTGGAGGGGTCTTCATCGGGCGCGGCAAAAGAGAAGGCCGAAGTGGTGGCTGTGGCTGCGAAAGCGGCCGTTGACTGTAGCAGGGCGGTAGCTGCAGCTAACGCCGTACAGAAAGGAAGAGGTGGTGAGAGCTTTGGAAGGCGCTGTGGGGGTGGCCGCAAGCTAGTGAGGTGGCCGTTGCCACAAGGAAGCACTGCTGGTTGTGAAGCGGCCGAGTGGAGGTTGAAGGCGAAGAAGAACCAGAAGGCGACAGCAGCAGCTGGCGTGGCAGAAAAGGAAGAGAAGCACGTGGGCGCATTGAACGCAAGCGGTGCGGGTGCGGGTGCGGCAGCGACGAATCCGGAGGAGATAACGCACGTTAGTATTTTCTGATTTTTTGATTTTTTTTGATTTTTTTTTTGTTATTTTGCTTTTATTTTTTAAATCATAAAAAAAAACTATAATATATTAAATTAAAAAAAAACATTAAGTTAAAAAAAAAAACCATAAAACATTAAATACCAAAAAAAGGAAAGGGAGATTTTTTTATTTTTATTTTTTTTATTTTTATTTTTTTAAAAAAAAAAAAAGAAAAAAGAAGAAAAAAAAAATCTCCCTTTCCTTTTTTTGGTATTTAATGTTTTATGGTTTTTTTTTTAAACTTAATGTTTTTTTTTAAATTTAATATTAAAAAAAAACAATTAAACAAAACAAAAGGAAAAAAGAAAAAGAAAAAGAAGAAAAAACAATTTTTGAAACCATTGTTCATCATTTAAAATTTTGCATAATTTAAGTAGCTTGCATTTTTTCTTTTTATTTTTTTTTAGAATTTTTGTACTTGCATGCATAATTAGTAGATTTATATTTTTAACAATTAGGCACGACATTTATTAGTTAAAAAAAAAAACCAAACAAACAAACAAACAAACAATAAAAACCAACAAAAGAAGGAAAAAACAAACAAAAGAAAATTTTTGATTTTTTTTAGGAGTCTATTATTTTTTGCATATTTTGTAGTTCTTCATTTTTTTTAATTTTTTGCATAATTAGTGTAACCTGCATTTTTTCATTTTTGTAACTTTGTGCATAGTTAGTATTCATAATTTTGTGTATATTATTAAAAGAGAAAAAAAAAATAAAAAAATTATAAAATCATTAAAAAATATATATATATAATAATAAAAAAAAACAATAAAAAAAATAGGTTAGATAAGTACACCATACATTTTCTTTTTTAATTGTCTCTAGTGGTTAGGTAGGGTAAAAAATATATATATATATACCTATATATATATATATTTTTATCAAAAAAAAAAAAACAAAACAAAACAAAACACAAAAACCAAAAACAAACGAAACAGAAACACATAAAAACCCAAAACAAATTTTGACCTTATGCACTTACGGTCGGGACGTCGTGTAGATTCTGCCATAGGGCCTAGGGCACCTTCTAGAGTACCTACGCAAGAAAGTGGGACCCAATCGATAGGAAATTTGGCAGATATTGCTGAAACCCTTTCTGAATCCCAATCCGATACCCTTTCCTCCAGAACAACTAGTTCATTGTCCATGGACAATCTAGGGCCATCAACTAGTTATCCCGGAGCCCAAAATAGGACACCCACACGATCCTTTAATCCATTTGAAGCCGATACCATGGGGTTAACATTCAATGTGAGACTCCAATATGTCTACACAAATGCTCAAGGAGCTGAGATCTTTAGGGACCCACAACAACGGTATCTTGTTAAGATCGCAGACATTTTCTCAGAACTTGACAGAGCACCTCTAGTCAATGACCAGGGTAACATGTACATGGGTGGAGATGGTGTTCGCTATGAAGTCACCTACCATCCAGAAAAGGTAGACAAATTAGGGGAGCTCTCTAAAACTGAGTTGTTAGACTATTCACAACTTTCCAGAGCAAAAGAGTCTAGAGATGACTGGCTTATCGAGCCGGACATGCCTGGACCATCCAATGCCCAGTCCTCAAAGCCATCCATAGATGATTTACTTCTTGTAGATCTAAATTTGGAAAGGGATAGGAAAGGCAAGAGCAAACTGGATCAGGGGGCTGAATGCCAATGGGAGTTTGTACGACAAATTCCTGTGACAAAGGTTTTATAGGATGACCAACTTCAAGAGGTCTATAAGGATTCGTTAGAGGGATACTATGCCACAACAAAATCGCCAGAGCTGGATCTTCCTCTAGCTTATGTAGTGGTAGTTGAGAAGTGTGCAGGACACATGAACAGAATAGTTGATAAATGGGCCAATGAATATCGAACGTTAGATTGGAAAGAGATTAGGGAACTCACGTGGAAAGGACAACCATTATTTATGGAAGTGTTCTCAACACATACAGCCAAACCAGGAGAGACAGCCTTTCTTGGAGAAACTGTTGCTCCTCCCCTACGGGAGTTCACTAGAGAGGGACCTTCAACATCTAAGTGGACCACTGCTAGTAGCCCAACTCTAGCACCAAGATATTGTCCTACACCAAATGTGCGACCACAGGTCACACCACCACAACAACATCTTTCCCACTATGACAATCGGATGAGAAGGGAGCCAACTCGGCCTCCTATAAGTGCACCTCCTGAAATGAGGGTGACAAGATCTTTAGAGGGGTTTGGTGAGGCTGGTAATAGGGTACCCACACCAATTTTGGAAACATGTGGACCATCTTTCCAAAGAGAGGAACAATTTCCACTGAGAGTGAGAGGCCGTAGGCCCTATGATGAGTATTCACGACAAGTAAGGCCATCAACTCTTCAGAAATTGGTAAAGAAATATGAAGGGTCGGGAGATCCATACGACCATGTAGCAGCTTTTAGGCAAGCAGTTCGAGCTGAGCAAGTTGCTGATAAGCATACTCAAATAGAAGGGTTTGGACTCACTCTTGAAGGAAAAGCCCTTGCTTGGTTTCAGGCATTAGAAGCTTCTGACAAAACTTCTTTACGAGTTTTGGAAGAGAGATTCATTGCTGCTTTTTCTTTGATGGGAATTCAACATGACACGGTAGCACACATCTACTCTTTCAAGCAAGGAGAGAATGAGAGTGTTAGAGACTGTGTAAATAGAATGAAGCAGTACATTAATCGTTGCCCAGAAGATGAGAAGCCCGCCCAAAGTCGATTAATTTCTCTCTTCTTAAAAGGCCTCAAAAATTCAACACTGCATACACATCTCTATGCGAAGAAACATACAAGTTTCAATGAGTGTTGCCATGATGCTATGGATTTCACCGATAATTTCAAGTTCCAAGATGGTTCTGGCCCTGAGGTGAAACCTAGAAATCAATGGGGTGATGACCAAAGTTCAGGGTCTAGCGCGCTAGTAAATCCAGACCAGATAGCTAACCTAGTACTAAGGAGATTGGGACAGACCTATCGTCCACCCATGCAGCCACAACAACAGCAGCAGAGAATGAGGAGTATACTTCCTACAGGTCCTCATCTTTGTGGAGCATGTGGCGGTGACCATAAAACAGAGGACTGTAATACCTTTTCTCCTCTAGTCTCAAATCAACCCACAAAAAAGTGGTGCCAAGCCTGTGCTTGGAACTTTACTCATACCACACAGGAATGTACTCGCATTGCGAGAATGAGACAGGAACGTGAGCAGCCGAGGGGTGGAGTGGCTCCACAAATGTATCAACAATATACAAATTTTGAACGTAAGCCTCCGATGACACAAGACTCAAGCACGACCTGTTCTTGGTGCTCAACCTCCTGCTCCAGGGACTGCTCCTGTGAGGGTTGTCGACTATGACAATTCAAACATGTGTAGAGAATTGGTAAACCCAGGCTATGTGGAGGAAGAATATGTATCATATTCATCCAAGGATAATATCTTTGAAAGTCCCACGTACCCAAACCAAGCACTGGTGGAGATTCAACCAGGGGAACAAAACTCTTTAATGTTGCTAGGCAGCTACCAACCTAGGACTCCAGGCCCCTCAGGTCAATGGCAGCCAAGGAAAGTAGAGGCCAAACCAATGGGCCCCTGTTATGAGTGTGGAGAACCCCATTGGGCTCGTGATTGTCCACATCGCTCAAGGCAAGCATCTCGGTCAAATACAACAGTACAACAGTTTCCACCAATCGAAAGATATTGTCTAGGGTGTTGTGTAGAACACTTCCCAAAAGATTGTCTGTTGAAACCACATGAGGAAGGCACCTCTCAACCAAAGGTTTCACTCAACCTTGTAGGTACAGTTCCATCCCCACCTTCATCTGAGAATGAGGATGTCGTGCCACTTAGAGTCATGACTAGATCACAAACACGAAATGCAGAAATGCAAACTGATGAGACACCGCGAACTAGGGATGTAAAGACAAATCTAGTGGACAAGACCCTACAGTCCAGTAGAAAAAAGACCACTAGGAGAAAGAAGAACCGAAACAAGCAAACTAAAAGTGCATCCACTTCTAGTTCTCAGGAGACCTCTAAACAAAACATACGGGATAAAACTTTTACATCCCAGGAAGTGCGTGAGGAACATCAACCTCAACCTGAGCCTAGTGCTAAACAAGATGAGGCTAGTACGACTGAGGTTAGTTCTGGGGGTTCTGTTTTTGTGGATAAAGTGAATGAGACTCTAGAGGCCATCATTGATGCTCATAGAAGTCGCATTGCAGCTTTATCTGAGCTACCCAAAAAGCTTCAAGAATACCCAAACCCTCGTGAGGAGAAGATCAATCTAGCTGTACATCAGAAACTCATTAGGGAAGCTCAGTCGATACTTGAGGGACCACCACCACCTATTTCTCGGGGCCCAACTTCTCTTAAGCCAACATTAGAAACCATACCGGAAGTGTCATCAAGTCGGGAAATGAAAAGTGAGCTCATTTCACAAGCTCAGAGCGAAAGGTCTGCACCAATTGACACTCCATTAAAAGATGACATTCTGCCATCACCTAGCCTTGTCTTCCCATGCAATGATGAAGTTATTGATGCTAATGAGGACATGGCAAATGAAATGTGGGCCGCAGTAACTGAGAAAATTAATGAGAACATGTCTTCTGTTAGTTCGCCTCCATTCTCTGAGGTGGATTTTACCAGAGACTCAGAAAACAAATTTAGACACCCAAGCATCCAGGAGGAAGTTCAAACAATTGTTTCTCCTAGAAGTAAGCATACAATGAAAACCTTACCATCCTATCTGGGAGAATATGAGAACTGTTCTCAAACCTTGAGGATACCCTCAATGCATAAAAGGTTGACAAAGGAAAAAGATATGAGTATGGTGCAGGCTATTTTGTCAGCACCAGTGGCTTGTACCTTACCTTTGCTTGAGTTGATAAAGCTTAAACTTGAGTTGTGGAATGATATTACCACATGTTTGTCAGAGCAGGTATTGCTACAAAAGGGTCCCCATGAGTGTACTATACACCCTGAGACAAAGCATGTAATGCCAGTTCCTATCAACAAAGTGGGAAAATTTTGTGAAGACGATCAGGGAAATGTACCCTCCCATTAGAAGTGCGAAAAGTATCTTCAACTGCAATACTTGATAGTGGCGCAGGAGTGGGCATTGTGACAAGGTCCATTTGGGAGAAATGGGGCAAACCAGCTATTAGGAGTACCAGGATGCGCTTGCAGCTAGCAGATGGAAGCTTAGAACATCCCCTTGGGCTGCTTGAGAACATATTGGTCACCACATGTGGGATTGAATATGAGCATACCTTTGCGGTGGTGGATTTTGGAAAGCATCCAAACTATGAAGTGATATTGGGTAGACCATTCATGCGACAATTTCAAATGATTCAAGATTGGGGATACAATTACTTGTACCTCAGACATGATTCTGTCATCACAAGGGTCAACCTAAGGAATCACTCGTATCGTGATGTAACAAGGTCTCCAATAGATGAGTTTGATTCTGCTTCATCTGAGGGCTCAAAAATTACATTGTCAGATGGGCGGGAAGATCTATGGATGTGTGGAGCCTCCTGTAGGGATTTCAACACTGAGAGACTTAAGGGTAATCGAAGTGTATCTTACGAGGCATACATTCCACAACCCTTCCCTGAGCATTTAATTGATCCACTAGAATGGAGTCATGTCCTTGCAACATTATCGACATGTGCTTTACCGAAGCCAATTCAATTCTGTGACTCTGATGGATATGATATTATTCCTATAAGAATGGTACAACCATGTAACCTTCGAGATGATTGGTACTATAGGGATACATCCACAACAGCGATGCATCTCGAGGAAGTCTCAGTAGAGGACTTGACACTCGAGTCTGCTAATGATGCTGATAAGGAAGATGGCTGGGACTCTGATTTCGATAATGAAGATACAACCCCTGAGGAAGAGTTAGGAAAGGCACGCCTACTCTTGAGAGGAAGGGAGGTTCAAGTAGAGATCCCTAGAGGCCGACCTAAACGAAAATGCTGTAAGAGCCATAAAAAAATCCGTAGACAAGATGAGCGTGAACAACGTGAGAGACTGCAGAAAGAAAAGGAGGAGTCTGAGAGTGAAAACTCTCGACCACCACCTCACTTCTCAGGAAAGAACGGATATCTATACTATGTCCATGCACAAGACAGTATCAAAGACCAAGTCAAACGATCAGATGGATTCCAAGCAGGGGAAAAGCTAACAACTGTTAGCAAAAATCGTAAAAAGACGAGGAAACAAAAACCAAAACTCAAGTCTAAAACCGATTCAAAAAAGAGTGTGGGAAGTGCTAAGACAACGGTTAAACAAAAAAATCCGATGATGCAAGATAGCAAAGGAAAGCTCAAAACCGCATGGTCTTCAATAAGTGGAGACTCAAGTGGACAAGAGCAAGGTCTAAATGTTCCTCCCAATTTCACACAGTACACTCTTCAAGATCGGAAGATTGTTCTTCAACAGCCCATGCGACAAAAACCAAGCGTGCCAGGGGTTTCATACGATGGTCCAGAGGATGCAAAAAAGATTGATATTGCTAAGCCAGGAGAAGAGCCTCGCTATGTGTGGATTGCCACAGACTTGTCCTTAGATGAGGAGAAGTTATTAATACAAACAATAAAGGAGTATCGTGATGTTTTTGCTTGGAGTTATAAAGACCTCAAAGGAGTTGATCCAAGCATATGTCAACATACAATTCCATTGCGGGAGGATGCAAAACCCTCCAAGCAACGTCCTTATACTTACAATGAAAACTTTGCACGGAAGATAAAGGAAGAAATAGACAAGCTATTAGAGGCTGAATTTATCTATGAGATTGAACACACTGAATGGGTCTCCCCTATTGTAGTGGTGCCCAAGAAAAATGGAAAACTTCGAGTATGTGTCAACCTCAAGAAGGTAAATGAAGCTACTGTGCGTGATCATTACCCACTTCCAATCACGGATCATGTTCTGGAACGAGTTGCAGGGAAAAAGGCATATAGTTTCTTGGATGGATTCTCCGGGTACAATCAAGTGTCAATTGATCCAAAGGATCAACACAAGACAGCCTTTGCTACTGAAGATGGCATCTTTGCCTATCGTGTTATGCCATTTGGTCTAACAAATGCGCCAGCAACCTTTCAGCGGTTAATGAGTCATGTATTCAAGGAGTACCTTAGGCAATTTCTTGAGATTTTCATGGATGATTTATGTGTTCACTCACAAGAGCGTGATGATCATATAGAACACCTGAGACTTGTGTTTCAAAAGTGTCAACTTTATCGTATATGCTTAAATCCTGACAAGTGCAAATTCATGGTAAGACAAGGAAAAATTTTGGGCCATATTGTTTCTCGCAACGGGATTTCAACAGATATGGATAAAATTGATGTCATTGTCTCATTACCTCGGCCTGTCAACCCTAAAGGGGTACAAACATTCATGGGACATTGTGGCTATTACCGTAGATTCATCTACATGTACGCTGTCCTAGCCAGACCATTATATGCTCTTCTTGTAAAGTTTAATTGGACTGATGAGTGTGAGGAATCCTTTGAAAAGTTGAAGCAAGCATTAGTGACTGCACCCATCTTACGGGCACCAGATTGGAACCAAATCTTTCATGTCCATATTGATGCTTCCAAATTTGCAATTGGATGTATTTTGGCTCAATCGGGAGAACACAATAAGGATTTCCCAATCTCATATGCTAGCCGACAGTTGAACAATGCTGAGAAGAATTACACCACAACAGAAAGAGAAGGATTATCCATGATATATGCAGTGAAAAAGTTTCGCCATTACCTTTTGGCAAACAAGTTCATATTTTTTGTGGACCATCAAGCATTGCTATATTTGGTGAATAAACCTTGTGCAACTGGAAGGATTGTGAGGTGGTTTATCATCCTTCTTGAATTTGATTTTGAAGTTGCAGTTCGGAAAGGAACAACTCATCTAAGGGCAGATCACTTGTCTCGAATCACCTCTGGAGAAGCTCCTGTGGGTGTGGATGATGATATGTTAGATTCAACACTTTTTCTTGTTGAGACAGCTCCTAGATGGTCTGAGTCCATTTTAGAAATTTTGACTGGTGGGCAGATACAACTAGCAGGTCCTAATGTGGACCTATGGCGACCATTCAAGTTAATTTTCGGGAGATTATATCGTCAGGGTAATGATGGAGTGTTGAGGCTTATACCTAACCCCGACCAATATGAGGAGATCTTGGAATGGGCACATGCAGGTATTGATGGAATCCATGCATCAGCTACTACTTGTGTGCGACGTATCTCTCAGGATGGGCAATGGTGGCCTACCATGCATGCAGATGCTGAGACATTTGTTCGTAACTGTGCTTCATGTAAAATTCAGAAGCCAATTCATAATGTCACATTATTCCAAATTTCAACTACACCAAGTTGGAGTAAGTATATTGTGGACTATCTTCAGCATGGTCATTTGGATCCAAAAATTCCTAAACATCGAAAGCATGCTATTAAAATTGAAGCGGCAAATTATATGCTGATAGAAGGCCAACTCTACAAGAGGGGCAAGGATGGCGTCTTACGCATGTGTGTATGTGAAGCTGACTATCTGAAAATCTTAACTCATGCACATGCAGGTGTTGGGGGTGGACACTTTTCTGGCAATACCACAGCAAAGTTGATTAGGTGGTCTGGGCTTTGGTGGCCAACCTTACAAATGGATGCCGAAGAATATGTGAAACGTTGTGACGACTGTCAAAGGACCAAACCTCCCATCACAAAGGACAATATGCCATTGCGGCCTATGTTAAGCACACGTGCTTTTGCAAAATGGGGTATTGATTTTGTCGGTCCCATTAAACCTCCGGCTCGTAACACTCATGCAGAATATATTATAGTCGCAACCGACTATTTGACCAAATGGGTAGAGGCAAAGGCAACAGTCAAAAATGATGCCAGAACCACGGCCAAGTTCTTGTATGAGTACGTGTTTACACGCTATGGCTTACCTATTGAGATTGTTAGTGATCAAGGTGTACACTTCGTAAATGACGTCATAGAATTTTTGCTTCAAGAATTTATGGTAATTCACAAGCGTTCTGCACCCTATCATCCCCAGACCAATGGACAAGCCGAGAGTACTAGCAAGATTCTCTGCACAGCACTCACAAAGATTGTTGAGGGACATAGGACTGATTGGGAGCAAAAGTTGCACTCTGTTCTCTGGGCATATAGGACAGCCTATAAAACATCTGTGGGCACAACCCCATTTGAACTTGCTTTTGGGTTGGATGCAATTCTTCCCATTGAATTTCTTGTACCTACTCTACGAGTAGCTAAACAATTGGATTGGACTGGTCATGAGCTTTCACAACGTGTTGACGAATTGGAAAAGCTTGATGAGACCCGCTTATTGGCGGTAATGGGGATGTATGCTGAGAAGAGGAGACAAAAGCAATGGTATGATAGAAATGTAACAACGGGCCGATTCAAAAAAGGAGACCTGGTGCTCTTATACACACTTAAGAAGCATAAGAGAAAGCTCAAGAAACGTGGCCTAGGACCGTTTGTGATCCATGAGCTTACTCCAAGTGGTGCGGTGCGTCTGGAGACACTAGAAGGTGAGCAAATGCCTAACTTCATTAATGGAAGTCGTCTCAAGAAATACAATGAACCATTAACTGAAGCCATGCTTCAACAGATGCATGCTGCACAAACACGGAAAAAAGCACTTGACCTACTTAAACGTCAGGCTCAAGAGGAGGCTAAAGCTAGAGTTACAAAAGCCAAGGAGCGTCGCAAAGCTTCTATGTTAGCCATACAATTGGCTACTGATGAGCCATATGTTGAACCATTCAATATTCAAGTGGGACTTCATCTTCATGAGACTACCTACTTTGTCTCTGCCTTAATTGACTCTGGTGCAGATTTTAATGTTCTCTCGTTTGATACCTGGATAGCCTTGGGTCAACCACCACTTGTGCAAATTCCTGTGGACCTACGAAGCTTCTCAGGTGAAGATAACCCTATAGAGGGAAAATGTGTCATTATGATGACCATTCAGGATCACCAGATGTCAGTGTCCTTTTATGTGGCACGTAAGTCCAAGGCTGTGGTAGAGGTTGTTCTCGGTAGATCGTGGTTAAGTGCTACCAATTGCTCATTGGATTGGAAGAATAGACAATACAAGTTGCAAATTGATTCTGATTGCATCTTGGAATCTGCTACACCACGTGCTTTATCGTGTCAAAAGGGTAATGTTTCTACCTTACCCAACCCACAATCAAAATCTGCTCTTGAAGCTCCAAAACAAATGATGTGGATAATTGATGAGTACTCAAGTGAGGGCCATGGCTGGCATGTTCCAACTACTCTAGTTGCTGCTCAAAGAAGGCCAGGCAAGAAGGATTCATCAATGTGGCTACCCAAAGATGCGTACAAACTTGTACCATCTATTCCAGTTGCTAAGCCTCTTAAGAAGCACATCATTTCCAAACCTAAATTTTGCATTGTTACTCGATGGATCCCAAAACGGGTTCTTAAAGCACAAGGTTATTATGAGGGTGCAACATCAATTTGGCTTCCAAAATGCCAAGGATTGCTAAAGGTAAAAGAGTGTTTCAAAAAGATTCCAAGAGTCACCCCTGATTGCCCATATCAGTGGGTGCAAAAGAAATCAACACAAATTCCCCAAGAAAGGAAAGGTGGCTGTGATAGCACTTACAAATCCACTTGTGTTGATCTTCCTAAAACATGTATTGAAACAACTATTGCCCCTATTTCTCCTTGTTTCACAATTCAACCATCAACTGGTGTACCTAAGACAAGTCCAAAGGAGTCTCATTTGAGCATAGATTCTGGTGCTTCACTGCCTAAATCCTCTTATCTTGCTCAAATTCCAAGACAATTGCTAAAGTCTACACCTCTTAAAAAGGATATACCAAAAGCTAAAGATAAGGCATTAACACTACAATTAAAGCTCTTTGGTAAAACAATGTTTGAATAATGTAGTTCCTTATGCCTTTAGGAGATGTGTTCTTTTTGAGATAATCTTGTTTTTTGATTGGAATTGTCATGATGGATATGAGTGTTCTAAATTTCATTATTCTACGTCCAGATAATTCCTGATGGATATTTGGCGCGATACATGTCCACCATGCATTGACCCTGATAGTACTCGACCTGATCATCGCGGGGGTTATAGTGCTCCTCCATTTCAAACACATTCTAGGTATTTCTACGCTCCCTTAGGTGAAAATTGCTGTGGGCATCACTTTGTTACGTTATTCTATCAACAGCATCACCCATTTCCACATTGTCAAGAGTGTGCACGGCTAGTATTAAGTGAAGCTTCACATATTTGTTGGATATGCCGCTCTTACTTTAGACGATATGGCACGGCCTTAATGAAGCAAATTGTGGGAATTACTCCCCAACGCCATAATCTTCTTAATGTGAGAATACCAGAGAGGGGACCAAATCAACGAAGATTACCTGAGGAGGTACAAGCACAACAATGGAGGGATACAAGCTTAAATGACTTGCAACTACCAATCTAGCCCTCCTTCCCCAACCCTCCACATGTCAATATTGGATCAATATGAGTACCTACATTGCACAGTTCCAAAATCAAAACTGTCTGACTAACCTTCCCATAGAACCAATGCCATATTTCAGTGAGGAAGCACTCCTTCCTCTACCACCTTCTCCAGAGGCCGGTTTTTGTGAGGGGTTGTCTCTGCATCCTGAGGAAATTGATACCATCTTTCCAGCAGACGAGGACACGGACCCACCATCAGCGCAAGAGTAACTCAGTGACTCCACAATAAGAACGACAAGCCAGGGCACTTTTCTCCCATTGGGTTTTTTCCCCTCGGCTATATTTGGTGTTTGGCACCACTAACAAATTTTATTCTTTTGTTTTTTCTTTGTTTGTTAATAAAACTTTGTGCAGAGATCTCAGCTTAAGAAGAGCATCAGATACGCCCCTATAGTCCACCTATCGTGCACACAAATTAGGAAGGGGGGAGATATGCTATGCCTACAGGGATCAAGGAGAAGCAATCTGCACAAAATCAGCAATTATTCAAGGCAAACGAACAACATCAACAGGGCACTACAACAGGTGTATGCAAATCTTAATCTTTATTTCTTTAAGTGCTCTTATCTTTCGAATATATGGTTTGCATGTACACAATATTGGCTGGTTTGAGTTTTTGATTTGTAGTTAAAATATGGTGAGTGAATTCTAGAGTCTTAGAAGACTTAGTAAAAGATATGTCTATCCAAAGACAGTGTAGGATATATACCAAGGGAGTATGCCAAGTACTTATGTCTTCAAGGTATATTAGTTATCCCTAGTGGTAGTTATCTCTTAGATATGAGCTAGGTGCTACGAGTAATAAAAATTTATGAAAATATACCCTACAAAAATATATATACAAGGTGAATTGCGACATGAAGTGTCTACCGCCATGCGAAGTGTTTGGTAGGACCTGGGGATGTCTCAGCACCTTGGGGCTGATGCCTTGGTTTCCATGGGGTGAACACTGATGTCTAGAAGCTTCAATAGAGGACCTTTGCGGAATCTATCGCCTTGATAGATGTTGGTAGGACTCGGGGGTACACTATGGGCCCTCGAAACCGATGCCCTCATCTTCAAGGGGTACTCCTTAGGTCATAAAAGAAAGAAAAAGGGTCTGTCGCCCTTGAGATACTTAGCGGTCTTTAGATTCTCTTGGCGGAGGTCTCTTGGCCATTGCTCGGGTCTCATGGGGATAGAACCTTAATCTTTATCACCTTCTACACACATATTTTTATCCAAAAAAAAAAAAAAAAACAACAAGAGAGAGCTCCAATCACCTTTGCTCATACTTAGGAGTAGGGTTGCCACTTAGGAGTAACTTACATACTGATAGGACATTGAGACTGCGGTCATAACCGGAGGTGTACAAAGACACTTGCCTTTGCATAGCATTATCTACTACCTAAGTCTCACTTTGACTAGTTTTTACTCACCTCTTTTAGTACTCATTAAAACTTTAATCAGCCTTGCACTTGTATGCTCACGTGTGTAATTATTATTGCTGATTTTGCTTTTCTTTTCTTTTTATCAATAAAGGACTTTACTCGTATCAATTGTTTTTTGTTGCAGCTCTTGCTACTACCGCGCTCGAGGACGTGCGCAAAATAGGAAGGGGGGAGTGTTGCTTGCAAATGAAGATCAATACCAGGATGCAACAAAAACGATACTTAGGGCTCTTGAAAAGAGTCCCACTTTGTAGATGAATGTGGGAGAGGGTTTGATAATAATCCCACATGGGGACTTATGGGAGTCCTAGAATTTTTGTATAAAAGGTGGCTCATTTGAGAGCTTAGACACTTTTGGGCTTAGTTCATGCAAGAGCTCCTTTGAGAGACCTACTCTCCCTCTTCTCCATAGAGGTGAAGACTCTTCTCTCACCCCATCTACATTATTGTATGAGGTAAATCTCTTCATTGAATCATTAGCAATGTCATGAGTCTTTCTCATCCTCTTCTCTAATCATTTTACTCTTATGCATGCTTTTAGTATTTCATTTTTTGAGTACATGGATTGATTTGAAGCTTTCATGGAAGCTTGATGCTTGAATGTGTGCATGCTTGTAGGAAGATAGGAGTGGAGTGAGGTCTTTCTCTTTGCTTGAGTGCATAGTGATTGTATTCCTCTTGCTTGTATTTGTGAATGAAGGGGTGTGTAGGAATGAGGACAAGTTGAGCTTGTGTGTATGCTTAGTCTAGTGTCAAGTGATGGTAGCCATGAGCATTCTCTCCATTTGTGGATAAGCTCTTGTGCACCGGTACGGGTCGAATCCCTAGCTCCGAAAGGGATGCAAATCCCATTGGATTGAGCTTAGTGTGGATCGTACTTCTCTTGCTACAAGAGAGAGAGTTTTCCGTCTCTCCAGTGCCAATCACCGAATATAGCCGAGGGGAAAAACCCAATGGGAGAAAAGTGCCCTGGCTTGTCGATCTTATTGTGGAGTCGATGTGCTTACCCTTGCGGTGGTGGTGGATCCGTGTCCACGTCTGCTGGAAAGATGGTATCAATTTCCTCAGGATGCAGTGACAACCCCTTAGAAAAACCGGCCTCTGGAGAAGGTGGTAGAGGAAGGAGTGCTTCCTCACTAAAATATAGCATTGGTTCTATGGGAAGGTTAAGCAGACAATTTCGATTTTGGAACTGCGCAATATAGGTACTCATATTGATCCAATATTGACATGTTGAGGCTTGGGGAAGGAGGGCTTGCAAGATAGGTGGTTGCAAGTCATTTAAGCTTGTATCCCTCCATTGTTGTGCTTGAACCTCCTCAGGTAATCTACGTTGATTTGGTCCTCTCTCTGGTTTTCTCACATTAAGAAGATTATGGCGTTGGGGTGTAATTCCCACAATTTGCTTCATTAAGCCCATGCCATATCGTCTAAAGTAAGAGTGGCATATCCAACAAATATGTGAAGCTTCTCCTAATACGAGTCGTGCACACTCTTGACAATGTGGAAATGGGTGATGCTGTTTATAGAATAACGTGACAAAGTGATGCCCACAGCAATTTTCACCTAAGGGAGCATAGAAGTACCTAGAATGTGTTTGAAACGGAGGAGAACTATAACCCCCGCGATGATCAGGTCGAGTACTATCAGGGTCAATGCATGGTGGACATGTATCTCGCCAAATATCCATCAGGAGTTATCTGGACGTAGAACAATGAAATTTAGAACACTCATATCCATCATTACACTTTCAATCAAAAATAAGATTATCTCAAAAAGAACACAATCCTCTAAAGGCATAAGGAACCACATTATTCAAACATTGATTTACCAAAGAGCTTCAATTGTAGTGTTAATGCCTTATCTTTGGTTTTAGGTATATCCTTTTTAAGAGGTGGGAATTTTAGCAATTGTCTTGGAATTTGAGCAAGATAAGAGGATTTAGGCATTGAAATGCTAGAATCTATGCTCAAATGATACTCATTTGGACTTTGTAACAAGGAGAAATTGGGACAACCAGTGTTTCAATACATGTTTTAGGAAGATCAACACAAGTAGATTTGTAGGTGCTATCACAGCCACCTATCCTATCTTGAAGAGTTTGTGTTGAGTTCTTTTGCACCCACTGATATGGAAAATCAAGGGTGGCTTTTGGAATCTTTCTGAAACACTCTTTTATCCCTAGCACAGCATGGCATTTTGGAAGCCAAATTGCTGTTTCACCCTCATAATAGCCTTGTGCTTTAAGAACATGTTTTGGGACCCATCGAGTAACAATCCGAGGTTTAGGCTTGGAAATGATGTGCTTTTTAGGAGGCTTAGCACAACTGGACTAGATGGTACAAGTTTGTACGCATCTTTGGGTAGCCAAATTGATAATTCCTTCTTGCCTGGCCTTCTTTGAGCAGCAACTAGACTAGTTGGAACATGCCAGCCACCATGGCCCTCACTTGAGTACTCATCAATTATCCACATCATTTGTTTTGGAGCTTCAAGAGTAGATTTTGAGAGTGGGTTGTGTAAGGTAGAAACATTACCCTTTTGACACGATAAAGCTCGTGGAGTAGCAGATCCCAAGATGCAATCAGAATCAATTTGCAACTTGTATTGTCTATTCTTCCAATCTAATGAGCAATTGGTAGCACTTAACCACGATCGACCGAGAACAGCCTCTACTACTGCCTTGGACTTACGTGCCACATAAAAGGGCACTGACATCTGGTGATCCTGAATGGACATCATAATGACACATTTTCCCTCTATAGGGTTATTTTTCCCTGAGAAGCTTCGTAGGTCCACAGGAATGTGTACAATTGTGGGTTGACCCAAGGCTATCCATGTGTCAAACGAGAGAACATTATAATCTGCACCCGAGTCAATTAAGGCAGAGACAAAGTAGGTAGTCTCATGAAGATGAAGGCACACTTGAATATTGAATGGATCGACATATGGTTCATCATCAATAGCCAACTGTATGGCCAACATAGAAGCTTTGCGACGCTCCTTGGCTTTTGCAACTCTAGCTTTAGCCTCCTCTTGAGCCTGACGTTTAAGTAGGTCAAGTGCTTCTTTCCGTGTTTGTGCAGCATGCATCTGTTGAAGCATGGCTTCAGTTAATGGTTCATTGTATTTCTTGAGACGACTTCCATTAATGAAGTTGGGCATTTGCTCACCTTCTAGTGTCTCTAAACGCACTGCACCACTTGGAGTAAGCTCATTAATCACAAACGGTCCTAGGCCACGTTTCTTGAGCTTTCTCTTATGCTTCTTAAGTGTGTACAAGAGCACCAGGTCTCCTTTTTTGAATCGTCCAGTTGTTACATTTCTATCATACCATTGCTTTTGTCTCCTCTTCTCAGCATACATCCCCATTACCGCCAATAAGCGGGTCTCATCAAGCTTTTCCAATTCGTCAACGTGTTGTGAAAGCTCATGGCCAGTCCAATCCAATTGTTTAGCTACTCGTAGAGTAGGTACAAGAAATTCAATGGGAAGAATTGCATCTAGCCCAAAAGCAAGCTCAAATGGGGTTGTGCCCACAGATGTTTTATAGGCTGTCCTATATGCCCAAAGAACCGAGTGCAACTTTTGCTCCCAATCAGTCCTATGTCCCTCAACAGTCTTTGTGAGTGCTGTGCAGAGAATCTTGTTAGTACTCTCGGCTTGTCTATTGGTCTGGGGATGATAGGGTGCAGAACGCTTGTGAATTACCATAAATTCTTAAAGCAAAAACTCTGTGACCTCATTCACAAAGTGCACACCTTGATCACTAACGATCTCAATAGGTAAGCCATAGCGTGTAAACACGTACTCATACAAGAACTTGGCTGTGGTTCTGGCATCATTTTTGACTGTAGCCTTTGCCTCTACCCATTTGGTCAAATAGTCCGTTGCGACTATAATATATTCCGCATGCATGTGACGAGCTGGAGGTTTAATGGGACCGACAAAATCAATACCCCATTTTGCAAAAGCACGTGTGCTTAACATAGGCCGCAATGGCATATTGTCCTTTGTGATGGGAGGTTTGGTCCTTTGACAATCATCACAACGTTTCACATATTCTTCGGCATCCATTTGTAAGGTTGGCCACCAAAGCCCAGACCACCTAATCAACTTAGCTGTGGTATTGCCCGAAAAGTGTCCACCCCCGACACCTGCATGTGCATGAGTTAAGATTTTCAAGTAGTCAGCTTCACATACACACATGCATAAGTTGCCATCCTTGCCCCTCTTATAGAGTTGGCCCTCTATCAGCATATAGTTTGCCGCTTCAACTTTAATAGCATGCTTTCGATGTTTAGGAATTTTTTGATCCGTATGACCATGCTGAAGATAGTCCACAATATACTTACTCCAACTTGGTGTAGTTGAAATTTGGAATAATGTGACATTATGAATTGATTGTTGAATTTGACATGAAGCACAGTTACGAACAAATGTTTTAGCATCTACATGCATGGTAGGCCACCATTGCCCATCCTGAGATATACGTCGCACACAAGTAGTAGCTGATGCATGGATTCCATCGATACCTGCATGTGCCCATTCCAAGATTTCCTCATATTGGTCTGGGTTAGGTATAAGCCGCAACACTCCATCATTACCCTGACGATATAATCTCCCTGAGATTAACGTGAATGGTCGCCATAGGTCCACATTAGGACCCGCTAGTTGTATCTGCCCACTTGTCAAAATTTCTAAAATGGATTCAGACCATCTAGGAGCTGTCTCTACAAGGAAAAGTGTTGAATCTAACATATCATCATCCACACCCACAGGAGCTTCGCCAGAGGTGATTCGAGACAAATGATCTGCCCTAAGATGTTTTGTTCCTTTTCGAACTGCCACTTCAAAATCAAACTCAAGAAGGATGATAAACCACCTCACAATCCTTCCAGTTGCACAAGGCTTATTTACCAAATATAGCAATGCTTGATGGTCCACAAAAAATATGAATTTATTTGCCAAAAGGTAATGGCGAAACTTTTTCACTGCATATATCATGGACAACCCTTCTCTTTCTGTTGTGGTATAATTCTTCTCAGCATTGTTCAACTGTCGACTAGCATATGAGATTGGGAAATCCTTATTATGTTCTCCCGATTGAGCCAAAATACATCCAATTGCAAAGTTTGAAGCATCAATATGGACATGAAAGATTTGGTTCCAATCTGGTGCCCGTAAGATGGGTGCAGTCACTAATGCTTGCTTCAACTTTTCAAAGGATTCCTCACACTCATCAGTCCAATTAAACTTTACAAGAAGAGCATAT
The DNA here is from genome assembly GCF_041138505.1 of Cibotium barometz. Classification (NCBI taxonomy): domain Eukaryota; kingdom Viridiplantae; phylum Streptophyta; class Polypodiopsida; order Cyatheales; family Cibotiaceae; genus Cibotium; species Cibotium barometz. The sequence continues at coordinate 49,999,876 of NC_141076.1, forward strand.
AATGGTCTGGCTAGGACAGCGTACATGTAGATGAATCTACGGTAATAGCCACAATGTCCCATGAATGTTTGTATCCCTTTAGGGTTGATAGGCCGAGGTAATGAGACAATGACATCAATTTTATCCATATCTGTTGAAATCCCATTGCGAGAAACAATATGGCCCAAAATTTTTCCTTGTCTTACCATGAATTTGCACTTGTCAGGATTCAAGCATATACGATAAAGTTGACACTTTTGAAACACAAGTCTGAGGTGTTCTATATGATCATCACGCTCTTGTGAGTGAACACATAAATCATCCATGAAGATCTCAAGAAATTGCCTAAGGTACTCCTTGAATACATGACTCATTAACCGCTGAAAGGTTGCTGGTGCATTTGTTAGACCAAATGGCATAACACGATAGGCAAAGATGCCATCTTCAGTAGCAAAGGCTGTCTTGTGTTGATCCTTTGGATCAATTGACTCTTGATTGTAACTAGCAAAAACATCGCGATACTCCTTTATTGTTTGTATTAATAACTTCTCCTCGTCTAAGGACAAGTCTGTGGCAATCCACACATAGCGAGGCTCTTCTCCTGGCTTAGCAATATCAATCTTTTTTGCATCTTCTGGACCATCATATGAAACCCCTGGCATGCTTGGTTTTTGTCGCATGGGCTGTTGAATAACAATCTTCCGATCTTGAAGAGTGTACTGTGTGAAATTGGGAGGAACATTGAGACCTTGTTCTTGTCCACTTGAGTCTTCACTCATTGAAGACCTTGTTCTTGTCCACTTGAGTCTTCACTCATTGAAGACCATGCGGTTTTGAGCTCTCCTTTGCCATCTTGCATCGGATTTTTTTGTTCAACCGTTGTCTTTGCACTTCCGACACTCTCTTTTGAATCGGTTTTAGACTTGAGTTTTGGTTTTTGTTTCTTCGTTTTTTTACGAGTTTTGCTAACAGTTGTTAGCTTTTCTCCTGCTTGGAATCCATCTGATTGTTTTACTTGGTCTTTGATACTATCTTGTGCTTGGACATAGTAGAGATATCCATTCTTTCCTGAGAAGTGAGGTGGTGGTCGAGAGTTTTCACTCTTAGACTCCTCCTTTTCTTTTTGTAGTCTCTCACATTGTTCCCGCTCATCTTGTCTACTGATTCTCTTATGGTTCTTACAACATTTACGTTTAGGTCGGCTTCGAGGGATCTCTACTTGAACCTCCCTTCCTCTCAAGAGTAAGCGTGCCTTTCCTAACTCATCCTCAGGGATTGTCACATCATTATTAAAATCAAAGTCCCATCCATCTTCCTTATCAGCATCATTAGCAGATTCGAGTGTTAAATCCTCCACTGAGACTTCCTCAACATGCATAGCTGTTGTGGATGTATCCCTATAGTACAAATCATCTAGAAGGGCACGTGGTTGTACCATTTGTATAGGAATAATATCATATCCATCTGAGTCACAAAATTGAATTGGCTTAGGAAAAGCACAGGTTGATAATGTTGCAAGGACATGACTCCATTCTAATGGATCAATTAAATGCTCAGGGAAGGGTTGTGGAATGTATGCCTCATCTGATACACTTCGATTACCCTTAAGTCTCTCAGTGTTGAAACCCCTACATGAGGCTCCACACATCCACAGATCTTCTCGCCTGTCTGACAATGTAACTCTTGAGCCCTCAGATGAAGCAGAATCAAACTCATCTATTGGAGACCTTGTTACATCACGATATGAGTGATTCCTTAGGTTGACCCTTGTGATGACAGAATCATGTCGGAGGTACAAATAATTGTATCCCCAATCTTGAATCATTTGAAATTGTCGCATGAATGGTCTACCCAATATTACTTCATAGTTTGGATGTTTTCCAAAATCCACTACTGCAAAGGTGTGCTCATATTCAATACCACATGTGGTGACCAATATGTTCTCAAGCAGCCCAAGGGGATGTTCTAAGCTTCCATCTGCTAGCTGCAAGCGCATCCTGGTACTCCTAATAGCTGGTTTGCCCCACTTTTCCCAAATGGACCTTGTCACAATGCCCACTCCTGCACCACTATCAAGTATTGCAGTTGAAGCTACTTTTTGCACTTCTAATGGGAGGGTAGCATTTCCCTGATCGTCCTCACAAAATTTTCCTACTTTGTTGATAGGAACTGGCATAACATGCTTTGTCTCGGGGTGTATAGTACACTCATGGTGACCCTTTTGTAGCAATACCTGCTCTGACAAACATGTGGCAATATCATTCCACAACTCAGGACGAATTTTTATCAAATCAAGCAAAGGTAAGGTACAAGCCACTGGTGCTGACAAAATAGCTTGCACGATACTCATATCCTTCTCCTTTGTCAACCTTTTATGCATGGAGGGTATCCTCAAGGTTTGAGAACAATTCTCATATTCTCCCAGATATGCTGGTAAGGTTTTCATTGTATGCTTACTTCTAGGAGAAACAATTGTTTGAACTTCCTCCTGGATGCTTGGGCGTCCAAAGTTGTTTTCCGTGCCCCTGGTAAAATCCACCTCAGAGAATGGAGGCGAACTAATAGAGGACATGTTCTCATTAACTTTCTCATGAACTGCGGCCCACATCTCATTTGCCATGTCCTCATTAGCATCAATAACTTCATCACTGCATGGGAAGACAAGGCTAGGTGGTGACAGAATACCTCCTTTCAATTGGGTGTCAATTGGTGCAGACCTTTCGCTATGAGCTTGTGAAATGAGCTCACTTTTCATTTCCCGACTTGATGACACTTCTAGTATGGTTTCTAATGTTGGCTTAAGAGAGGTTGGGCCCCGAGGAATAGGTGGTGGTGGTCCCTCAAGTATTGACTGAGCTTCCCTAATGAGTTGCTGATGTACAGCTAGATTGATCTTCTCCTCACGAGGGTTTGGGTATTCTTGAAGCTTCTTGGGTAGCTCAGATAAAGCTGCAATGCGACTTCTATGAGCATCAATGATGGCATCTAGAGTCTCATTCACTTTATCCACAAAAACAGAACCCCCAGAACTATCCTCAGTCGTACTAGTCTCATCTTGTTTAGCACTAGGCCCAGGTTGAGGTTGATGTTCCTCATGCACTTCTTGGGATGTAAAAGTTTTATCCCTCATGTTTTGTTTAGAGGCTTCTTGAGAACTAGTGGATGCACTTTTAGTTTGCTTGTTTCGGTTCTTCTTCCTCCTAGTGGTTTTTTTTCTATTGGACTGTAGGGTCTTATCCACTAGATTTGTCTTTGCATCCCTAGTTCGAGGTGTCTCATCAGTCTGTATTTCGGCATTTCGTGTCTGTGATCTAGTCATGACTCTAAGTGGCACGACATCCTCATTCTCTCATGAAGGTGGAGATGGAACTGCCCCTACAAGGTTGAGTGAGACCTTTGGTTGAGAGGTGCCTTCCTCATGTGGTTTCAGCAGACAATCTTTTGGGAAGTGTTCTACACAACACCCTAGACAATATCTTTCAATTGGTGGAAACTGTTGTACTGTTGTATTGGATCGAGATGCTTGCCTTGAGCAATGTGGACAATCACGAGCCCAATGGGGTTCTCCGCACTCATAACAGGGGCCCATTGGTTTGGCTTCTACTTTCCTTTGCTGCCATTGACCTGAGGGGCTTGGAGTCCTAGGTTGGTAGCCGCCTAGCAACATTAAAGAGTTTTGTTCCCCTGGTTGAGTCTCCAGTGCTGGGCTTGGGTATGCGGGACTTTCAAATATATTTTCTTTGGATGAATATGATGCATATTCCTCCTCCACATAGCCTGGGTTTACCAAGTCTCTACACATATTTGAATTGTCGTAGTCCACAACCCTTACAGGAGCAGTCCTAGGAGCAGGAGGTTGGGCACCAAGAACAGGTCGTGCTTGCTCTTGTGCTGCCATCGGTGGCTTACGTTCAAAATTAGTATATTGTTGATACATTTGTGGAGCCACTCCACCCCTTGGCTGCTCACGCTCCTGTCTCATTCTTGCAATGCGAGTACATTCCTGTGTGGTATGGGTAAAGTTCCAAGCACAGGCTTGGCACCACTTCTTTGTAGGTTGGTTTGTGACTAGAGGAGAAAAGGTATTATATTCCTCTGTTTTATGGTTACCGCCACATGCTCCACAAAGATGAGGACCTGTAGGTATTACACTCCTCATTCTCTGCTCTGCTGTTGTTGTGGCTGCATGGGTGGACGATAGGTCTGTCCCAATCTCCTTAGTACTAGGTTAGCTATCTGGTCTGGATTTACTAGAGCGCTAGACCCTAAACTTTGGTCATCACCCCACTGATCTCTAGTTTTCACCTCTGGGCCAGAACCATCTTGGAATTTGAAGTTATCGGTGAAATCCATAGCATCATGGCAACACTCATTGAAATTTGTATGCTTCTTCGCATAGAGATGTGTATGCAGTGTTGAATTTTTGAGTCCTTTTAAGAAGAGAGAAATTAATCGACTTTGGGCGGGCTTCTCATCTTCTGGGCAATGATTAATGTACTGCTTCATTCTATTTACACAGTCTCTAACACTCTCATTCTCGCCTTGCTTGAAAGAGTAGATGTGTGCTACCGTGTCATGTTGAATTCCCATTAAGAAAAAAGCAGCAATGAATCTCTCTTCCAAAACTCGTAAAGAAGATTTGTCTGAAGCCTCTAGTGCCTGAAACCAAGCAAGGGCTTTTCCCTCAAGAGTGAGTCCAAATCCTTCAATTTGAGTATGCTTGTCAGCCACTTACTCAGCTCGAACTGCTTGCCTAAATGCTGCTACATGGTCGTATGGATCTCCCGACCCTTCGTACTTCTTTACCAGTTTCTGAAGAGTTGATGGCCTTACATGTCTTGAATACTCATCATAGGGCCTATGGCCTCTCACTCTCAGTGGGAATTGTTCCTCTCTTTGGTAAGATGGTCCACATGCATCCAAAATTGGTGTGGGTACCCTATTACCAGCCTCACCAAACCCCTCCAAAGATCTTGTCACCCGCATTTCAGGAGGTGCATTTATGGGAGGCCGAGCTGGCTCCCCTACCCTCCGATTGTTATAGTGAGAAAGATGTTGTGGTGGTGTGACCGGTGGTCGCACATTTGGTGTCGGAAAATGTCTTGGTGCTAGAGTTGGGCTACTAGCAGTGGTCCACTTAGATGTTGAAGGTCCCTCTCTAGTGAACTCTCGTAGGGGAGGAGCAACAGTTTCTCCAAGAAAGGCTGTCTCTCCTGGTTTGGCTGTATTTGTTGAGAACACTTCCATGAATAATGGTTGTCCTTTTCACGTGAGCTCCCGAATCTCTTTCCAATCTAAGGTTCGGTATTCATTGGCCCATTTATCAATTATTCGGTTCATGTGTCCTGCAAGCTTCTCAACTACCACCACAAGAGCTAGAGGAAGATCTAGCTGTGGCAATCTAGTTGTGGCATAATATCCCTCTAACGAGTCCTTATAGACCTCTTGAAGTGGGTCATCCTGTAAGACCTTTGTCACTGGAATTTGTCGTACAAACTCCCACTGGTTCTCAGTCCCCTGATCCATTTTGTTCTTGCCTTTCCTATCCCTTTCCAAATTTAGATCTACAAGAAGTAAATCATCCATGGATGGCTTTGAGGACTGGGCATTGGAGGGTCCAGGCATGTCCGGCTCAATGAGCCAGTCATCTCTAGACTCCCTTGCTCTGGAAAGTTTTGATAAGTCTAAGAACTCGGTTTTAGAGAGCTCCCCTAATTTGTCTACATTTTCTGGATGGTAGGTGACTTCGTAGCGAACACCATCTCCACCCATGTACATGTTACCCTGGTCATTGACTAGAGGTGCTCTATCAAGTTCTGAGAAAATGTCTACGATCTTAACAAGATACCGTTATTGTGGGTCTCTAAAGATCTCAGCTCCTTGAGCGTTCGTGTAGACATATTGGAGTCTCACATTGAGTGTTAACCCCATAGTGTCGGTTTCAAATGGATTAAAAGATCTTGAGGGTGTCCTATTTGGGGCTACGGAATGACTATTTGACGGCCCAAGATTGTCCATGGACAATGAACTAGTTGTTCTGGAGGAAAGGGTATCGGATTGGGATTTAGAAAGGGTTTCAGCAATATCTGCCAAATTTTCTATCGATTGGGTCCCACTTTCCTGCGTAGGTACTCTAGAAGGTGCCCTAGGCCCTATGGCAGAATCTATAAGACGTCCCGACCGCAAGTGCATAAGGTCAATTTTTTTTTGGTTTTTTATGTGTTTTTGTTTTTTTTGTTTTGTCTTTGTTTTTGTTTGTTTTTTTTTAAATAAATATATATATATGTATATATATATATATATTTATTACCCTACTGATCTCTAAATGCAACTAAAATGAGTACGTGTGGTGTAACTATCTATCCTATTCTTTATTATTATTATTTTTTAAATGATTTTATGTTTTTACTTTTTTTTTAAATTACAAAAATTATGAATCACGCTAAAAAAAATACTAATTATGCACAAAGTTACAAAAATTTAAAAAAAAGGCAAGTTACACTAATTATGCAAAAAATAAAAAAAAAATGAAGAATTACAAAATATGCAAAAAAGTAGACTCCTAAAAAACACTTAATTTATAGAAAAAAAATTTATTTTTTTTATATTTCTATTTCTTTTCGTTTGTTTTCTTTTGTTTTCTTCTCCTTTTGTTGTTGTTTTTTTTTAATGATTTTATGTTTTTACTTTTTTTTTAAAATTACAAAAATTATGAATCATGCTAAAAAAATACTAATTATGCACACAATTTACAGAAATTCTAAAAAAAATGCAAGCCACTTTAATTATGCAAAATTTTACAAAAAGTTAAGAAATGAAAAATGGACTCAAAATACGAAAATAAAAATTATTTTTCTTTTTTTTTTAATTTTTTTTTCTTTCTTTCTATTCTCTCTTTTTTCGCTTTTTTTTTTCTCCTTTTTTTTGAATTTAATGTTTTTTTTTGAAATTTAATATTTTATAGTTTTTTTTAAATTTAAAAAATAAAAGCAAAATAACGAATTGGAAAAAAAAAAGAAAAAGAAAAAAATACTAACCTCAGTATCGTTATCTCCTCCGGATTCGTCGCCGCCGCACCCACACGGCTTCTGCACGCCTGCCCGACGCGCTTTCTACTGCTCGCTCTGCCAGCCGTCTCTGCTGCTGCGCCTCCACAACTCCACACCGGTCGCCTGCTACTACAGCTGTTTACAGCCTACGGCCTTCACACCTTTGCTTGCCCGCTTCCACACACCTTCATTGCTGGTGCTTGGTTGCCTACCAACACCACCTTGACACGGCCGCCCGATGAAGACGCTGTCCGGCTGCTGCTTGCTACAGCTCGCCTTCGCTTTCAGCCATCTGCTCCTTCTACCAGCCGCCTCCAGCAGCCTTCGGCCGTCCTCGTCGCCTCCACCTACACCCACTCTCCACAGCTCGACGTCACACAGCCCGTCGCCGTTGTTGCTTCTGTTCGACGGCCTACAATGCTTCCCACAAGCCTTTCGCCGGCTGCTGCTGTTTTTTTAATATATTTTTTACTCGGCCGGCTTCTGCCGCCTACGGCCTCACTCCACGCTACTGCGCCTCCACCTCTTACAGCTACTGGCGCTTCAGCCGCCTCCCAGCGCTTCTAGCTGCTCTTTCAGTGTATATAAATTTTTATTTTATTTTATTTTTTTTACATTGCCTCCACACGCTTCCCACAAGCCTTCGCTATAAGCTGGCCGCCCAACTGCTGCAACTTTTGAGCCGGCCGCCCAACAGCTGCAAGGTATATTAATATGTATAAATAGATATATATATATATATATATATATTTATTTATTTTTCTTTGCTGCGCCTCCAACGACACACCTCTTACAGCCCCTACGTCGGAAAATACAAAAACTGAAATCACTTGAACCTACTTAATGGCGGGATTACTCTACCGCAATGGGGTTTTAAATTTTTTGCTTCTAATAAAAAAACAGAAAACACACAAGGCGCCCTTGAGATCACACACTCAATGCCCTTGCAAACTCTACTCTAATCTACCCTAATCCACGATTTTGCAATCAATGGAGCACTTAGTAAGAAGTAATGGTTAACACCCTTCACTAACTTAGGTGTGCGTTCCCCGGTAGCGGCGCCATTGTTTGAGACATCATAGCATAGCGGAGGCTACACTCCAACCCACACACTTTGTAAATCCGTGAATGCAACCCGCGGTTAGCGCATAGAGGCTATCCCGAATGGGAGAAGATTAGTTAAACACTAATGACTTCTAGTCCTACTCAATCCTTCTTCAACACTCAAGCAATCAATCTAACATAATCAAAGCATCAAGATTAGGCTACACTTAAGCATAAAAATACAACTTATGCAAAGAATCTAACATGCAAAGAGCTATCACACAAGTCTCAACTACACATCATTTCATGCACAAGCTTCATCACATGCACTCTACAATTCACAAATCAGATTTTAGCATCAAAACATCATTAAGAAATCTAGATTAGCAAGTGTGTAGACCATAACCTCATATCATTGCAAATGTAGAGAATAGAGAGTACAAGATTGAAGCAAGAATGGAGATGGAGAGCCTTGGGAGAGCACATGAGAAGGAGCTATGGAGCAAGCTCTCTCTATGAGCCTCTCAACCAAATGACCAAAGAGTCCCCCCTAGCTCTCAAATGGGCCACTTTTTATACAAAAACTCTAGAACTCCCAAAAGTTCCCATGTGGGATTATTGTCAAGCCCTCTTCCACATTCATCTACAACTTGGAACTCTTTACAAGAGCCCTAAGTGTCTTTTTTGTTGCATCCTTGCATTGATCTTCATTCATCATGCAACAGAAGCGTTTGGCTTATGTTTAACTAAGGAGAAATTTGTTGCAACAGTTGGTGGGGAGTCGTCAAAGGATGTCGCTCGGCAAAGCCTGCCGAGGTCTTGACCAGCCTTGGTATGGTTGAAATGGTATGCTTTTGGTATGATGGTGGGCGAGGACCGACGAAGCAGTCCTTGAGTGAAGTGCTAGGACACCTAAGTAGGATCCTAAAGGGTTCTGACTAGCTAATGCACGGGCTCGTCGTTGTTGCTAGGACACCCATGCATATGTCAAGGAAGATATGGATGGACTGGAAAGGAATTATCTATGTGAACTGGAATTCGAGATTGGATCTCGTTGTTGGTTGACTAGCTAATCTTCAACGGAGAGTCCTGATGATATTTTTGTAAAACAACGGACTGGATATTTTGGAGGATTATGATCAGTAATACTATGGTTTCATTAAAAGATTGCTTTAAAGACAACCAAATCTGTGAAAAAGGCAATTTCATATTGGATGTGTAAGTGGTGTGACTACCTTAAATTTTGCTTGAAGCGCTGGCTAGGGGACCCGAGAACTCTTTTTCTTGGTAACCCGGGACAAAACATAACTAAATTTTTATATAAAGGGATCCCACCAATAAAGTGGTTGGGCAGTTGGCTAACCCATGGGCCGGTTGGGGTTAGGTTGGATCAGTGGATTCCTGCGATACAGTTAGATACGTCAAGTTATGCTAGTTAGAATAAGTCCCTAGAAGATTCTTGTTCTGTGGGAAAGCATGTCCAATTCTTTTATGCCAAATGTCTGTGTCTGCAACAATTCGTGAACCATTTGCAAACATTGCAGAATCAGCAAGACGACTATGCTTTGTCTAAGGAGAAAAAAAGATGTGATTCTATGAACCAAGTGCAAGTCTCTTCCTTGATCTGGCCATGTGACCTACGGGTTCGATCAGATCAGATTGGACAGTTAAGGCCTTGACCCGTTAGATAAATCTCCCGTTAGATGATTTTCCTGGTAGAATCGCTCGTGTCTCTTCCAGGCGAGGAAAGTTTTTTCAAGTTCGGTTTTTCGGAGGAACCGTCAGGCTAGTCTCTTGTCTGGATATTCGTGGGCGAGGCCTCGAGTGGGAATCCCCCGCCCTACGTGAGAGGCTGCTGCTTCCGCTACCAGCGCCTCGGAGGAGGCCACGCAAGGGGGCAGGGGGTCTCACACCCAGATGCAAGTTAAAGCTAGATAGTGCCTAAGAGACACAAAGAAGATGGCATGATTGCAGCATGGAGGAGATGCAAATGGCCATCAACAATGTCAAGACCAAGAATCACAAGACAAAGAAGGGATTCCTCCTAACCAGCAGCACTTGATTTTTGCTGGCAAAGCAGGCAGTTGGAAGATGGGCGCACTTTGGTGGACTACAACATTCAGAAAGAGTCTACCCTGCACCCTGGTTTTCAAGTTACATGGTGGCATTATTGAGCCATCCCTGATGGCGCTGGTGGCAAGAAAGTACAACCAACAAAAATTAGTGATATCGAAAGCCATAGTTATTACCGAAGAATGGGGGATGTAGAAGACAAGAAGCTTGCAACTATGGTCTGGAAATACAAGCAAGAAGCAAAGTGCTTGGCCATGGGTAAAGGTTCATGAAACGTAGAGGTACAACAGAGTGCAAGAGGTTGAGATGAAGATCGCAGAGGAGTGTCTGCCTTGAAGTTGAAGCCACAGATAGTAGAGCTAGCACGTTGTGAAGAGGCAAGCTGTGTGAGGTCGCCCCATGAAAGTTGCACACATGAAAGGGCAGCATAAGATGGAACTCGTAGCCATGAGAAGTGTTGTAGCTACAGTCATGGAGACTAGCGAAAGCAAGCAAGGGCACATATGGTGATGAGAAATGACGATGGCAGGCAGAACAACAAAGCAATCAGTGGGCTATGACACAAGAGTTACATGTCACCATGAAAGCTCAAACAAGAAGCATGGCGGGAGCTTCAGCCAATGAGAATAAGAAGAAAGTTATGACAACTATGGCGCCATGAGGAAGACGACTTGAAGAAGAGAAAGATTTCAAAGGAAGAAATGATGACGACCTCAGCACCCAAGAATGAGCGTAGCTGAAATTATGTTATGGAAATGAGAATTATGGAATTAATTATAGAATTATTTGATACTTATGGTACGCTCATTTGCCACATGTCGTGACTGGCTATGCGTGAGCGTGGAGCAGTGGTCGCATCGTGTTGGGCGGATAAGCGAGATTTAATGTGTCTTATTTTTTGGTAAGCAGATCAGTGTACGGAGTAGCATGGGTGCAATGAATTTTAGCCGGTGCGCGGCCACCATATTTTGATGTGCGATGATGGTCGCTCGCCCATAGTTTCATTTAAGTAAATTGCAACAATTTGAATGTGAATAGCCAAGCTTGGGGACCAAGCTACTTTTCAATATTAATGGCCCAAAGTGGAATGTATCAAGCTATATTTGTGAGCACTTGCTTTTTGCTAATACATAAATACATGCATGAGGAAGCGTGCTCACTCATGCATGGGGGGAGATTGATCCCACTCTCTTTGTCGTGCATAGTTGCTATATTTGTCTTCTTCTTGTTTATTTGAAAATCTTGAAGTTATGTTATGGAAGATTATTGACAGCATTGGTATCAGAGCTTTGGATTAATTCAAGCTTCTTGAAGCCTGTCAAAGACTTGTGGACAAAGAGGTGAAAGAGACAGACACAAGTGATTTTGGTAATTTTTCAATTTAATTTAAAGGAGAATATGTTTATGTTTCTCTATGGTTGAAAGAAGGCTTGTTTTTGTTTAACCATTGGATAACAAATCCCCATCAAAAAGGGAAACCATTAGTGGGTTTGCAAAAACCACAAAACCACCTTCCTCACTATTAAATCAGCAAGGAGAGCCATAACAAGATTGTTAAACAACACCTATTAAATCAGCAGGGAGAGCCATAACAAGATTGCTAAACCACTCCAACCATAAGAAATCCATCATGGAGGGATGAGAGTTGTGCAGAGAATTTCTTTACCCAAAATTACTTTTTCGCTTTTTGTTGATTTCTTCTTTGTTGTGCGCTGCTGGTCACTTTTTATCTAAGCCTTAATCAAAGGCTATTAATTATATATATAATTATATATATATATATATATATATATAGCTTGTTGCGCCTCCCTACCATCCACTCCAGGGGCTTGGAGACGGGCGCGCCAGAGTGTGCGAGCAACCGGTCCTGCACAGCGACGCCAAGCGTCCAGATTCCCAGCGCAAATCCCTCGCGGACGGAAGGCACTAGCGCACCCAGGCAGACTGAAATTTTATTTTATTTCCTCATCTCCAAAACGCGCACTGCGCGGCTGTAGAGGCTTTCAAGTTTAATAAGGTTTAAAATATAAAGCTATTAAAAGCTTAGCTTAAAAGCTTAGTAAGCTTTATAATATAAAGCTATTAAAATATTTTCTTTTTAAGCGTCAATTCGGCAGACGTCTCTTCCTTTCCACGGCTGTGCTATGCGGAATTCCCATAGAAGAGGAGTAATATAAATTTTATTTATTTTAAAGCTTAATAACGCTTTGATAAAGCTTGATAATATATGTGGTGCTACCCGACAGGATTAACTGTCATAATTAGATAGCTTTGAGTTAGGCTTAGTTAAAGCTTAACTTATATATATATATATATATATATATAAAAGCCTCACGCTCTCTCTCACGAGCTCTTAAAAAAAAACTTTTATTTAAGAGCTTTAATTTTTTTTCCTGTAAAAAGGGAAGAGAGAGAGAGCTTATTACTATGAGCTTCAAAATGCTTTAAACCTCAAAAAGCTTATCACTCTCATCCTTACAAAGAAAAAATATCATAAACTTTATCTCAAGATCCCTCAACTGAGCTCATCCCTAATTCAATTAAACTAACCACCCATATGTTTTATTCTTTTCTTTATTTTATTGATTTTCGGTGCCTTCTAACTATGTTTAATAGTAAAGCATAGCATATAAAAAAGGGGTAGTTTAAAATTATGCTTCTTGTTCAATTATTTATTTTTATTTTTTCTTGATTGAATGTTATGGAAGTATTTAAGAGAACTTTATCTAGAATTTTAGATAAAATACGTTTGTTCACAAGCTTCTTTGTCTTGTTAAGTTCAACTACTTTGGCTTGAAATCAACATCGACAAAATGACTAGTCGATCTGACCACTCTTATTGGCGCTCAGAGAGACTTCTCGACCACACATCTATATTTTAGTCGAGAAACTCATCGACCATGAGCCTCCCCCCATGGCCCTTCTTTGAGGGATGGACTTCTATCACCCTATAGGTGCGAGGAATCGATTGGGACTCAACAACAAAAGTCATGGATTTTGACATCATGACAGTGACCCATAATACCTTTCCCGACGCCTTACCTAAACTTTACATTCTATACTTTTTCGACATGGTATCTGAAATTCGTATCCACGTACCCAACGTTTTTGTAGCATTTCCAATAGTAGCTATCACAAACCTTATAAACACTTTTCCTCGACATCTTTTTAGATTGTTTGAACAGGGTTCTTGGCACCTTTTGGCCCTAGTCGAAAGATGTACTTAAATATATTTTGTTTTGAATTATAGACTTTAGCAATTGTGTTCTGTCCTTTCATTTCTTTTAAATCTAGATTGTTAAAATTGTTATTAGTTTATCATTGTATTTATATTTTAATCATACACAACCCTCAAAACTCTTCAACTGAAACCAAAATTACTTGTACAACATTGCACCAACTACACTCAACAAGTCCTTATGCCAAAAATTTTATGTATATAGCATTATGACTCGATCATCACCTCATGATCCTCACCCGCCTTCGGAGCTATAACAACTCATGACACAATGTACCCGCTTAGCATATTTGTCTGAACGAAATCATGCTATTTTTCAACAATTGCTATGGATATTCAACAACCGGCAACAAGACAAATTTGGACGGATGATCACGAAGAATGTTTTGTTTTCATACCCATTGGCAACACCACAGTTTTTACTCCAAACATACGCTTTTGTCACCTTCTGGAGCGATCGACATCATTCGTGGATATAGTATAGAGGATGATTCGTCGATATCAGATGAAGAGTTTATAAATCGACTTTGTTACCTTAGAACCAGATTATCCCCTAAGAAAATGATAGTACCCGATCATACCCGTATCATTAGAAGAAAGTAAATATTGTCCGACTTCGTGTATTCATTTTTCTTGTTATTTTATTTTCGTTATCAGATAATTTTTTCTCTCGGGATTCGTATCCCTTTATCTTTATACCCGTAGACAATTTATCTTTATGCCCATAGTCAATTTATCTTTATTTTATTTTTTTAATCATAGTAAGTTTCTCTATTTTTTTCATAATTTTAATCATCACAGCAAATTAAAACGTCACATATGCTTGTGATATTGGTGTCCTTTTTAATAATGTATCTTGTAGCAAAGCTATCGGATACTTACAAGTAAGGTACTACCCTCTCTAAATTCCTCCAAGATTTCTATGTAAGTTTTATCTTTCAAACGGTGATTCGAACACCTTCCAAAAACATCATTGCAATCAAATATATGTAAGATATGACTTTCTTACGCTTGACTCAACCTTATGATGGCTAATTTTCATATTTTTTACTCAAGTTATTTCAACTTCAAATGCAAATTAATCTTTTCATTATCATCTCGTTTGACATTAAGATAAATACATAGATTTAAACTTATTTATTCTTTGCAACTAAATAATTACTCTTATGCAAATAGATTTTTATTCTTTCAAAAGCAACTTTGCATCACTGAACCATTTAGAGAACTAATCATAACTGAGATACATACTCCTGCATATATGGGACATAGAGGAATTCAGTCCACATTAGTTGTATGTAAAGAATATTTCTTTTGGATTGACATGAAACATAACATTGCAAAATTTGGCTTCGCATAGAGAAAAGACGCTTAAAGAATATTGCCAAGCATCCTAAGATCAAGTTGGCTCCTAGATTCTATGGATCATTCACAATTATCCAACAAATCAATGAAAATGCAGTCCGCTTGGGCATTCCCTCTCACTGGACGATACATAACTCATTCCACATTAGTCTATTGAGACCCTTTAAAGACCCCACTCTTGTTAACCCTGTTATTGATGATCCACATTTCCTCGAGGATGACTCTGAAGTTCTAGTACCTGAAAGTATTACATGACCAAACAACCACCCGTACCAGCACTGTGTAATTTCATCGTTACTTGGTGAAGTATAAGAATCATTCTATTGAGGAATCAAGGTGGATTCCTGAAACATCGCGTACCTCGCACTTCCAACACTTGATTCTGGTATACCACTCACATTCAAATTGATTCTTTTATGAACACCGATCCGCCGTGACTGAGGCAGTGTCATAGTTCCTCCACATGTTTTAGTGCCGATTTGCTGACTGAGGTAGCACATTCATTTGGTGCCGATTCGTAGACTGAGGTAGACCATTAATTTAGTGTCGATTTGTCGATTGAGGCAGCACGTTACTTTAGTACCGATTCGTCGACTGAGACAGCACGTTGATTTAGTGCCGATTCACCAACAACTGAGGCAGCACATACATTTAGTGCTGATTTGCCAACTAAGACAGCACATGGATTTAGTGCCGATTCGCCAACTGAGACAGCACGTTGGTTTAGTGCCGATTCGCAACGGAGACAGCACGTTAGCATGAGGTTGGCCACCCTTGCTTTTGTTTATTTCGCACAATTGAGGACAGTTGCTTTTTAACCCCGTGGTATGTTATGGAAATGAGAATTGTGGAATTATTTGATATTTATGGTACACTCATTTGCCACATGGTCGTGACTGGCTACGCGTAAGAGCATGGAGCAGTGGTCGCATCGTGTTGGGCAAATAAGCGATATTTAATGTGCCTTGTGTTTTTGGTGAGCAGATTAGTGCACGAAGTAGTGTGGGTGCGATGGATTTTGGCCGGTGCGCGGAAGTCGTATTTTGATGTGCGATGATGGTCGGTCGTCCATAGTTTCATTTAAAATTGTAACAATTTTAATGTAAATAGCCAAGCTTGGGGACCAAGTTACTTTTCGATATTAATGGGTTACTTTTCGATATTAATGGCCCAAAGTGGAATGTATCAAGCTATATTTGTGAGCACTTGCTTTTTGCTAATCATAAATACATGCATGAAGAAGCGTGCTCACTCATGCATGGGGGGAGATTGAACCCACTCTCTTTGTCGTGCATAATTGCTATATTTATTTTCTTCTTGTTTATTTGAAAAGTTTGAAGCTATGGTTATGGAAGATTTTTGACAGCAAATTGCAAGTACATGAGTGACAAAAGACTGCCACCTGAAACTCAATAAGAGAAGAAGACAAAGACCTTCACAATCCTGGGTCCCATATTTGGCGCATAACAACAAATTCGGTGCATATTTTACAAAATAAAATTAATGGAAGTGAATTAAAATGAATTTGTGCTTAATGTTTTCTTCAACCCTTAGTGTTGTCAAGGATTCATTCACACACAACCGAATTTTCAAAACTTTTTAAGAAGATGTTCATACACACATGAGGGTCCACTACCCAGCTTCGACCAAAAGACATTGTATTTTCTCTCACCTAGATTTATGAGGGTCCCTTGCCTGAGCCTACGAGTCCTCGAAACGGTTTGTATTTATGGTGCGTGTTGAGTTGTACACGCATAGGCGTCGCACTTAATGGGTTGGTTTGCATCCAAACATTTGTGTTAAAATTGGACTCATCAGTGGTTCCGTTGGTAAGTAAGTAAAATTGGACTCAGTGGTTCCGTTGTAAGCAAGTGGGCTCAAAATTGGACTCAGTGGTTCCGTTGTTTGTAAGCAAGTGGGCTCAAAATGGACTTCGTATTTAGGTTGGCTAGACACATGCACACACACTTGTTGAACACTCCACTTTGCATTTGTGTGGAGTGTTGAGATTGGCAATGCCAAATTGTTGGGGATAAGAGGTGAGTTGGTCAAATTGATTGGAGAGATTGTCTGCACACATCCAAGTTAAAATTGAGGAGGGGTGTTGAAATGTGCAATGTAAAATGTGTGAGAGTGAATCTTGGGCTTGAGTATGTGAATGCACCTTAGAGGTGCTAAATATTATTTTGAGTGTGTGGATGAATAAGAATGCCAAATATAAGATGTGTGAATGGTGAGAGCCACATAAAAGAATGTGCAAAGGAGTTGCCACATGGCATGATGACATATAAAGTTAATTGGGTCAAGGCTATCTATAATAGAAGCCTCATTTTATGGTTCATTAGTGATATGCAATAGAATTGAGTGTTGAGTGTGCTAGTCTCTCTCTCTCTCTCTAGAAATAGCTTTCTTGGTGTGGTTTAATCCACCTAAGTTATGCTTAATCTATATTGTTAATCGCCATGATCAATCCCATATTAGGATTTTTAACAGTTGCAGCTAAGAAGGATGGCTCACTTTAAATTGAAAGCTGTTTTGGCCCCTTCTAAGCACAATAGTAAGAAATAGTTGCTTTTCAGACTTGCAACTAGTGTCTGCATTTCTACTCCAAAGTCCATAGCAAGCGCAACAACCTAGGCATCAATTCTAGAACAATACCACCCATCTTGAGCACTAAATATAAGTCACCTGATTTCCCTAATACACCTCCAGCATAGGTGAAAACTACACACTATGACCACACAGCTTAGGCATAAATGGTGCGTCAATATTGACCCATACATTCTTCTCATTGCCGCTGAGCTTTAGCATACATTCTATGCCATTACCAGCCTTAAAATTCACCCACTACAACCTCTTAATTTTATCCAATGCCACCCCTATCATAATGGTAAGGTACATGCCAAATACTCAAGTTCCTTACCATCACAAGAAATGGCATAGGATATACCTTGCTCCACCTTGGGAAGAAACTCTGCATACTTCTTTATCAAACAATTGGGGTAGAGTATTACATGTGCCCTAAATAAAGTGCAGAAGACACAAAGATAATTTAAAATAAAGCTTCTAAACTTGCAGTACATCAACCTTGGTAAACGTGTTCCAAGTTCTAAAGAGGTTATACATGTCACCTCAAATTCCTTAAATTTAAAGGTCAGAGTATTAAGAGTTGTACTGGTCTCCCTTAGACCAAAGGTTATACATTAGAAGTACACTAAACCAAACACATTGCTTTGACAAGAAGCACTTCAGTAAGTTATTCATAAAAGCACAATTTCTCCTATCAAAAACAGCTGAATTACTATATAATTACTAAAAATAACCACCATATGCGTATAGGCTTGCTAGAATTGGCATCAAATAAACAATATAATGCTATTTCAAAGCATGCATTTCAGGAAAACATAGTTCCAAGTAGTCAAGCTAGGCTCTTCAAGTAGGAATTTGTCTAGAACCTTCAGAATCTACTAAGCTCTTAACTATCTCTGCATGAATTCCAAGCTTTTTCAATGATTCCATGCATCTAATGGTTTTTTAGGTTACTGAAGAGCTTTTGAAACGTATGAGCTTAAAATAGTTAACTCAATAAATTTTTGTAGAACAAGCTTGAATCTTAGCTACAAATTGAATTGTTGTACACACACCATCTCTTCTATCTTTTTCTTTAGTTGTATGCGTGCCACACCTAACAAAAACAAAAATGATAGTCCTGTATCCTTAATGTCACTGAATATCCATCTAACTTCATGAAACATTCAAATTAAGAGGAAAACAGTCAATGTGTACCGGCGGAGGGTGCAAATGCCGAGCGACAGGATCATGATCTGAATTGAAATGGCATGCCAAAAACTGCCCAGTGTGTAGCATAAAATATCCATTGTAAGTTTTTTGGAACAGAATTTTATTTAATAGAGAAAGGGTTGATGCATGCCAACTAAGACTCCCCTCACTAGTAGACCCTCGCCACCACGATGGAGGCTTCAAAGCGGCAATACATTTAGGTATTTATCATGAGGCACCCCAAAAGAAGAATAACTAGCAAATCCATGGGCCCTAACCACATCAAAGCCTTGGTAAACGAAGGCAGATCGTCATTCACTATAGGACCATTTAAGAACATGTTCTCTCCCTTATATGATGAAAAATACATCAGAATGAATTTTTCATTAACTTCCAGCTGATAGGACTGCCATTTCTATAATGTTTGGAAATTTTGGAACTGAGGTTGAAAAGGAAGACACTGATCAAGTGGTCCTTTCAACGCTAAGTCGTCATCGGGTGTGATGACGCAACAACCTGAGCACGATATGTAAGAACAACTCCATGTGTATTTTGGAAAGTTACCTGCATATAAATGAAACTTATACCACTTAACATGAAAAAGATAAACAAAACATAGTTCTTTTCATACTCGTATATGCTTGGGTTTCCATACACGTATGGTATTTAAACAAACTTTACCCTAATTTTTACAAAGAGTCATAACTTTTGAAGGAAAAAGAAACTTTTCAACTTAAATTTTAAATTTGGTACTCCAAATGGGTGATAGCTTAAGTTTTTTTAGTTTTATTGTTCAAATTTTATATATGACTTATTATGCCCAAGAATAGTCCCTAAAACATTTAAGACCACCTATGATTCAATTCAAACTGTTAGTTTGAAGCATACTTAAAACATACTTCCATCCCTAAATGTGTATACCGTTAGTTTAAAGCATACTTAAAATATACTTCCATACTTGTATGCGTATATGGCGTATGACTAACATATGAAAAAACTATGAAACAAAATGTAAAAAGCAAGAAAACTTGAAAACGTAATACTTTTTTAAACGATTATCTTACCTCTATTTCTTTGGGCTAAACTTATACCTCTACCTTCTTCAAGACTTTCCTCCTTTTGCATCTCTTGCTGCTACTTTTCTCATCGTGACCTTTTCTCTTTCTGCTTCTACTTGCCTCGCTTCTTCAAGAACTTCCATCTTTGTTTCTTTGTCTTCAATTTCTTCGATCTTTATTTTTCTTACAACATGTAACGTTGTGACGACTGCCATACCTAGGTTTACAACTAGATTTGGGTTTTGGGTCAAATTTTATCTAGCTTTGGGTTTTGTATCTAGATTTTGGAAACCTAGGTATGGCAGTCACAATATTACATGTTATAAGAAAAATAAAGATGCAAGAGATTGAAGACAAAGAAACAAAGATGGAAGTTCTTGAAGAAGCAACACTTGGTGAGACAAGTAGAAAGAGAAAAAGTTGCAATGAGGAAAGCAACAGCAAGAAAAACAAAAGGAGAAAAGTCATGAAGAAGGTAGAGATAGAAGTTGAGCTCAAAGAAATAGAGGTAATATAATCGTTTAATAAAGTACTATGTTTTCAAGTTTTCTTGCTTTTTACATTTTGTTATAGTTTTTTCATATATCAGTTATACGTTATATACGAACATTATATACGAACACGGGTATGAAAGTATATTTTAAGTATGCATCAAACTAACAGTATACGCATACAAGTATGAAAGTATGTTTTAAGTATGCTTTGAACTAACGGTTTCAATCATAGGCGACCTTAAATTTTTTAGGGACTCTTCTTGGCTAGAATAACTCATATAAAATTTGAACAATAAAACTAAAAAAACATAAACTATCACTCATTTGGAGTACCAAATTTAAAATTGAAGTTGAAAAGTTACTTTTTTCTTCAAAACTTATGGCTCTTTACAAAAACTAGGGCAAAGTTTGTTTAAAATACCATACACGTATGGAAGCCCAAGTATGGTATAAGTATGTTTCATGAACAATACGAGTATGAAAGAAACTATATTTTGTTTATCTTTTTCATGTAAATGGTATAAGTTTAATCCATATGTAGGTAACTTTTCCAAATACACATGGAGAAGTCACTACTACATGTTAGCCTAATACCGGGGCTTGTACCGGCGCTATTTAACGGGGTCTAAAAAAGCCTCGTCATCGGTATAAGCGCCGGTATAAGCGCCGGAACGACAGCGTCGGTATAAGTGTCGGTTAACAATACCGGCACCAATACCGGTGCATATATCGGCGCTAATACCGACGCATAAACCGACCTCTATACCGGTGCAGATACCGTGTTAAATACCGGGGTGTATACCGACTCTAATACCGACAGAAATACCACTGTATATATCGACGTCGGTACCAGGGCATATACCGACGCTGTAACAGAAATTTTTTTTTGGGCAAAATAGTGCTGCCTGGCTGTTGCCTAGCTGCCTGCAATGAGCAGGATCAACAACAGCAAACAGACAGCACCATTCTGTCTACAATAGAGCACAAAAACAACCGTGCTCGTTTGCATATTTTCCTGATCGACAAATAAGAAATTAAATTAAACATTAATACTCAAGAATGTTTTGATCATATTTCATTAGTTTGAAGGTCATCTTACATCATGGTAATGCCTCCCAATTGACGGTCTCTCCTTCTTCTTCAAGCATCTCAAACAAGGCCACAAGGCCATGTTTGTGAGCGTACTTCTCCTCTCGCCTACTTGGTGGGCGATTCATGGCCAACTCCTGCACACACGATTAACAATTATAACTTTTAGAAATCAACATTTAGCCCACATACATACATTTAAATAAATAAAATTGCTACAAACACTTACGAATTCATGGCGCATGGTTTCGTAACCACCACTCCCGAGATGAGAAGCCCCTACTGTTTAGAGTCTTGCCCTTGCCGCCTCTCTTTGTTGTTGAAACCTGTCTGGTGTCTCGGTGAGCTCCTGAGCAATGGCTGCCCACTCCCTGTCATCTAGCCAAACAGGTTTCTCCTTCCCCTCTCTAAATGCGTCCCTCGCCTCTGACCTACGATGCCCCATCAAAATGCGAGCTGTATACTGTATCCACTCATTAGAGACGACATTCATAGGGTCAGATGGCTGGAACTCTTGCTTTATCTTTGTGTTTATATAATTTTTCTTCCCCTTGTCTTGCTGATCCCATTTAGTCATGACAGAGTCATGAAACTGTATAGTGCACAATTGTCGAATGCGTGTCTTCATTGCCTTCCCTGCACTATCCATTATTGGTGCCCCATCCCTAATTGTGTAAATCTTGCTGTTGTCATGGTCATGTGCACCCCAGGGAGTGGAAGGTGACCCTATGGGTGTGCTATCAACGGATGAGAGCGAAGGACGACGCTCACGTGGTGGTGGTGTCACAGCATCTGTGGCACTACCACCACAACAACCTCCCCCTGAAGACCTACTACGTGAGCGCCGTCTATGTGAAGAGGTGGTAGATCGAGCTGTAAGAGGAGTGGAAGGCTGTGTGGTATGAGGTGTGGGAGCTGCTGTCGTACCCACGGGTGTGGGAACTGGCGTCGGGAAGCCAGATGGTGAGGCAGATGTCCCTGCTCCAGAACCCCAATAACTCTGAGCCATGGCTCTCTACTCTAGAGTCATGGACGAAAGAAAACCATATAACTGCTGGGGACTCATGCCCTGCGGTGTAGGGTTAAATGAGAAATCTGGAATGTAGTCGTAGGGCGGTGAGTCACCCATGGCCTGTTGGACAAAAAACCATATGACAAACTTGTACGAAATGAAAATTACACGGTAAACAATGAATGAAAGAACCATAAGATAAACATTAACAATGATAAACAACATTGGTAAAACTATATCAACTTGCTCCTACAGTAGTGATTATGATGGTAAACATTAACAATGGTAAATAATGAATGGACCTTCAATGTCATAAAAATAATACAAATATGTCATAACTATTTGCATAATCATTAAGATACATCATTTTAAAAATCATTATCTATTCTATCATCCTCATTAAGATCAGTAGCCCCAAAGAGATCTATGTCTATGTACATTTCAGCATCCTCATCATTAAAAGTCCCTTGATGAAGGATGTCTTCATCATCTATGTCTTCTTCCTCAACTTGTTTTTCAGCTTCCTTGGTTTGCACCTCTTCATTTGGATCTTGCTCTAGTTGCTCCTCTTCATTTGCTTGCTCCTCTTCATTGTTGATATCGGCTTGTTCTTGCTGCTCTCCATTACCCTGTGCATCCACATCACCTTGTTGTAGCTCAAATTCTTCAAAAATTTGCTTACTGCGGGGGCGACTTGAACCACAAACAGCCAGCGTGGATCTTTTGGATCCGCTTTAAAGACAACCTGCTCACAATGCTCTGGGCGCACAAAAGTATCTTGCTGATCGGTCCATACCTTTGTGGAGTCCACTTGGATGAGGCCACTCTTGTCTCTACGTACAGTTGCATGTGGCCCATTCATGATTACCTTGAACCACTTCACATCAAAGATAAACAACTCAAAACTTCTGAAGCCAACCTTCAATATATCTTGAATGGTTCCAAAGTAATCAAGCATTCCAGTAATTGTGTTATCATCACTTGCACTTGCACGACTTTCTTGAACAAACTGTGCTGTGACACCACAATCAAAGGTTGCTCTTCTTTGGTCTATTCGTTCTACTCGAAAATGACGTCCATGTGACCAAAACGCCCCATATTTGTGATACTACAAATAGCACAAAAAAGTTTGTTGATGGAGAATCAAACACAGAGACATGTAGAGAAAAAAAAGAGAGACATGTAGAACTTAAACACTTACATGCCAATCGCATCCTTTTGTAAGCTCCTCCTCCTCCTCTGTTATAGGTAAACCAGCACGTTTGGCTTCTAAAATTGTAGCTTCTAGCCATCTACCTGTGGGAAAGTCCAGAAGAGCTTGCATACCTTCTGGATATGGGAGATTTCTTGTAGTGCGATTCCTTCTGAAACTTAAACGATCTTGTACTCGCTGTCGCTTGAGAGCTTCATATGTCTCTATCCACTTCTCCATTACATGAGAGTTCAAGATGCAAAATTTGTTGATTTTTTCCCTCAAAGTGTTATCCATCTTTCTCTTAATGCCTTGGCCTTGAGGTTCCTCACCAATGACTCGCCTGTTGGACTCTTGAGACCATAGTCGAGGTATCTCTGGATCTGAGGAACTTAAATATTCAGTGATGTAAACAAGGGACTCTTGTATCAGCCACCCTTCTGACATACTACCCTCTGGGCGAGCCATTTGACGAACAAATCCCTTTAATGTCTTCATAAACCTCTCCAAAAAGAACATCCATCTTGAATGGACTGTTCCAGCAACTGCAACCTCATCTACAACATGAACTAGCAGATGCATCTGGATTGTTAATAAACTTGTAGGGAAAAACTTCTCTACCATGCAGACTGCCTCTATGGAGTTTAAACGCGCTGTCTCCAAAGTGTCTCTCTTTATCTCTTTTGAAGAAATCCAGGGCACCAATGTGCCAATCTTATAGATAGTAGCTCTAATGTCTTCAGTGAGGCAATCTTTTATTGCTATGGGTAGCACAAATTGTAGAAACTTGTGCCAATCATGACTCTTGAGACCACTAAGATCATCATCCTTTGTAAATGCACTTTTCAAGCAATGCATACAACCTGTAGGAGTCCGAAACTCTGAAATTGTCCTCTTGACTTCTTGTTCCTCCATCTTGCTAAAAACCCATGGGGCTTGGAAGTAGCACCTTTCCATTGGGTCTAGTGCGAGCCCACAACTCTTGCATGCAACCAATCTCTTCCAAGTCATCCCTTTGGCCTTTAGTATCCTTTTTTCCTGTCATGGTCTTCCACAGAATGTCAGCTACATTCTTGAAAATATGCATCGGGTCAAGCAAATGGTTTATAAGGAGATCACCCCAATAGGGGAGTTGGTGAAAGATAGAGAGCCTCTTCATCCCAGGACATGCCATGTTGCCACATTCCTCCCATTTGATCTTCCAATCGCTTGCCTTCAATGCACT
This sequence comes from Cibotium barometz, assembly GCF_041138505.1. Taxonomy (NCBI): domain Eukaryota; kingdom Viridiplantae; phylum Streptophyta; class Polypodiopsida; order Cyatheales; family Cibotiaceae; genus Cibotium; species Cibotium barometz. The sequence goes on from NC_141076.1 coordinate 50,024,471, forward strand.
TGGAGGAGGTCTTCCTAGATTACCATCCCGTAATTCATGATTTTCTGGAAGATACCTAACATGTCCTTGGTAGACATTCTTTCGTAATGCTTTTGAGCATCTTGAATCAAGTCGAGGACCACATACAGGACATGCATTGTAACCCGATATAGACAAACCTGAGCATTCTCCATAGCCAGGCCAATCATGCATTGTCCACATGAGAATACCTTGCACAGTTGTAAGTCTTTGGCCACTCTGCTGCTTTGACATGTCCTTCACTTCAATTCCGTTCCACAAGGTGCATAACTCATCAATAAGTGGTGCCAAATATACATCCATGTTCTTCACCTTGTACTTTCCTGGAACTATTAATGAGAGCAACAGATGACCTTTCTTTATTGCTAACCATGGCAGAAGATTATAATTCACAAGGCAAACAGGCCATGTGCTCCATGAAGAGCTCCTTAAACCAAAAGGGTTTACACCATCCATTGCTAGGCCAAGACGGAGGTTTCTAGGTTCTTCCTTAAAAGCCGGCCATTTCTCTTCAATGTGTCTCCATGCGGGTGAGTCAGTAGGCACACACATCACTTCATCTGTGGATCGAGTTGTGGCATGCCATGTCATCAAGCTTGCTATTGATTTGCACCTGAACATGCTTTTTATCCTTGGGATGATTGGAAAGTGCCTGAGAACCTTTACCGGGACAGCTTCCCCCTGAACATCTTCTCTATATCTATTAGAGCCACAATGGGGACATTCTTGCAAATGCTCATATTCATGGCGGAAGAGGCAACAATCATTGCGACAAGCATGAATATTATTGTAATCCATGCCTATGGATTTCAATAACTTCTTCGCATCTGCACGAGATGGAGGCATCTCGTTGCCAGGGGCAATATCTGATCTTTCAAAAGCCTGCAAGTATGGCAATATCTGATCGTTACTAGTAAGATTTTCTCAAATACAAGTTGATAATTTATCATTTCAACAGTAGGTGTAATCTCCAAAAAAAGACCTTACTTGAATAGTTCAGTGACACTTGTATTAGACCATCCAAAAATTGACTGCAAATTTAGCATCGTAAGAGATGCACGCAATACAGATATGTTGGCACCATTGTATAATGGAAGGCGTGCAAGTTTACGCATGGCCTCTTCCTCTGGTTCATAATTTGACCGTTGAGAATGTCGTGGTTGATGATCTTCATGTTCATGCTCCTCGAAGAGAGCTTCTTGTTGCTCGATGAAGGCATCCAACATTTCTTCCATTGGACCTTCTTCCATGTCCTGACCTTCTTCCATTCCCTCGGGTGCTGTTAATTGAGCTCCATCTGTGCCTCCCTCCTGCGATATCCTCATCCTTTGTTGGGGACGAGAATTCACAGGTGCAATGTTATCAAGATGCGGCTGCACACTTGCTTGGTTGTACGATTGAAACCGTAAATTTTGCAAGCGCTCCATTGGAAATATGCCAGCGTCATGAACATGCTCGTTGCAAATCCTTCGTTTTCGAAAGATTTGGTACTTACATCGCATGCATGGACACGCTATTCTCTCTTCAAGATTGGGAGGCTCCATCTAGCAGGATAACATGTATATGCAGCTCATTAAACACAAATCAGCTTATCTCCTCTCCATACAAAATTAAATAGAATTTGAACAAGGATGGAGAGAGAAGCTATCTCTATTCATAAATAGCTGTTTATAAAGGCCTTATGCAATAATCTAAATGCATAGTATAAGTATAAGCTTGCATAATAAGGCTGCAAGACTTATGCATAAGCTCTATGCATAAGCCTTATGCATAAGTCTTATGCATAAGCCATATGCATAAGCTCTATGCATAAGCCATATGCATAAGTCTTATGCACACGCTCTATGCCTTTGTCAGCCCAAAGACTCTTCACCTACAAGCTAGAATCTTTCTCCACCATCACATGTCACTCCTTGAACCGAAAAAAGCTTGGTCCTTTTGCCAAAGGAAATATACCCATGTGAATCTAGAACAATCATCACCAAGTAGTAAGAAGTACAAAGAACCTCCCAAGGATGCTATCTGCATAGGTCCACATAAGTTAGTGTGTAGTACCAACTCCAAAGGTTTTGAAGCTTGCCTGGAAGCCTGCTTCGGAAAAGATTCCCTGTGTTTCTTACCACCACGAATGCAAGAACTACAGCATCCTTGCCTACTACCAACATCTAGCAAGACAACCTCCAACTAGTCTCGAAAATCTCGCCAGTGCATCCACATTCAAGCGGCCAAACCGAAAGTGCCACAAGTCACCGACTTGAGAACCTGTCAAAGAGGAGAGTGCGGAGAGTTTGTATATACCATTCTCCACGCCACCTTCCCAAACAACCAGCCTAGTCTTGCGGTCCCGTAGAGCAATAGAATGCTCCTCAAACTCCACCCGAAAGACAGTCTTGCACACCTCATGGGGGAAGGAGTCATGTGCCTGGAAGCACCACTATCAGGAATCCATTCTAGAGTATCCTTTGCGATGAAGCCAAATGCCTCCTCGCTCCAAGAAGATGGAGCATTTGTGTCCATCATCTCTAAGTGCACAAAGGTTGCAGTCTTTACAGCTAAAGCTGAAGAATCAGCACTCTTCTCGGTCTGCTTAGGAAACTTCCTCCAATAGTGGCCTTTCTAACATTACAGTTCCTCTCGACCTTTAGTTTCTCTCGGTTTGAATCAAGCTTCTTCTTCTCAGAAGACTTCTCTGATGAAACCTTTCCTTTTCCCTTATTATTACGGCCTTTCGACCGTTGGCCAGTCAAGGCCTCAGAACCTCCGCCCTGTGGAGGGTTCATGAATCTCTCTTCCTGGTCCAAGAACATGGGCACAAGCTCCTCCCATGTGATGGTGTTGAGCTTGCCACCATTGGTAAGATCAACAAAGAGTAAAAGGCTGAGTACTGAGAGGACAAATGTGACAACAATGCTATGGCCATATCCTCAGACGATATCTCTTTCCCTACCTAGAGAACTTCTTGTTGAAGAACCTACAGCTTGTTGATGTGCTCCCGCATCGTCTCGACGACTTTGCAGGATTCATCACTCGCATTTGAACTTCCAAGGAGATTCTCTTCATGGGTGATACCCTATTGTAGAGAGAAGCCAAATGTTGCCAAATACCTGTGGCCTGCGTCATATGCTTTATATGATTGATTACCTGTGGTGTGCAAGTGAGGAAGATGAAAGAACGGATTATGGCATTGACACGATCCCATAACTGTGCTCCCCTTCCTCTAACTCCGGCCATGGAACCCCAACAACAATGAAATCAGCCAACTCATAAGACTCCAAAATAGATTCCATCATTACCTTCCATATGCAGTAGTTGTTTTCGTCATTACCTTCCATATGCCGTAGTTGTTTTCGTCCAACTGATGGTCCATCGAGAACGTGGGGAGTGTCGCCATCTCAAGCAAATCTGCCATTGCAGGGGTGTAACTAAAAAGGGAGGGTGGGTGGGAAAAAATGAAGAACTAAACCTACAAGTGGTTGTCTAGCAACACGACCCACCTTTTGCTTGCTTCTCCTCTTCTCGTATGGCCCAAAATAGTCCTCCAATCAGCACTACTAATAGCCCCCCTCTTGCTCACACAGTTCCCAAGATCTTTCAAGAGCCTAGAGCTCTGATACCATGTCAAAATATGCAGCAAAAATGAAGACAAGATCTGAAAACACCAAGAGCAAGTGCACAGTAGAAAAACACAGAATTGAGAGAGTGAGAAGCGTGTAACTCCACTCTATACACAAGAAAATCCTAGAATACAATGTATATTGTATGGGGGGGAAGAGGCCACTTTATATGGCCCCAGGTAGCCAGTTGGCCTGATAAAAACCAATCAATATAGCAAGCATTGTTGCCCACGACCTCCTCTAGTGCAGTCGGCCAGCACATAAGCAATCGGCCAGGTGTTGGACAGCAATCAAGAGAAAATCCACCAGTCAGCGTCGACCAGGTACACAAAGGTAGCCAACATCCCTCCCACACCCAGAATGAAATGGGAAAAATACGGGAAGTGGGGGAAAATGAGAAAACACCTAAATTGGGCAGGCACACCCACAATAGAGGCCCTAGTGTAAATATATAGACAGGAGATGACTGCTAACAAAGAAGACCAAAGAAAGTGTTCATGATCAGGGTAAGAAGGCAAAGGGACAAGGTGTAACAACTGCACAGACCTTCATCAGATTTGGAGTGGATTTGGAGACCAGGTAGGGCTTTCAGTGGAAAGGTTGCCACAAAGGGAAGGATGATAGGTTTGGGAGTCCACGAGGAGACAAGGGGATGATGATAGTCATCTAGGATCAAGTGTTGGAACCTCGACTAGGGAAAATGTCCAAGGTAGCAAGGATATGCATCCAATTCTCAAAGTCTTTTAGATTTGGAAGCAGTGCCTACTCCTCACTCTCCCTTTCATCTTCAAGTGTCTTATGGCATGTTTGGCACAAATGGACTGCAGTGGATCGCGTCGTTGTGACAGAGTCTTCTGTGAATGGTCTGCCACTCATGGGGTGTACCTTCCATGTGCGTAGATTGATCTTGAATGTTAGATCCTTTTGCCGAATCTATATGTGGTTGGTATCCCAATAATGAATCATTTTTTACTCTCTCATGAGTGGTCTTCCAAGGATGCAATCGTAAGAGACTAGATGATGTCCAAAATTTATCACCATGAAGGTGTGGCAATAAGTAGTTCCCATGAATTTAATCTTAAGATCCCTCAATAGACCAATGGGTCTAGATGTGGCTCCATCAGTAAGTTTAACCAACAAAGGGGTGTCATCCAAGGTGGGGGCTCCCCATTTTTCCTAGCATTGTTTTGTAACAATGCTCACTCCTCCTCCTCCATCCAAGATTGCTATAACTTGGTGGCGAGTTGCATTAAGTTTATCACCTTTGAAGTATTGTCCAAGCTTATTCATTCGAATCGTCAGGGTTCCAATTACCTTATGGGGTATACAAAATTCTTCTTCCTCAGATTCATTAGAGGTATCAGGCTCCATGGTTTTGGGCATACCTGCCCTGAGGCATCCTTCCATCCAATCCTTCAGATCATTCCATAGACTTGGGCTACTTGGGAGTAAAGTGCCAATAGGGATTTGGACCTAAGAAGAGACGAATGAAGAGAGATCTGCAATGTCTCTTAGATGGGTACTGTTTTGCGAGGAAGGTTGGTTTGGCTTAGTCTTAAGACCTTTTGAGTGTAAGGGATGGGAACAAGGATTTCTGTGCTCGTTCCCCTAAGATGGTCATCCCCTAGGTTTCTAAGATATTCAGCCACCTTGTCTCCCTGCTGGGGCGTAGCTGTTGAAGTGGGAGTGAACATAGTGGTTACTAAAGGGTTGTAAGCTCTAATGGGTAAAGGTTTCTTCTATGTGTAAGTTCATCAAAGAATATATGCTTAAGAAAGTGTTGTATATGGTGTTGTTGCTAAGTGGGTGTAGGTTAGAGTTCTTGATGAGAAAATGATATGGTAAGATTATTCGCAAAAAGGAGATTTAATTATAGAAGTAAGGTGAAGCGATGAAATAAGATAATGTTAAGTAAGTAGATATGGTATTTCAAAGTAAGGATCCAAGGGAGCATTTCCCAGATTTCATTCATGTCTTGTTGAATAAATGAGATAAACAAGTAAGTATTAAAACGTATAACTTTAAAAAGAACTGGGCCAATGATGGGGGAGAGGACAGATCACTTGACGATCCTAACCGCTCAGGTCTCAAAGAGAGGATGATTTATTCGCTTGTCCATCACATTCCTGAAAATGATCATTGTGCAAATGAATTTTAAATTTCTTGCTTTATTTGATGTGGAATTCAAGAATGAGAAAGAAATATAAATTTCACTCTATAAATTGTTGTAGAACACGCATAAATCTGAGCCACAAATAAATTACTCACTCTATGTATCAAGCTCGTGTCTCCATGTCATCCAATCCTTGAAAATCATCATCTAAAAAATCATCATCCAAGACATCTGCACACATTATGTTTAAAAAGCTAGAAAACCTTTAGCATCCAATAGCAATAGGTGGTTGGATAAAGGTTTTGACTCTTTTGCAAAACAAGCCAAGGCTCGAAACCTATCAAGTACACTCTCACCATTTTGTGAGAAGCTCATTAGAAAGCCTTTGGACATCTTTTGGGCCCTTTTCTAATGACCCTCATTATTAGCAACAATGGACCAATGGGAATAGGGCAATGTGCACATTTGGTCTCCTCCAAAAGTAAGGGACAACTAGGCTTGTCTTCCTCATAATACAAATGTGGGGTTCATAAAGTAGGGGCTGGACTTCATAAATTGGGGGGGGGGTAAGTAACTAAAAGTAGGGGGACTCCATCATTTTGAGCCCCCATCAATCTCGTGGGTCAAAAAACCCTTAAAACTTGGTTTTTCAAAAATTTCAAAAAAGTGATTTTGTCCCTAAAAACCCAAGCCAAACCATATTGTATCAAAAAATAGCTTTTTTCACCTCCATTTTCTCTCTCTACACTCCATTCTCCCCTCCAAAATCACCCTACACTCCATTCCCCCCAAAACTAGCAACTCAAATTGAAAGATCCCTGCCCCCTCACGCAACGAAATCGGGGGTGCTAGCAGCGGAAGTAGCACTTCTTGCGTAGGGCAGAGCCTCTCACTCGGGGCCTCGCCCACCACCACGGATATCCGAACAAGAAAGTAATCCGTCGGTTCTTCCAAAACCGAACCCGAAAAAACTTCCCTTGCCCAGAAAGCACGGGCGATTCCTCCAGGGTATTTGTTGCCATATATATAGGCAGTGATTGTGTGAACACACTTAGGACCGCCGGGGCACTTTTTTTCTCTTTAGGAGGTTTTTTTCCCCGGCTTGTATATACGCCTATCATTCTAGGGCTAACTTATCTTTGTACATTGACACAATCTAATACACTTTGTGTTGTGTGCATTCTTGGTTCTTCTTCTCCAAGCTTTGTGTGCTTTCCTGCAACCCTAATTCCAATAATTGGTATCAGAGCAGGCATCAACTCCTAGGGCTACACCGCCAGCACCCTCTGACTCATGTTCTCCGATTGAGGTGAGCTTTCACGAGCGCTTGCAAGTCCCTCTACTTTGCATCTGAGGTCATTTCGAGCTCCGTTTTTGCATTTCAAGTTTTGCACAGGTGTTTTCGTCATTTTGTGCAGAAATTTTGACAGTGCAGTTTTCTACAAAACAGGCATATATATTCTATTATTATGGACCGTGCTACATAGCACGAGTTGTTTTCTGTTCAGTCCTTGCTTCATTACAGGTAGCTTTTGCATCAGTTTCAGTTAGTGGCCATGGCTGATAACAGTAATGATGTATTTCGCATGTTATCTGCTGATGATAAATTGGATGGAGACAACAACTATCCACTTTGGGCATACATGATGCAGCATGTTTTGGTTGCAAAAGGAGTGTGGATCATTGTGCAGGGTATGGATGTGCGTCCAGGTTCTGTGGATGTAGGATCTGTTGAGGATGTTGCAAGGATGTTGCAAGTTCTAGCAGCTCTACTATTGCTGCTGTTTTATCCACTGTTGAACAAGCTCATTTTGGGATGGTAAAGATACGCAAGCTCATGCCTTGATTGCACTTTCTGTCAAATGTAACATCACCCCACATATTCGTTCAGCTTAAACAGCAAAACAGGCTTGGGATATTCTAGCTGGTTTGTATGCAAGTCGTAACGAGGCAAAAATCTCTTACCTGCGTAAAGAGCTAGAATTGAAGATTATGCAGGAAGATGATGACATGAATTTTTTTCTTGCTGAGATTAAAGATCTCAAGGAATAGTTGATTTCTATAGGTGAGATTATTCCTGATCATTCTCTTGTGCAGAATGTTGTTGATGCTTTACCTGAGTCATATCAGACTTTTGCTTCCACATGGAGACTTGTTACTGAGGGGACAGACCTGATGTTGTCAAGTATGATACTTTAGTCAACAAGCTCTTGCAAAAAGCGCAGTCCAAGCAAAACAGCGCTAGGCAGCGTGCAGTTGATCAGGCATTTGTTGCTACCCAGTAGAGAAGAAGTGGTAAGGCAGCCCGTTCCACTGTTTCTTCTCCTATTAGTAGGTTTGCAACTTCTTCTCCTTCCACAGGTAGCAACAATAAATCTAAGAAGGCTCTTGATAAAGGCAAGAAAAAAATAAGGTGCAACTATTGTAAGGCAACTGATCATGTCATTAAGAATTGCCCTAAGCTAAAGGCTAAAGAGGCAAAGAAGAAAGAGTCAAATGCAGCCACAATAGCGGATGCTTCTACAAATGCAGATTCTGCAAATGTAGTGCAGGATGATATAGAATAGGCATTTAACGTGTATTGCAAGTATGATCCATCTGTACATGATGTATGTTTGGCAGTTTCTATTGACTCTCATGTATGGTATTTTGACAGTGGTGCTACGAAGCACATTACCTCGCATCATTAAATGTTCACTTGTCTTGAGGCTGTCCCTAATGGGAATACTGTCACATGTGCCAATAATGCTTCTTACCCAGTGAAGGGCATTGGTAAAATACTACTGCAAATGGCAGCGCTTTCACACTTTCAGATGCTTTGTATGTGCTAGGGATAAAGAAGAATCTATTGTCTATCTCTACGCTTGCTAGACTTGGACTTGTAGTCAAAATTGTGGATGACAGATGTACTGTTCATGATTTGACTTTTGGTGATACGATTATTGTATCTGGCACCTTGTTTCATGGGCTGTATAGGCTCAATTATTATGGCAAGTGTGTGGAAGATTCAGCAAATGTAGTTTTTGATGAAAAGGCAGTTTCAGATGCAAAACTATGGCATGCTCGTTTTGGTCATCTGAACTTTGCTAGTTTGTTGCGTTTGCAGAAATTTGATATGGTTGCTTCATTGCCCCCTCTTGAGGCACCACTGAAACATGTTTGTGAAGGCTGTATTTTGGGTAAAATGCAGCGTATTTTGGTTGCTTCATTGCCCCCTCTTGAGGCACCATTGAAACATGTTTGTGAAGGCTGTATTTTGGGCAAAATGCAGGATGGTTCTGTGCGGGCCACTCACAAATTGCAACTTGTACATAGTGATGTATGTGGGCCTATGCAAACTCCGTCATTTGGTAAACACTTGTACTTCGTGACTTTCATTGATGATTACTCAAGGCATGCATGGGTATATCCACTGAAGGCAAAGTCCGAAGTGTTTTTGTGCTTCAAACAATTTTTGCTTATTGAAAATGTATCCAATTGTACTGTGGGCACCCTCCATTCTGATCGAGGGGGGGAGTACATGTCTAAAGAGTTTGATGCATTTCTGGCTAGTCGTGGGATAAAACACCAATGTACAGTGCCGTATACCCCTCAACAAAATGGTGTTACTGAGAGAAAAAACAGGTCACTTATGGAGATGGCACGATGTATGGTCAAGAGCCAAGCTTTGCCACATGCGTTTTGGCTTGAGGCTATCATGTGTGCTGCATATGTACTCAACATGTGTCCCACTAAGGCCTTGCAGTCTATTACTCCATACGAAGCTTCACATGGCAGGAAGCCTTCTATTGGTCACTTGCGTGTCTTTGGTTGCTTGGCCTATGCTTTAGTGCTTATGCAACAATGCAAAAAATTGGATGATAAGGCTGTCAAATGCATTTTTGTTGGTTACAGTGCTGAGAGCAAGGGTTACAGATTGTATCATCCGCAGTCAAAGCGTATCTTAATTAGTCGAGATTTGCTTTTGTGGAAGATGCTGTGCAGCCTTTGTTATCATGTACCAAAGAGACAAGTGTGAGCTCATGGGATGTATTTGATACGTTGTTGCCTCTCTTTACAGGTGGGAATTCAAATGTAAGTCCTAATAAGTCAAATATTCAGCCTATGCACATTCTAAATGACATCATAGATCAGCCTATTTCTGATGCAGATTTACAAGATATTATTCATGAGGATAGGGCTAAAAATAAGCAGGCTAGAGGTATGCCTAAATGGCTGGTGCAAACCTTGCGTGATAGTAAAATTGATGCACATATTTCTAGTCGTACTCGTTCAGGTTTTCAGCATATCTCTTATGCATCAGATTGTTATGCTTTGGCTGTGTCTAGTATGTGTGAAGAGGAAGAACCTCTTTCATTTGATGAGGCACAAAAATCAGAAAATTGGGTGGCTACAATGCAAAGTGAATATGATGCTATAATAAAGAATGGTACATGGTCTTTGTGTGATTTGAATATTGGTAAAAAGGCCATTGGATGTAAGTGGGTTTTTAAGTTGAAACGAAAGCCAGATGGCAGTGTTAATCGCTATAAAGCTAGACTTGTTTTTGCAAAGGGTTATGCTCAAGAAAAGGGCATTGATCTTGATGAGACCTTTGCTCCTACTTGTCATATGACTACCATTCGTAGCATTTGTGCATTGGCAGCTCATAATGGTTGGAATGTACATCAGTTGGACATAAAGACTACGTTCTTAAATGGAGATTTGCATGAGGAGGTGTATGTAACGCAGCCTCGTGGTTTTTCAAAGAGGGCAGGAAAACAAAGTGTGCAGGTTGAAAAAGGATTTATATGGTTTAAAGCAAGCTTCACGAGCTTGGTATGAAAAGATACATGCATGTTTAACTGCACATGGTTTTCAGAATAGTCCAACAGAAAGCACCTTGTATGTTAAACGTGTGGATGATGTACATCTAATCATTGCTCTCTATGTCGATGACATGCTGCTCACAGGAACAAATGAGAGTCATATTGTTGATTTTAAGGCTGATTTGAATGCCTCTTTTGAGATGTCAGATTTGGGGCATTCGCATCATTATTTGGGGATACAATTTAAGCAGTGTGATGGAGGTATTGCTTTGTGTCAGACAAAGTATATTGAGACATTGTTGCGGAGATTTGGCCTTGAAGACTGCAAGCCTATTGCTACTCCAATGGAGACAGGTTTGAAGTTGAGTCTTCATGATGCTGGAGATCACTTTGATGTCACTCTCTATCTATCAGACAGCTATTGGTTGCCTCATTTATGTATGCATTACGAGGTCGGACATTCAGTTTGCAGTCTCACAGGTAAGCAAGTTTATGCATAGCCCAGGGTCTCAGCATTGGAAGGTAGTTAAACATGTCTTTCGCTACTTGAGTGGCACCATACATCTTGGGTTGTTTTATCTAAAGGGGGAATCGTTGTTTTATCAGATGTTAATGCAAGAGAAGAGAGATTTTAATCATTTCAATAGAGTATGGAAAGTAGCTTGGCCGGACAAATGCTGGGAATCCAGATGCAGAAGAATTTGGGGATCCAACCAACACATGCTCAGACTTTTTTGTGGAGAATCATGGTTGGGACTCTTCTATTAGGCTATAAGCTAATGATCAGAAATATGGCCTCAGGGATATGCCCAAGATGCAACATAGCCATCGAGGATTTCAAGCATGCCTTTTGGGATTGCCCCGAGCAACATCTGTTGCAGGTTTTATAGCTATGATGACTGACCAGTATAATATTTTGGTGAGAAAAATCCGCTTTTATGCTATTTCTTTCTTTTTGGATTGTTTTGTTTGTCTATTATATGCAATAGCAGTCTATGTTTGTCTTCGTAAGTAACTTGAGAAATGTTGCAAAGCTGGAGGACAGCACGAGCTTTGAGGATGAAAGCAGTGGAGTGGAGATTTTACAATGTCTGTGCCATCTCATAACATCCCCGTACGCTTGCGAAATACGACAGTGGTTGCACAACAGGGAAATAGAACTGGCAACGTGGTACCCCAGGTATGTGGGCTCTCCAGCTTTGTAGGCCCTTGTCTGCCAAGAAGCTGATAACTATTACTGGTAGCATTCTTTTTGTCTCTTTATTTCTTTTATACTAGGTGTATAGTTATCATTTCTGCTTCTACCGAAGCAGAGTTGCCTCTAATATTGAGGATTATGGTCCGTGCCATAATCTATGTATACACACATCTGAACTTTTAACGTTAGGAAAGCTAGTGATTGGATATATGGGCGTATCTTGTGAAATTCTTTTAGCAGTAAAAGTGTGAGGCATAGATGCTAGGCACACTGTATCTTCGGTCACATGCACTGCATTCAGTCTAGGCTATTCATATGAAGAGTGCCAGAAGCACATCAATTTCAATGCGAGTTGCCAAAGGCGTTCTGGATTGTGGAAATATACTTATTTTGCGAAGGGAACCTTTTTATCCCCTTGAGGTGTCAACAAGCCAAAAGAGCAAGTCATTTTTTGGATGTTTACCTTTGCTGGTCTGCAATTTCATTAGAAGAAGCGTAAACACGGTATGCATTCAAAATCGGATTAATTTGATTCATAACATGGGTTGGATGTATAGTTGATTGAGGTTATGTGATTGGATGTTTACTCTAGAATGTATGTCCAAGCTCGGTGGCAATGAGTAGAATGTATGGGCAAATATTGACGCAGCATTTATGCCTAAGATGGGTGGTCGTGGTGTAGAGTTTCCTCGCATGCTGGAGGTGTGTTAAGGCACATATATTTATTGCTCAAGATGGGTGGTATTGTTCTAGAATTTATGCCTGGGCTGGTGCGCTTGCTGTGGACTTTGCAACAGAAACGAAAGTGTGTTACAGCAATCGCTAACACTGATCGCAGGTCTGAAGCAACTATTTCTTACTATTGTGCCTAGAAGGGGGCCAAAACGTCTTTCAGTTTAAACTAAGTCGTCCTGCTTAGCTGCCTACTCTGACCTAGTGGAGGACAGATGTCAGCAGCAGACATTTTTTGACTTTCCATGCCAATCTTACAGAGCATCTTTTACTTCCTTCGGTTGACATGTGCTCAGCTTTCAGTTATGCTCAGAAGCATCTTGTTTAGTGAACTTTTGCTATGTGGCCAGAACGGATAGGTGAGATGGTTGTAAGGAAAAGTAGGAAGCTCTTTTTGTTTTAGCTAGTGTGTAGACATTAGATAAAGCTATGCCTTTGTAGTGGATACCATGACAACTGTTACCATTTGTATCAACATGGTTCTGTTGACCATAACGAGCTATTGTTGTTCATAAATAAAGGCGTGATAACAAAGTAACACTGGCAACCAACCAAATGGGTCTCGTTACTCACATTGTGTCTCTTTTTATTTCCCTTGGTATTAGTACTTCTCAATTTATTGCGACGATCATTGGTTCAAATGCAAACCAATAATTGTAAAATAACCAGTTCACAAGACATTTTCATAAACATGTGGTAGATATTAAGAAACACTGTATTCTACATGAAAGCAATATTTATGGTGATACACACCATGCCATTTCAATCCAAGTCCTCATGGGGTTCTTGTAAACTATTTTGCATTCATTTATAGCTCACTTATATCCTAAATTTGGTAGGTGCACTTTCATTTCCATTCTCTCCAGCAATGTAGTCACTAACTCTATTCTAATGAATGTAAGAAGAACATATAGAATTATATTGTGAATGAGGATCAAGCTTAACATTAGTGGAAGCATCAAATGGTCGACTTGAATGGCACTAAACTTTGATCCTATGTTTATCACTTGCATTTGTGGCTGAAGGAAGTTTAGATAAATGAGATGTAGCAATAGGTAGCATCCTTGAAGGCCATTTGTCTGAGAGTTCTCAAAGATGCTATGAACTTTGCGTCAGCCTTCTTTCTTTGCTCTTGTTTCAGCCTAGTTTGTAAGGACTGTGATGCTTGCCTTAAGAACCTTGTTCTCACAGAGCCTTCCACGAACGAGGATGTAGTGATAGGTAGATAAAAAATCAGCATTCAGGGTTTAGGACATAAAGGCGGACAACTTGCTTAGCTGGGCGGTGTCCTTCTCACAAAGGCTTAGACGGTTGAGAACGTAGCGATAGGTAGAAAAGAAAATCAGCGTCGTGCAAGGTTCAAGATGAAAAGGCGAAAATCTTGCTTAGTTGGGCGGTGTCCTTCTCACATAGGCTTCTGCGCAGCTTAGGATGTAGTGATAGGTAGAAAAAAAATTAACATGTAGGGTTCAAGACACGTAAAGGCGGACATCTTGCTTAGCTAGGCACGACATGTAAGATTCATGACATAAAAGTGACACCTTGCTGGAACGGCCACTTTCACTCGTTTCACCTTGACGGCTAACCACTTGTAGACTTTTTTGCCTCAGGCCAACATGTACGTAGGACAAAGCTAGCTTATCCTGAGTCGACACCGATGGACTTAGGCATAGGCTAACTGGGAGCTTGTTGCTTAGGCATGGGCCAAACCTTCCTAACCTATCTCTTAACCATCTGATCACCTATAGCCATCTCGATGTCCAAACCAGGTCTATCGGCATTCATGTTCTTATACAAAACGGCTTCTCTTCATAATGGAGGCTCTACAACATAGAGTTTGACCAATGCCGAGTTGATGAAGCTGTTACTTTCGTAGATCTTTCCCTAGGGCCTTCGTGAAGGTGTATGCACAATGCTCAATAGTGGAGGGTAGTAACCAAGCTCCATCCTCTAGATGTAAGATAAGCTTATGCACAAAATGATATTGGATCTCAATGTGTTTAGTGCGAGTGACATGGAACATAGGATCCTTTGCGATTGCGAACTTTGATTATCGCCGGACAAAAATTATGTTGGTTGTTCTTGGATGCTCTCATGTCCCCATCCTCCCCAGCCAGACTACCTCACATGAGGTAAAGCATGCTACCTTGTATTGAGCTTATGTCAAAGGAAGAGTAGGTGTGGGTTGTTTCTTGCTTTAATCCAAGACCCAACTCTTGAACTAAGAGTAAAAGAGTAACCTATCAATTTTGCATCGCATGGCATTGAAACTGAAAAAGGAGTTATCATGTTCCTTTACTGTTGAATGGATCTTCCTAGAGCTCTTTTAACTTTTCAGCCTTGAGTGGGGAGTCTTCTTTTAGAAGAATAACTACTTCAAGATAGGGGTTCACAAGATCTGCTATCATTTTCTTAGATTTTTGCTTACCTATAGGGGATTCTTTTGACCTAGATTGCTTGTTGATGTTCAGGTTTTCATATTGTGTGTGCTCTATTCAATAGGAGTGAAGGCCACAAGCTATTGCGAAGGCTCTTGGGCTAGGTTCTTGTTGATTGTTTTCGCACCTTGTGTGCTTTATCAACAAGTGTGAAGGCTTTTGAACTAGGTTACTTGTTGTTGATGGTTTGGGTTTTCACACTATGCACTTATCGGATGTCTTTGTGCTATGAACGTGAAGAAAAGGCGTAAAAATCACAAAGAAAGGGCTCAAAATAATATTGGGGAGATTTTTCAAAAGTTTTGTTTCGACGTTGAAGCTCATATGATGGGAGCAAGAGTGGCAAGTAGGCATGATTTGTGAGTTTGTGAGTGATGGTCATGAGATGTGAGTGGTGTGAAAGCATTAATTAGCAAGACCTATTGGGTGAGAACATGAGTAAAAATGTTTACATGCATGAATGCAGAATGGAGCAGGAATTGACATGACTAGCAATCTGAGTGCATTAGGGGATGAGTGCTATGTGAAAGCGTGACATGAATGTGGTGTGAAAACAAGAATGAAATATGAGTCACAATTGATTCACGATTGTGAATAACAGCATGAGAAAGTAGACACTCATAGGCATGAGTGAAGTGAATACTCAAAAACAAATGTGTTAATTGGAGAAATAGGGGTATGCCACATTTATAATATTATTATTAGTAATTTTGCCTAGTTTTTATTTTTTATCAGGCTTGTTCGAGCATCTCTTTTTCACTATACTTGGGCTTTTTCTTTTGCTTATAGTGATTACTACAATATGTATTTTCTTGTTGAACTATGCACTGATTTGTACATTTTGTTTTCTAATTATAACTGAATAAATATGATTTATTGAATGCATAAAAACGTAATTTGGAAAAGCATCGAATAGCACCTATAAAATTTGAGCTTGAGCCTAAGCTTTCACACAAATTTTCTTTAAATTGTAAATATTAAATTGATCGTATAACTTTGAGTTTAGTAAGTGCCAATGGACGACTAAAGGGTACCATGTCGTGCTCTACGGGACCGCAAGACTAGGCTGGTTGTTTGGGAAGGTGGTGTGGAGAATGGTATATACAAACTCTCCGCACTCTCCTCTTTGATAGGTTCTCAGGTTGGTGACTTGTGGCACTTTCGGTTTGGCCGCTTGAATGTGGATGCATCGGCGAGATTTTCGAGACTAGTTGGAGGTTGTCTTGCTAGATGTTGGTAGCAGGCAAGGACGCTGTAGTTCTTGCATTTGTGGTAAGCAACACAGGGAATCTTTTCCGAAGCAGGCTTCAAAACCTTTGGAGTTGGTACTACACACTAACTTATGTGGACCTATGCAAACAGCATCCTTGGGAGGTTCTTTGTACTTCTTACTACTTGGTGATGATTGTTCCAGATTCACATGGGTATATTTCCTTTTGCAAAAGGACCAAGCTTTTTTCGGTTCAAGGAGTAACATGTGATGGTGGAGAAAGATCCTCGCTTGTAGGTGAAGAATCTTTGGAGGTGAATTTTCTTCCAATGCTTTCGTGAGATTTTGTGCAGAACATGGCATTAAGAGGGAGCTGACCAATATAGGTTCGCTGCTATCAGAGAATGGAGTAGCTAAACGTAAGAATAGGACTCTGGTAGAGATGGCGAGGACGATGTTGGAGCATCGTGATCTTCCTCATACACTTTGGGGAGAGGCTGTGACTATGGCTATCCATATCCTCAACTGGTCTCCAACGACTTTAGTACCAAAAACATGACTCCCTTTGAGGCATTTTTGGCAGAAAACCTGATGTCTCCCATTTTCGTATGTTTGGGAGCAATGCATATATTCACATTCCGAAGAAGCAAAGGGGGAAGTTCGACTCTAAGTCCCAAAAGCTTGTCTTTGTGGGATATAACTCTCTTTCCAAGGGATACATGTTATATGATCGATAGAGGAACAAAGTTGTTGTCAGCAGGGATGTGGTTTTTGATGAGCATGTTCCGGTTTCCACTGTTGATGAGCCGCCACTTCTTGGAGACCCAGAGGATTCTGATGATGATTCCTAGTCGATTGTTCTAGTTGGACAATCTCAATCAGTTTAGGAGGTTGAGCTCGCCAGCTGGAGATGAGCTCCCGCAACAGTAAGAGGCTCCACGTTCTGTTCGAGTACTCAGGTGGTCGGTGGAGACCCTTTGGGAGTCATGTGTCACGGAGCTTCCCTCTCCAAATGGACCAAAGAGGACGGAAAGGTTATATGAGATTAGTAGAGCTTATACAAGGTTAAAAAAATGTTATAGAATGGTACAAGAAGCATGTACATCTTTTAAAGGATATGTTGAGACTATAGAAAACTAAGGAAAAACTTGACTAAAAAGGAGATGAAGTGTGAATCTAGTATAAACCATATGACATGCTAAAAGGTAGCACAATAGGTCAATAGCCATACTAGTGGGCCATATGACACGTTGCAAAGGTAGCACAACATATCATTCAACAGCCATACTGGCCATGCAACCTGTATAGCAGTTGTATTATTAGCCATAGGACCAAACATGTCCATAGTACAAGCATATGTTATTGTACTCAAGCATATACATAGCGGCAACAAAAGTATGATGCTTGAAACCATAACCAACCAGAAGAAATGATATTGCATGGAAAAAAAACAATTTATGAGATATTGTCTCACTTACTTAGAAAAAAAGTTCATGATGCTTTGATACCATAGCCCACCTGTATGTACAGAAGGTACTGCATAGACATCAAACAAATAATTACATTGCCCACCTCGTTTTTAGACTAGCAAACATATATAAAGTGGATTACTCCAATATAAATTTTGACAGGTCATTACCTAGGCAGCTTCTTACTCTACCACTATGGCATGCTTTTATTTTCTATCTATAGAGGCATCCTTTTTTCTTGTCAATCAGACAATAATGAAGAATAAACACCACAACATGAGCGTGAAGCCTGCATCCCATAGAAACAACAACCACCTAGAGCTTGCATAAAGGTTTGTAATACAGCTTAGATTGTTTGACATATCAACATGTTGAACAATCTAAGCTTTCAGCTTGTAATTTTTACTTTTTAGCTTACAGCATGTAGGTGAACCATGCAAACACAGATAGAAAAGAGCATCTCCTTCTTGATGCAGTTTGTAATTATTTTTTTTGGAATGATTTTATATTTTCTTTGCTACCATGCCCAATGGACAACACATATCTCAGTCTTATGAGAGAATTCCTATACAACATGACAAAGCTGATACAAGATAGCCTTCTAGGTCAACTCAACATATCTCAGTCTTATGAGAGAATTCCTATACAACATGACAAAGCTGATACAAGATAGCCTTCTAGGTCAACTCAACATAGACCACCTTCTTTTCTCATATGGTAGACTTCTAGGGTCTAATTATATGAGATCTGGGTTCTAGAGAATGTTGTTGGCAGCTTGTAGGTTTCCGCATGACAATGTCCATTACTCACATAAATCATCTTGGGCCTTGTCATTTCGCTGGCCATTTAACAGGGCAGCATATTCGATTCTGACCTTAAACTCAAGGCATATTCGATCTTGACCTTAAACGCAGGCCCTTTTGGTGGTGGCCACCTTGAGCTTTCCTCCTCAGGACCTAAAGAGTCATCCCTTCATATCACCACCAAATCAATAATCACTCACTACACCAAGAAACCACATCAACATTTAAGCATGTAGTTTAGAGCAAGCATTTTCAAAACTTACTTTAATTGGAAGCCCTCAAATGGCATGAAGCTTATAATAGATTTTTTGTGAAACATCAAACAATTTTTATGAAACATTGAAATATGGTAGAGGAATAGTTGCCTACCTTGTACAGGTCGGGTGGTGGACACCATAAAGTCATGGATGATGGTTATGTCCAGACTTGAATTTGCAAAGGAAATTCTCAACTTGCCTGTAAACAGGCACCATGCTATGGCGAGACTAGAGCTTTGTAAACAACAATGGTGAGAATCAGACCATTAAGTACGCAAACCCAAAATTTGAATAGCCAAGGAAATCAACATCTGTAGGACTGATGGGGGCACTTCTGCTTAATCCAGACAATAAGTAAAAAGGCCTAAAAGTGTTAATTAAATTGCTCCTTCGTCGCCTGTATGTGTTAGAAGTCATCTCCTGTCTTAATCAGACACCAGGGCCTGTGTTGTGGGTGTGCATGCCCTGTACAGGTGTTTTATCATTTTTCCTCACTCATATTTTTTCTCCATTTTCCCCCATTTTTCCATGGTGTGGATGGATGCCAGATGTTGGCAGGAGCCCATGGTGCTGGTCGACTGCACCTCAAATGCGAAGATCCAATGGCCTCCATCTGGATTCGTCGTGCCTCCACATGCTGCCTGCTCTTCACGCCACCCTCTGCTCGTTTCTTTGCCTCCTTCCACTCGCGTTTGTGCGCAGTGGGGGGCAGGTTTCTTGGCAGGATAGCCACCCTCAACTACATTTAGCCCATCATTGTACGCGACTTTCTTAAGGTGAGATCTTTTATTACTTAAGATCTCCCTTATTCGCGTCCTTCCCCATACATCCGAGAATGTCGCATGTAGGGGATTGGGGTACCGACTATGTACAGCATCTATCACCTCCCCAACTAATCGGCTATTTTGATCTTTAAATCTAATAAAACAATTTCTATATAAGTTTGAAACTACCCCACGCATGTACTCCATTACCTCTTTCCCCCTCGCATCCATCACTACCCCGCCCCTATCCGTTACATCATAGCAGATCACTCCCTCCACCTCTCTCACCTCCTCCTCATCCTCACTGTCTCCTGTAACTCTTCTCCCTCTATCTCCTCTCTCACTGACCGCGTGCCCTACTACCTCCCCCACCAAAGCACCCGTCGCATCCTCCACTCCCACTCTTCCTACTGCTGTGGGTGGAGTCACGATTGGGGGATTGTCTACGTGATGGTGGCTATGAGCCCTGACGTGACAGTGGCTTTGAGGGAGTACGTGATGGTAGCTGTGAGCCCTGACGTGACGGTGCTTGGGAGGGTGTGTGTAAGTGTGTCTGGGATGGGGTATGTCTCCTCGATGGGCGTGGAAGAGGAGAAGCTGCATGCCGTCTCGTCGGACTCGTAGGCATAGACGGCAGTGGAGTGACCTGGATACTCGCGGCGGGCGGGGTATAGATACCAAGCATGGAAGGAGGGGGATGGGCATACATGTACTCTATAAGCTCAACTGGACCAGGATGGCACCCAAAATGATTTAGCATCTCCATCAGCCAATTGCTGTACGCAAATGGATCGGATGAAGAACCTGGATCCATAAAGAATCTGCAAAAATAAAAGTATATACATGATTGCATCAAAGCACAAATGCAAGTTAGCACATATGATTTTGTGAAGGCAAGCCATATGCAGATGGGATCATCTCTCTGAAGAACCTGGATATCAAGCATGGGTGAAACACAGTCGCGTGTATAAACCCGTCAAAAAATGCGTGTATACACCCGTCAAAAAACGCGTGTATATGCCCGTGAAAGTCTGTGCAGACAGCATACACGTAGACATACATGCGTTCCTACACGCGGCCTGTGAAATTTTTTTTTTTGAAAGCGACTGACCTCCGACAAATCGTACCGATAAAAAGCTCACTATCGCCCACTGTCACAATCATTTCACCAGATGGCAACCAGAGAAGGAGAAGGACGGAAACAAACGCATAAAGAAAAGAGACAATAGCATAAACAAATGGAAGGAAAGAGACGGGACAAAGGACAAACTAACTCACCTCTGAAAAAGTGAGTCTTCTTTTTAAATATTCTTCCTCCAGATGGCATGAACAGGTATAGTAATGTTTTTCAATCTTGTTTTGTGTAGTCTCTAATTGGATTAAAGATCACATAGAGCAATCCCTTGTGTAGGTACTCCATTTTTTTCGGCTACTATATTGGACCCATCTTAAGATCAACCATCTTCTTGATCCCATGCACATCTTCAAGAATGTGGGATTTGGTATTTGGGAACATGTTATTGTTAAACGAGACAATGTTAGCGTACGGGAGGACTTGCGGGTCGCAGGACGTATGCGTCAAGCTTGGCCACGAGAGGAGGGTGGGCACGTTCGTCTTCCGCCTGCACCATGGATTATATCAAAGAAAGAGGAGAAGCAGGTAAAGCAGGCCATCACCACTTTGCGTACTCCCACTGGATGCATGAGATCATTGAAGGGCCTTTACAACCACTAAGAAAAGAGGCGTTGAGCAACTATATGGGTTGAAGTCCCACGATTGACACAAGATGCTCCAAGTAAGTGTTTTCCAAGTCTTGTACGTTGAAATTAAATTTTGTAATGCCATAAACCATATACACATGTGCTCTTATGTGCGTAGTTCATACTACCTACTAGCATCGACCATTATGCAAATAAGAGTTTGAAAAAATGTATTTATACGATGGGCGAGCTTGTGAGGTATGTAAAACCCATGTCAGATCACCCTTCATTATACCTTGCAAAATGAATGTACATGAGGTATAACGTACTATTCATTTATTTTTCAGATATGTTAGTTCCAAAGCAATTGATCTAGCCATGTTGGATGATGCACGTGTTATGGCAGTGGAGGTGGTTTGTTTGGTAGAGGAGACTTTTTCGCGAACCATTCTCACAAGTCAACTACATCTCATTGTACATTTAGTGGACAAAATTGCTTTATGTGGCACTGTGCATGCACGTTGGATGTTCTTCCTAGAGCACTTCATGAAGACTTTAAAAGACCTTGTGAGGCAAAGTGCAAGGCCCAAAGGAAGCATGGCCAAGGGTTGGTTGATACAAGAGTCTCTTGTATATATTTTAGAATTTCTTGGTCAGGTGGACAGCTCTTTGCCCCCACGACTATGGAGCAATGAAGAGAACTTGAGGATGACCTCTATTGTGCCTCAAGGAAAAGGACAGAGTAAAGTAATTGATAGAACATTGATTGATGATCTCAATTTCACTTGCATCCTTAATAGTGATGTGATGAGCAGATGGGTTACAAGATATGAGGATGCAAAGACAAAAAGGCAAGCAGAAAGAGCTCTCTTTCGGAGGCAACATGGCTCTCGTAAGGCGTTCCCTAAGCATCTAGCAACACTTTCAAATGATATTCAAGTTGCATGAGGAAATGGAGAGAGCAGAGAGCGAGGAGGGGCTGCATATCACGGCGGAAGAATGGGAGTATGCACGAGGATGCATGTTAAAGGTACATAGAACTAATGTTTTGCATTAGTTGTAAGTGATTTGCTTTTAATATTTATTCACATTGCTTACACAAATATTGCTTCTATTTTGGTCCAGTGCACTATGTTCAATGCTATATGGTGTGAAGGCAAGCATTTTCGAACATAAAGAATTGATGAAAAGAGGAATACACAAGATTGCGGTGTCATTAGTAGCTTTGAGGGAGCTAATGGAAAAATGGATGATTATTGTGGCACAATCCAAGACATATTTAGGCTTGACTTTCGTTGCTTCTTTGTGTATGTTTTGGATGTCAAATGGCAAATGAACGTGGTGGAAAAAGGGCCTAATGCAACGATAAAATGCCATGCAAGTGGCTATGTAACTATTGACTCTACAAAGTTTTGGCAAACAAAGAAAGATAGGCTCGTATTGCCACAACAATGTGAGCAGGTATGCATTTTTTTACTAATGTGTTTCATGTACATATATATCTAAGCTCGCGTACCCCTTGACTTTTGATATGCTAATTAATTACTGCAATATGTGTATTTGAGTAGATTATCTATCTGTCAATGGTGCATGACATTAAATGGTGGTATGTCATCCCTATTGCACCACGTTCCAAAGTGATGTATAATACATTCACTGATATGGAGTATATGGAGGATGTAACAAGCCGCAATGAAGATGATGTCGAACATGCCAATGAAGATGTTGTGATCGATGAGTGATCAAGAAATAAGAGATGATCATGATAATGAGGATGAGCATGCCATTTCTCATGATCATGAGAATGACCCTACCATTGAGGATGATGGTGATGTTGATGAGGATGATCAGGACATCGATACCATTATCAATGGACAGAATATCGATAGTGGAATAAATTTAATCGTAGCCTTACAAATTGATCAAATGGATATTGACGTTGATCATTTGGCAAGGATGGATCTTATTGAAGATGAGATCGAACCCTAACCAATCCATCACTGTATCATTCTAAATTGATGACATTTCTATTGTATATGTTGTCTTTTAATTATCTCATGATTTATTTTTGAATATATTTCATTGTTGTAAATGCATGTAGTGGGATTGTGTAATGATATATACTGTAATGTACTATGAGATGGTTTAAAGAAAATAGTTTTTAATTTTGTAAAGGAATTTAGTTTTTCTAAATAAATCATGTATTGATGCGTGTATTCATGCATGTATTGATGCGTGTATATACACGCGCTTATACACGCGCTGGTAGACGCGTTACTTAGAGTTCAATACATGTGAATTTAGATGCCAATATACACGCGCTTGATACTATTCAAATACAAGCGCGACCATACACGCGTCCATAACTTATCGCATGTATGGAACGCGTGTATGGCAGCAGTGTCTTGTAGTGAGACTGGCCACGTTGTTTGGGAAGGCGGTGTGGAGAATGGTATCTACAAGCTCTCTACACTCTCCTTGTTGACAGCAGGTTCTCAGGTCAGAGATTTGTGGCACTTTCGTTTTGGCCACTTAAATGTGGATGCACTTCAGTGAGCTTTCCGAGACCAGATGGTGGTTGGCTTGCCAGATGTTGGCAGTAGGCAAGGGCATTGCAGTTCTTGCATACGTGGTAAGCAACACAGGGAATCCTTACCAAAGCAGGCTTCTAGGCAGGCTTCGAAACCATTGGAGTTGATTCACACTGACTTGTGTGGACCTGAGCAGACACCATCTTTGGGAGGATCTCTCTACTTTATGCTGCTTGTTGATGACTGTACCAGATTCACGTGGGTCTACTTTCTTTCCCAGAAGGACCAAGCTTTTGCACGGTTCAAGGATTGGCACGTGATGGTGGAGAAAGAGTCTCGATTTCAGGTAAAGACTCTTAGGGCTGACAAAGGAGGTGAATTATCCTCGACTGTATTTCTTAGATTTTGTGCAGATCATGGCATCAAAAGGGAACTAGCCAATACAGGATCGCCTTCAGAGAAGGGAGTTGTAGAACGCAAGAACAGGACTATGGTTCCGGAAAGCACGGGCGATTCCACCAGGATAACTCTTTACTCTAACGTAGTCAAGATCATTACTGATCAAACTGATCCGACTGCACCTCTAACAGTACTTGGTCAGATCAAGGAAGAAACTTGCACTTGGATCATTGGGATCAACGCTTTTTTCCCCATCAAGAGGCACAGCCGTTGATTCCTATCCATAGAACAATTACTATCCGGATTTACTTCATCTATCGTAATAATAGAAATTAAATCTCGATTTACGGATCCATCAGTCCAGCCTAACCCCATCCAGTCGCATGGGTTAGCCAACCTCCCAACCACTGTAGTGATGGGATCCAATTAGGAATTTGGTTAGGTTTTGTCCCGGGTACCAGGGAAAAGAGTTCATAGGCCCCCTAGCCGGAAGTTCATGCAAACATAAAACTAGTCACACCACTTACACACCCAATATGAAATTGCCTTTTTCTCAGCATCAACTAACTTTCAAACAATCCTTTAATGAAACCATTATGTCACTGATGACAATCCTCAAAGTCTCTGGTTGAATCCTTATTTTCCGTCATTCATTCATCGGTGTACTTATGGCATCATTGGCAACCAGAACGCTCACCACCTGTTCACTCAGGGGCCTTTTCCATAGTTCCTAGCTCATAGTAACCGGCAATATATTCATATAACAGAATGGAATCTCCGTGGAAGATCAACAAGATCAACCCACAGATCCATATAAAAGAGCCATGGCCTCATCCGTTGTTGAGGACTAGCACGGTCAATCAACCAGATCCATGCCCGGTTTCAGAAAACAACTCTTACTCCTTGTTCCAATATCTTCCTCGACGCACGTGTGGGTATCTTCGGCGACCCAGAGCCCGAGCACCGTATGGTCAGCACCCTCTAGGATCCTTCGCAGGTGACCTAGCGCTTCACTCATAGGCCGCTTCCTTGGTCCCTAATCCACTGTACCGGAAGCTCACCATTTAAATCGAACTGAGGCTAGTCAAGACCTCGGCCGACCTTGCTACGCGAGACGTCCTCCATTCACTCTCCGTCAGCAGTTGCAACTTTATCAGTTCGGTCTTCATGACCTTAATCCTCAAGACGGTCAAAATGTTTTCCCAGCATTCTTGACATAAAACAGTCATTTATAAATAGTCACAAAATACAGTTTCTATAACGAACTCTCGTCTTTCCACATTATCCACTCTCGAACCACATTTCTTATTCCCTATTACATTCAATGTGTACTCATTCTCATCCATTCACTCATATAGACCACATTATTTCACATACACATTCACATTCATTATTCTACATACATATCCATGTTCGTACGTCCACATCATACATCCAATTTCACATTCATACATACACATCTACATGCATACATCTATTTTCACATCCTCATTCATACATCCACATTATACATACATCCAATTTCACATTATACATACATCCAATTTCACATTCGTACATACGCATCTACATGCATACATCTATTTTCACATTCTCATTCATATATCCACATTCACATACATACATCTACATCCGAATCTACATCCATACATCCACATCCACATCTTCATTCACATTCACATCCATACATCCACATCTACATACATACATCCATTTTCACATCCTCATTCATACATCCACATCCACATACATACATACATCCGCATCTACATCCATACATCCATACTACATCCATTCTCGCCCTAACACATCCCATATACATCTTATCCCACATCCACATACATACATCTACATCCGAATCTACATCCATACATCCACATCCACATCTTCATTCACATTCACATCCATACATCCACATCTATATACATACATCCATTTTCACATCCTCATTCATACATCCACATCCACATACATACATACATCCGTATCTACATCCATACATTCATACTACATCCATTCTCGCCCTAACACATCCCATATACATCTTATCCCATCAGATACACTCTCTACCTCATCCCATACACATCTTAACACATCCTAACTCATCTTAACACATTCTATCACATCTCATACACCTCTTATCATCTCCTATCACATCTCATACACATCTTATCACATATTATCACATCTCATTTAAAAATCAATCTTTTATGCATCTTCCTATGCATAAATTCTTTTTAAATGAAAATGACACTTTTGAATTAAAATTCCATCTCTTATGCATCTTGGTATGCATAAACTCAATTTAGATGAGAATTGACACTTTTGAATAAAAAATCCATCTTTTATGCATCTTCCTATATGCATAAATTCAATTTGGATGAGAATAACACTTTTGAATTGAAATTCAATTCTTTACGCATCTTCCTATGCATAAATTCAATTTAGATGAGAATGACACTTTGAATTTAAAAATCAATCTTTTATGCATCTTCTTATGCATAAATTCAATTTGGTAGGAATTACACTTTTAGAATAAAAGAATTTCTCTTATGCATCTAAGTTATGCATAAAATCCATTTATGATGAAAATCACACTTTTAGTATAAAAAGAATATCTTTTATGCACACCTGTATACATGAAATCCAATATGATAAAAGTAACACTTTTATAATAAAATAATCAACTTTTATGCATACCTCTATGCATGAAATTCAAATATGATAAAAGTCACACTTTTATAATAAAATAATCAACTTTTATGCATACCTCTATGCATGAAATCCAAATATGATAAAAGTCACACTTTTATAATAAAATAATCAACTTTTATGCATACCTCTATGCATGAATACCAAATATGATAAAAGTCACACTTTTCTAATAAAATAATCAACTTTTATGCATATCTCTATGCATGAAATCCAAATATGATAAAAGTCACACTTTTATAATAAAATAATCAATTTTTATGCATACCTCTATGCATGAAATCTAAATATGATAAAAGAAACACTTTTATATTAAAATAATAATTCTTTTATGTATACCTCTATGCATGAAATCCAAATATGATAAAAGAAACACTTTTATATTAAAATAATAATTCTTTTATGCATACCTCTATGCATGAAATCCAAATATGATAAAAGTAACACTTTTACAATAAAATATTTATGCATAACATAAAAATCAATTTCTCCATGATTACAATAAAATTCTTTCAATTAATCTAGGATGATAATTCCTAGAATATGGTAGGAAGTTCTCTTTTCATGCTTTGAATAAAATTATTTTATGTGTAATTTTTATAAAAATTTTACCATAGCTTTGCTACTATGACTGATAAATCTCAATTTATTTTGAAGGATAAAGC
This sequence comes from Cibotium barometz, assembly GCF_041138505.1. NCBI lineage: Eukaryota > Viridiplantae > Streptophyta > Polypodiopsida > Cyatheales > Cibotiaceae > Cibotium > Cibotium barometz. Next base: position 50,051,903 of record NC_141076.1, read on the forward strand.
TTATCATTAAGAAAATGATGAGAATGATCCCTAATTGAGTCATTAACCCAATAATGGGTTGAATCATCAATATTCATGAAATACATAAACTAAAAGCATAGAAAAAAGCCATAAATTTGACCTCAAGCATAGATTAATCTTGGATTAAGGAAAAGCTTTATGAAAAGCTTCATTTGGATTGAGAATGGGTCATGAGTATGACCATTTCTTGAGTGAGAGAGAGAAATTACATAAAAACCATTAGAATTAAGCATAAATAAAAATTTATGTAATTCTTTACTATCATTAATCAATTAACTTCAATAGCATTCATCAAATTATGTAATTCTTTACTACCATTCATCAATTAACTTCAATAGCATTCAAAAACCATTCCAATTAAGCTTCTCAAGCTTGAGAGGGGTTGAGAAGAGAAAAGCATTGAGAAATTATAGAAAAGATCAAAATTCACCATTTACCTTACAAATTGCTTGATTCTTTGTTCACGGTAGAGGTCCCCAACCAATCAATTGGTTAAGTATATTGTTGATGGAGCCACCAATGGGGATTGAAGAAAGAGGGAAGCTCCAATTTCTTCAATTTGGAGAGAATTTTAGAGAATAGTAGAAATTAGCATTATTTCAGCATAACTCTACTATAGTAAAATTCTTCTATTTTTTTCAAAGGACTCATGTTCTATTTATAGGAGAGGGAAGCTCTAACCAAAGCTAACTGAATTCTAGAATTTTCCAGATTCAGTTTGGTTGAATTTGGACTAGATTTGGATCTAGTTTGGTTCCTTTTTGATTCGGTTTGGTTCCATTTTGATTTGGTTTGATTCAAGAGAGAGGAGAGATAAAAATATCACATTATTTTTGAGTTTAAAACTCATTCAAGCATGTGAAATATGCACCTCCTTTAATGGACTCCCCTTCCTTACACATGTGTCAAAATAGAATTATTATACCCAAAATATCTCATATTTTTAATATTGCTCCTAGTTTTTTACTAATAAACCTTGTACATTTTCAACTCTTCATCTTATGTGAGCATTTACTCATTTTTGGATATCAAAAATATCTCATATTTTTGATATTACTCATAGTTTCTTACTAATAAACCTTGTACATAGTCAACTCTTCATCTTATGTGAGCATTTACTCTTTTTTGGGTATCTTCTTTTACAAATTGGATTTATCTTCTCCTTACACATGGATTGATGCTATTGGCCCATAGGAACCTTAATTGGAACATAATCCAAAAATTTCTGAAAATCTAGACCCTTAGGCTAAGGTCCTTTATACCTATTTCCAATAAATTCCAATTGCACATTGGAAAGTTCTTTTTGAATTTCTGTTTCAGGGAAACTTATTTTAATAAGATGAGTTATTTTTCTATCCAAAAATATTCATAATATGAATATTCTCTCTTTAGAATATTTTCTCTCTCTATGTCAAAACAGGTAGAGACGAGATCTCTTATATTTCTGAAGAGGGAATTGATTACAAGGGAATATGCTAGACATTTTGAGAGGCTGGGGAGGAATCTTACATTCTCTCACACTTGAAAAACGCGAGATGTCCTCATCTCGCAAACTTGGGATAATTTTGCGAGATGCACGAATATGAGACTTAGAGAAAAATTTAATTAAGATTAACCACCAAAAAAAAAAGTCTCAAGGAGAGTAAGATTCAAGACAAGAACAAGATTTAAACTTTATTCATTCTTGGAACATATACAGTAAAGATAGAAGAACTCTTTACAGTTCCATAAGCCCGTCCATCATATGATCACAAAAGCAGCACTCACAAGCTGTGCACGTATAAGATAACTCATCTATGGGAATAATTCTGTTGGTTATTGCCGCACCTATCTCAGTGGTATGAGAGGTGATCTAACAAAAGGACCTCTGAGAGGCAAGCCAAAAACGGGGTAAAGGCATATCTTCTGATGAGAAAGAAAACACGCCAGTAAGAAGACTCGCTCAGAAAACCCAAGATGCCTTGATCTCATGACGCAGTAGTATCGGGGACCCAAACCCAAGGCTTCAATAACCATGGCCAAGCGGACATTGTTACGAAAGTGCTGCTGACCCCAGGGTGTTACCCTAGTTATATCTTGATAGGTCCGCCATTTAGTCTGAGCTACAAAAGTTCCTAAGTGAGGAAAAAGTGAGCGCTCATACTGTTCTATAAAATCCTTCTTCACAGACTCGCTTGCGTCTTGAAGGTGAGAAATCATCATGGATAAAACTAATTCTTGTTGCCAAGCCGTGAAGGAGATTAAGAAAGAAAGGAGATCGATGGAAGTAAGATTACTGCGAGCGGCAAGTAAAAGTTACGACTTATATAAAGGAAGGAGCTAGCGTAACTTAGAAGCCAACGATATCTTGCCAGTGAAGTTTTACCATCTTTCCATGATTTGGTTTTGGCACATTTTTCTATAGAAGGCATTAAGAATTTTGAGATAAGGAGATAAAAGAAGTTCGTAGGCTAAGTCACCTACTTTCTTTGGTCCACAATATCTGGGGAATAACTACTTATACTCCCCAAGAGATAAAGAACTTCTTTTGGTCCGTACTCAATGAAGACCATATCTGCTTCTTTGAATTCTCTGACTGTCCTCTTCTTATTTGTATACTATTTCTGTCGATCTTGGGTAGCTTTTATATCTTTATGAATTTCCTGCATCTATTGCTCTATGTCGCCAAGCATTTGACTGGTCATCTCAACCCTAATCAATGGGTCGGAACTAGTTAATGGAGTTAAGCAATCTTGTCCGAGACGGACCCTGATTAGATTGGTATGAAGGAATTGGTCTCTGAATTTGGATTCTAGACTTCCCTGTGCCCTTTTCATGGTAGGAGTCGGGCAGTCTTTTAACTGATGACAAAAACCTTGGCATCCAAAACACCGGTTCTCACTTCTGAACTCATCGTTCTGAATCCTTAAAATAGGTGGGCTCCTGAGAAGTATTCTGGGAAAAGTGTCTTCTCTTTTTAAACAGAATCTTTCTTTTATTTTAGAGAGGGAAGGGAGATTCTTACTCCTGCATACCTCGAAGGCTGGGGGAGGAATCTTACATTCTACCCCACTTAAAAAGTGCGAGATGTCCTCATCTCGCAAAGTAGAGGACAACTCTTTTTCTTAAGATCCAATTTATTCTAGGGTTCCTTATATTCTGGTCAACCCAACAGAATACGGGGATAATTATCCCTTAAATAGAACTCATCATTAAATAACAATTCATTCAAATCATATCATTCATCTCTTTAACACGATAATGGTCCATTAGACCGAAAAATTTTCTTTATGAACATTCCTCCACGGGAATTTTAGACAAGTAAGTTCTCAATTTGTCATCCCTTAACTTGATCTACTGTGTCAAGTGTTAACAGTAGCAATTTGAAAGCACAATCCACTAATCTCATAGTGATTTGCTGAAATCATTATCATCATTCTAGTTATGAATATCATCACATGAACTCGTCCCAATCATCCACATTGTGGTTTCGCTCAGTTTATTACATTTCAACCCATTTTCAGGGGGTCATCATTTTTCAATCAGAATCCCAATCAATTCATCAGTTCGCAAATAGAATTAAAAATCATATCAACCATATTCGAATTCATCAACTGGATAGCATTAATGCTTATAATTTTAAGTCTTAGATTTACTCGTATATACTGTCGGTAAAGAGCTGCAGTTATACCCTCGGTATATATACGAGTAGTCATGATACTTGGAACTATAAGGTAAATACCATCATGTCTAGGCCTCAAGCAAGTCAGGGTTCCATAGAATTGTGGTACTTCCATTTAAAGACCCAATTACTAATTTACAAATTTTTCAGTTTGAATATCAATTTCTATGAATTATATCACACAATTACAACTTTTTTGTGCTTCTTGATAAAATTTTCACATATTTGGCTTCTCAGATGATCTTTATTAGCCAACCTGGCTCTGATACCAACTGAGAGATCCCTGTCTCCACCGCGCAACGGATTCGGGGTACAAGCAGCGGAAGTAGCACATCATGCGTGGGGCAGGGGTCCCACACTCGGGGCCTCGCCCACCACGGATATCCGGACAAGAGACTAATCCGTCGGTTTATCCAAAACCGAAACCGGAAAACCTTCCTTTACCCATAAAGCACGGGCGATTCCACCAGGATAACTCTTTACTCTAACGTAGTCAAGATCATTATTGATCAAACTGATCCGACTGCACCTCTAACGGTACTTGGTCAGATCAAGGAAGAAACTTGCACTTGGATCATTGGGATCAACGCTTTTTTCCCATCAAGAGGCACAGCCGTTGATTCCTATCCATAGAACAATTACTATCCGGATTTACTTCATCTATCGTAATAATAGAAATTAAATCTCGATTTACGGATCCATCAGTCCAGCCTAATCCCATCCAGTCCCATGGGTTAGCCAACCTCCCAACCACTGTAGTGATGGGATCCAATTAGGAATTTGGTTAGGTTTTGTCCCGGGTACCAGGGAAAAGAGTTTCTAGGTCCCCTAGCCGGAAGTTCATGCAAACATAAAACTAGTCACACCACTTACACACCCCATATGAAATTGCCTTTTTCTCAGCATCAACTAACTTTCAAACAATCCTTTAATGAAACCATTATGTCACTGATGACAATCCTCAAAGTCTCTGGTTGAATCCTTATTTCCCGTCATTCATTCATCGGTGTACTTATGGCATCATTGGCAACCAGAACGCTCACCACCTATTCACTCAGGGGTCTTTTCCATAGTTCCTAGCTCATAGTAACCGGCAATATATTCATATAACAGAATGGAATCTCCGTGGAAGATCAGCAAGATCAACCCACAGATCCATATAAAAGAGCCATGGACTCATCCGTTGAGGACCAGCAAGGTTAATCAACTAGATCCATGCCCGGTTTCAGAAAACAAGTCTTACTCCTTGTTCCAATATCTTCCTCGACGCACGTGTGGGTATCTTCGGCGACCCAGAGCCCGAGCACCATATGGTCAGCACCCTCTAGGATCCTTCGCAGGTGACCTAGCGCTTCACTCATAGCCCGCTTCCTTGGTCCCTAATCCACCGTACCGGAAGCTCACCATTTAAATCGAACCGAGGCTAGTCAAGACCTCGGCCGACCTTGCTACGCGAGACGTCCTCCATTGGCAGTTGCAACTTTATCAGTTCGGTCTTCATGACCTTAATCCTCAAGACGGTCAAAATGCTTCCCCAGCATTCTTGACATAAAACAGTCATTTACAAATAGTCACAAAATACAGTTTCTATAACAAACTCTCGTCTTTCCACATTATCCACTCTCGAACCACATTACTTATTCCCTATTACATTCAATGTGTACTCATTCTCATAAATTCACTCATATAGACTACACATTATTTCACATACACATTACTTATTCCCTATTACATTCAATGTGTACTCATTCTCATCAATTCACTCATATAGACTACACATTATTTCACATACACATTCACATTCATTATTCTACATACATATCCATGTTCGTACGTCCACATCATACATCCAATTTCACATTCATACATACACATCTACATGCATACATCTATTTTCACATCCTCATTCATACATCCACATTATACATACATCCAATTTCACATTCGTACATACGCATCTACATGCATACATCTATTTTCACATTCTCATTCATATATCCACATTCACATACATACATCTACATCCGAATCTACATCCATACATCCACATCCACATCTTCATTCACATTCACATCCATACATCCACATCTACATACATACATCCATTTTCACATCCTCATTCATACATACATATCCACATACATACATACATCCGCATATACATCCATACATCCATACTACATCCATTCTCGCCCTAACACATCCCATATACATCTTATCCCACATCCACATACATACATCTACATCCGAATCTACATCCATACATCCACATCCACATCTTCATTCACATTCACATCCATACATCCACATCTATATACATACATCCATTTTCACATCCTCATTCATACATCCACATCCACATACATACATACATCCGTATCTACATCCATACATTCATACTACATCCATTCTCGCCCTAACACATCCCATATACATCTTATCCCATCAGATACACTCTCTACCTCATCCCATACACATCTTAACACATCCTAACTCATCTTAACACATTCTATCACATCTCATACACCTCTTATCATCTCCTATCACATCTTATCACATATTATCACATCTCATTTAAAAATCAATCTTTTATGCATCTTCCTATGCATAAATTCTTTTTAAATGAAAATGACACTTTTGAATTAAAATTCCATCTCTTATGCATCTTCCTATGCATAAACTCAATTTAGATGAGAATTGACACTTTTGAATTAAAAATCCATCTTTTATGCATCTTCCTATGCATAAATTCAATTTAGATGAGAATAACACTTTTGAATTGAAATTCAATTCTTTTATGCATCTTCCTATGCATAAATTCAATTTAGATGAGAATGACACTTTGAATTTAAAAATCAATCTTTTATGCATCTTCTTATGCATAAATTCAATTTGGTAGGAATTACACTTTTAGAATAAAAGAATTTCTCTTATGCATCTAAGTTATGCATAAAATCCATTTATGATGAAAATCACACTTTTAGTATAAAAAGAATATCTTTTATGCATACCTCTATACATGAAATCCAATATGATAAAAGTAACACTTTTACAATAAAATAATCAACTTTTATGCATACCTCTATGCATGAAATTCAAATATAATAAAAGTCACACTTTTATAATAAAATAATCAACTTTTATGCATACCTCTATGCATGAAATCCAAATATGATAAAATTCACACTTTTATAATAAAATAATCAACTTTTATGCATACCTCTATGCATGAAATCCAAATATGATAAAAGTCACACTTTTATAATAAAATAATCAACTTTTATGCATATCTCTATGCATGAAATCCAAATATGATAAAAGTCACTTTTATAATAAAATAATTAATTTTTATGCATACCTCTATGCATGAAATCCAAATATGATAAAAGAAACACTTTTATATTAAAATAATAATTCTTTTATGCATACCTCTATGCATGAAATCCAAATATGATAAAAGAAACACTTTTTATATTAAAATAATAATTCTTTTATGCATACCTCTATGCATGAAATACAAATATGATAAAAATAACACTTTTATATTAAAATAATAATTCTTTTATGCATACCTCTATGCATGAAATCCAAATATGATAAAAGAAACACTTTTATATTAAAATAATAATTCTTTTATGCATACCTCTATGCATGAAATCCAAATATGATAAAAGTAACACTTTTACAATAAAATAATCATCATTTATGCATAACATAAAAATTAATTTCTCCATGATTATAATAAAATTCTTTCAATTAATCTAGGATGATAATTCCTAGAATATGGTAGGAAGTTCTCTTTTCATGCTTTGAATAAAATTATTTTATGTGTAATTTTTATAAAAATTTTGCCATAGCTCCGCTACTATGACTGATAAATCTCAATTTATTTTGAAGGATAAAGCTTATCATTAAGAAAATGATTAGAATGATCCCTAATTGGATCATTAACCCAATAATGGGTTGAATCATCAGTATTCATGAAATACATAAACTAAAAGCATAGAAAAAAGCCATAAATTTGACCTCAAGCATAGATTAATCTTGGATTAAGGAAAAGCTTTATGAAAAGCTTCATTTGGATTGAGAATGGGTCATGAGTATGACCATTTCTTGAGTGAGAGAGAGAAATTACATAAAGACCATTAGAATTAAGCATAAATAAAAATTTATGTAATTCTTTACTATTATTAATCAATTAACTTCAATAGCATTCATCAAATTATGTAATTCTTCACTACCATTCATCAATTAACTTCAATAGCATTCAAAAGTCATTCCAATTAAGCTTCTCAAGCTTGAGAGGGGTTGAGAAGAGAGAAGCATTGAGAAATTATAGAAAAGATCAAAATTCACCATTTACCTTACAAATTGCTTGATTCTTTGTTCACGGTAGAGACCCCCAACCAATCAATTGGTTAAGTATGTTGATGGAGCCACCAATGGGGATTGAAGAAAGAGGGAAGCTCCAATTTCTTCAATTTGGAGAGAATTTTAGAGAATAGTAGAAATTAGCATTATTTCAGCATAACTCTAGTATAGTAAAATTCTTCTATTTTTTTCAAAGGACTCATGTTCTATTTATAGGAGAGGGAAACTCTAACCAAAGCTAATTGAATTCTAGAATTTTCCAGATTCAGTTTGGTTGAATTTGGACTAGATTTGGATCTAGTTTGGTTCCTTTTTGATTCGGTTTGGTTCCATTTTGATTTGGTTTGATTCAAGAGAGAGGAGAGATAAAAATATCACATTATTTTTGAGTTTAAAACTCATTCAAGCATGTGAAATATGCACCTCCTTTAATGGACTCCCCTTCCTTACATATGTGTCAAAATAGAATTATTATACCCAAAATATCTCATATTTTTAATATTGCTCCTAGTTTTTTACTAATAAACCTTGTACATTTTCAACTCTTCATCTTATGTGAGCATTTACTCATTTTTGGATATCAAAAATATCTCATATTTTTGATATTACTCATAGTTTCTTACTAATAAACCTTGTACATAGTCAACTCTTCATCTTATGTGAGCATTTACTCATTTTTGGGTATCTTCTTTTACAAATTGGATTTATCTCCTCCCTACACATGGATTGATGCTATTGGCCCATAGGAACCTTAATTGGACCATAATCCAAAAATTTCTGAAAATCTAGATCCTTAGGCTAAGGTCCTTTATACCCATTTCCAATAAATTCCAATTGCACATTGGAAAGTTCTTTTTGAATTTTTGTTTCAGGGGAACTTATTTTAATAAGACGAGTTATTTTTCTATCCAAAAATATTCATAATCTGAATATTCTCTCTCTAAAATATTTTCTCTCTCTATGTCAAAACAGGTAGAGACGAGATCTCTTATATTTCTGAAGAGGGAATTGATTACAGGGAAATATGCTGGACATTTTGAGAGGCTCGAGAGGAATCTTACAGGTATGTTCATGAGGCTGTTTGGGATGGAGAACTGCAAGTCTATTACTTCTCCGATAGACCTGTAGAGCGGTTCTCTCTATCGTGCAATATAGTGCTCATAGAGTACTATCGTGCAATATAGTGCTCATAGAGTACTACCGATCAACAAATGGACCTGTAGAGCGGTTCTCTCTACCATGCAATATAGTGCTCATAGAGTACTACCGATAAACAAATGTGTTAAGAAACACAATGTCAATCCGAGGACTCGACCCGATTAGTGCATGAAGGCTTATCCCATGAGGGAGAGCTCACATACACAAACCACCACTTGACGATTCAACCATTCAACACCTCAATCAATCTCTCAATCCCTTAAATCCACTACACTAATCAAGAGAACAAGCAATGCATGGCAATCTCTTAATCCCATTCAAACATTGATTAAATCTTAGCTTTTCCTAATGCCTGCAAACCCATAAGCGTGCACCCACAAGCTTAAGCAAGCATAGAATGTAACATTCACAAACCCACAAGCTCATAGAGAGAGTCTATCCATGAATAACTCATTTGCCAATGAAGTGGGCAAGAGCTTGCATCAATGGAGACTACACACACTACACATACACACACACACACACACTACAAGCATGCAGCATACACAAGAGAAAGAAAGAAGCATTCAACTAATCATAGATTAATCTACTTCAATGATGCTAAAATAGATTAACAGAAAGAAATGGAGCTATACTCATTGGAGCTTGATGCTCATTAGAGTACAATAGAGAGAGTTGGAGAGTTGCCATAGCTTGAGAGCTCAAGAGCTTCACTCAATAGCTTATGAGAATGGCCAAAAACGTCCACTTTCTTTAGCTAACATCTCTTTTGTAGAGATGTCACTAACCCTAACCCTAGGCCTCTTTCACACATGGGTGGACAACCCCATAAGTGAGCCTTACTTTTAATACACTTAGAACTCTCATTTAGAACCCACATTGGCCTAAAACGATTTACATTGCACTTCGGCACAAAAATATGAAAAAATTATGTGCGTCTTTATGTTCCCATGGCTACAATCCCGCTCTCTCGCATTAATTGCTTCCGGCCTCCTTCCATAATTCGTGTTCCCGTGAGTGTTCCCATGGAACATTCTCCCCTTCCTAAATCGCGCACATCCTCGGGTGCGGTAGAAGCAAAAGCTGCAAAAAACAATGGAAGACAAGTAAAGCCTTTTATTGAAAAAAAACTAGTAATGACAATCTCACACGTGAGCATGCAAGTGAAAGGGCGATTAGAGTTTTAAAGAGTGCTAAAAGAAGTGAGTAAAGACTAGTCAAAGTGAGACTAAGTGGTAGTGCTATGCAAAGGCAAGTGTGCTTGTACACTGGAGGTTATGATCGCAGTCTCAATGTCCTACAAGTGTTTAAGTTATTCCTAAGTGGCAACCCTACTCCTAAATATGAGCAATGGTGATTGGACCTTTCTTTCTTTCATTCTCTTTTTGTGTGTGTGTGTGTGTGTGTGTGTAAGATGATAAAGAGGAAGGTTCCATCCCAATGAGACCCAAGCAATGGCCAAGAGACCTCCGCCAAGAGAATCTAAAGGTCGCTAAGTATCTCAAGGGCGACAGAATCTTTTCTTTCTTTTTGACATAAGGAGTATCCCATGAAGATGAGGGCATCGGTCTCGAGGGCCCATAATGTATCCAAGAGTCCTACCAGTATCTATCAAGGCAATAGAGTCCTTGAAGGTCTTCTTCTTAATTTTAGACGTCAGTGTCCATGGAAACCAAGGCATCGGCCCCAAGGTACTAAGACAACCCAAGGTCCTACCAAGCATTCCACATGGCTGTAGACACGTCATGTCTCGATTCACTTGTATATATTTTTTGGGGCATGATTTTTGTAAATTTTTTATTAATCGTAGCACCTAGCCCATACCTAAGAGGTAGCTACCACTAGGGATAACTAATATACTTCGAGAGCATAAGAACCTAGCATACTCCGTTGGCATATATCTTACACCGTCTTCAAATAGAAATACCTTCTACTAAGTCCTCTAAGAATCTAGAAATCACTCACCACATGGTAACAACTAATTTAAAACTTAAACCAGCCAACTGTGTGTGAACATGCAAACAATATATGCAAAAGTGAAAAGCACATAAATAACAAAAGATTATGATTTGTATACACCTGTTGTAGTGCTTGTTGATGTTGTGCATTTGCATTGATGCATTGCTGATGTTGTGCAGATTGCTTCTCTTTGCTCTTTGTAGGCATTGCATGTCTCCCCCCTTCCTAATTTGTGTGCATGGTAGGTGGACTATTGGGGCATGTTTGTATGCTCTTGTTTAGCTGAGATCTCTGCAAAATGTCTTATTAACAAACAAGAAAAGAAAAGAAAAGAATAAAATTTGTTATTGGTGCCAATCACCAAATATAGCCGAGGGAAAAAACCCAGTGGGAGAAAAGTGCCCTGGCTTGTTGATCTTATTGTGGAGTTGATGAGCTTACCCTTGCACTGGTGGTGAATCCGTGTCCACTTCTGCTGGAAAGATGGTATCAATCACTTCAGGATGCAAGAACAACCCTGCACAAAAGCCGGCCTCTAGAGAAGGTGGTAGAGGAAGGAGTGCTTCCTCGCTAAAATATGGCATTGGTTCTATGGGAAGGTTAAGCAGACAATTCTGATTTTGAAATTGCTCAATATAGGTACTCATAGTGATCCAAAATTGACATGTTGAGGCTGGGGGAAGGAAGGCTTGCAAGATAGGTGGTTGCAAGTCATTTATACATGTATCCCTCCATTGTTGTGCTTGAACCTCCTCAGGTAATCTACGTTGATTTGGTCCTCGGTCTGGTACTCTCACATCAAGAAGGTTATGGCGTTGGGGTGTAATTCCCACGATTTGTTTCATTAAGCGTGTGCCATATCGTCGAAAGTAAGAGCAGTATAGCCAACAAATGTGTGAAGCTTCTCCTAATACGAGTCGTGCTGCACACTCTTGACAATGTGGAAATGGGTGATGCTGTTGATAGAATAAAGTGACAAAGTGATGCCCACAGTAAATTTCACCTAAGGGAACATAAAAGTACCTAGAATGAGTTTGAAAAGGAGGAGCACTATAACCCTTGCGATGTTCAGGTTGAGTACTATCAGGGTCAATGCATGGTGGACATGTATCTCGCCAAGTATCCACATCAGGAGGTATCTGGGCGTAGAACAATGAAATTTAGAAACTTCAAACTTTATACACTCATATCCATCATTACAATCCCTATCAAAAACAATGTAGATAAGATCATCTCAAAAATAACACAATCCTGTAAAGGCATAAGGAACCACATTAGTAAAAGTGAGACTATTCAAACACTGATCTACGAAAGAGCTTCAATTGTAGTGTTAATGCCTTACCTTTGGTTTTGGGTATATCCTTCTTAAGAGGTGGGAAGGTTAGTAATTGTCGAGGAATTTGAGCAAGATAAGAGGATGTAGGCAGTGAAGTGCTAGAATCTATGCTCAAAAGAGACTCATGTAAAGTTGGATTTGTCTTAGGTACAACTAGTGATTCAATACATGTTTGGGGAAGGTCAACACAAGTAGATTTGTAGGTGCTATCACAACCACCTATCCTATCTTGAAGAGGTTGTGTTGATTTCCTTTGCACCCACTGATATGAAAAACCAAGAGTGGCTTTTGGAATCTTATTGATACACTCTTCAGGCTCTAGCAAACCATGGCATTTGGGAAGCCAAAGTGCTGTTGCACCCTCATAATAGCCTTGTGCTTTAAGAACATGCTTTGGGACCCAATGAGTAACAATCTGAGGTTTAGGCTTGGAAAAGATATGCTTTTTAGGAGGTTTAGCAACTAGGCTAGATGGTACAAGTTTGTACGCATCTTTTGGGTAGCCAAATTGACAATTCCTTCTTGCTTGGCCTTCTTTGAGTAGTGACTAGAGTAGTTGGAACATGCCAGCCATGGCCTTCATTTGAGGACTCATCGATTATCCACATCATTTGTCTTGGAGCTTGAAGAGCAGATGTTGAAAGTGGGTTGTGTAAGGTAGAACTACCACCCTTTTGACATGATAAAACTCGTGGAGCAGCAGATCCCAAGATGCAATCAGAATCAATTTGCAATTTGTATTGTCTATTCTTACAATCTAATGAACAATTGGTAGCACTTAACCCCACGATCGACCAAGAACAACCTCTACCAACTGCCTTGGACTTACTAGCCACATAAAAGGGAACTGACATCTGGTGATCCTGAATGGACATCATAATGACACATTTTCCCTCTATAGGGTTATCTTCACCTGAGAAGCTTCGTAAGTCAATAGGAATGTGCACGTGTTGGTTGTCCCAAGGCTACCCATGTGTCAAATGAGAGAACATTATAATCTGCACCAGAGTCAATTAAGGCAGAGACAAAGTAGGTAGTCTCATGAAGATGAAGACACACGTGAATATTGAAAGGATCGACATATTGTTCATCATCAGTAGCCAACTATAAGGTCAACACAGAAGCCTTGCGATGCTCCTTGGCTTTTGCAACTCTAGCTTTAGCTTCTTCTTGAGCTTGACGTTTAAGTAGGTCATGTGCTTCTTTTCGTGTGTGTGCAGCATGCATTTGTTGAAGCATGACTTCAGTTAATGGTTCATTGTATTTCTTGAGACGACTTCCATTAATGAAGTTAGGCATTTGCTCACCTTCTAGTGTCTCTAAATGCAATGCTCCACTTGGAGTAAGCTCATTAATCACAAACGGTCCTAGGCCACATTTCTTGAGCTTTCTCTTATGCTTCTTAAGTGTGTACAAGAGCACAAGGTCCCCTTTTTTGAATCGGCCAGTTGTTACATTTCTATCATACCATTGCTTTTGTCTCCTCTTCTCGGCATACATCCCCATTACCGCCAATAAGCGGGTCTCATCAAGCTTTTCCAATTCATCAATGCATTGAGAAAGCTCATGACCAGTCCAGTCCAATTGTTTAGCAACTCGTAGAGTAGGTACAAGAAATTCAATGGGAAGAATTGCATATAATTAATTAATTAAGAAAGAGAAAATTAGGGTAATTTTATTTAAATGATAAAAGCAAGCTCAAATGGAGTTGTGCCCACCACAGATGTTTTATAGGCTGTTCTATATGCCCACAGATATTTTATAAGCTGTTTTATATGCCCAAAGAACTGAGTGCAACTTTCGCTCCCAATCAGTCCTATGTTCCTCAACAATCTTTGTGAGTACTCTCAGCTTGACCATTGGTCTGCAGGGATGATAGGGTGCAGAACGCTTGTGAATTACCATAAATTCTTGAAGTAAAAACTCTATGACCTCATTCACAAAGTGCACACCCTGATCACTAAACGATTTCAATAGGTAAGCCATAGCGTGTAAACACGTACTCATACAAGAACTTGGCTGTGGTTCTGGCATCATTTTTTACTGTAGCCTTTGCTTCTATCCATTTGGTCAAATAGTCTGTGTGTGTGTGTGTGTGTGTGTGTGTGTGTGTGTGTGTGTGTAACCTTTATAGATCATTAGAGCTCTCTCTCCCCATAATACTCCTGACTTGTTAATGTTTATTGTCTTTGTTCTATCAGTTATTATTTCAAGGTAAATCAAGGATGGATGCATCATAGCAGCAAGGTGGTTTTGTTCAAGCAAGTATGAATCTTTCTTTGGTGTTAGACATACACACTAATAATGTCCGGTCTAGGCCTAATTGCCTCAGACTAAATTAAATGTAAGAGAACGAAAAAAAATGACATGTGTGCGCTTCTCTCCTCCCAGCCAATATAGCCCATGAGTTTCTATAAATGGAAGTCCCCTAGAGCATGTTCTTACCTCCTTATCAAGCAAAAGGTAGAAGTGCTCTCTTAGCTCCCATTCCCGCACTCCTTGGCTAACCCCCGAGCTACGGACCTTGGCCCACTAGGCCCTTGCCTGTGCACACACTAATAATGTCCGGTCTAGGCCTAATTGCCTCGGACTAAATTAATGTATATGTCTAACATTTGGACCCTAGCTTTGCTGAAGGAATTCACTAGTCTTCAAGCAAGGATGGATTTGTCGGCACTTCATAGTGCTTGTAAGCACTCTCATTACACTCTCATTACACTATATTTTTCACTTCTTCCTTTTTTGCCAAGGTATTAGAATGACCAAATGCATGATTTTTTATGTTTCAAGGCCATATTGAAGATTTACATGGTGGAAGAGAGTGTGCACATTGGGATATGAGATGAAGAAAAAGGAACATCATACCAAAAAGACATGTTTTTAAGGCCAGAGCATGAGGATGACAATACATCACTTGATAATGATAGAAAAATACGCAAGCTTTGTAAGGTGGTTGGTTGCTTGCTTTGAAGAACAAACAGTAGGGATGGAAGTGGATAATCAGAAAAACATATTTTAAAAACTTCTTCTCCATCCACCCTTCCCAAAGTTTCATGATGCATCATCACAAGTTGAAGCACTTATGCTATCTAACATTTGTCGCACGCTTACACAAGTGAAAGAGCCAAGGACAAGTGATGAGTTCTTCCTTAAGCGATCAATCATCATGACGTTGCTAAATTCTCAAGTTGGTGGATCCAAAGATGTGAATGTCTCTGAACCTACAAAAGTCCTTGGTAGCCATAGATGGAATGCCTAGTTAAAAATCTCTTGGCTATCTCAAGAAGAGTTAGGGATCTTACCTTTAGCCATGCGCCATATGCCACCACATGGACATAGTGCAATTGCAAAGGAGATTAAGGAACTTATTGTTGAGTTTTGGACATCCAAGACTCGTGTTTTCCAAAAAAAAAAAGATGTGTGTTGCCACAGGATAGGGACAAGAACATATGTGGAGCATCCTACTCATCTCCTTGATGAGCCTTAGGTATACTTTTATAAAACCATATAGGGACAGGCACATATGTGGTGCATCCTATTCATCTCCTTGATGAGCCTTAGGTATACTTTCATAAAACGATAATCACAACTCTTTATATGTCAATACATATTGCAAACCTTTTCCTTGCATTAGCTCATTGCATACTCCTACTCAACGCGTCTACTTGATACAAAATTAGAGTGCAACAAAGCTCTATAAAATAAGAGATTAAGAGGAATAAATCATTATTAAGAAGAAATAATGGCCAAAAGTCTATAAAGACAGAGATATATAGAGAACTACAGTCTTAAATCCATATAGACTATATAAAAGAGGATAACATATGTACGTAGAGCTTGAAGAGAGCTTTGCATCTATATAAAAACTTTCGAAAACGAGCAACTGAGTTAAAAGTTATGAGCATTTTACTACAAGACTATAAAACTGCCAAAATTTGCCTAAAAGTTAGCAACTTTGGGAGAAATTCTGATCATCAATGAAGTAAAGGATTAAGAAATTAGTTACATGAGTGGAAAGAGCATATAAAGATCTTCCTAGCCATATGATCAATTTTAGAAACCAATTACCGGTTAAAATTTGGATATTAGACCATAAAAACTGCACTTCCCTCTCTTGGCATGAAACCTCAATTTTCACATAGCCTCTTGCCTTTCATCTCCTTCATGATTCAAGCTAGAGGGTAAGGGTTAACATTGCTCAGCGGACAATCATAAAGATTTACCTATGGTCCCTAAAGTCTTTCCACATGCTCATTACCGCTCGGTACCTCCAAAGGAGGGCGGCAATAAGGCAAGGGCTACCTTGAGAAGTCACAGGCCCACCAAGATAATAACTCCTTATCCCACTTATCATGAATCATCAAAGAGGTCCAAAATTGGGGTAAGCATGAGGAGTTAATGCTAAATGAGAGTGTTTGAATAAGGGTTTGAAGATAAGAGAATGGCAATGACACAAAATGCTCAATTGAGGACGCTTCATTCCTTGATTTGAAAGGGAGAGGAGGGCTCCTTTTATAGGTGGAGAATCACCCTCTTCCATTGTTACAAAATACAACATAAAAATCTTCAATCCTTGAGTGTGACATAAGGATAGATGTCACCATCAATTGTCCTCTTAGGCTGTCTTCTATTGATTATTAAATTGAAGACTTTTTGACTTTGAAAGTGTGGTGAGATAGTAGCCAAGTCTAAGTGGCATGTAGGTGGAGATCCCACTTACACATGGTGGAATTCTCCTCTTCCATGTAGGCATTCTAGAAGAATCTTTCCCAATTATGCACCTACACACACTCCTCCACATGCCTTCCACACTCCCCAACTTGTAGCCTTATGGGGTGAATACTATATTAATAATACAATTAAAATCCATATGAGCATGAAGGTCCACTTTTATTTTCCACATCACTAGCCTATCTACCATACCAAAGTATTTATAGAGCATAGTTGTGGCATTTACAATGTGTGCACCCTAAATCAAGTACAACCATTATATTTGAAGATAGAATGCTGTTATCAAGGTAGCCCCCAAGCCTCCGCATCACCATGCCGTTATTCCATTGTGGGCATCGCAATCTTCTTGGAGAAGCTTTTGCCTTATTACCATTGAGAAACCATCAAAATATGTACAAAATTGAAAATGAAAGATATCAATTTTTCATGTCATATCTTCCCCCGAGTAGATTTTCCATGCTTGTCTTAGGGGTCTGCTGGCCATGGTGCTCGAGGGTAAAATATCTTTAGCCGATACTCATAGCCGATACTCATTGGCACATCCAGAAACCTCCTGGTGGCCACTTGCATCCTCTAGAAGATAGGTGTTATTTTTGAACTTTTGCTTTATCATGAAGGGCCTTCCGAGCGTCAAAGAAGCTTCTTATCTAACTATTTCTCTACACGGCCATCATACCTCATAACTAAGCTTCCTTGCTTGAGTTCTGGCTTCTTCTTCTTCTTCATGAGAGTGTCATGCTTTGACTTGCACCGTTGTTGTGCAGCCTCCAAATTTTGAAGTGCCTGAAGTTGCTTCTCATCCAAGGTCTCTAGTGGTACTAGGCATTGGGCATGTGTTTCTTCTTCATTATTCAAGTGTGCAACAGATGTGCGAAGGCTTGTGATTTCCAATTCTATTAGCAAAATAGCCTCCATTCCATAAACCAAGAGAGAGTTTGTGAGTTGTCCTATAGGCCCATAGGACCTTTGGCAAATGCACATCCCACTTTCTCTTCATAGTATCCACTAGCTTAGACAAAGATCCACAAAGCAGTCAATTAGTTTTTTCCACTAAACCATTACATTGGAGATAATAGGGAGTTGACATAGAATGCTTTATTTTTAATTTTTGCACCAAATATTTAATCAAGTCATTCCTGAAAGACCTCCCCCCATCTGTAAGGATTTCTGATGGACACCCAAATTGTATTCCCTGAGAAAGGACACCACTGCTTTATTATTGACCATGGCCTTTTCTTCTGCCCACCTTGTTGCATAAACTGTGGCCACCAATATGTAACACTTCCCATGTAAAGAACGAGAAAGTGGGCCCACAAAATCTAATCCCCACCTTTAAAATGGACCTTATGCTGGGATAGGGTTTAAGGGTTTGAGAACCAATTGCTTATGCCCATATGCCTGGCATACTACACAGCTTCTGCACCACTCATAGACATCTTTGCTGAGTCGAGGCCAATAATAACCTGTGTTAAGGATCCTCTGAGTTGTGCTGGCTGAGGCAAAGTGACCTGAACATTCATGTGATAATTCCATAATCCTTTTAGATTCTTCCAGGCTCACTACCCTCCTAAGAATCATATCCTTATCTTGCTTGTTAAGAACATCCCCTAGAATTGTGTAAGGATGAGCTTTCCTTGTAAGACTTTGCTTCTGTTTGAGGGTTCAATCCAGGAGGGAAGTATCCTGTATCTAAATAGTGTTGAACATCTTAAAGCTCAGGCCAACCTGAATCCATTACTGCAAGAATAGCTACTTTGAAAGAAGCCAAAGTTTTAGTAGACAATTCATCAGCGTTTTGATTATCTTTCTTGTTAACATGCACAAATCTACAAAACTCAAAAGCTCCTTTTAACTCCATTGCTCTTTTATACAATTCTTGGATATTAGGACTCCTGGCCTTATATTCTCCTTTCATTTGTCGGATGACTAATTGCGAATCCCCTTTAACCTCTACCTATTTAATTCCATCTTTTATGCAATCTTCTAATCCCCAAATTAATGCACTGTACTCAGCCACATTATTTGATATAGGCTTTAGAAGTTCCCTACCCTTGGCCCATACCTCTTTTCCTTCTAGATCAAATAAAACTATCCCCCCCAGCCCCACATTGCCTGGAAGGGCTAAAGGCTCCATCAAAATGCATAGTGAAAGCAATTAGTGGTGTCTCCAAATCTTCATATACTTCTTTCTTTGTTCCTATTCCTTCTTCATCTTCCTTCCTGGTAAGCAAATCTGCAAAAGAGGCCCTACTGGTGTTTTCTGTAATAAAAGTGAAAGAGAATTCTTGAAGCTTACAAATCCACTTTGTAAACTTTCCTCTTGCAAGATTGGGTTTGTGGACCAAGCATTGTAAAGAAGGTTGAGATGTGAGGAAGAAAAAAGGGCGAGGTAACAAGTATGACCTGAACTTCTGCAAAAACAAGAGACAAACCACCTTTCTCCATTTTACCATACCTCTCCTCGACAGCATCAGTAAGTTGTCGGCTTGCATAAGACACTGGTTGCATATGCCCTTGCTCTCCCTTTTGCAAGAGTATAGCACCCACTGAATGTGGTGAGACACTTGGGTTCACATAAAAGTCCTCCCCCCCACCTAGGAGCTGCACAATTGGACTTTGACTCATGCATTCCTTGAGCAAACAAAAAAAATTCAATCTGATCAGCAGGCCCCCATTAGAAAGAAACATTCTTCTTCGTCAACAGATTTAAAGGATACATCTTCTCAGAGAACATGTCAACAATGCATTGGCAATACTTTGTTTTACCCAAAATCCTCCTTACCTCCCTTACATTGGTAGGTGGTGGGAGGGCCACAATTGCCTGCACCTTCTCAGGATCCATCTCTATGCCTTCTTTTGAGATAACATGTCCCAAGAGAACCACCTTCCTTCGTGCCAAGTGGCATTTTCTAGGATTAAGACACCCTTTTGCATCATCAATACTTTGCAAGGCCAACCTCAACTTTTCCAAGTGATCCATGCTGGTTAAATAAATGCAAAAATCATCCAAAAAGACCCTTTTAAACTTTCCCATGTAAGGTGCAAATACCTGACTCATGAAGCGTTGACAAGTTGCTCTTGCATTGGTCAAGCCAAATGGCGTCACCCTATAGGCATACACTCCCCAAGGGGTGATAAATGAGGTTTTCCTTTGATCTTCTTCACAAATCCAAATTTGAAAGTATCCAGAGTATCCATCACACACACTGAATACATCTCATGACCTGCAACTTGATCCAAAATCTCATCCCCTGAAAGGGTAGAGGATAATAATCCCTCTTTGTGCATGCATTCAGAGGGGGAAAGTCCACACACACATGCCATTTTCCACCCTTTTTGGGAGTGACTATAACTGGGGAAATCCACTCTGAATTCTCTAATGAAAAAATAAATCCAGCTTCAAGTAAATTAGTTACCTCATTCTTAAGCACCTCCGCTTGCACTACTCCCAAATGCCTTAGCCCGCTGTACCACTGGCTTACTTTCAGGCTTGAGATCAATCTTGTGCCCTACTAGGGTAACTTGGCATACTTGTGGGAAGTTGAAGGTTCACCTCTTAGCACTTTCTTGCGACGATTCTTGATGTTGTAGTGGACCTTCTTATTCTCACCTTATAGAATAAGATCACCAGTCTCTCACTTTTGAATTGCCTTCACTTGGCGAAGCCATGGCCTACCCAATATCAATGAGACATTCACATGTAAAGAGAGTGTTTGAATAAGGGTTTGAAGATAAGAGAATGGAAATGACACAAAATGCTCAATTGAGGAGGCTTCATTCCTTGATTTGAGAAGGGAGAGGAGGGCTCCTTTTATAGGTGGAGAATCACCCTCTCTTCCATTGTTAGAAATTACAACATAAAAATCTTCAGCTCTTCACTGACATAAGGATAGATGTCACCATCAATTGTCCTCTTAGGCTAAGTCTTCTATTGATTATTAAATTGAAGACTTTTTGACTTTGAAAGTGTGATGAGATAGTAGCCAAGTCTAAGTGGCATGTAGGTGAAGATCCCACTTACACATGGTGGAATTCTCCTCTTCCATGTAGGCATTCCAGAAGAATCTTTCCCAATTATGCACCTACACACACTCCTCCACATGCCTTCCACACTCCCCAACTTGTAGCCTTATGGGGTGAATACTATATTAATAATAAAATTAAAATCCATGTGAGCATGAAGGCCCACTTTTATTTTCCACATCACTAGCCTATCTACCATACAAAAGTATTTATCAAGCATACTTGTGGCATTTACAATGTGTGCACCCTAAATCAAGTACAACCATTATATTTGAAGATAGAATGCTGTTATCAGGGTAGCCGTCAAGCCGCCGCATCACCACGCCATTATTCCATTGTGGGCGCCGCAATCTTCTTGGACAAGCTTCTGCCTTATTACCATTGAGAAACCATCAAAATATGTACAAAATTGAAAATGAAAGATATCAATTTTTCATGTCACATCTTTCCCCCCCAACAGAGCCTCCATGCTTGTCTTGGGGGTCTGCTGGCCATGGTGCTCGAGGGTAAAATATCTTTAGCCTGTACTCATTGGCACGTTCGGGAACCTGCTGGCCACTTGCATCCTCTAGAAGATAGGTGTTATTTTAAAACTTTTGTTTTATCCTGAAGGGGCCTTCCCAGCATCGAAGAAGCTTCTTATCTAGCCGTTTCTCCACACGGCCATCATACCTCATGTGACTAAGCTTCCTTGCTTGAGTTCTTGCTTCTTCTTCTTCTTCGTGAGAGTGTCATGCCTTGACTTGCTCTGTTGTTGTGCAGCCTCCAAGTTTTGAAGTGCCTGAAGTCGCCTCTCATCCAAGGTCTCCAATTGTACCAGGTGTTGGGCATGTGTTTCTTCTTCATTATTCAAGTGTGCAACAGATGTGCGAAGGCTTGTGATTTCCAATTCTATTGGCAAAATAGCCTACATTCCATAAACCATTCCATAAGCCAAATCGGGCACACATATATTCCTTGAGAAAGGATGCCATAGCCACTGCTTTATTATTGACCATGGCATTTGCTTCTGCCCACCTTGTTGCATAATCTGTGGCCCACCAATATGTAGTACTTCCCATGTGAGGAACGAGGAAGTGGGCCGTTAAAATTTAATCCCAACCTTTAAAATGAACCATATACTCGGATAGGGTTTAACGATCCGAGAACCAATTGCTTATGCACATATGCTTGGCATACTTCATAGCTTCTGTACCACTCATAGACATCTTTGCTGAGTTGAGGCCAATAATAACCTGTGTGAAGGATCCTCCGAGTTGTGCTATAGCTGAGGCAAAGTGACCTGAACATTCATGACATAATTCCATAGTCCTTTTAGATTCTTCTAGGCTCACTACCCTTCTAAGAATCTTATACTTACCTTGCTTGTAAAGAACATCCCTAGCCTATTGTGTAAGGATGAACTTTCCTTGTAAGCCTTTTCTTCTGTTGAGGATTCAATCCAGGAGGGAAGTATCCTATATCTAAATAGTGTTGAACATCTTGGAGCTCAAGCGAACCTGTATCCATTAATGTAAGAATAGCTACTTTGAAAGAAGCCAAAGTTTTAGTAGCCAATTCATCAGCCTTTTGATTATCCTTCCTATTAAAATAGGCACAAATCTACAAAACTCAAAAGCTTCTTTTAATTCCATTACCCTTTTATACAATGCTTGGAGATTAGGACTCCTTGTGTTATATTCTCCTTTCATTTGTCGGATGACCAACTGCCAAAATTCGCCTAAAAGTTAGCAACTTTGGGAGAAATTCTGATCACATCAATGAAGTAAAGGATTAGAAATTAGTTACATGAGTGGAAAGAGCATATAAAGAGCTTCCTAGCCATATGATCAATTTTAGAAACCAATACCCGAGTGATGAGTAAGTTAAAATTTGGGTATTAGACCACAAAAACCGCGCTTCCCTCTCTTGGCATGAAACCTCAATTTTCACATAGCCTCTTGCCTTTCATCTCCTTCATGATTCAAGCTAGAGGGTAAGGGTTAACATTGCTCAATGGACAATCGTAAAGATTTACCTATGGTCCCCAAAGTCTTTCCACATGCTCATTACTGCTAGAACCATTGGTACCTCCAAAGGAGGGTGCGGCAATAAGGCAAGGGCTACCTTGAGAAGTCACAGACCCACCAAGATCATAACTCCTTATCCCACTTATCATGAATCATCAAAGAGGTCCAAAATTGGATTAAGCATGTGGAGCTAATGCTAAATGAGACATTCACATGTAAAGAGAGTGTTTGAATAAGGGTTTGAAGATAAGAGAATGGCAATGGCAGCTCCACATTGCATGGAAAGGCTAAAGGCTCCATCAAAATGCATAGTGAAAGCAGTTGATGGTGTCTCCAAATCTTCATATACTTCTTTCTTTGTTCGAGATCCTTCTTCCTCTTCCTTCCTGTGGTAAGCAAATCTGCAAGAGAGGCCCTAGCGGTGTTTTCTGTAATAAAAGTGAAAGAGAATTCTTGAAGCTCACAAATCCACTTTGCAAACTTCCCTCCTATAGGATTGGGTTTGCAGACCAAGAATTGTAAAGAAGGTTGAGATGTGAGGAAGAAAAAAGGGCGAGGTAACAAGTATGCCCTAAACTTCTTTACTGCAAAAACAAGAGACAAACCACCTTTCTCCATTTCACCATACCTCTCCTTGGCATCAGTGAGTTGTCGGCTTGTATAATACACTGGTTGCATATGCCCTTGCTCTCCCTTTTGCAAGAGTATAGCACCCCACTGAATGTGATGAGACACTTGGGTTCACATAAAAGTCCTCCCCCGAAAGAAACATTCTTCTTTGTCAATAGATTTATAGGATACATCTTCTCAGAGAACATGTCAACAAAGCATTGGTAATACTTTGTTTTACCCAAAATCCTCCTTACCTCCCTTACATTGGTAGGTGGTGGGAGGAGCACAATTGCCTACACATTCTTAGCATCCATCTCTATGCCTTCTTCTGAGATAACAACCACATTCCTTCGTGCTAAGCGGCATTTTCCAGGATTAAGACACCCTTTTGCATCATCAATACTTTGCAAGGCCAACCTAAACTTTTCCAAGTGATCCATGTGGCTTGAATAAATGCAAAAATCATCCAAAAAGACCCTTATAAACTTGCCCAAGTAAGGTGCAAATACTTGAGTCATGAAGCGTTGAAAAGTTGCTCATGCATTGGTCAAGCCAAATGGCATCACCCTATAGGCATACACTCCCCAAGGGGTGATAAATGAGGTTTTGCTTTGATCTTCTTCACAAATCTGGATTTGAAAGTAATCAGAGTATCCATCACACAATTAATACAACTCATGACCTGCAACTTGATGCAAAATCTCATCCTGAAAGGGTAGAAAATAATAATCCCTCTTTGTGCATGCATTCAGAGAGCGAAAGTCCACACACACACGCCATTTTCCACCCTTTTTGGGAGTGACTACAACTGGGAAAATCCACTCTGAACTCTTTACTGGAAAAATAAATCCAGCTTCAAGTAAATTAGTTACTTCCCTCTTAAGCACCTCCGCTTGCACTACTCCCAAACGCCTTAGCCACTGTACCACTGGCTTACTTTGGGGCTTGAGATTAATCTTGTGCTCTCCTAGGGTAACTTGGCGTACTTGTGAGTAGCTATTTGCAAAAAGGTTAGGAAATCCATCCAACATTTTGAAGTAATTCTCCCTTTCAGTACCTACTCTATGGACTCACCAAGAAGAAGTTCATTCTATTGGTGAAGACTAGTGAGGTCCACATCTCCTTTCTTGAACATGGTTAAAGAAGCTTCCCCTTCTAAGGCTCCATTGTCTTCAGCATCCCCTCGATCCATTCCCAGGGAAAGACCAAATGCAACTCCCCCCACCTCCCCTTTTGAGATGGAATCCTCGGAGCTACCACTTGTTTGGATGACTCTCACTCTGAACTTTCGAAAGTTGAAGGTTCACCTCGTACCACTTTCTTTGCGACGACTCTTGATGTTGTAGTAGACCTTCTTATTCTCACCTTGTAGAATAAGATCACCTGTCTCCCACTTTTGAATTGCCTTCACTTCGCGAAGCCATGGCCTACCCAATATCAATGGGTAAGCCCTAGCATCAGGATTTGTAGGAATGACCTGGAAAGTTGTGGGCACAGAAATACCACATATATCCACTCCCAAATTCCTGACAATTCCTAAGATTTTCACCCTAGTATTATTAGCAAGTTTGATGCGATAGGGAGAGTAAGTAGAAGATAACTTTAAATCGTTATCTTTCATTGTTTTTTCACTCATGACATTGATTGACACACCTCCAGCACTATATGCATTAGAAAGTGTTTGTCCCTCAATGATAACATCAATCACAGGCACATCATCTCCTACATCAATATCCACCTTTTGAGCCATAGGAGTCCCATTATCCATCTTCTTCTTTTTCTTTGATTCCCTTGTGCTAGCCAGCTTACCCCATTCCTTTCTGAGCTTTGGAGAGAGTGCCAAAAGTTGCCCAAATGTGATTTGTGCCATTTTCTCCCTAAGATCTGTTAAGAGGTCATAACTAAGAGATCCTTGTCCAAGAGGAAAGTCAGATTGTCCAATTTTTCTCCTAGACGACTTCTTCTTCTTCTTATTTTTCTCCTCTTCTTCAGATTTATCTTCTTGTTCTTCTTCTTCTTGGCTCCTAGTTTTACGACCCTTTTTTGCCATTAATGGTATCAATGTTTCCTCTTTTTATTCTGAGCATGTTTCCTCTAAAAGTGCTAAACTTTTATCCTCTCTTTTCCTCAATTTTGGACACTTAGTGCAATAGTGCCCCTTCTCTTGACATTCATAGCATGTGACACTACTATCCCTAGGTTTATCCTCAACTCGTGGAACCCTAGGTGGCCTTGCGTTGACTAAGTGTAACTTTAAATCAGCAAATTCTACCATAAGTTGTGCAATGTTATGATCCAAGGATGGAGCTTGCACCACAGACTATCTCTACTCATGGGGGTCGACACACTCGGAGAAGATTGGAATGTGGACTCAATATGAAGAGTGGCCTCCTTCTTTAAAGCAATACAAAGAGCCTCTTTAAAATTACTGGGATCTTTGCTAAGAACTTTTGCATGCAAGTGGGGATCCAAAGCCATGATAAACTTGCTCATCTTAAGGTGCACCATTGCTAAAGAACTCTTTGAATCTCCCATAGAAGGTGAAAAAGAAGAATCAATAACATGTAAAGCAGCCTGTTGATATTTGATGAACAAGGCTTCATACCTCACTGAAAAGGTAGAAACGGACTCTCCTTCCTTTTGGAAAATCTGATCCAATTGCAATAGTAAAGCATTTGGTGACTCCACTGTCCCAAATCTCTCCTTCATTGCTTTGGTCAACCTTTTGCAATCATTCTTTGGACTCCTCTGGCAAAGCCTCATGCCAAGCTAAGGCCACACCCTCCAAGAAATCGTGAAGTATTTCTACCCTCTCCTTCATGGACCAACCCGTCAACAAGCGGCATGCTCAGTTAAGGTCTTGGAGATAACTCCCCGGGTCTTCTCTTTCCGATCCTTGGAACACCGAAATGTTAAACATCTTGCACCAAAAGATGAGTAGCAACAAGGAAAATTTACTTATTTCAAAATAACTTTTCTTTAATCATGCGGGACCTTGAGATTAAAATAGAATAATTCTAAGTAAAACCTGCCTGCCGCCTTCACCAAAAAAAAGATGTGACACAAAGTTGGGGTTTTGACTTCGGTCACTTCTTAGAATCAAAACACACTTGCATGAAACCTCATAGCCTCCTCACCTCCCTTTCTCTCCCTAGGTTAAGATAAAGATAATTACATCAAAGGTGAGATCATAATTCATGGAAGGAAAGATGAAAGGCTGAGGAGAAGCAAGAATTTCTGCCAGTCTTGCAGCTCCAAACAAGAGAGCGATTCTTTGTTGTTGGAAGAAAATCTTTCGACTCTGGATTATGTGAATGGAAATATACGGGGAATGTTGGTAAGGTTCATCCATTCGAATTGGGTGATTTGGACGGAACATCTTAAAGTAAAAGAATATAGCAATCACTTTACAAGAGATTAAGATACATGGGATTTGCTTTTTTGTTAAGAGGAATAAATCATTATTAAGAAGAAATAATGGCCAAAAGTCTATAAAAACAGAGATACACAGAGAATTAGAGTTTTAAATCCATATAGAGTGCACAAAAGAGGATTACATAGGTACATAGAGCTTGAAGAGATCTTCGTGCTTATATAAAAACTTTCGAAAATGGGCAATCGAGAAATAAGTTATGAGCATTTTACTACAAGACTATAAAACTACCAAAATTCACCTAAAAGTTAGCAACTTCGGGAAAAATTCTGATCATCAATGAAGTAAATAGTTAAGAAATCAGTTACATGAGTGGAAAGAGCATATAAAGAGCTTCCTAGCCATGTGATCAATTTTAGAAACCAATACCCGAGTGATGAGTAATTACCGGTTAAAATTTGGGTATTAGACCACAAAAACTGCACTTCTCTCTCTTGGCATGAAACCTCAATTTTCACATAGCCTCTTACCTTTCATCTCCTTCATGATTCAAGCTAGAGGGTAAGGGTTAACATTACTCAGTGGATAATCGTAAAGATTTACCTATAGTCCCGAAAGTCTTTCCACATGCTCATTACCACTAAAACCATTGGTACCTCCAAAGGAGGGCGGCAATAAGGCAAGGGCTACCTTGAGAAGTCAGAGGTCCACCAAGATAATAACTCCTTATCCCACTTATCATGAATCATCAAAGAGGTCCAAAATTGGGTTAAGCATGTGGAGCTAATGCTAAATGAGACATTCATATGTAAAGAGAGTGTTTGAATAAGGGTTTGAAGGTAAGAGAATGGCAATGACACAAAATGCTCAATTGAGGAGGCTTCATTCCTTGATTCGAAAAGGGAGAGGAGGGCTCCTTTTATAGGTGGAGAATCACCCTCTCTTCCATTGTTAGAAATTACAACATAAAAATCTTCAACCCTTCAGTGACATAAGGGTAGATGTCACCATCAATTGTCCTCTTAGGCTAAGTCTTCTATTGATTATTAAATTGAAGACTTTTTGACTTTGAAAGTGTGATGAGATAATAGCCAAGTCTAAGTGGCATGTAGGTGGAGATCCCGCTTACACATGGCAAAATTCTCCTCTTCCATGTATGCATTATAGAAGAATCTTTTTCAATTATGCACCTACACACACTCCTCCACATGCCTTCCACACTCCCCAACTTTTAATACAATTAAAATCCATGTGAGCATGAAGGCCCACTTTTATTTTCTACATCACTAGCCTATCTACCATACAAAAGTATTTATCAAGTATACTTGTGGCATTTACAATGTGTGCACCCTAAATCAAGTACAACCATTATATTTGAAGATAGAATGCTGTTATCAGGGTAGCCACCAAGCCACCGCGTCACCACACCGTTATTCCATTGTGGGCACCGCAATCTTCTTGGACAAGCTTCCACCTTATTAAAAGATTGAATCTGATCCGGCCCCCATTGGAAAGAAACATTCTTCTTTGTCAATAGATTTTTAGGATACATCTTCTCTGAGAACATGTCAACAAAGCCTTGGTAATAATTTGTTTTACCGAAAATCCTCTTTACCTCCCTTACATTGGTAGGTGGTGGGAGGGCCACAATTGCCTGCACCTTCTCATGATCCATCTCTATGCCTTCTTCTGAGATATTATGTCCCAAGAGAACCACTTTCCTTTGTGCCAGGCGGCATTTTTCAGGATTAAGACACCCTTTTGCATCATCAATACTTTGCAAGGCCAACCTCAACTTTTCCAAGTGATCCATGCGGCTTGAATAAATGCAAAAACCATCCAAAAAGACCCTTATAAACTTTCCCAAGTAAGGTGCAAATACCTGACTCATGAAGCATTGAAAAGTTGCTCGTGCATTGGTCAAGCCAAATGGCATCACCCTATAGGCATACACTCCCCAAGGGGTGATAAATGAGGTTTTTCTTTGATCTTCTTCACAAATCCGGATTTGAAAGTATCCAAAGTATCCATCACACACTGAATACAACTCATGACCTGCAACTTGATCCAAAATCTCATCCCCTGAAAGGGTAGAGGATAATAATCTCTCTTTGTGCATGCATTTAGAGGGCGAAAGTCCACACACACACTCAAATTTCCACCCTTTTTGGGAGTGACCAACTCGGGAAATCCACTCTCAATTCTCTACTGGAAAAATAAATCCAGCTTCAAGTAAATTAGTTACCTCATTCTTAAGCACCTCCGCTTGCACTACTCCCAAACGCCTTAGCCGCTATACCATTAGCTTACTTTGGGGCTTAAGATCAATCTTGTGTCCTATTAGGGTAACTTGGTGTACTTGTGAGTAGCTATTTGCAAAAAGGTTACGAAATCCATCCAACATCTTGTGCCCTACTAGGGTAACTTGGCGTACTTGTGAGTAGCTATTTGCAAAAAGGTTAGGAAATCCATCCAACATTTTTAAGTAATTCTCCCTTTACTTGCTAATGTACTCATCAAGAAGAAGTTCATTCTATTGGTGAAGACTAGTGAGGTCCACATCTCCTTTCTTGAACATGGTTGAAGAAGCTTTCCCTTCTAAGGCTTTATTGTTTTCAGCATCCCCTCGATCCCTTCCCAAGGAAAGAAAAAATGCAACTCCCTCCACCTCCCCTTCTGAGATGGAATCATCAGAGCTACCACTTGTCTCCTCTTCATCAGATGACTCTGACTTTGAACTTTTGGAAGTTAAAGGTTCACCTCTTGCCACTTTCTTGTTTTGCGAGACGACTCTTGATGTTGTAGTGGACCTTCTTATTCTCACCTTGTAGAATAAGATCACCTATCTCCCACTTTTGAATTGTCTTCACTTGGCAAAGCCATGGCCTACCCAGTATCAATGGGTAAGCCCTAGCATCAGGATTTGTAGGAATGACCTGGAAAGTTGTAGGCACAGAAATACCACATACATCCACTCCCAAATTCCTGACAATTCCTAAGGTTTTCGCCCTAGTATTATCAGCAAGTTTGAGGCGATAGGGAGAGTTAGTAGAAGAGAACTTTAAATCGACATCTTTCATTGTTTTTTCACTCATGACATTGATTGACGCACCTCCATCATTGTATGCATTAGAAGTTGTTTGCCCTTCAATGATGACATCAATCACAGGCACATCATCTCCTACATCAATATCCACCTTTTGAGCCATAGGAGTCCCATTATCCCTCTTCATCCTTTTTTTATATTCCCTTGTGCTAGCCAGCTTACCCCATTCCTTTCTGAGCTTTGGGAGAGAGTGCCAAAAGTTTCCCAAATGTGATTTGTGCCGTTTTCTCCCTAAGATCTATTAAGAGGTCATAACTAAGAGATCCTTGTCCAAGAGGAAAGTCAGATTGTCCAATTTTTCTCCTAGACGACTTCTTCTTCTTCTTATTTTTCTCCTCTTCAGATTTATTTTCTTGTTCTTCTTCTTCTTAGCTCCTAGTTTTACGACCCCTTTTTGCCATTAATGGTATCAATGTTTCCTCTTCTTCTTCTAAGCATGTTTCCTCTAAAAGTGTTAAACTTTTATCCTCTCTTTTCTTCAATTTTGGACACTCGGTGCGATAGTGCCCCTTCTCTTGACATTCATAGCATGTGACACTACTATCCCTAGGTTTATGCTCAACTCGTGGAATCCTAGGTGGCCTTGCATTGACTAAGTGTAACTTTAAATCAGTAAATTCTGCCATAAGTTGTGTAATGTTATGATCCAAGGATGGAGCTTGCACCACTTGAGATGTTGAGACTATCTCTACTTGTGGGGGTCAGCACACTCGGAGAAGATTGGAATGTGGACTCAATATGAAGAGTGGCCTCCTTCTTCAAAGAAATACGAAGATCCTCTTTAAAATTACTGGGGGATCTTTGCCAAGAACTTTTCCATGCAAGCGAGGATCCAAAGCCATGATAAACTTGCTCATCTTAAGGTTATCCATTGCTAAAGAACTCCTTGAATCTCCCATAGAAGGTGAAAAAGAAGAATCAATAACATGTAAAGCAGCTTGTTGATATTTGATGAACAAGGCTTCATACCTCACTGAAAAGGTAGAAACTGACTCTCCTTCCTTTTGGAAAATCTAATCCAATTGCAATAGTAAAGCATTTGGTGACTCCACTGTCCCAAATCTCTCCTTCATTGCTTTGGTCAACCTTTCCTAATCATTCTTGGACTCCTCTGGCAAAGCCTCATGCCAAGCTAAGGCCACACCCTCCAGAAATTTGGAAGTATTTCCACCCTCTCCTTCATAGACTAACCCATCAACAAGCAGCATGCTCGGTTAAAATCTCGACGGAGATTACTCCCCAGGTCTTCTCTTTCCGATCCTTGGAACACCGGAATATTGAACATCTTGCACCAAAAGATGAGTAGCAACAACAAGTGAAGTTTACTTATTTCAAAATAACTTTTCTTTAATCATGCGGGACCTTGAGGTTAAAATAGAATAATTCTAAGTAAAACCTGCTCACCGCCTTCACCAAAAAAAAGATGTGACACAAAGTTGGGGTTTTGACTTCGATCACTTCTTAGAATCAAAACACAGTTGTATGAAATCTCACAGCCTTCTCACCTCTTTTTCTCTCCCTAGATTAAGATAAAGATAAACACATCAAAGGTGAGATCATAATTCATGGAAGGAAAGATGAAAGGCTCAAGAGAAGCAAGAATTTCTACCAGTCTTGTAGCTCCAAACAAGAGACCGATTCTTTGTTGGAAGAAAATCTTTCGACTCAGAATTATGTGAACGGAAACATACGGGGAATGTTGGTAAGGTTCATCCATTCGAATTGGGCGATTTGGACAAAACATCTTAAAGTAAAAGAATATAGCAATCACTTTACAAGAGAATAAGATACATGGGATTTGCTTTTTGATAAGAGATTAAAAGGAATAAATCATTTTTATTAAGAAGAAATAATGGCCAAAAGTCTATAAAAACAGAGATACACAGAGAATTACAATTGTAAATCCATATGGAGTGTACGCGAGTGATGAGTAATTATCGCAATTAAAATTTGGGGATTATACCACAAAAATTGCACTTCCCTCTCTTGGCATGAAACCTCAATTTTCACATAGCCTCTTGCCTTTCATCTCCTTCATGATTCAAGCTAGAGGGTAAGGACTTAGCGGACAATCGTAAAGATTTACCTATAGTATTTTCACATGCTTATTACCGCTAAAATCATTGGTACCTCGAGGGTGGCAATAAGGGGCAAGGGCTACCTTGAGAAGTCACAAGCCCACCAAGATAATAACTCCTTATCCCACTTATCACATGAATCATCAAAGAGGTCCAAAATTGGGTTAAGCATATGGAGCTAATGCTAAATGAGACATTCACATGTAAAGAGAGTGTTTGAATAAGGGTTTGAAGATAAGAGAATGGCAATGACACAAAATGCTCAATTGAGAAGGCTTCATTCCTTGATTTGAAAAGGGAGAGGAGGGCTCCTTTTATAGGTGGATAATCACCCTCTCTTCCATTCTTACAAAATACAACATAAAAATCTTTAATCCTTGAGTGTGACATAAGGGTAGATGTCACCATCAATTGTCCTCTTAGGCTAAGTCTTCTATTGATTATTAAATTAAAGACTTTTTGACTTTGAAAGTGTGATGAGATAATAGCCAAGTCTAAGTGGCATGTAGGTGGATATCCCACTTACACATGGCAGAATTCTCCTCTTCCATGTAGGCATTCTAGAAGAATCTTTCCCAATTATGCACCTACACACACTCCTCCACATGCCTTCCACACTCCCCAACTTGTAGCCAACTTGTAGCCTTATGGAGTGAATACTATATTATTAATACAATTAAAATCCATGTGAGCATGAAGGCCCACTTTTATTTTCCACGTCACTAGCCTATCTACCATACCAAAGTATTTATAGAGTATACTTGTGGCATTTACAATGTGTGCACCCTAAATCAAGTACAACCATTATATTTGAAGATAGAATGTTGTTATCAGGGTAGCCATCAAGCCTCCGCATCACCATGTCGTTATTCCATTGTGGGCGTCGCAATCTTCTTGGACAAGCTTCCGCCTTATTACCATTGAGAAACCATCAAAATATGTACAAAATTGAAAATGAAAGATATCAATTTTTCATTTCACATCTTCCCCCCTCCCCAGCAGATTCTCCATGCTTGTCTTGGGGGTCTGCTGCCATGGTGCTCGAGGGTAAAATATCTTTAGCCGATACTCATTGGCACATCTGGGAACCTCCTGGTGGCCACTTGTATCCTCTAGAAGATAGGTGTTATTTTTGAACTTTTGCTTTATCCTGAAGGGGCCTTCCCAACGTCGAAGAAGGTTCTTATCTAGTTGTTTCTCCACACGGCCGTCATACCTCATGACTAAGCTTCCTTGCTTGAGTTCTAGCCTCTTCTTCTCATGAGAGTGTCATGCCTTGCCTTGCGCCATTGTTGTGCAGCCTCCAAATTTTGAAGTACTTGAAGTCGCCTCTCATCCAAGGTCTCTAGTTGTACTAGGCGTTGGGCATGCATTTCTTCTTCATTATTCAAGCGTGTAGCAACAGATGTGCAAAGGCTTGTGATTTCCAATTCTATTGGCAAAATAGCCTCCATTCCATAAACCAAGAGAGAGTTTGTGAGTTGCCCTATAGGCCCATAGGACCTCTGGCAAATGCACATCCCACTTTCTCTTCATAGTATCCCACTAGCTTAGACAAAGATCCACAAAGCAGTCCATTAGTTTTTTCTACTAAACCATTACATTGGGGATAATAGGGAGTTGACATAGCATGCTTTATTTTTAATTTTTGCACCAAAGCTTCAATCAAGTCATTCCTGAAAGACCTCCCCCCATCCGTAAGGATTTCTAATAGACACCCAAATCGGGCACATATGTATTCCTTGAGAAAG
The DNA here is from genome assembly GCF_041138505.1 of Cibotium barometz. Lineage (NCBI taxonomy): Eukaryota > Viridiplantae > Streptophyta > Polypodiopsida > Cyatheales > Cibotiaceae > Cibotium > Cibotium barometz. Next base: position 50,086,092 of record NC_141076.1, read on the forward strand.
GATACCACAACCCATTGCTTTATTTATTGACCATGGCCTTTTCTTCTGCCCACCTTATTGCATAATCTGAGGCCACCAATATGTAATACTTCCCATGTGAGGAATGAGGAAGTGGGCCCACAAAATCTAATCCCCACCTTTAAAATAGACCATATACTAGGATAGGGTTTAAGGGTCCGGGAACTAATTGCTTATGCCCATATGCCTGGCATACTTCACAGCTTCTGCACCACTCTAGACATCTTTGTTGAGTCGAGCGAATAATAACCTGTGTTAAGGATTTGGGACACCACCAACTACTTTCACTTTGCATTTTGATGGAGCCTTTAGCCCTTCCAGGCAATGTGGGGCTGGGGGGATAGTTTTATTTGATCCAGAAGGAAAAGAGGTATGGGCCAAGAGTAGGGAATTTCTAAAGGCTATATCAAATAATGTGGCTGAGTACAATGCATTAATTTGGAGATTAGAAGATTGTATAAAAGATGGAATTAAAGAGATAGAGGTTAAAGGGGATTCGTAATTGGTCATCCACAAATGAAAGGAGAAAATAAGGCAAGGAGTCCTAATCTCCCAAGAATTCTATAAAAGGGCAATGGAGTTAAAAGAAGCTTTTGAGTTTTATAGATTTGTGCATGTTAACAGGAAGAATATTCAAAAGGCTAATGAATTGGCTACTACTAAAACTTTGTCTTCTTTAAAAGTAGCTATTCTTGCATTAATGGATACAGGTTGGCCTGAGCTCCAAGATGTTCAACACTATTTAGATACATGATACTTCCCTCCTAGATTGAATCCTCTCAACAGAAGCAAAGGCTTACAAGGAAAGCTCATCCTTACACAATTCTAGGGGATGTTCTTTACAAGCAAGGTAAGGATAAGATTCTTAGGTGGGTAGTGAGCTTGGAAGAATCTAAAAGGATTATGGAATTATGTCATGAATGTTCAGGTCACTTTGCCTCACCCAGCACAACGGAGGATCCTTAACACACGTTATTATCCCTCTTCCTTTTCTTAGATTCCCTTGTGCTTTAGCCAACTTACCCCATTCCTTTCTGAGCTTTGGAGAGTGCCAAAAGTTGCCCAAATGTGATTTGTGCCGTTTTCTCACTAAGATCTGTTAAGAGGTCATAACTAAGAGATCCTTGTCCAAGAGGAAAGTCAGATTATCCAATTTTTCTCATAGACGATTTCTTCTTATTTTTCTCCTCTTCTTCAGATTTATCTTCTTGTTCTTCTTCTTCTTGGCTCCTAGCTTTATGACCCCTTTTTACCATTAATAATATCAATGTTTCCTCTTCTTCTTATGAGCATGTTTCCTCGAAAAGTGCTAAACTTTTATCCTCTCTTTTCCTCAATTTTGGACACTCAGTGCGATAGTGCCCCTTCTCTTGACATTCATAGCATGTGACACTACTTCTATCCCTAGGTTTATCCTCAACTCGTGGAACCCTAGGTTGCCTTCTTGCGTTGACTAAGTGTAACTTCAAATCAGCAAATTCTGCCACCATAAGTTGTGCAATGTTATGATCCCAGGATGGAGCTTGCACTTGTTGAGATGTTGAGGCTATCTCTACTCGTGGTGGGGTCGGCACACTCGGAGAAGATTGGAATGTGGACTCAATATGAAGAGTGGCATCCTTCTTCTTCAAAGCAATACGAAAAGCCTCTTTAAAATTAGTGGGATCTTTGCCAAGAACTTTTCCATGCAAAAACGGTGCTCCAAAGCCATGATAAACTTGCTCATCTTAAGGTGCTCCATTGGGTTGTTGCAAGATCAGGGTGTCCAGTTTTGTCTAGTTTATGCTGGACTAGGACAATGCTTGGAGAGTAAATTTGGGGGGCCAGGTACTTTAAATGAGATCAAGAAGCTAATAGAAAATACATATGCACTCAAATTAACCCAATATAACTTAAATTAATATAAATTAGTCTAATTAATCAAAACTAATAAAAAATATGATGAAATGATTAAAAAATGATCTTTCCATACTTAAAGTGATCCATTTTTTTTCCATCAATGCACCATTACAAGTACACTAGTCCCTATAGGTTTTAGATGATTTACATCAAAAATGTAATTTTACTAATTAGATTATTAATATTTGCAGGCCTTATGAAAGCTTGGAAGAATTTTGGAAAAGAGATTATTAAAAATCCAACCATTGGATTTGTAATTTTGACTAACCACCACATTCTACTAATGTCTCACTATCTACCACTCTTTGATCTACAAGATTGGGCATTTTAAGTGGTAGTTATTGTGGGTACAAAAAGTGATATATATTATAACACTTTAAAGACCTTGAAATATTTAATTAAAATAGAAAATAAGCTTAAAGTTTTCTCAAAAAAATCAAGTTAATCTCTTCATTATGTGAAGATCTAAGGTGCAAAGTGGGAATCTCATATGAGTTTATATGTAAAAGATATTAGCATGTTATGGAATCACTCCAAATTTGGGACAGGGTGTATACATTGACTTTGTACCTAAGGAAATGAGGACTTTGGACTATTTAACGATTAATCAAATTATGCAACTATATTGCCAACTTTGCATGTGATGTTCCAACAAAAGAACTTGAAAGGAAATTCCCTTGTTAGCTAGGAGAAATTAGCCACTAAAGGTAAACCAATGCCTGTTTTTTACTGTTTATAGGATACTTGAGTGGACAAAACTGGGCACCCTGATCTTGCAACCACCCCATTGCTAAAGAACTCTTTGAATCTCCCATAGAAGGTGAAAAAGAAGAAGCAACAACATGTAAAGCAGCTTGTTGATATTTGATGAACAAGGCTTCATACCTCATCACTGAAAAGGCAGAAATTGACTCTCCTTCCTTTTGGAAAATCTGATCCAATTGCAATAGTAAAGCATTTGGTGACTCCACTATCCCAAATATCTCCTTCATTGCTTTGGTCAACCTTTCCTAATCATTCTTGGACTCCTCTGGCAAAGCCTCATGCCAAGCTAAGGCCACACTCTCCAAGAAATTTTGGAAGTATTTCTGCCCTCTCCTTCATAGACCAACCCGTTAAGTAGCATGCTCGGTTAAACTCTCGGAGATAACTCCCCGGGTCTTCTCTTTCCAATCCTTGGAACACCGGAATGTTGAACATCTTGCACCAAAAGATGAGTAGCAACAAGGAAAATTTACTTATTTCAAAATAACTTTTCTTTAATCATGCGGAACCTTGAGGTTAAAATAGAATAATTCTAAGTAGAACTTGCCCGCTGCCTCCACCAAAAAAAAGATATGAGACAAAGTTGGGGTTTTGACTTCGGTCACTTCTTAGAATCAAAACACACTTGTATGAAACCTCACACAGCCTCTCCTCACCTCCCTTTCTCTCCCTAGGTTAAAATAAAGATAAACACATCAAAGGTGAGATCATAATTCATGGAAGGAAAGATGAAAGGCTCAAGAGAAGCAAAAATTTTTGCCAATCTTGCAGCTCCAAACAAGAGAGCGATTCTTTGTTGGAAGAAAATCTTTTGACTCAGGATTATGTGAACGGAAACATACGGGGACTGTTGGTAAGGTTCATCCGTTCGAATTGGACAATTTAGATGGAACATCTTAAAGTAAAAGAATATAGCAATCACTTTACAACAGGATAAAATACATGGAGTTTGCTTTTTGATAAGAGATTAAGAGGAATAAATCATTATTAAGAAGAAATAATGGCTAAAAGTCTATAAAAATAGAGATGCACAGATAATTACACTTTTAAATCCATATAGACTGTACAAAAGAGGATTATATAGATACCTAGATCTTGAAGAGAGCTTTGGGCCTATATAAAAACTTTCAAAAACAAGCAATCGAGCTAAAAGTTATGAGCATTTTACTAAAAGACTATAAAATTACCAAAATTCACCTAAAAGATAGCAAATTTGGGAGAAATTCTGATCATTCATGAAGTAAAGGATTTGAAATTAGTTACATGAGTGAAAAGAGCATATAAAGAGCTTCCTAGCCATATGATCAATTTTAGAAACCAATACCCGAGTGATGAGTAATTACCAGTTAAAATTTGGGTATTAGACCACAAAAATTGCACTTCCCTCTCTTGGCATGAAACCTCAATTTTCACATAGCCTCTTGCCTTTCATCTCCTTCATGATTCAAGCTAGAGGGTAAGGGTTAACATTGCTTAGCGGTGGACAATTGTAAATATTTACCTATGGTCCCCAAAGTCTTTCCACATGCTCATTACCGCTAGAACCATTGCTACCTCCAAAGGAGGGCGGCAAACAATAAGGCAAGGGCTACCTTTGAGAAGTCACAGGCCCACCAAGATAATAACTCATTATCCCACTTTTTTATGAATCATCAAAGAGATCGGAAATTGGGTTAAGCATGAGGAGCTAATGCTAAATGAGACATTCACATGTAAAGAGAGTGTTTGAATAAGGGTTTGAAGATAAGAGAATGGCAATGACACAAAAAACTCAAGTGAGGAGGCTTCATTCCTTGATTTGAAAGGGAGAGGAGGGCTCCTTTTATTGGTGGAGAATTACCCTCTCTTACATTGTTACAAATTACAACATAAAAATCTTCAACCCTTCAGTGACATAAGGGTAGATGTCACCATCAATTGTCCTCTTAGGCTAAGTCTTCTATTGATTATTAAATTGAAGACTTTTTTATTTTGAAAGTGTGATGAGATAATAGCCAAGTGTAAGTGGCATGTAGGTGGAGATCCCACTTACACATGGTGGAATTCTCCTCTTCCATGTAGGCATTCTAGAAGAATTTTTCCCAATTATACACCTACACACACTCCTCCATATGCCTTCCACACTCCCTAACTTGTAGCCTTATGGTGAATACTATATTAATAGTAAAATTAAAATCCATGTGAGCATGAAGGCCCACTTTTATTTTCCACATCACTAGCCTATCTACCATACCAAAGTATTTATCAAGCATACTTGTGGCATTTACAATGTATGCACCCTAAATCAAGTACAACCATTATATTTGAAGATAGAATGTTGTTATCAGGGTAGCTGCCAAGCCGTCGCATCACCATGCCGTTATTCCATTGTGGGCACTGCAATTTCTTGGACAAGCTTCCGGCTTATTACCGTTGAGAAACCATCAAAATATGTACGAAATTGAAAATGAAAGATATCAATTTTTCATGTCACAGTACGACTTCACAGCTACACTCCAGAAGTAACTATATCAAAGGGTAGTTTGCAACTTCTATGCATTGGTTCTGATGAGCAGCTTAAAGTTATCAGAGCCTTAAAGTAGCATAAAAGAGTTTGAAAGCAGTAGTATAGAGGTTTAAAATAGCATAAAAGAGCTTGAAAGCAGTAGTACATAGGTTTAAAGTAGTAGACTAGAGCTTTAGACAACCAGTTCTAAGTAACATGTCACATATTTAAAGCTTTACAGTAAGACTTTAAAGCATTGCTCCAAAATTTTAAGCAATGCAATTGAACTCCAAAGGAAATACATTTATAGCCATACCAAAACAAAGATGGTACAACTTAAATAGATAAAAAGTCATATCTTTAGAGATATCAAAAGACCTATGCAATTCACAAAGAGTGATCTCCGAGGACTTCGTAGTAGTAGTTACATTCGCAGGAAGTGTCATCTCCATTTCATTTGAAAAATTCATCTCAAATTTGTTGCAAGGTCATTACAAGGACTTGCTAGATGTGGTGTCCTCATTATAACTTTTGAAAGCATCAGAACTAGGTCCATTCTCATTAGAAACAAGGTCATTTGAGGCCATTGTATCCTTTACTACTGCAACCATAGCGGTAGCTTGCTGTAGTCGCATCAGCAACATCCACATCAACGTCTACTTCTATGTCATCATCAACGTGTAAAGCATCATCTGTGCCCTTCACACTCTCTACTTGCACCTCTATCTTCTATGCTACCACTAAGGGAGCCCCCTCCACATTGTTTTCACTTCCTCTCTCAAAGATTTCATACTGCTCCAAGTCTGAGTTCTTCAAGTCATGAGGCAATAGTTCTTGGTCTGCAATAGTACTACATGACCCTGAGAAAAAATCAAGGATAAGTTCAGAGAAGAGTAGCACAAAAGCTAAACCCCGACAATTATAGAAAGGCAGAATACCTTTGACAATAATGAAAGGAGTCACTTGCTGTCTTTGTGTAGTAGATTCAAAAAAGTATCAACCAAGTTGGACGTTGGCATCTTGCCAACCAATGCATTTGCCTTTAGTTCTTGAGAACATGTAAATAATGTCTTTAAACACCTACATATCTATTTTTTTTAATGAAGACACAATCTTCAGTAAAAACAAATACTAACTGACAAGTCAATGGTTGGTGGGGTCTCTTCCAACTTTATTAGTTTAATCCCATGCTTCCCTCCAAATGATCACATGATTAAATTCTTCTTGCCCTCTACCTAGCTGTTGAATCTCTACTTGGGTGACATAACTAGAGGTGGAGTGAGCCCCTAGCAGCTTCACATTCAAGGAGTTAACCCTCTTTAGTGTTGGGTAAGTGCACCTCTTTGAACTCGACCCTTGCATGTTGCTTCTCTTATTCTCTCTCTCTCTCTCTCTCTCTCTCTCTCTCTCTCTCTCTCTCTTGTGTGCAAGGTAGTATGTTAGGATAAACATCTCTGGAGCCATTGTCAGGGATTACATTTAGCTTAGGGTTCTCCACTAAGTTTACTTTCTAGAGTCTTTGTATGGCCCGATTGGAGTGTAAATCCACCGGTTGTTTGCTTGTGTTTGATCTTGTTTTTTTTTGTTAATGGTAATTCCATGGAGCTATGGAGGCCAATCAGAGCATTAAAGCATTAAGGCCTTCACTGAGCGTGGGAGAAGCAAGTATGTAAGATTCCTCCCTCTAGCTTTTGAGATATAAAGGTGTAAGAATCTCCCCTTTAGTCATTGTAATCATCTCCTAATTCAGAATGCAAGAAAACATTATTTTCCCTTGGTTTTGGCCTAGAGAGAGAAAATATTCTAGAGAGAGGTAATATAAAATTGAGATATTTTGGATACAAAGTTTCTCCTAATATCTAAGATGAATTCTCCTAAAACAGAAGTTTAAATAGAATTTTTCAATGTGCATTAGAAATTAATTGAATATGTGTATTGGAGACCTTAGCCTAAGGGTCCACATTTTCAGAAATTTTTTATTAAGGTCCAAATAAGGTTCTAAAGGGCCAATAGGATTAATCCAAGTGTTGGGATGAGAAAAATACAAAGAATAAAAGAAAATACCCCAAAATGAGTAAATGTGCACATACGATAAAGAGTTGACCAAGTAAGTACTGGGTTTATTAGTAAAAAAATGGGATATTTTAGTAAAATAATAAAATTTGACACCTCAGTAAGGAGGGAGATGGCTCATGAATTAGGAACCTTTTTTTCATCATTTCTTTGCATTTTTAATTCAAACAAAAGAGATATTTTTATCTCTTCTCTATCCTCTTGCAAACTGGATCAAAAAGTGAACCAAACTAGTCCAAATCTTGTCCAATTTGGGTAAAACTGAAGGTGGAATCCTCTAGAACCCAATTGGACTTGGTTAGTGGTCTCCCTCACCTATAAATAGACCCTCATTCCTTTGTATTTTCATCTTTGTGTATTTATATGCCAGTATTATCTTCAAATTAGTGTAATTTTATTATCCCTCTATTTTGTCTCTACTTTGGGAAGCTTTGGAGCTTCACTAATCTCCATCCCCTCTTGGAGATTACCCTCTACATCTTGGTGGCCAAGTTCTCCCTTGTGGGCTTCACTTCTCTCCAAAGAATCAAGCTAAAAATCAAGGGTAAGCCTTAATCCATGGTGTTTTTCTATCTTTCTCAATGGTAATCTTCTTCCCAACCCCTCTAATGCTTGGGAAGCTTTTTAATCAATGGTTTTCTCTTGAAATCAATCTTTTTAGTGATTCATAATGTTAAATTGGATTAATGCTAATCTTTATGATTAAATTTAATATTTTTGATTAATAAATCTCTCTTTTTAAAAGATTAATCATCTTTTTGGATGGATCCTTGTTAGAAGGATGGATCTTAATGCTAATTTCATTATCTTAATCAAAACTCTAGGCTTGACAAGCTAGAGAAGAGGATTAAGTATTTTTATGATTTTAATCTAGTTAAAAATGATTAATTTCTTTAAGCTTGTTTATGATTAAGAAAAATCATATTAATTCATTTTAAAGTTGAAAAAGAGTTATGCTAACTTTTTTGTGAGTATTCTCATATAGGAATGATAAATGGATATTTTTAAGATTAATCAAGAGGTTTAACTATAATTATGTTTATAATTATGATATGTATGCATAATAATGTTTTTTTGTTTAAAAGGAAAATTCCTACCATATTTCATAATTATGAGTATTTATTTAAAAGAAGAATTTTGAGTCTTCTCAGAAATAGTAGTGAAGCTATGGTAAATGTTTTTCATTAAAATAATGAATTTAATTTTTAAGCACAATTTTGTTGATACAAAAAGAGGAATTCCCATCGTATTCTAGGCATAAATATTTTTATGTTAAAATAGTGATTTTTGTTACATTTTGTAAGGTTCCCCCCTTCCACAAATAGGGGAAACACTTAAAAAAGTCCGCTAAGTCTTATCTTAGAGAAAATTTCCTACTCATCGACACCTTGACCATACAGAGATTCAAGGATACGATTCATAGGTAAGACCTAGTTCTATCCCGCAGGGGAAGCGTGGTCTTCTAAAAGTCAAATCACCCATAGGGTAATTGATCATAAAATTGGGCAACTACAAGACTTGATTTCTAGAGGCAACGCTTTTTTTCTCATCTATGCAAGGCACAGCCGCCCGCCGCTGGCCTAATCTTTTAGAATAGAGTTACCCAAGAACTTATTTATCTAGCGTAGGGCTTTCACTTAATCTGTTGAAAAGCTACCCGACTAATCGGGTCCACCCGTCCGTAGGATGGTGCCATCGGGGCATTCCATCCTCCCACTTTCCACCCTACTCACGCGTCAATTTATTTTCTAATTAATCCTACCACACTGTTTGACATAAATAAACATGTTCCTTTATTAAAGTCCTTTTCACAAGGTTTGTTAAGATAGCCTTTTTACACAATACAATCATGCCAAAGACAAGATTTATAAAAACAAAGTTTAAACATGAATCGATTTCATACAAGCCAAACCGGCTCTCTTATTATTTTCCTTTATACCATCGGTGATCTAGAATTCGGCCTTCCAGCCTCTACATGCTGGGCAAAACCCTACGGGACCATACACCTCATCGTCGGCCGCTGGCGGAGGACTCAAGCCGGCCTGTCGCCCTCTCAGGCTCCATCGCTTGATCCTCCCGCCCCTCAAAGGGATGTCTGCGCACTAGGGTGGGCTAATTCACCGCACTAGCCTGGGCCCTCAGAACTAGGCAGCATCACAATCACTCGCCTCAATCGGCAAACCTCATTCTCCCAATGGTATGAGGGATACCATGGGCCAACTTCGGGCCTTACTAACGTCTCCGCCGTCCGGCTATGCAAGCACAAGAACGGGGCAGCGTCAAGGCAGGGAGAAGTTGTACCTGTACCTTAATTTCACCAAGATAACAATCCATTTGCTCACTAAACCATATGACTCGAATCCATGTTATCTTCTTAAGAAAACAATCCTTTTCACAAAGATTTTAGCATTTCAACTTGAGATTGCGATAAGACATTCTTTATTAAGGCATATGCTGTTATTTAAAAGAATACAAACTTTAAATGGTAAATCAATCAAATAGATCACTGTAATAATCAATAGAGAAGCCGGGGCCAAACCTCAACCCCTAAGAATGATATATAATTGAAAAACAAAATACGTATATACCTTATAGAAATTTGTCATTTATCATTGTCTTTGCTCGTATTTTAGAACTTGACATATGAGAATAGAGTCTTCTAATACCTTGTCTTTTGATTGAAATCATCCAATAATCTCCAAGCTTTATCTCCTCTTACTCATACTGTGATTCTTCTCTCTTTCTAAGGTCTATGGCAAAATAGCCTTCTTCTCTTACAGGGCTACGGGATACTATTCTTTCTCTAAAAGAAAAGCTATGGAGTTTTTGGTCTCTTCCTCCAAAAGACCATAGAAATCTAAGCTTATTTTCTGAGATATTAGATAAGAATGAAGGGATATATGCATCTCAAACTCTAGGATTACCTTGAGGCTACTTGCTGCCTTCTCACAGTTTTCTCTGTGTAGAGACCCTGACAGAAACAGCAAATTGTTTCAGCCATAACTCTCTGATAAAAACTCAGAATATGGTTATATAACCAGTCAAAAGAACGGGAAGGCATTTGGCCTACAAGCCAACGCGGGCAGAATAGGCAAAAACGTGTGTATATAGCCACAAACGCGCCATCTTTGGAGAAACGTTGTTTTTCCACATTTTTAGTATGCATGGACTCTAAATGTATAAAAGTACTCTAAATATGATCTCTTATCACCTAAAATTGAAATTCTATTTTTTGGGATACTTATCTCTTAATAGAACTATTCTTATGTTCTTATTTCTTTTAGGATTTTTGGAGCTAATATTTTTATTCTAAAACTTTTCTAATGTTTCTAGCCTTATTGTCTCACTCTTTCTAATTGCACTCTCTTTTCTTATTGAAATCTATATTAAAAGAGACACATACATACATGGCTTGGGAGGGACCTTACAATCTCCCCCACTTAAAAGATTCGAGATGTCCTCATCTCGCGAGCTGGGGTAGTATCAAAGTAAATCCTCCTATCTCTTTCAAAGTGGTGTCCCCACTAGGTAAAAATCTTCTTTTATCTAAACATTGTTCTAAAGATTCATTTATTTCATGTGCTTGGCTCGTTTTGTTATGCCTCCAAAAGGTCTTTATTATTCTAAAGTTAATTGGCCTTATTATCCTAATTTCATGCATCCATATACCTCTCATATGATATGAACCTTCGAATTCCTTATTCTATATCCCCATGTAGTATGGTACTTAATAAATTATCATGGAGAAACATAAGGGAATCAATCCTTTACACAATCTAACCTATGATAGCAATTTCATAATCTTAGTATCGTCTTGTAGAATACCTCTATTCATCATGCACATTACTTCACATGAATCTTGCACCAATCCTCTTCTATTTACTCATAGAAATACTTGTTGAATTCAGTTATCTTTAACCCTGCTATCCCTGTTTCTTGACCTAATTTTTGCTCTAGCTCACGATTTTTTTGTAGCCAAGGGTGGGCTTGACGTTTCTCTTGAATTAGGAGACCTCTTTTTGATTAACATGGAAGCTTCTTGACACTTTCTATATAAAAAAAAACTTTATCACAGTCTCTGGCTATAATTATGGCTTCTGAAATAGAGGATGGTTTCACATTCTTGATGAGGTTATTCAAAGGTAGATTAAGCTTCCAAATGAATCGATGGAGAAGAGTTACCTCATCCATCTCTAGAGCAAATCGGAGAAGTTTAACAAAAGTTTGGTGGTATTCTTTTAGGGTCTTTCCTTCTTGGATTAGCTCCAAAAATTCGTTCATTTTATCCTCTCGAAATCCTAGATGACAAAACCTTTCACGAAGGTGTACTTTCATGGCATCTCATAACTGATTCGAGCTCCAGTGATTAGATCAACAATAGTGCTTCCAACTAATTCGGCATTTCTTACGATTTTTAGACGCGAGCAAGGGTGAGCTTGCTTCTTTTATTGTATCCATTAAAAGTTCAAAACTATCAAATATTTATCATAGCACCACATTTGAAGGTAGTCAGGATTAATACATCTGAGATCTTCATTTTCTTGAGAATTACACATCTGGTGCCTTGGGATTGACACATCCAAAGATTATTAGGATTGACATATCTGAGATGATTAGTTTTCTGAAAATTACACACCTAGTATCTAGGGATTAACACATCTAAGAGCATGATCCTTTGGAAATTACACATCCGAGATTCATGTTGTCTCAGATGGGTTCTAGATCTTGGATGATTGTCCTAGTGTAAAGCATCTAATGGATGGCATTCACATGTCAACTATTCAAATCTTAATGGAGTTATAATCTTAATAATTTATAATACACAAATTAATGAGATATCCTGAAAATTTCTCTAAACAAAGTTTCGGTCTATCCTTCTAGTCATTCAGTCTCTCACTAGTTTCTTAATTTGATCACCCTATGTTTTCCTCACAAAAGGTTTTCTCCCCAATCTCATTTCTCAAATTTATTGTACAAATATCTTGCGTGTGCACCCCCAAGATATAAGCACAATTTCATAAGATGATTGTCTCAACATGTGAGGATATTCAAATCACTTCTATGGTCAGTAGAGATGATTGATTCGTCCTCATATGATAAACAATCACTTGTTTTAATCCCTTGACGGTTAACCTTTGAAAAACAAATCCTAGGAACTAAGATCGGCTCTGATACCACTTGTAAGGTTCCCCCCTTCCACAAATAGGGGAAACACTTAAGATAGTCCGCTAAGTCTTATCTAAGAGAAAATTTCCTACTCATTGACACCTTGACCATACAGAGCTTCAAGGATACGATTCATAGGTAAGACCTAGTTCTATCCCGCAGCCCAGGGGAAGCGTGGTCTTCTAAAAGTCAAATCACCCATAGGGTAATTGATCATAAAATTGGGCAACTACAAGACTTGATTTCTAGAGGCAACACTTTTTTCCTCATCTATGCAAGGCACAGCCGCTGGCCTAATCTTTTAGAATAGAGTTACCCAAGAACTTATTTATCTAGCGTAGGGCTTTCACTTAATCTATTGAAAAGCTACCCGACTAATCGGGTCCACCCGTCCGTAGGATGGTGCCGTCGGGGCATTCCATCCTCCCACTTTCCACCCTACTCACGCGTCAATTTGTTTTCTAATTAATCCTACCACACTGTTTGACATAAATAAACATGTTCCTTTATTAAAGTCCTTTTCACGAGGTTTGTTAAGACAGCCTTTTTACACAATACAATCATGCCAAAGACAAGATTTATAAAAACAAAGTTTAAACATGAATCAATTTCATACAAGCCAAACCGGCTCTCTTATTATTTTCCTTTATACCGTTGATGATCTAGAATTCGGCCTTCCAGCCTCTACATGCTGGGCAAAACCCTACGGGACCATACACCTCATCGTCGGCCGCCGCTGGCGAGGACTCAAGCCGGCCTATCGGGCTCCATCGCTCGATCCTCCCGCCCCTCAGAGGGATGTCTGCGCACTAGGGTGGGCTAATTCACCGCACTAGCCTGGGCCCTCAGAACTAGGCAGCATCACAATCACTCACCTCAATCGGCAAACCTCATTCTCCCAATGGTATGAGAGATACCATGGGCCAATTCCGGGCCTTACTAACGTCTCTGCCGTCCGGCTATACAAGCACAAGAACGGGGCAGCGTCAAGGCAGGGAGAAGTTGTACCTGTACCTTAATTTAACCAAGATAACAATCCATTTACTCACTAAACCATAGGACTAGAATCCATGTTACCTTCTTAAGAAAACAATCCTTTTCACAAAGATTTTAGCATTTCAACTTGAGATTGCGATAAGACATTCTTTATTAAGGCATATGCTGTTGTTTAAAAGAATACAAACTTTAAATGGTAAATCAATCAAATAGATCACTGTAACAATCAATAGAGAAGCCGAGGCCATACCTCAACCCCTAAGAATGATATATAATTGAAAAACAAAATACGTATATACCTTATAGAAATTTGTCGTTTATCGTTGTCTTTGCTCGTATTTTAGAACTTGACATATGAGAATAAAGTCTTCTAATACCTTGTCTTTTGATTGAAATCATCCAATAATCTCCAAGCTTTATCTCCTCTTACTCATACTGTGATTCTTCTCTCTTTCTAAGGTCTATGGCAAAATAGCCTTCTTCTCTTACAAGGCTACGGGATACTATTCTTTCTCTAAAAGAAAAGCTATGGAGTTTTTGGTCTCTTCCTCCGAAAGACCATAGAAATCTAAGCTTATTTTCTGAGATATTAGATAAGAATGAAGGGATATATGCATCTCAAACTCTAGGATTACCTTGAGGCTACTTGCTGCCTTCTCACAGTTTTCTCTGTGTAGAGACCCTGACAGAAATAGCAAATTGTTTCGGCTATAACTCTCTGATAAAAACTTTGAATATAGTCATATAACCAGTCAAAAGAATGGGAAGGCATCTGGTCTACAAGCTTGCGTGGGCAGAATAGGCAAAAACGTGTGTATATAGCCACAAACGCGCCATCTTTGGAAACACGTTGTTTTTCCACATTTTTAGTATGCATGGACTCTAAATGTATAAAAGTACTCTAAATATGATCTCTTATCACCTAAAAGCAAAATTCTTTTTTTGGGGATACTTATCTCTTAATAGAACTATTCTTATGTTCTTATTTCTTTTAGGATTTTTGGAGCTAATATTTTTATTCTAACACTTTTCTAATGTTTCTAGCCTTATTGTCTCTCTTTCTAATTGCACTCTCTTTTCTTATTGAAATCTATATTAAAAGAGACACATACATATATGGCTTGGGAGGGACCTTACACATTTATGAAAAGTACTTTTATAGTATTTATGCATAATTATTTAAATAGGAATTTTTGTTATATTTATCTTTATATATGTACATGCATAAATAAATTTTATGCTAAAAGTGGAGTTTTGAGCATTATTCATTTTCTTGGAAAATAAAGAAGGTTATGCACAAAATTCTAGATGAATTATGAAAATGATTCATTTAGATAGAATGGATGTGTGAATGGATGTGAAATGATGTGAATGGATGTGAAATAATGTGAATAGATATATGAAATGATGTGAAATGATGTGAATGGATGTAAAATGATATGAATGGATGTGAAATGATGTGAATGGATGTAAAATGATGTGAATGGATGTAAATGGATGTGAATGGATGTGAATGGATATGAAATGATGTGAATGGATGTGAAATGATGTGATTGGATGTGAATTGATGTGAGATGATGTGATTGGATGTGAGTTGACGTAGAAATGATGTGATTGGATGTGAATTGATGTGGGAATGATGTGATTGGATGTGAATTGATGTGATTGGATGTGAGTTGACGTAGAAATGATGTGATTGGATGTGAATTGATGTGAGATGATGTGATTGGATGTGAGTTGATTTAGAAAATGTGGGATAATGAGAAATGACGTAGAATGATATGGAACGATGAGAAATGATGTGGAATGATGAGATATGATGAGGAATAATGAGAAATGGCGTGGAATGATGAGATATGATGAGGAATAATGAGAAATGACGTGGAATGATGTGGAATGATGGGAGTTTGTTGGAAACTGTATTACGAGATCTGCTTTAAAGATTGTTTTATGTCAAGAATGTTGGGAAAGAATTTTGACTATCTTGTCAAATAAGGTCGTGAGGACCTAAGTGAAAAGGTTACAAAAACTAACGGAGAGTCGGTGAAGGACGTCTCGCGCATGGCAAGGTCGGTGAGGTCTTGACTAGCCTCGGTTGGATTAAAGTGGTGAGCTTGGATGAGGGACCAAGGAAGCGGCCTATGTGTGAAGCGCTAGGTGACCTGCGAAGGAACCTAGAGGGTGCTGACCATACGGTGCTCGGGCTCTCGGTTGCCCAGGATACCCACGCATGCGACGAGGAAGAAAAATGAGTTGGAGCTGTTTTTTGAACACGGGCATGGATCTGGTTGATTGGCCTTGTTAGTCTTCAACGGATGAGTTCATGGCTCTTTTACATGGATCTTGTTGCTTGATCTTGCTGATCTCCAACTGAGAGTCCATATGGTTTTTGTGTGATTATATTCCTAGGTACTATGAGCTAGGAACTATTGTGAAAAGGTCCCTGAGTGAGAAGGTGGTGAGAGTTCTGGTTGCCAATGATGCCATAGGTATGTTGAGGAAGGAATGAATGGAATACTGATTATATTCCTAGGTACTATGGGCTAGGAACTATCAAAAGGCCCATGAGTGAGCAGGAGGTGAGCGTTATGGTACGCCGAGGAAGGAATGATTGGACTTTGAACTGGAATACTGAGAATTGTGATGGAAACACTATGGTTTTATTGTGCAATGGTGTTTTTGAAATAGTTGAATCAGAGAAAATGCAATTTCATATTGGGTGTGTAAGTGGTATGCCTATTTAATTTTTGCATGAGAGCCGGCTAGGGGGCCTGGGAACTCTTTTCCCTGGTACTCGGGACAAAACATAACCAAATTTTCATAATGGATCCTATCAATACAGTGGTTGGGCGGTTGGCTAACCCATGGGACTGGATGGGGCTGGACTGATGGATCCCTATAAATAAAACTCAATTTTATTCAAGTTACGATAGTTGAAGTAAATCACGGGCAATCCTTGTTCTATGGAAAAGAATCAATGGGACTGTGCCTCTTTGATGAGAAAAAAAGCATCGGTCTCTATGATCCAAGTGCAGGTTCTTCCCTTGATCTGGCCATGTGATCTGTAGATTCGGTCGAAATGCAAAAGGGAAGTTAAGGCTCTCTTGAAGAAATCACTTGCGCTTTCTGGGCAAGGTTTTTTTTGGGGTTCGGTTTTGGAAGAATCGAGGGTTTAGTCTCTTGTCCGGACATTCGTGCTGGGCGAGGCCTCGACGAGTGGGAAACCCTGCCTCGCGCGTGAGGTTGCTACTTCCACTACTAGCTCCCCGAATTTTGGTGCACGGATGGGGCAGGGGTATCATAGCTGGTATCAGAGCGAATTGATTAAAGTTGATCAACCAAGAAGCAAGAATGTCAAAAATTTATGAGTTACCAGTGAAAGACTGTAATTGAGTGTTGAAACTCGTACAAATTGATATTCAGAATGGAAATTCACAAATTGAAAATTGGGTTTTTAGATAGAAATACCGCAATTGTATGGAATCCCCGACTTGCTTGAGGCCTAGATATGATGACATTTGCCTTATAACATCAAGGACCATGACCACCCATATATACCATGGGTATACTGCAGCTCTTACTGACAATATATACGAGTGAATCTAAGACCCTGTAGTTATGAGCAAAATGCTATCGTAGATGATGATTTCGAATGCTGGTTGGTATGATTTTAGAATTTTGGTTGAGAATTGATGAATTGATTTGGATTTTGATTGAAATATGATGATTTCTGAATTTGGGATGATGAGCTGAATAAGTCATGATGATGATGAATGGAGAGAAATTCCAGTGATGATAGAAGATCAAGTCTTTTAGATCACTATGTGATTAGTGGATTGTGCTGACAGATTGTTCTTCGCAGCTTCTTTAACCTTAGCCCAGTGGACCCAATTGTGGAATGACAAATTGAGAACCTTACTGGTCTGATGGACCATTATTGTGTTAAGGATATGAATGAACTATTTTCTGATGATGAGATTTTTTTTTCCTTGTAGAAGGGATCTTTATCCCAGGATTCTGAGAGGGTTGACCAAACTTGAAGGAACCCCAGAATCAGTTGGATCTAAAGTTGAATTATAAATAAAGTGGTCTTTTCACCTAAGATTCTTGATAAAGTTGGAAAAACGGACTTAACTAAGAAAGAGTCCCATCCCAGATAGCCGCATAGCAAGAGGAAGGATAGATTTATGTCACCATTGATGGTCATCGATAGAATTTGATTTTTGAATTAAGTACCGCCCTGAGAGTAAGAAGATGATTTTACCGAGATTATCCTCTAGCTGCTGCGAGATGAGGACATCTCACTTTTTTTAAGTGGGGTAGGATGTAAGATTCCTCTCTCCAACTTTTGAGATGTAAAGGTGTAAGAATCTCCCCTTCAGTCTCTGTAATCATCCCCTAATTCAAAATGCAAGAAAACATTGTTTTACCTTGTTTTTAACCTAGAGAGAGAAAATATTCTAGAGAGAGATAATACAAAATTGAGATATTTTGGATACAAAGTTTCTCCTAATATCTAAGATCAATTCCCCTAAAACAAACGTTCAAAAAGAAATTTCCAATATGCATTAGAAATTAACTAAATATGTGTATTAGAGACCTTAGCCTAAGGGTCCACATTTTTAGAAATTTTTTATTAAGGTCCAAATAAGGTTCTAAAGGGCCAATAGGATTAATCCAAGTGTTGGGATGAGAAAAATACAAAGAATAAAAGAAAATACCCCAAAAATGAGTAAATGTTCACATAAGATGAAGAGTTTACCAAGTACTGGGTTTATTAGTAAAAAAAAGGGATATTTTAGTAAAATAATAAATTTTGACACCTTAGTAAGGAGGGAGAGGGCTCATGAAGTAGGCACCTTTTTTTCATCATTGCTTTGCATTTTTAATTTAAAAAGATGAGATATTTTTATCTCTCCTCTCTTCTCCTGCAAACTGGATCAAAAAGTGAGCTAAACTAGTCCAAAACTTGTCCCATTTGGGTAAAACTGAAGCTGGAATCCTCTAGAACCCAATTGGACTTGGTTAGTGGCTCCCTCACCTATAAATAGACACTCATTCATTTATATTTTTATTTTTGTGTATTTACATGCCAGTATTATCTTCAAATTAGTGTAATTTTATTATCCCTCTGTTTTGCCTCTACTTTGGGAAGCTTTGGAGCTTCACTAATCTCCATCCCCTCTTGCACATTACCCTCTATATCTTGGTAGCCAAGTTCTCCCTTGTGGGCTTCACTTATTCCCAAAGAATCAAGCCAAAAATCAAGGGTAAGCCTTAATCCCTAGTGTTTTTCTCTCTTTCTCAATGGTAATCTTCTTCCCAACCCCTCTAATGCTTGGGAAGCTTTTTAATCAATGGTTTTCTCTTGAAATCAAGATTTTTAGTGATTCATAATATTAAATTGGATTAACGCTAATCTTTATGCTTAAATTTAATATTTTTGATTAATAAATCTCTCTTTTTAAAAGATTAATCATCTTTTTGGATGGATCCTTGTTAGAAGGATGGATCTTAATGCTAATTTAATTATCTTAATCAAAACTCTAGGCTTGACAAGCTAGAGAAGAGGATTAAGTATTTTTATGATTTTAATCTAGTTAAAAAATGATTAATTTCTTTAAGCTTGTTTATGATTAAGAAAAATCATATTAATTCATTTTAAAGTTGAAAAAGAGTTATGCTAACTTTTTTGTAAGTATTCTCATATAGGAATGATAAATGGATATTTTTTAAAGATTAATCAAGAGGATAGATTGTAATTATGCTATGTATCCATAATAATAATTTTTTGTTTAAAAGAGGAATTCCTACCACATTTCATAATTATGAGTATTTATTTAAAAGAAGAATTTTGAGTATTCTCAGAAATAGTAGTGAAGCTATGGTAAAATGTTTCCATTAAAATAATGAATTTAAATTTTAAGCAAAATTTTGTTAATACAAAAAGAGGAATTCCCATCGTATTCTAGGCATAAACATTTTTATGCTAAAAGAATGATTTTTGTTACATTTATGAAAAATACTTTCATAGTATTTATGCATAATTATTTAAATAATAATTTTGGTTATATTTATCTTTATATATGTACATGCATAAATAAATTTTATGCTAAAAGTGGAGTTTTGAGCATTATTCATTTGCTTGAAAAATAAAGAAGGTTATGCATAAAATTCTAGATGAATTATGGAAATGATTCATTTAGATAGAATGGATGTGAAATGATGTGAATGGATGTGGATGGATGTGAAATGATGTGAATGGATGTGAAATGAACAAATGGATATCTATGGATGTGAAATGATGTAAATGAATGTAAAATGATGTGAATGGATGTGTTGTGATGTGAATGATGTGAATGGATGTGAAATGATGTGAATGGATGTGAAATGATGTGAATGTATATGAATGGATGTGAAATGATGTGAACGGATGTGAATGGATGTGAAATGATGTGAATTGATGTGGGAATGATGTCATTAGATGTGAGCTGATGTGAATTGATGTGAGAGGATGTGATTGGATGTGAGTTAACATAGAAATGATGTGAGTGACGTAGAAATGATGTGAATTGATGTGGGAATGATGTCATTGGATGTGAGATGATGTGAATTGATGTGAGAGGATGTGATTGGATGTGAGTTGACATAGAAATGATGTGATTGGATGTGAATTGATGTGAGATGATGTGAATGGATGTGAGTTGATGTAGAAAATATGGGATAGTGAGAAATGATGTGGAATGATATGGAACGATGAAAAATGATGTGGAATGATGAGGAATAATGAGAAATGACGTGGAATGATGTGGAAAGATGGGAGTTTGTTGGAAACTGTGTTTGTATATGAGACCTAATTTTAAAGATTGTTTTATGTCATGAATGCTAGGGAAGTATTTTGACTATCTTGTCAAATAAGCTCGTGAGTGAGGACCTAAGTGAAAAGGTTGCAAACAGCTGATGGTGGCGGAGAGTCAATGAAACACGTCTCGCGTGGCAAGGTCGGCCGAGGCCTTGACCAGCCCAGTTTGATTAAAATGGTGAGCGCTCGGTATGGTTGATGAGGGACCAAGGAAGCGGCCTATGAGTGAAGTGCTAGGTGACCTACGAAGGAACCTAGAGGGTGCAATTCTGTTCACGTTACGATAGTTGAAGTAACTCATGGATAATCCTTGTTCTATGGAAAAGAATCAACAACTGTGCCTCTTTGATGAGGAAGAAAGCATTGGTCTCTATGATCCAAGTGTAAATTCCTCCCTTGATCTGACCATGTGATCCTCAGGTTCGGCCGGAATGCAAAAGGGAAGTTAAGGCTCTTAACTACGTTAGAATATTTTTTCTAGAGGAATCGCCTGTGCTTTCTGGGTGAGAGAAGTTTTTCCGGCATTCAATTTTGGAAGAACCGAGGGATTAGTCTCTTGTTCGGACATTTGTGGGGTGAGGCCCTGAGTGGGAAACCCTGCCTTGCACGTGAGGTTGCTACTTCCGCTGCTCGCTCCCTGGATTCCGGTGCGCGGAGGGGACAGGGGTATCACAAAGTAAGTGTTCAAACTTTTCCCTTGATAGTCATGAAAATCTCTGTTTTTTTATTCTTTTTTCATCAAGTTTGCACCATAACTTAATTAGCAAATTAATCTTAATTAGTTAGGATTTTTTAAGCATTGTAGGCATGAATAGATAGCTTGAGACTAGCTCTAGCTCTAGCTCTCTATTAAATAAAAAATCCAAAAAATTATTGGGAAATTGCAAGAATCTAAGGGGGAAACAAGGTGGAAATCACATTCAGCAGGCATTTCTGAGAAGCAAACGGACATTCCTTCCACAGGCAACAACCGTGGCACTTGTGCCTCGCTCATTCCAATCTTTCTGGCGAAATTTGGGAAACTCTCCAGCCTTGAATGTGGTAGTTTGCATTAAAAATATAATAATTGCATTAAGTGGGCATAAAATGCATTTAATTGCATTCAACCAAGTGGGTCCAGCTGCCTTATTAAGGAATATAGTGGGTGGTAGCAGTCGAACCTATAGTCTTAAATTCTCTGCTGAGAAATCTATGAATCTGAGAGTGGCACGACTGTTCCATTTCTGCCAACAGCCATTCCACTTGCGCTATGGTCATTCCTTCTTGAAGGGTATGCCTATTCCAAAGTCTTTATCTCGTTTGCCATGCCTTTGTCATTTCCTTTTGCCTCAGCTCCAGAAAGCGTACGGCCATTCCACTTGTGCCATGCTTGTACTAGTTATCCTGTCTAGAGCATACGCTTGTGGCTAACTTGCCACACCCGTACCATTCACATGCCACACCCATACCTTCTCCATCTCAAAGTGCATGCCCGTTCCTTTGTGAAGCCACACTCGTGTCCTTCACGAAGTGTACACCCATGCCATCTCTGCTCCTCCTTGAGAATCGTACACCTGTTTCCTTCAAAAGCGTACGTTTTTACCATCCCAAAGTGTACAGCCATAGCATTTCCCAAAAAAAGAGATGAAAAAATAGATTGTTCAGAGGGGGATCTGCATAGTAATTCCACACTTCCATGCACCTACGTTCAAATAAATTCGTGCAAAACGTAAAACCTCCCAAAGCTCCTTCACTCATAAGGTTAGACCCATCCGTCTCAATACCGCGTAGAGCCAAATGGTGCTCATTTTTTACAGCACCAGTGAGAGTGAAAACCATCCCAACACAGGAGAAAAACTCTTGACATCGAGATAGGAGAACCCAAACCTCAGTGTATGGACAGACCACCTGTCCGAACCTACCTCTCCCACACATTCATAGAGAAGCCTTTCTTCGAGGCTCTGCAACTTTATCCTGGGAAACATACAGTTAGAAGAGCCGTAGCCTAGGGTGAGAGGTATGAAACAGCAATAAGAAGGTGTACCCATGCTGTCTCTAGATCCTAGAGTGGAAATAGGGCAAAGTGAAAGCCATCAAACCCATACCCAACCACCGGTCTCGAGAGCCATGCCTGTTTGAGGAGTGGCTGATTCATATAGGGCCCAAAGACCCATACAAAACCTAGGGCCAGGTCCATCTTCCCAGGGACCAAAAACATCATACCAGAGAGAAAGGGCCTACCTCGCCCAGTCTCACCAGCCCAGTCCACTTATATATCAACAGTACCCACCACATGGAGCATACCCAGGGTACCAAATGAGACCACAAGGGGCACAATCTAACCCACCCATAAGACAAGGGCATCCAATGGTTTATTATCCTCCTCGCCCCGCTTCTCCTCCAGTCATTCATCAACAACACCCACTCTAGCCATGGCAGGGCTAACCCCAAGAAATGTTAAGATTAGCCATGGAAATAGGGAGGGGGTGGCAGAGGGCATCACGCCTACAGTACCAGTGTAACCACCAAGACCCAGATTAGAGAAGAACAAACCCGCAAACATCTCAAATCCGATCACTAAATTTTATGGGACTAGAGACCCCATCCCACATTTGAAGATATTCAACCAAATTTGTGAAGCCTTTGGCCACGTTGAAGATCAAGTTAAGGTGATTGAATGCCTTTGACCTCACCCTAGATGGTAAAGCAGACCAACGGTTTAGGTCCTTGAAAGTTGTGGACAAGGCCATATTTGAAACCTTGAAATAGGCCTTCAAGGTCAGATATTCTCGCCAAGGTACTAGATGGAGTCTGGTTGGAGCAACTGCATAACGTCAGACAAAGGGATGGTGAAACCGTCTGATACTATATTAACAGAGTCATATATATCCACTCCCGCTATAGTGCCAGAGAAAAGTTCTCTAATGAGAGACTAAAGGAAGATTTTTGGAAGGTTTGGATGATGGCCCTTACACAATTCATTGTGTGCCTTGTCCCATACCTCTTTTGAGCAATGCTGTAGGAGTGCTATATGGACTTCGAGGACAACTTCAATGGAACATGTTCTCGAGAACTAACATGAGGGCACATCCAACGTCTCATTCAAGACCACCAGTAAGAGCAAAGAGTCCACATCTAGAGAGCAAGCTGAGCAGTTGGCCCGTTGCATTAATGTAGCAAATGATCGAACATTGGAGACCTGGCCAAGGCCAAGATTGGGTCGGCCAACTGTATCTCTATCTGAAGAGAGAGCTTATATGGTGCCCGATCTGTCAAGCTAACTATATACCAGCACAGAGTGTCCACATTTGCAACCCTGTCCCATCCTTTATTGCACATATTTCCAATGATGGGGCCACAAAGTTACGAACTGCTATCAGCAAAGGGATGCTCAAGCCCGCACTCTACCTCAAGCCTTGCCTACAAACCCAAGGCAACCGCTGGTCACCTGCTCTCCAAAATGCACCTCAACCAAGCCAAGAAGTGGCCCGAAGAGGAATTCTTAGGGTACCTGAAATGCCCTTACCACCCCCGATTCTCCCACCTCAACCCCCCATTGTCACGAGGCCAAGAAGCTAACCCTGACAAAAATCTTTGAAGAAGGGGACGAGGAGAAAATTCTAGAAGGTCCTAACTACAAAACCCTTGAGCCAACCAGTCCACGCTCTCAAATTCTAACCCACTATGTAATGGAGGGTGACCAAATGTACCCAATGTACTTAGTTTCCCCAATGCCATGGGCCCAACACATGAATACAATGGAAAAATGACCACCTATGTAATGCTATCATTACGCAAGACCTCACTAAGTAGCTGAGTGTTCTATCAAGAAAGGGATGGATAGTACCTCTGTAGGTGCTCCTGCACTAACCCCTTTATGTTTTGGGTGTGGAATTGACCATATTTATAAAGATTGTTCTCGCTGCTGAGACCTGGAACAACGGGGAAGGCCTCGAAGCGAATCCCAGCACCATCATTAATCTGCTGAGTGTAAGAAATGACTTCTTCTCCACGGTCCCTCTCAACACCATAATAAATTGAAAAAAAGATAGAGAGCCGCAGCTCATGCTGTAGTAGAGGCATCAACCTCATGAGACCAAAGACAAGTAAAGGTCTTATATCCTTAAAGAATGTCCCTGATCAAGCATGAGTGACTAGATGCTCAAGAAAGAAAACCACGAATATTGGCAAGGGAGAAAGCGGACCGAGTAGTTATCAAAATTGGTTCAGAAGATGGCATAACAACACATGCATCAACCTCTTTGTCAACACATGCATCAACCTCTTTGTCAGAAGAGGAAGATATGCTACACTCAACCGCCTGAGCCCGAGAACCAATAACACTAACCATCTCTCAAAAAAGCTTGCTGAATATCCTAACTCCATAGAGGAGAAAGAAAGAGGCACCCAAGACTTGGTCAGGGATTGCCAAGCACAATTAGAAGATGAGCCTCCTACTACCTTCCTTGATCCATGTCCATCAGTCTCCAACGTGAGACGTGCTGAAGAGGCTTAGGTATATTCTAGAGAGCTCTCAGACCTATCACCCCCATAGAGGCCAATATAAGTGGCAGCTTCCACTGCACAATAGCTACCCCCAATCAGGGGCACAAGGTAACCAAATATCTCAAAGATCTAGGGGATGACCATCTTAAAAGAACGGATACAGAAATCCCCATCCACATTCCATATACCCATAAGAGCTTAAGAATAAGCCAAAGTGATCTTCCTCACGGAACAGCCTCTGCCCCCTAGAGACATTGCCGGTCTCTCTTTCTTCCTCTCTTCTCAAATCCAAATCCCTATCGGCACCTTGCTTCAAGGTAGCCCAAGCTTATGGAAAGATATAAAGGATTGGATGGAGGGGCACCTTGGGGCAGCATGTAAGAATCCATGAAGCTAGATAGCTCTAATGAGTCTAAGGAAGACGAACTTGTTGTACCCTACAAAATCACTGCACCCCCATGATTCGAGTAAATAAGCTTGGATAATACTTTGAAGGTGATGAACTCAATGGGTCTTTGCCGATTACCTTTGATGCCCTCCAGGTCACAGCAATCCTAGATGGGGGAGCAGGAGTGAGTATTATTACAAAACAATGCTAGAAAAAATGGGGAGCACCCGCCATGGATGACACCACATTGCTAGTCAAACTTGCTGACGGAGCCAGAGCTAGACCCATTGGTCTACTAAAGGATTTGAAAACAAGTATCCTTCAACTACTTACCGCTACACCTTTGTGGTGGATAAAGATTGGAGATCAGCCCATTTCTTATGACTGCATCCTTGGGCGACCATTCATGAGGGAATCCACGATTGGAATACCATCCAAATTTATATTCAAAGGAAAGATCAAACTGTAAAGATCAACCTACACACATGGAAGGTACACCCAATGAGTGCCCTTTGCGCGGAGGACTCAGTAACAACAACTAGATCCTCTGGAGTCCATCTGCGTCAAATGTGCCACAAGACACTAGATCCTCTGTAGTCCATCTGTGTCAAACGTGCCACAAGACACTAGATGATGAAAATGATAGTGAGGAATGTGCACCTGTTCCAGAGTCAGAAGACTCTAAGAATTGGATGCATATCCTTGCCACCTTGGACTTGCCACCCTGGACATACTTCTTAGATGCATGGGAACAAGGTTTTCTATAGTAGACGGGCAGAAGATCACATCTCTATATATACTTAGCTTAGCATACCTACCTAATGTCACCACCTAGGAACTTGAAGAGGCAATTAAAGTGAAAACATCAAGGGAGACACGCTCCCATAGGACTTTAAGCCCGATGGATTCCCTCGGCTAGAACGATATGTCTTCCCTAAAATGATTCAGAAACCCACTGGCTAAAGTATGTTGGGGTAGTCGAAGCACATGACCACTTCAACAAAAAGGAGTTTTCCACAATAGCTCTCTTCTGGTCCACATGACCACCCCAAAGCCAATGGATCTCGTTGATCCCAAACCTGAATTGGAAAAGCTTTGCCGCTCTACAAATAGAGCACACAATAAGAAGTTAGCGTGGTAGAAAAAGAAGCCAAAAGGCTAGTAGAAGAAGAAAGCGCTAGGGTAGAAGATACCAAACAAGTGCCCAAACACTTCAAGACCTTTCAGATGGCTAACAGATTCATCCAATATGACTCGTCCCAAAGGACCCGCAGTGGACATTTCAGATGGCTGACAGATTCATCCAATATGACTCGTCCCAAAGGACCCGTATAGTGGACAACTAGGGATCTCATATGATGGTCCAGCCAAGGTAAAAGAAATTAACCTGGCAGGCCTAGGCAAAGACTTGAGGCCAGTATACATTGGAGAAGGCCTCTCTATAGAGGAAGAGACCAAGCCGAATTCTAGGATTGCTTCACTTGGAAGTACACATATATGAAAGGTGTGTCTGCCGAAGTAGTCAAGCACACCAGTCTGTGGTTGATGGAGCAAGGCCAGTTAAACAAAGGGCTTATTTTATGAACCCAAAATATTCCAAGATGGTCTGAGAAGAGATTAATAAGCTTATTGATTCCAGATTCATCTATGAAATAGAGCATATGGAATGGGGATCACCCATTGTGATAGTGCCCAAGAAAAACGAGAAGATTAGTGTACGTAAACCTCAAAAAACATGTGCTAGAACAAGTAGTAGGAAAGGAAGCATACAACTCTTTGATGGATTCTCAAGCTACAACAACCAGGTGTTGATTGACCCAAGGATCAACACAAAATAGCCTTACGAGTACCATGTCATGCCCTTTGGGCTAACCAATGCCCCTGACACCTTCCAACATCTAATGTGCACTACCTACTACAAGGAATATCTGTGGAAATTCCTTGAGGTCTTTATGGATGACCTTTACGTCAACTCCTCATGGAAGGCACACCTTGATTGTTTACGTAAGGTGTTAGAAAGATGCAAGTTGTATCACATATCATTGAACCCACTCAAATGTCAATTTTAAGTTAGGCATGGAGTAATCATGGGACACATTGTCTCTAGATAGGGAATCTCCATGGATGATAGCAAAGTGCAACTCATCCTTGAGCTGCCCCCACCCACTAACTTTAAGGGAGTCCAACGTTTCATGGGACATGTTGGCTACTATCGGCGATTCATTTTTATGTATGCTGATATAGCTCAACCTATTTATGGGATCTTGATCATTTTCAAGTGGACAGAGGAATGCCAATAGGCCTATACGACCTAGAGCTCCAATTCTCACATCCCCCAACTGGGACATTATCTTTCATGTCCACATTAATGCCTCTACTTTGGTTATGGATATTGTGTTGGCCCAACCAGGGTGAACACAAGATGGATTTCCCCATCAACTTTGCCAGCTAGCCAACTCAATGAGGATGAGAGAAATTATACCACAATCGAAAGAGAATGGTTATCCATGGTCTACACCATTAAGAAGTTTCACCATTATCTTCTAGCAACCAAATTCATCTTCTGTGTAGACCATCAAGCTCTTCTATACTTGGTAAAAAAACCCTAGTATGACAGGAAGGATCACCAAGTGGCTTCTTATCTTACTTGAGTTTGACTTCATCGTCTCGTTACAGTGAGGAAAAGGCTCACAGCATGTTTTGGCAAACCACATGTCAAGGATCCCCAACGGCAAGCTGCTCATGGAAGTAGAAGATGATTTACCAGATGCCGCCCTATTCCAACTATGCTTAATTTCAAAGTGGGGCAAGGAGGTAGCACACTTCCTAGCCAACGGCTTACTAGTGGACCCCCTCCTAAACAAGGACCATGCTCGTTGCCTAATTAAGCAAGCATCCCCCTACCAACTCATTGTAGGAGGCCAACTCTATAGGTAAGGGAAAGACAAGATTCTTAGATGCTGTGTCTGTGAAGTTCCAAGAATGTCTTCCTTCTAGAACATGCTCACTCTCTCTATTCTAGTGGGAACTTTGCAATAGATATCATTGCATGGCAAAGTCCTCATAGCCAGGTTATGGTGGCCCACCTTAATGGCAGATGTAGCAAAATATGTCAAGCAGTGTGATAAATGCCAACAGGTGGCAATTCCACACTTTAAGGATAGCATGCTCCTCAACCCTGTAGTGTCCTTGCAACCATTTGAAAAGTGGGGTACTGATTTCATTGGGCCCATTAGTCCCACAACCAGTTATACTCAAGCCAGATATATAATCACTGCTATAACGGCCCTAAGTGGGTTGTGAAGCTCGGGCTACCCGAAAAGCTGATGTGCAATCGACTGTAAAATTCCTTTATAAATCACTCATCACATGCTTTTGTTTTCCCCTAGAGCTTGTAAGTGACAATGGAACACATTTCATTAAGGAGGTAATCTAACTCCTCTTAAAATAGTTCCTTGTCACTCATAGAATTTCCTCCTCCTATTACCCCCAAGAAAATGGCCAAGTTGAAAGCATGAACAAAGTTTTGTGTGCCATTCTAACTAAAACTGTAGAGGCCAGCCGGCAAACAATTGGGAACAAAAGTTATCGGCAGCACTGTGGGCCTATAGAACTTCCTACAAGGCAGCCGCCAATGCGACCCCCTTCATTTTGACTCATGATACTGAAGCAGTCATGCCAATGAAGTTCTTGGTCCCTATCTTACGCATCGTTGTACAAGAGAGGCTCATAGGGAACATATCACGTTGTCGCCTTTTTGAGTTTGAAAATCTCAATGGAAAAAAAATTTCAGCTGTATATAGCATGGTTGTCGAAAAGCTAAGGCATAAACAATGGCTTGATGACTAGCTAAAGAACAAACAAATGAACGAGGGTGACATGGTCCTCCTATTTAGCATGAAGATGCACAAAAAGAAACTCAAGCTCAGAGGCTTAGGTCCGTTCCTAGTCATTGAGATAACACCACAAGGTGCTGTGTGCATAGAGACACTTGACGGTGTTGAAATGGCAGGCCATTTCAATGGGAAAATTAAAATGCTACTATGGCCACTCACCGGAGCCACCCTAAAATCCATTCACAACAAGAAATAATGGAAAAAGGACCATGAAGATATGAACAAGCCGCTCAAAAAGAGGCTAAAGTGAGGCAAGCAAAGCTTCGGCAGAAACAAATCATGGGGTCAACATGGCCCAAGTGGTCAACCTTGAAGAGGAAGAATGGGAGGTAAACACTGCTTGGTTGTGGTTATAGGAATGACCACCTTGAGCTTCGCCCAAAAATTCTCTTGTAAACACAGGGGATAATTACAATTTGATATCTCATGAAACATGGCGTTCCCTCAGGAAACTTTTACTAAGAAGTACCCCTGCCCCACAGTCACAACAATGGCATCTCAAGAAATTAACTACTTAGGCCCAGTTACACTTTTGTTTCACATTAGAAATATTCCCTTGGAAGGGTGCATGCAAGAACAATGTGTGAATAAATACTCCTTGGAAGGGGTTGGATGGTGTTGGAATTAGGATTGCAGGAGGAAAGCACACAAAGCTTGGAGAAGAAGAAGCAAGAATGCACACAACACACAATGTATTAGATTGTGTCAATGTACAAAAGATAAGTTAGCCCTAGAAGGATGGGCGTATATACAAGCAGGGGAAAAAAACCTCCTAAAGAGGGAAAAAGTGCCCCGACAGTCCTAAGTGTGTTCACACACATCACTGCCTATATATATATATATGGCAACAAATCCCCCCTGGGAGTGATGGTGTGAACGAGAGCTGGCACTCATGTATAGGGGAGTGCCATGCCCGAAGTAGATCACTCCACAAAGGGGAGCAAGCCCAAAGCTTTGCGGAAAGCTTTGAACTTCTCACGAGGAAGCGCCTTTGTGAAAAGATCGGCGAGGTTGTCTTGTGTTGGCACATAGGCCAAGCTAATCTCTCCTGCTGAGAGTCTCTCCCTGACATAGTGATAATGCACCTCAATGTGCTTTGTGCGAGCATGAAAAACTGGGTTTCTTGTAACTGCCAATACACTCTGACTGTCAGTGAAGATAGAGGTGGCAGACTCCTGTCCAACACCCAAGTCAGCCATAAGCCGTCTGAGCCACACACACTCAACCGTAGCTGTGAAAGCTGCCCTGTACTCAGCTTCACAACTAGAAGTGGCCACAGTAGGTTGCTTCTTGCTCAACCAAGATATGCATGAGCTACCGAGCATGAAACAAAAACCACTTGTGGACACTCTTGTGTCATAGCAACCAGCCCAATCTGAGTCTGAAAAAGCATGTAAATCTGGCGGCAACGATCTCCCCTTGGGATAAAACAACCCAAGATGTATGGTGCCACTCAAGTAGCGAAAGATGCATTTAACTGCCTTCCAATGCTTAGACCCTGGGCTATGCATAAACCTGCTCACCTGTGAGACTGCAAACTGAATGTCCGGCCTCGTAATGCATACATAAATGAGGCAACCAACAGCTGTCATAGAGTGTGACATCAAAGTGATCTCCAGCATCATGAAGACTCAACTTCAAACCTGTCTCCATTGGAGTAGCAATAGGCTTGCAGTCTTTAAGGCCAAATCTCCGCAACAATGTCTCAATATACTTTGTTTGACACAAAGCAATACCTCCATCACACTGCTTAAATTGTATCCCCAAATAATGATGCAAATGCCCCAAATCTGACATCTCAAAAGAGGCATTCAAATCAGCCTTAAAATCAGCAATATGACTTTTATTTGGTCCTGTGAGCAGCATGTCATCGACATAGAGAGCAATGATTAGATGTACATCATCCACACATTTAACATATAAAGTACTTTCTGTTGGACTATTTTGAAAACCATGTGCAGTCAAATATGCATGTATCTTTTCATACCAAGCTCGTGGAGCTTGCTTTAAACCATATAAAGCCTTTTTCAACCTGCACACTTTGTTTTCTTGCCCTTTTTGAACAAAACCACAAGGCTGCGATACATACACCTCCTCATGCAATCTCCATTCAAGAAAGCAGTCTTTATGTGTCCAACTGATGTACACTCCAACCATTATGAGCTGCCAATGCACAAATGCTCTACGAATGGTAGTCATACGACAAGTGGGAGCAAAGATCTTATCAAAATCAATGCCCTTTTCTTGAGCATAACCCTTTGCAACAAGTCTAGCCTTATAGCGATCAACACTGCCATCTGGCTTTCGTTTCAACTTAAAAACCCACTTACATCCAATGGCCTTTTTACCAATAGGCAAATCACACAAAGACCATGTACCATTCTTCATTATAGCATCATATTCACTTTGCATTGCAACCAACCAATTTTTTGATTTTTGTGCCTCATCAAATGAAAGAGGTTCTTCCTCTTCACACATACTAGACACAGCCAAAGCATAACAATCTGATGCATAAGAGACATGCTGAAAACCTGAACAAGTACGACTAGATATAGGTGCATCAATTTTACTATCACGCAAGGTTTGCACCAGCCATTTAGGCATATTTCTAGCCTGCTCATTTTCAGCCCTATCCTCAGAAATTACATCCTGTAAATCTGCATCAGAAATAGGCTGATCTATGATGTCGTTTGAAATCTGCATAGGCTGAATATTTACCTCATTAGGACTTACATTTGAATTCCCACCTATAAATAGAGGCAACAATGTATCAAATACATCTCGTGAGCTCACACCTGTCTCTTTGGTACATGATAACAAAGGCTGCACAGCATCTTCCACAAAAACAACATCTCGACTAATCAAGATACGCTTTGACTGCGGATGATACAATCTGTAACCCTTGCTCTCAGCACTGTAACCAACAAAAATGCATTTGATAGCCTTATCATCCAATTTTCTGCGTTGTTGCACAGGCACTAAAGCATAGGCCAAGCAACCAAAGACACGCAAGTAACCAATAGAAGGCTTCCTGCCATGCCAAGCTTCGTATGGAGTAATAGACTGCAAGGCCTTAGTGGGACACCTATTGAGTACATATGCAGCACACATGACAGCCTCAAGCCAAAACGCATGTGGCAAAGCTTGGCTCTTGACCATACATCGTGCCATCTCCATAAGTGACCTGTTTTTCCTCTCAGCAACACCATTTTGCTGAGGGGTATATGGCACTGTACATTGGTGTTTTATCCCACGACTAGCCAGAAATGCATCAAACTCTTTAGACAAGTACTCCCCCCCTCGATCAGAACGGAGGGTGCCCACATTACAATTGGATACATTTTCAACCATAAGCAAAAACTGTTTGAAGCACAAAAACACTTCGGACTTTGCCTTCAGTGGATATACCCATGCATGCCTTGAGTAATCATCAATGAAAGTCACAAAGTATAAGTGTCCGAGTTTGCATAGGCCCACATACATCACTATGTACAAGTTGCAATTTGCGATTGGCCCACACAGAACCATCCTTTGGAAAAGCAGAAAGCTGCATTTTGCCCAAAATACAACCTTCACAAACATGTTTCAATGGTGCCTCAAGAGGGGGCAATGAAGCAACCATATCAAATTTCTGCAAACGCAGCAAACTAGCAAAGTTAAGATGACCAAAACGAGCATGCCATAGTTTTGCATCTGAAACTGCCTTTTCATCAGAAACTGCATTTGCTAAATCTTCCACACACTTGTCATAAGAATTGAGCCTATACAGCCCACGAAACAGGGTGCTAGATACAATAATCGTATCACCAGAAGTCAAATCATGAACAATACATTTGTCATCCACAAATTTGACTACAAGTCCAAGTCTAGCAAGCACAGAGACAGACAATAGATTCTTCTTTATCCCTGGCACATACAATGCATCTGAAAGTGTGAAAGCGCTGCCATTTGCAGCAGTAAGCATAATTTTACCAATGCCCTTCACTGGGTAAGAAGCATTATTGGCACATGTGACAGTATTCCCATTAGGGACAGCCTCAAGAGAAGTGAACATATCACGATGCAAGGTAATGTGCTTTGTAGCACCACTGTCAAAATACCAAACATGAGAGTCAACAGAAACTGCCAAAAATGTACAGATGGGTCATATTGGCAATACACGCTAAACGCCAATTCTGTATTCTGCACAACATTTGCAGAATCTGCATTTGTAGAAGCATCCGCTATTGTGGCTGCATTTGACTCTTTCTTCTTTTCCTCTTTAGCCTTTAACTTAGGGCAATTCTTAATGACATGATCATTTGCCTTACAATAGTTGCACCTGGTCTTTTTCTTGTCTTTATCAAGAGCCTTCTCAGACTTATTATTGCTACCTGTGGAAGGAGAAGAAGTTACAGACCTACTAATAGGAGAAGAAACAGTGGAAGGGGCTGCCTTACCACTTCTTCTCTGCTGTGCTGCTGGGCAGTAATAAATGCTTGATCAACTGCATGCTGCCTGACCCTATTTTTCCTGGACTGCGCTTCTTGCAAGAGTTTGTTGACTAAAGTATCATACTTGACAGCATCAGGTCTGTCCTCAGTAAGAAGTCTCCACGTGGAAGCAAAAGTCTGATATGTCTCAGGTAAAGCATCAAGAACAGTCTACACAAGAGAATGATCAAGAATAATCTCACCTGCAAAAATCAACTGTTCTTTGAGATCTTTAATCTCAGCAAGAAAAACATTCATGTCATCATCTTCCTGCATAATCTTCAATTCTAGCTCTTTACACAGGTAAGAGATTTTTACCTCGTTTACGACCTGCATACAAACCAGCTAGAATATCCCAAGCCTTTTTTGTTGTTTTAGCTGAACAAATATGTGGGGTGATGTTACGTTTGACAGAAAGTGCAATCAAGGCATGAGCCTGCGCATCTTTACCATCCCAAAACGAGCTTGTTCAGCAGTGGGTAAAACAGTAGCAATAGTAGAGCTGCTAGAACTTGCAACATCCTCAACAGATCCTACATCCACAGAACCTGGATGTACATCCATACCCTGGACGTACATCCACAGAACCTGGACGTACATCCATACCCTGCACAATGTTCCACACTCCTTTTGCAACCAAAACATGCTGCATCATGTATGCCCAAAGTGGGTAGTTGCTGTCTCCATCCATCAGCAGACAACATGCGAAATACATCATTGCTGTTATCAGCCATGGCCACTGACTGAAACTGATACAAAAGCTACCTGTAATGAAGCAAAGACTGAATAGAAAACAACTCGTGCTATGTAGCACGGTCCACAATAGAATACGTATGCCTGCTTTGCAGAAAACTGCACTGTCAAAATTTTTGTAGAAAATGACGAAAACACCTGTGCAGAACTTGCAATGCAAAAACAGAGCCCGAAACGACCTCAGATGCGATTTGTAGAGTGTATGGACCTGCAAGCGATCGTGAAAGCTCACCTCAATCGGAGAACGTGAGTCAGAGGGTGCTGGCAGCATAGCCCTGGGAGCCGATGCCTGCTCTGATACCAATTGTTGGAATTAGGGTTGTAGGAAAGCACACAAAGCTTGGAGAAGAAGAAGCAAGAATGCACACAACACACAATGTATTAGATTGTGTCAATGTATACAAAAGATAAGTTAGCCCTAGAAGGATGGGCGTATATACAAGCAGGGGGAAAAAACCTCTTAAAGAGGGAAAAAGTGCACCGGCGGTCCTAAGTGTGTTCACACACATCACTGCCTATATATATATGGCAACAGATGGGACACAATAGGTGCAACATCAATTGGGATGCAAGGACGGATACCTTACAGCTTGCCTCCTGCCTCTTGACGGATGAAGAGCCCATAATAACTGTTGCTCCCCCATGCCAAGAAGTCAACCCCCCACTTCCCATCATCATTCCATCCTCTAATTCCCACAAATCTATTCCACTCAAAAAGAGGCCACTCACCCTTTCGAACACTTCACTGCCTCTCACACCCTCCCACCCCACCACACTTGACAACACAGCATCCCACTCCCACATCTCAAAAGCCACACAAGCTACTCACCCACCACAAAAAACTAACCACACTAACACATGCACAAAGGGCATGACTTCTCCCATTGGGTACCTAAGAAGCTCCTAATTGCAGAGGGCTATTATGAGGGCACATCTACCTTGTGGATCCCCTGACGATCCAACTCTCACCCCCATACACCGCCGGCACCGTGAACTCCTGGTCCCCCTTGTAGGCACACAATTTCTCAACCACAAGCCTACAAGTTCCAAGATAGATGCTGGCCCCAATGCTCTCCATGGCCCACCTATCCAAATCACATGAACACTCCGACCCCCATTCTACAGACAGTAAGCCGATAGGCCTTACCAATGATATACCCTTGACGTTAGCCACTCCTCCACCTATTATTCTCAAGCTGTGTTGGAGTACTCCAAAGCCACCATCAACCTCTCCATTTCTAGGTAATCCCTTGTCATCAGCCTCAGCATCTCCCCAAGAATCGGATGTCCCCACCTTGCCATCATCACCTAATTGGAACCGACTACTCACTTTGGTGAATTGGGCATGCAGTCAATACAAAACCTGAATGTGGTTTTGGCCGCATAGCCCAAGGGTACAAAACTTGACTCAGGGTTTGTTGCGCTTGGCTTTGGCCAAAATGTTTTGTAACTAGATTTTCACCAATGTATGATGATGGGTAACCGTACCCAAGCCTACGTGCTCAAAACGAGAATTTTTTTATATTCACCCATTGGTATGAGGGTTGCCCTTCTTGAGCTTCACCAAAAGCTCAAAATGGTTGTTGTGATGTGTGCATGAGCGATGCACGTGTGAGGTGCATGCGTATGGGTTGGTTCCCACCCAAACTTCTATGTTCAAATCGGACTCAATGGTTCCGCTTTGAGCGAGTTGGCTCAAAATGGACTAGGTGTCTAAGATGGTAGACACACGCATACATGTTTGTTGGATAACACTCTAATTTCGCATTGAGGGGGAGTGTTGAAAGACGCGTTGCATTTTTCAATGCTACATTAGTGTTATGGGTGATGGGTGAGTTGTGGAACACCTCGATTAAAAGGGGGTGTTGAGACATGAAATCTCAGTGTTATGTGTATGTGGGAAAGCACCCTAGAGGTGCACGATATTGTGGTGTGAGTGTTGACCAAAACAGTGGAAAAGGGAGTGCCACATAGATGATGATGTGTAAAGTGGGATAAAGCTAGAAGGCCTATCATCATATGGTTCATTGTGAATGCAATATAATAGAGATCAAGTGTTGAGCATGCAATCTCTCTCTCTCTCTCTCTCTCTCTCTCTCTCTCTCTCATCATGGAGTTTCTTGTGTGGTTTAATCCACCTTAATTCTTATGCTTAATCTTGGGTCTATATCACCTTGTCAATCCCATATTAGGATTTGTTAACAGCCTCCATGTTGTAAGGGTGGATGCTCTTGCCACCATGTGCGATGCTTTTTCTCTATATACGGATGCAAGACATGGATGTCCATGTGATCCGTGATGCGGGTGATCGGCGCCACCTGGATTTGTCGACCGAGTAGGATTTGGATGGCCTCCATTCTGTTGAGAGGGTCTCGCCAGTTAGGTGGATTGAGTGGAAGGGGGTCGACTTGCTCATGCTTGAGTGGTAGCGGCTTGCTCATGCTTGAGTGGAAGGGGGTCGACTTGCTCATGCTTGA
The DNA here is from genome assembly GCF_041138505.1 of Cibotium barometz. Classification (NCBI taxonomy): domain Eukaryota; kingdom Viridiplantae; phylum Streptophyta; class Polypodiopsida; order Cyatheales; family Cibotiaceae; genus Cibotium; species Cibotium barometz. The sequence continues at coordinate 50,122,827 of NC_141076.1, forward strand.
GTGGTAGCGGCAGTAGAATTTTGCCTTCTTCCAAGGGAGGGGTGATTTATCGGTGACAAGGGTGGAGGGGTAGGAAATGAAGAGGCTCATGTGGTGAGGTTGGCATGAAGCATGGGTAGAGGATTTGTTGATGTTGAAGGTATATCAACGAGGGCTATGTGCATGCCTAAATTCAAGGATAAGGAGGGAGGTGAGGGTGGTGGGATGGGGTGGGGTGGGGTGGGAAAATAGTGTGGTGGAGATGATTGGGACGGGAAGAGGGGGAGGGTTGAGGTGCTTGATGGGGGTGGAAGTGGCGGTGGTTGTTAAATTGGGAGCTGGTGATTGGATGAGAGGGACTGGGGTGTGGCAATTGATGTGGGGGAGATGAGGGTGGTGGGGGTGGAGGTGGGAGTCCTCCTTGGTTGTCGTCTCGCTATTGGTCACAGCCGCCGTGAGGTTTGGTTTCGGAATCTTTTGGGCCATGCGATCTAAACAATACTCTCACCTTCACAGCTTCCTCATGTGTGAAATCCATCGGGAAGGCCATGTGCAAGTCATCAAATTGGATGATGATCATGGCTTCCATTACTTCCATCTTCACATGGCATCTTTGGTAGAGGATAAGAAGGCCTACTATGGAGTATGGAGGGAGTTCATCGTCTTGCAGTAGAGGGAGCGATAGGTAGAATCGACTTTGTGCCAACCCCTACAATGGAGATGTTGCAGAGCGTCAGCTATCCTTTGTGAGGAGTAGTGGTATGGACATAAGCCATTGGGAACTGAGAGGTCAATGATATCAGCTGGTTTTGTGGGTTGGCCGAAGCAAAGTAAGTGACACCACCTAATGAGGGTGGCTTTTGGAGAGGGTGTGGGTGGGGAGCTCATAGAAGATCTTGGTGTGGGTGAAAGAAATAAGCCCTTGGAAGAAGAAGAGGGGAAGGAGGGAGATGATGGAGAGGGAGAGATTGGTGAGGATATAATTATATGATGTGCAGGATAGTGGCTCATCTAAAAAAATGTTGTGCTAGAGCGGGTTTAAGCAGACACTCCAGTAGTGAAGTTTGAGGAGCTGGAAGGGATTCTATGGGGGGAGGGCAAGCAGAGGCAGCTGTCTTGACGTATCCATAAGAACATCCACCTTCTTTTCAGTTGCACTCAAAGAAGGGGCATATGGTGTTGGTGGGAGCTGTGCTGCTTTGGCCTCGGCTACGTCCAGTGTGGCCTCCATCTCACAAAGGGTATCCTTTGAGATTTCCTTGTAGCTCTAGAAATCTAGCTGGGTCTTTGTGAGTGCCTTCTCTATAGTAGTGGCTGGGTTCTGGGAGTCTCTGGCGACGGCCTGGGCTAATGAGAGTTCATTGTGTGCCCTTTGAGAAGCTTCTTGAGCTTGGTGGAGCTCTTGCTGGAGTTTTGTGATAGGGGAGATGGCATGTCTGAGCTCTTGCTCCTTCTCATCTATCATGTTTTGCAGCTCAAGGAGGTTGTTGAGATTTGTTGTGTACAAATCTTTAGAGATCTGCCTCTCGTGAGCTTTGGCCCATAACATCTCTCGTTGGGCCACAACTGCCACCTCTTGCTTGCGGTATATACAATCTTTCATCTGTGTAACGAGCGCCTTGGTCATATGAAAAAATCCCAGTGCAAATTTTGGTACTGCTTCATGGACCGCATGCACACTCTCAGCATATGTTTGGCTTGATCAGAAACTCCCTGTTCTGGCCCATCAAAGAGTCTCTAGCATATTGAAGTGAGTAGAGTGAGGCGAGGAGGGCCCTACTTTTGTGTAATGAGGAGGGAGATCAGCTGAGCTATTAGGGGGAGAGGTTTCAAAAAGGTTATGATAAAAAAATGCATGTTTTTTCCTCTCCTCCTGTGCAACCTTTTTTGTCTTACCTCTTCAGCATCTGATCCTCTTGTGTAGGCCCTGGGCTGGGGGCAATGGGGGAACTGGCTCCTTGCCTTCCTTGCCTTTAGGGTATGGTGATGTCGCTTTGCTGGTGGTGGTTGTGGAGAGGATGGCAGGGGAGGCATGGACATGGGTATAGTGTCTGGCCCACTACGTTGGATGGCCCTAGGAAGCTCCTCCCACCCAGTAGCATGGTAGAGAACTTTCGCGAGACGAGGAGCGTGGCTATTATGAGCTTTCCCTGAGGATTGAAGCAAAGGGCATGGAGCTCCTTATACCCTAGCCAAAGTGGACATGCTGCAAGCGGCTAAAGCAATCTGTCCATTTGGTTTTGTCAAAAGAAACTGCAGGGCCCTTGTTGCTGGCATGACTAGCTCCTCTTGTGTGATGTTGGCCCATTCAACCGCATCTTTGTTTCTTGCGCCCCATGTAAGTGTCCTTTGTTAACTTGGGGACATTGGTTAGGCCACACGCAAGGCTGATCTAGGTGGGGGAGCTGTAGGGCATCTTGTATCAAATCCACAATCAAGTGCACTCTTTGTGGATGCTCCTCATTGTGCCGAGAGTACTTCACCTGTGTGTAGGTTGGCATCATAAGTTTCAATAAAATAGAGGCAGCAATTATATAGGTCTGGCCCCCACGGCTCCAACGGGCCTCCTAGCCCCAACTGCTCCAAACGTGTGACGATTGCAGGGTCGGCTACTACCCTGTAGTATGGTCCTGTAAAGTAAAGAAGATTGTGCTCGACTTTATGGTTGTTCTTCATGAGTGGCTCCGCCAAAGTGTACACTATGGTCACTCACTTGGTTCATGAGTGGCTCACCTAGATTTGAACGCTATGTGGGGTGGCGAGCATATTCTTCAAAGCATCCCCCTACTGGGTTGAGAGTAGGGTGGTGGAGGATCTCCATGGAGGAGTCCGAGGTGTCGTCCATGGGTGATAGAGGCTAGGAGCACAAGAAGGCTTGAGAGAAAAATTGGCAAGATTTTGGTTACATTAAGAGTTGAAAATGAGGAAATGAGGGGGGGTGGGGCCAATATATATAGTTTTCTAAAAGGACATAGCCGTGGCAACCTGAATGGTATGGGCATGGCATCCCCATCGAATGGGCATGGCAGTTGGGTTTGTATTTGGTTCGGGCATGGCATCTCTTGGAACAGGCGTACCAATAGGTGCTGGGGATGGAACGGGCGTGGTAGTTGGTTTTGAGGATGGAACAACTGTGGCACTTCACTTGGGGGAATGGTACGGCCATGACAATTCGAGAAAAATTTGGTGCGGCCATAGCACTTTCGGAACAACCGTTGGGTTTAATGATGGAACGGCCATGACACTTGCGGAATGACTATGGCAATTCACTTAGAAATTGGTACGGCCGTCTTCAGAACGGTTGCAGTTCTGAAAGGTGCGGCCATGGCAGAAAAGGGGGATGCAAATGGTATGGCCATGGCATATTTGGTACAGTCGTGGCATTTCTTTTTTTGGGGCATCATTGGCAACCAGAAGGCTCACCACCTGTTCACTCAGGGGCCTTTTCGATAGTTCCTAGCTCATAGTAACCTGCAATATATTCACATAACAAAATGGAATCTCCATGGAAGATCAGAAAGATCAACCAACAGATCCATATAAAAGAGCCATGGACTCATCCTTTGAGGACCAACAAGGTCAATCAACTAGATCCATGACCGATTTGAGAAAACAACTCTTACTCCTTGATTCAATATCTTCCACGATGCACGTCTGGGTATCTTCGGCGACCCAGAGCCCGAGCACCGTATGGTCAGCACCCTCGAGGATCCTTCGCAGGTCACCTAGCACTTCACTCATAGGCCGCTTCCTTGGTCCCTCATCCACCGTACCGGAAGCTCACCATTTTAATTGAACCGAGGCTGGTCAAGACCTCGGTCGACCTTGCTATGCGAGACGTCCTCCATTGACTCTCCGTCACAGCAGTTGCAACTTTATTAATTAGGTCTCCATGACCTTAATCACAAGATGGTCAAAATGCTTCCCGAGCATTCTTGACATAAAACAGTCATTTACAAACAGGTCACAAATACAGTTTCTATATTGAACTCTCGTCTTTGCACATTATCCCTCATTAGTCCACATTACTTATTCCACATTCCATTCATGTGTACTCATTCTCATCCAATCACGTCATTTTCCATCTCATCACCTCAGATTCATTCACATCACATATCATATATTCACATCCCAATTCACATGTCATCACATCTTATCCATTCACTCATATCGATGACACATCATTTCACATACACATTCGCATTCATTATTCTACATACACATCCACATTCGTACATCCACATCATACATCTAATTCCACATCCGCATTCATACATACACATCCATATCCACATCCATACATCCACATCCACATTCACACATCCAAATCCACATCCACATCCATACATCCATTTCCACATCCACATGCATACATCTTTTTTCACATCCACATCCATACATCCACATCTACATCCATACATCCATTTTCACATTCACATTCATACATCCACATCCACATCTATATCCATACATCCACATTCACATCTATATCCATACATCCACATCCACATCCACATTCACATCTGCATCCATACATCCACATCCACATCCACATCTACATCCATACATCCATTTTCACATCCTCATTCATACACATACATACATCCATACATCCACATCCACATCTACATCCATACATCCATTTTCACATCCTCATTCATACACGTACATACATCCATACATCCACATCCATACATCCACATCCACATTCATACATCCAAATCCACATCCACATCCATACATCCATTTCCACATCAACATCCACATGCATACATCCATTTCCACATTCCACATTCATACATCCATATCCACACCCACATCCATTCATCCTTATTCACATTCACATCCACACATCCACATCCACATCCACATTCACATCCATACATCCACATCTACATTCATACATCCATTTTCAGATCCACACCCACATCCATTTACATCTATCTGCTGATTCCTATCACATCTATTTATAGAATGTAGGAGAATTCTAATTTTTTGATATAAAGATTCTTTACGCATCTAATTAGGCATAAAGACAACTTTAGTAGGAATAACACTTTTATAAAAATACTTTTATGCATCTATTTAGGCATAAGTTCAATTTTAAGGAAAATAACACTTTCGAATTAAAAATAAACCTTTTATTTATTTTACTATGCATAAATTCCATTTTAATGAGAATAACACTTTCAAAATAAAAATAAATCTTTCATGCATTTTACTATGCATAAATTCCATTTTAATGAGAATAACACTTTCAAAATAAAAATAAATCTTTTATGCATTTACTATGCATAAATTCCATTTCAATGAGAATAACACTTTCAAAATAAAAATAAATCTTTTATGTATTTTACTATGCATAAATTCCATTTTAATGAGAATAACACTTTTGGATTAAAATAAATTCTTTATGCATCTTTCCATTCATAAATCCAATTTAGTAGGAATTACACTTTTAGAATAAAAGAATTTATCTTATGCATCTAATTTATGCATAAAATCCATTTATGATGAAAATCAAACTTTTAATATAAAAAATATCTTTTATGCATATGTTTATGCATACAAATCATTTACGATGAAAATCACTCTTTTAATATAAAAGAATTTCTTTTATGCATTTATGCATAAAAATCATTTATGATGAAAATCACACTTTTAATATAAAAAAATATCTTTTATGCATATATGCATAAAAATCATTTATGATGAAAATCACACTTTTAATATAAAAAAATATCTTTTATGCATATGTTTATGCATACAAATCATTTATGATGAAAATCACTCTTTTAATATAAAAGAATTTCTTTTATGCATAAAAATCATTTATGATGAAAATCACACTTTTAATATAAAAGATATTTTTTTATATTAAAAGTGTGATTTTCATCATAAATGATTTTTATGCATTTATGCATAAAAATCATTTATGATGAAAATCACACTTTTAATATAAAAAAATATCTTTTATGCATATATGCATAAAAATCATTTATGATGAAAATCACACTTTTAATATAAAAAAATATCTTTTATGCATATGTTTATGCATACAAATCATTTATGATGAAAATCACTCTTTTAATATAAAAGAATTTCTTTTATGCATAAAAATCATTTATGATAAAAATCACACTTTTAATATAAAAAATATCTTTTATGCATATGTTTATGCATAGAAATTATTTATGATGAAAATCACTTTTAATATAAAAGAATTTCTTTTATGCATCTATTAATGCATAAAAATCATTTATGATGAAAATCACACTTTTAATATAAAAAAATATCTTTTATGCATATGTTTTATGCACACAAATCATTTATGATGAAAATCACTCTTTTAATATAAAAGAATTTCTTTTATGCATCTATTTATGCATAAAAATTATTTATGATGAAAAACACACTTTTAATATAAAAAATATCTTTTATGCATATGTTTATGCATACAAATCATTTATGATGAAAATCACTCTTTTAATATTAAAATTTTTTTTATGCATCTATTTATGCATAAAAATCATTTATGATGAAAATCACACTTTTAATATAAAAAAATGTCTTTTATGCATACAAATCATTTATGATGAAAATCACTCTTTTAATATAAGAGAATTTCTTTTATACATCTATTTATGCATAAAAATCATTTATGATGAAAATCACACTTTTAATATAAAAAAATATGTTTTATGCATATGTTTATGCATACAAATCACTCTTTTAATATAAAAGAATTTGTTTTATGCATCTATTTATGCATAAAAATCATTTATGATAAAAATTACACTTTTAATATAAAAAAATATCTTTTATGCATATGTTTATGCATACAAATCATTTATGATGAGAAAAAACACTTTTATAATCAAAATGACAATTTCAATATTCTCTGCATGGAATTTAATTCTAAAGAAAGTAACACTTTTTTAATAAAATAGTATGCATTTTCTTATACCTAGGATGAAAATTAACACTTTAAGAATACATATACAATGGGAATTACTCTTTTTGAATAAAAAAATAAAACTTGTTTTTCACAATTTTAGAAAATTTTGCCATAACATCCTTTGTATGGCTGACCATTTTTCAATTTTTAATTCTCTAAAATTAATTGGAAGTTCACTAAGAGTATTTAAATCATTCTAATGTAAACATTTTCTACTTATCAAAGCGAAACATTATGAAAAACTTGATTTTATCCATCAATCATTCATCTAGGATAAAGAATGGTTGGATTTACTAAAGAAGAGAGGGGAATGCCTTTTTTCAATGAGGCATAACATCATAATCATTTTAGAGAAGACAAAAATCATAAAAACCATAAAATGAAATAGAAAAGAGAAGAATCTCCAACTTACAAGGAGAATTTGAGAGCTTTCCTTTGTCTTGATGGTTTGAGGGATCTACTCTTGTTTGAAACAAGAGTGGCCACCAATCTTTAGAAGAGGGAAGGTCAAAAACTAATGAATTATGAGTAAATTCACAGTTTTTGGCTCTTGAGAGAAGTAGGGTAACAGTGCAAAAAATACTATTAAGCTTCAACAAAGGGGGAGGATTCTATTTATAGGGAAAAAATGAGCCTCTACCCAAGCAAACTGACTCTAGAATTTTCCAGATCAAATTGGTCAATTTTTGACCATTTTTAGGTTAGTTTAGCTCACTTTTTGGATCTAGTTGAAACAGGAGAGAGGAGAGATAAAAATATCTCATTATTTGGGAGTTTAAAACTCTCCCCCACATGTGAAATAGGAGCCTCCTTCATGAGGGGAATTCCCCCATACTGAGGTGTCAAAAATGCATCGTTTCTTCTAAATATCTCTCTTTTTTTAACTACTAATAACCTTGTCCTTAGTCAACTCTTCATCTTATGTGAGTATTTACTCATTTTTAGGGGGATTTTCTTTATTTCTTCCATTTACCTCCTCCACACATTTGGATGAATCTTATTGGCCCATAGGAACCTTAATTTAAAATTTCGAAAAAATCTTGACCCTTAGGATAAGGCCTCTTGAATAGATTATACTTGATTTCTAATGCACCTTCTGAAATTCTTTTTGAACTTATGTTTCGGGGGAACTTATTTTGATGAGAAGAGATATTTTTCCATCCAAAAATATTTAAAAACTGAATTATCACTCTCTAGAAAATTTTCTCTCTCTAGGCTAAAACTGGTAGAAACAAGATCTTTTATATTTCTGAAGAGGGATTTGACTACAAGGAAAGATATAGGACATCCTGAGAGGCTGGGGAGGAATCTTACATTATACCCCACTTAAAAAACGCGAGATGTCCTCATCTCACAGGTGGAGTATGATCTCTTTCATCTTTTTCCCTTCTCCCTTGAAAGGTCCAGGTTGCGAACTATGAAGAGTTTTACGAACATCCAGGTTGAGCTCTTCTTCATCGAGTTGGGGGTTAACATTTCTACCACGACGACCTCGATCCATGTTCCTATCAATATAAAAATTCTTGTTAAGTCTCTTTATTTATAATTCAATCCGATTTTTGATTCAACTAATTCTGGGGTTCTCTAAATAGGTTGGCTCCCCACAGAGTCAAGGGATAAAGATACTCATATAGAACGCATTATCAGTTAACAATTCATTCAGAATTATCTCATTCATATCTTTAACACAATAATGGTTCATTAGACTGAATTTTTCTATCTAAACAATCCTCCATGGGGATTTCAAATTTTTAGATTTTTAATTTATCAACCCTTAACTTGATCCACTGGATCAAAAGGTAATAGTAGTAATCTACCAGCACAATCTCATAGTGATTTGCTGAAGTCATTAACGTCATTCTAGCTACGAACATTATCACAGGGACTTATCCCATTCATCCTCATTGTGGTTTTGCTCGGCTTATTACATTTCAGCCAAATTTCAAGAATCATCATTTTTCAATCAGAATCCAAATCAATTCATCATTTCATAACCAAAATTTAAAATCATATCAACCACATTCGAATTTATCATCTGGATAGCATTAATGCTTATAATTTCAAGTCTTAGATTTCTCGTATATATTGCCAGTAAAGAGCTACAGTTATACCCTTGGTATATACGGGTAGTCATGGTCCTTGGAATTATAAGGTAAAGACCATCATGTCTAGGCCTCAAGCAAGTCAATGATTCCATACAATTGTGGTACTTCCATCTGAAGACCCAATTACTAATTTATGAATTTCAGTTCAAATAACAATTTGTATGAATTTCATCACACAATTCTCATCTTATACTGCTACTTCATAAAATTCTGACATTTTTGGCTTTTTGGTTGATCCTCATTAGTCAATTCGCTTTGATACTAACTGTAAGATCCCTGTCCCCACCGCGTAACAATTTCAGGGGTGCTAGCAGCGAAAGTATCACTTCTTGCGCGGGGCAGGGTCCCACACTCCGGGGCCTCGCCCACGGATATCCGGACAAGAGCTAATCCATCGGTTTTTCTAAAACCGAACCCGAAAAAACTTCCTTTGCCCGGAAAGCACGAGCGATTCCACCAGGATAACTTTTCCCTAACGTAGTCAAAAGCCTTAACTAACTGAGCTCATCTGATCGAACCCGTAAGTCCCATATTCAGATCACGAAAAAAAACTGTACTTGGATCATAGAGACCAACGCTTTTTTCCTCATTGAGAGGCACAGCCGTTGATTCTTTTCCATAGAACAATTTTTGTCCGAGATTTACTTCATCTATTAAACTAAACAGAAATTGAGTCATGATTTATGGATCCATCACTCCAGCCTACCCCATCCAGTCCCATGGGTTAGCCAACCGCCCAACCACTGTAGTGATGGGATCCAATTAGGAATTTGGTTAGGTTTTGTCCCAGGTACCAGGGAAAAGAGTTCCCAGGCCCCCTAGCCGGATGTTCATGCAAACATAAAACTAGTCACACTACTTACACACCCAATATGAAATTGCCTTTTTCTCAGCATCAGCTATCTTTAAAACAATCCTTTAATGAAACCATTGTGTCACTGATATCAATCCTCAAAATCTCTGGTTGAATCCTTATTTCCAATTATTCCTTCATCGCTGTACTTATGGCATCATTGGCAACCAGAACACTCACCACTTGTTCACTCAGGGGCCTTTTCGATAGTTCCTAGCTCATAGTAACCTGCAATATATTCACATAACAAAATGGAATCTCCGTGGAAGATCAGCAAGATCAACCAACAGATCCATATAAAAGAGCCATGGACTCATCCGTTGAGGACCAGCAAGGTCAATCAACCAGATCCATGCCTGGTTTCAGAAAACAACTCTTACTCCTTGATTCAATATCTTCCACGATGCACGTGTGGGTATCTTCGGCGACCCAGAGCCCGAGCACCGTATGGTCAGCACCCTCTAGGATCCTTCGCAGGTCACCTAGCGCTTCACTCATAGGCCGCTTCCTTGGTCCCTCATCCACCGTACTGGAAGCTCACCATTTAAATCGACCGAGGCTGGTCACCTCGGCCGACCTTGCTACGCGAGACATCCTCCATTGACTCTCCATCTCAACAGTTGCAACTTTATCAGTTAGGTCTCCACGACCTTACTCACAAGATGGTCAAAATGCTTCCCCAGCATTCTTGACATAAAACAGTCATTTACAAACAGGTCACAAATACAGTTTCTATATTGAACTCTCGTCTTTGCACATTATCCCTCATTAGTCCACATTACTTATTCCACATTCCATTCATATGTGTACTCATTCTCATCCAATCACATCATTTTCCATCTCATCACCTCAGATTCATTCACATCACATATCATATATTCACATCCCAATTCACATGTCATCACATCTCATCCATTCACTCATATCGATGACACATCATTTCACATACACATTCGCATTCATTATTCTACATACACATCCACATTCGTACATCCATATCATACATCTAATTCCACATCCGCATTCATACATACACATCCATATCCACATCCATACATCCACATCCACATTCATACATCCAAATCCACATCCACATCCACATCCATACATCCATTTTCACATCCACATCCACATGCATATATCCATTTCCAAATCCACATCCATACATCTACATCTATATCCATACATCCATTGTCACATCCACATTCATACATCCACATCCACATCCACATACATACATCCACATTCACATCTACATCCATACATCCACATCCACATCTACATCCATACATCCATTTTCACATCTTCATTCATACATCCACATCCACATACATACATCCATACATCCACATCCATACATCCACATCCACATTCATACATCCAAATCCACATCCACATCCATACATCCATTTTCACATCCACATCCACATGCATACATCCATTTCCACATTCCACATTCATACATCCATATCCACACCCACATCCATACATCCACATTCACATTCACATCCATATCCACACCCACATCCATTCATCCACATTCACATTCACATCCATACATCCACATCTACATTCATACATCCATTTTCAGATCCACACCCACATCCATTTACAACTATTTGATTCTTATCATATCTTATCACATCAATTTATAGAATGTAGGAGAATTCTAATTTTTTGATATAAAGATTCTTTACGCATCTAATTAGGCATAAAGACAACTTTAGTAGGAATAACACTTTTATAAAAATCGTTTTATGCATCTATTTAGGCATGAGTTCAATTTTAAGGAAAATAACACTTTCGAATTAAAAATAAATCTTTTATACATTTTCCTATGCATAAATTCCATTTTAATGAGAATAATACTTTCAAAATAAAAATAAATCTTTTATGCATTTTACTATGCATAAATTTCATTTTAATGAGAATAACACTTTCAAAATAAAAATAAATCTTTTATGCATTTTACTATGCATAAATTCCATTTTAATGAGAATAACACTTTCAAAATAAAAATAAATCTTTTATGCATCTAACTATGCATAAATTTAATTTCAATGAAAATAATACTTTCAAAATAAATATTTTATGCATCTTTCTATGCATAAAATCAATATTGATAATAATAACTCTTTTGAATAAAAAATAAAATTCTTTATGCATTTTTTAATGCATAAAATCAAAATTGATGAAAATAACTCTTTTGAATTAAAAATAAAATTCTTTATGTATCTATTTATGCATAAAATCAAAATTGATGAGAATAACACTTTTGGATTAAAATAAATTCTTTATGCATCTTTCCATGCATAAATCTAATTTAGTAGAAATTACACTTTTAAAATAAAAGAATTTCTCTTATGCATCTAATTTATGCATAAAATCCATTTATGATGAAAATCACACTTTGAATATAAAAAAAATCTTTTATGCATATGTTTATGCATACAAATCATTTACGATGAAAATCACTCTTTTAATATAAAAGAATTTCTTTTATGCATATATTTATGCATAAAAATTATTTATGATGAAAATCAAACTTTTAATATAAAAAAATATCTTTTATGCATATGTTTATGCATACAAATCATTTATGATGAAAATCACTCATTTAATATAAAAGAATTTCTTTTATGATGAAAATCACACTTTTAATATATAAAAAAATCTTTTATGCATATGTTTATGCATACAAATCATTTATGATGAAAATCACTCTTTTAATATAAAAGAATTTCTTTTATGCATCTATTTATGCATAAAAATCATTCATGATGAAAATCACACTTTTAATATAAAAAAATATCTTTTATGCATATGTTTATGCATACAAATCATTTATGATGAAAATCACTCTTTTAATATAAAAGAATTTCTTTTATGCATCTATTTATGCATAAAAATCATTTATATTAAAAATCACACTTTTAATATAAAAAATATATTTTATGCATATGTTTATGCATACAAATTATTTATGAAAATCACTCTTTTAATATAAAAGGATTTATTTTATGCATAAAAATCATTTATGATAAAAATCACACTTTTAATATAAAAAAATATCTTTTATGCATATGTTTATGCATACAAATCATTTATGATAAAAATCACTCTTTTAATATAAAAGAATTTTGTTTATGCATCTATTTATGCATATAAATCATTTATGATAAAAATCACACTTTTAATATAAAAAATATCTTTTATGCACACAAATCATTTATGATGAAAATCACTCTTTTAATATAAAAGAATTTCTTTTATGCATCTATTTATGCATAAAAATCATTTACTATGAAAATCACACTTTTAATATTAAAAAATATGTTTTATGCTATGTTTATGCATACAAATCATTTATGATGAAAATTACTCTTTTAATATAATAGAATTTCTTTTATGCATCTATTTATGCATAAAAATCATTTATGATGAAAATCACACTTTTAATACAAAAAATATCTTGTATGCATATTTTTATGCATACAAATCATTTATGAATGAAAATCACTCTTTTAATATAAAAGAATTTCTTTTATGCATCTATTTATGCATAGAAATCATTTATGATGAAAATCATACTTTTAATATAAAAAATATATCTTTTATACATATGTTTATGCATACAAATCATTTATGATGAAAAAACACTTTTATAAACAAAATAACAATTTCAATATACTTCTGTGCATGAAATTTAATTCTAAAGAAAGTAACACTTTTTTAATAAAATATTTTTAGTATGCATTTTCTTATACCTAGGATGAAAATTAGCACTTTAAAAATACATATACTAAGGGAATTACTCTTTTTGAATAAAAAAATTAAAACTTGTTTTTCATAATTTTAGAAAATTTTGCCATAACCTCCTTTGTATGGCTGACCATTTTTTAATTTTTAATTCTCTAAAATTAATTGAAAGTTCACCAAGAGTATTTAAATCATTCTAATGTAAACATTGTCTACTTATCAAAGCGAAACATTATGAAAAACTTGATTTTATGCATTAATCATTCATCTAGGATAAAGAATGGTTGGATTTACTAAAGAAGAGAGGGGAATGCCTTTTTTCAATGAGGCATAACATCATAATCATTTTAGAGAAGACAAAAATCATAAAAACCATAAAATGAAATAGAAAAGAGAAGAATCTCCAACAAGGAGAATTTGAGAGCTTTTCTTTGTCTTGATGGTTTGAGGGATCTACTCTTGTTTGAAACAAGAGTGGCCACCAATCTTTAGAAGAGGGAAGGTCAAAAACTAATGAATTATGAGTAAATTCACAGTTTTCTGCTCTTGGGAGAAGTAGGGTAACAGTGCAAAAAACACTATTAAGCTTCAACAAAGGGGGAGGCTTCTATTTAAAGGAAAAAAATGAGCCTCTAACCAAGCAAACTGATTCTAGTTGAAACAGGAGAGAGGAGAGATAAAAATATCTCATTATTTGGGAGTTTAAAACTCTCCCCCACATGTGAAATAGGAGCCTCCTTCATGAGGAGAATTCCCCCATATTGAGGTGTCAAAAATGCATCATTTCTTCTAAATATCTCTCTTTTTTTAACTAATAACCTTGTCCTTAGTCAACTCTTCATTTTTAGGGGGATTTTCTTTATTTCTTCCATTTATCTCCTCCACACATTTAGATGAATCTTATTGGCCCATAGGAACCTTAATTTAAAATTTTGAAAAAATCTTGACCCTCAGGATAAGGCCTCGAATAGATTATACTTGATTTCTAATGCACCTTCTAAAATTCTTTTTGAACTTATGTTTCGGGGGACCTTATTTTAGTAAGAAGATATATTTTTCCATCCAAAAATATTTAAAATTGAATTACCACTCTCTAGAAGATTTTCTCTCTCTAGGCCAAAACTCGTAGAAACAAGATCTTTTATATTTCTAAAGAGGGAAGATACTGGACATCCTGAGAGGCTGGGGAGGAATCTTACAAGCTTAATGCATAAGTCTATGTATTAAGTTATATGCATAAGATCTATGTAATAATACGATTCAAACACCCTAGCAACACTCATAAGCTTTCAAATTATTACTCAATTGAAGGTAAAATCATGAAAACAGCTTGGATCATCTTGCAATATTGTGTCCAAAAATCATGAAGTAAAAGCTCCTTTTCTAATAGTCTTGCAATATTGTCTTGCAATATTGTGTCCAAAAATCATAAAGTAAAAGCTCCTTTTCTAATAGTCCAGATTTCTTCTCTAATATTTTCTACCGTATCGTGGGGTTTAGGTCATATTTACAATCTTTAATTTGATTTCTTTTCATACATATAAGAAGATATGAAATGTTGAATGTTTAAATCAAATGACTAATAAACATTATTGGAATCCAAGAAACGGCATAAATGTTATGGCCCTAAAAGTTGATCAAAGCTTTAATCCGATCCATAGTACTTAAATAAGATAGTCATAATGGCATGTAAGTTTCACAAAAACTAAAAAAAAGGACTCAAATATAGCAAAGAGAATTTTTGAGGAGAATAAGTTATTCTGAGTCTTGGGGTTGAGACTATTCTTAAGCTTCGTAATTAGTGTAAAAATATATGTAATTCTAAAATGGACAATAAAACTGTATTCACGACAATATACCAAAGTTACACAAAATAGAAAAATTCTATGGCATTTGCTTGGTTCACGCCACCATATTCTCGGGGGGGGGTCACTATATGTAAATCCTCTATATCACGTGTGTTCAAGGCCTATTTAAAAAGTCCCTTATCTGTGAATTTTTGAGTGAATATAATATATCCTTTCCTATTAAAATCTGTAAAAAAATTTTAAAATACAATAAATAAATCCCCTCTGTAAATATATTTCTGTAAGTTTTAAATATTTAAAATGTCCTTCTGTTGAACCCACGTGATACTTACATATTTATACGAGTGACCCCCCCGAGACCATATTATGAATATGAATTTACATCATATCAATATGAAGTTTCAGCTTGGTTGTTCTTGGAGCTTTTTGGGTTCGTCTTCTAGGTCGCATGCCACCTTATCACAACATGTGACTCACACACTCGGGGAGTTCACCTAAAAATATGTAAGTATAGCACGTGAGTTCAAATGAAGGGGTTTTTAATTCAAAGTTTTAAGGTGATTTTACAAAAGTACATTTACAAAAAAGGTTTTTCTAATCGATTTTGAAAAAAAACTAGTAAGTCTATAAAGAAAAAGGGGTCATTTTATTAATGAGAAATTCATAGGTAAGGGCTTTTTTAAGTACCCCTTGAATGCACATGATACATAAGTTTGCTTAGTAGGGCATCCGCCAAGCTCACACATCAACACAACTCCTCCTAGCTAACGACATAGGTAGCCTCATATGGAGCTATTCACGCCATCACCAAGAGCCCCACCGGCTCCTCCTAGTAAGTGGCATAGGTAGCCTTACATGGAGCTGCTCACACCATCTACCAGGAGCCCCACTGGTGGCCCTCCGCCGATCCACTGCCACCAAAGGGGATTTAGTTTCCACTAGGGAAGTGGTCAGGTTTGTTCAAGATAAAAAAAAGATAAATTTATATTGAAGTTAATAGGCAACCATTGGCTGCGACCTAGAAAAAGCTATCAAAAACCTGTAATGTTAGAAAGAAAGCTAAGTGTTGGGGAGGTGGTAGATTTGACTAGCCATTTCTGGTGGTGTTACATTTGCAATTGGACTTTGTGGAGGGCAGAAAACTTTCCTCCAAATATCTGCCATGATAAGTGGTGTAAACAGCTTCTATATAGGTCACCAAGCGATTGCACGACCATTAGCACGACTGATGCTGCTTATCCCTCCACCTATGTCCGGGCGCAACCGTCACCAGGATAGCACATGTGGTTCCACAAACATCATCAATGCCCTAGCATGTCAAGTCCCAAGGGTCTTGACTTCGAGGAGGACAGTGACAACAGTGAAAGGACTAGGAGGCAGGCTGACTTCTTGTAGAAGGCAAGGCACCTCGTAATGATGAAGACTCTAGGTTCCTTAGGTCAAGGACCTTTGAAAAAAAAAGTAACAATAATACTGGTATCAAAACTTAAAGCTTGTGAGGCCTAGTTCCCATGCATTGCTAGAACCTAATAAGCACATGCGCTGTAGTATCGGGCGAGGAAATCGTAAGAAAGGTAGAGAGCTCTCAGCCTAAGGCTATCGTCCACGTAAGCCCACAAATAATGCATCACAAATTAACTATGGAGTTAAGCCGTGAAGTTCATAGAATGGTGCATTTGACGTAGGCGGGGGCTTAAGCGATCATGTGCAAAATGTGTTCGTCGTTAAAGGGTAAGGAATAAAGGAGGAGAACATGTGTACTACAAAGCGGTTACAAATTTTGAGGAACGTCAACGAAGCTAGCAATGACAATGCTACAAAGCGATCATGTGCAAAATGTGTTCGTTAAAGGGTAAGGAATAAAGGAGGAGAACATGTGTGCTACAAAGTGGTTACAAATTTCGAGGAACGTCAACGAAGCTAGCAACGACAATTCTACACCAACATAGAAGGACAAATGAAAACCTCAAGAATAAAGGTCATGTCTGACAAGGTCTAAGCAGGTAATGGGAAGCTAACCAGAGGAGCCATCCATCACACCCAATTACACAAAGGTCAAGCTGGACTCATGAGATCAAAGGAGGAGTCTCGAGCATGACGGTAGTAAAAAAGGACCCAACAAGAAGCCATGGCCTCTCACTCAAAGAGTAGTAGGCAAGGAGGCCTTGTGACTATGTAACACAACAGGGTGTAGGAGAGATCTATGGTTGGAAAGAGGCGTCGCGATCGGTATTGAATCTGCACCATCAAATTCTAAAGTGAATTACAAGTGAACTAGGGTTAAGTGAACTAAGATGAAAATTATCTGACAAAAAAATGAACTAGGAGTGAGTTCTCAGAGTGAACTAGAGGAATAAACGTGAGGTAAACTAGGGGATTGAAAGATTATTTTCTTAGCAGAATAAAGTTTTTTTTTGAAAGATTAGTTTCTTAGCAGAAAAAAGTTCTTGCTAGAAAGTATAGCATAGTGGTTAGACATTTCACTTCCAAAATGTAGGTTATGAGTTCAAATCCTTTTTTAAACTTTCTCAAAAATTTTCAAGTCCCAAACCCATCCCCCCTCCCCCCTAGTTCACTCCTAGTTCACCCCCTGATCACTTCCCCTAGTTCATTCTTAGTTCACTTTCGAGAGGAGATCAACAGTCCAAAATTGTTGCATATCGTGACACTTCTTTCCCTCCCTGACACATGGTGTGTCATATAGTCACTAGGGCCAAGGAGGGCTAGAGGGGTGAAGCATGACAAAGATCCCAGGCCCACTGCCTAACAAGAATGCTTGCGAACCCCAATAAGGTTCCAACAACCCCTTATGAACTTTGGGGTGAAAATCTAGTCCTAGTAACATTGGCATCTATGGTAAAAATACCTCTTGATTTGATATTACCATTACCAATGTTGGGAATGAGGCCAAACCAAGATCCCAAAACGCATCTTCATGAGTATCCTTACACTTGGGCTTTGTGAGGGGGGCCTTTGGGGACCTTGTTCAAGTCGAGAGCTTACCTTAGTCTTTTTGTTCAAGTGAAGAGTTTACCTTAGCCTTGCTAAAGCATTGTCATTTTGGGACTTGCCTTAGAGCCACAAATACAACTTCCTAATATGGGTGCGCTAGCTTGTCCCATTACATCATCTTCACTCCAATGTCTCTACCAAAATACTCCTTATTGAGATGAGGTGAAACAAAAGCTCTCTTTTCCTAGATGGATACAAATAGAGGTACAACTGAGCAATCCCCAAAATTGAGCGACGACAAAAACCCTATTGTGCTCTAGCTCATTTAAGTCTTCGTAATATTTTTTAAATTCATTTTAGTCTTCGCAATATAATTCAAAATCATTTTAGTCTTCTCAATTCAACATGCAGCCCTAAATGGCGAATCACACAACTTACTTGGAGCACAAAAATAGAGTCAATGCAAGACAAAATGAACCCTTTCTCACCCTATGAACAATTGTTTTTCAAGCACTGACTCATATCGACAATCTAACTAGTACATGCGAGAGCCATGAACCAAATAAAAACCAAATGGAAATAAAAGTGTACATGGCATAACATCAATGATAGCAAACACATCATTCGAGAGGATGGTTGTTAGCACACAATCCAACCCTCTTGACTCTCATCATAGCCACACAATCCAACCCTCCTGACTCTCATCATAGCCACAAACCAAAAAAAACGAAATAGAATTAAAAGTGTAAATATCATGACATCAAATATCATAAACACATCATTTGAGAGGATGGAGTGGATGGTTGTTAGCACACTATCTTACCCTCACACTCATCATCCACATAAAAGCACGAGTATTGATGACGTGCTCGTGTCATCCTTTCATACTTTTGGTCAACAACCATTCTTTTAGCCTCAGCCCTCTGCATAAGAAGGCAATGCACTACAATAACAACAAAAGCACATATGTGTCAAAAATACAAAGCTTGCATTGAACCCCTAAATGTTAAGGATATATTTGATAGCCACATTTCAACTCATCAAACAAATAGAGAGTGATAGAAAGGACATGGTGAATTGAAACATGAAATTAAGTGCCAGTGTCCAAACTAAATGTGCCAAGGAGGACAAGTCAAATACCAAAGATAAAAATAGTCACCCATTGACACATACAGTGAACAAGGAACACTCTATATGATAGAGATAAAGACACAAAGAGGAACTATGGGAATGTCAGTCTAGTAGAAAATCACCACACCAAATGTAGCGAAAAGTAGAAAAAGAAGTCAAATAGGGACTCTCAAAGCTCACTAGTCATCATAGGGGTTCACCCTCGCACAAGCATCGACCTCATCCTCCAAGTGTTCATCCACTATCATTGTACGCTAGTATGGATCTACCTGGCTAGAGATGATGGCATCATCTATGTCTAATAAAACATATGATCTTCTTGAATGGAAGCATGCCTTTAGAGCGGGTGTTGTGCCACACCCTAATGGCTCTTCTCTAGCCCACCTCAAAGCTCCAATTCTCCACCAATGATAGTGCGCTCACTCATTGGCAGGTAATGCATAACACATGAGTCCATGGCTCCCATCAACAAAGCCTCAAACAATGGTTTGCTAGCTAGAGTGAAAGTGGGTGCAAACATTACCCTTTTGCAAACCAGGCACATCATAGAAGTACGGAGCTGTGCTTTTAAAAAGAAACAAGCACAACAACATAAAGCAGCTATAGACGCACTTGATAGACGCACAAAAATAGTGGGCGCGTCTATAGGCATTGCTTGAATAGAGAAATTACGGGCACGTCTAACAGCGCCGTGTATTTGTGTGTGTATTGACGCGTCTATTAGGGCGTCTACATTGAGAATCTAACACTACGTCTAACAGTGCATTTATTTATGCGTGTATTAGCGCGACTATTTATGCATGTATTAGGGCGTCTATTAGTGCATCTACACTGAGAATTAGACGCGTATTTAGACGCAAAACAGAGATTACAAAAAGTGAGATTTTGGTGTAGGCTGGTAAATGTATATCACTGCTTTCCAACATAATTTTAACAAAAAACATCAATGCTTTTTTGCAAACCCACATATACAAAAAATAAGTGAGGTGATGAGAATGAGACAATATGTAAAATAGTTTAGCCAATATCAATGATGGGCTACGGCTCAATCTCATCCTCAATGAGATCAACCCTTGCCAAACTATCTACTTCAAAATCCAAACAAGTGTTTAGATCTACAAATACATTCAACCCACTACTACTTGTGCTACTCATGTGCTCATCGAAATCAGCATCACCAATGGTAGGCTCGTCCTCATGGGTAATGGCCTCAATATCTGTATTTCCTATCTCATGATCATCCTCCTCTCTTGTATCATGGTCATCATCACCTCCATGGCCATGATCATCCTCCATACGCTCCATATTCGTAAATGTACTATACATCACTTTGGAACGTGGCATAATAGGTATGACATGCCACCATCTGTTATTATCCACCATTGGTTGATAGACAACCTAATTCAAACACAAATACAATCGTGTTATTTTCCTTGCATCGAAGGTATCAAATATTTAAAAGTGAGTACTTTTATATGTGTGTATAGTACCTGTTTACATTGTTGCGGTAGTACTAGTGTGTCCTTCTTACTTTGCCAAAACTTTGTGGAGTCAATAGTTACAAAGACACTTGCATGGCGTTTGATTGTTGCATTAGGGCCTCTTTCCACCACGTCCTTAAACCACTTTACATCCAAAACATACACAAAGAAGCGTCGAAAGTCAAGCTTAATAATATCTTGGATTATGCCACAATAATCATCCATGGCTCCATTGGCTCCCTCAAAGCTAGCAATGACGCCGCAATCTTGTGTGTTTCTCTTATCATCAATCTGTTGTGTTAAAAAATGCTTGCTCTGACACCATATAGCATTGAACATAGTGCACTACACCAAGACAAAATCAATTAAATAAGCAATCTAAATTATTGAAAGCTCCTAACTTATGCATAACATTCTATATACCGACCTTGCTCATACATCCCCTAGCATACTCCCATTCTTCCATTGTGATATGCATCCCCTCATCTTTCTCTGCTTTCTCCATTTCGTCAAGTAGCCAATCCACATGAATATCCTTTGGAAGTGCTCTTAGATACTGAGGGTATGGCACACAAGATCCGTGGTGTGTATGAAAGAGGGCCCTTTCTTCTTGTCTTCTTGCCTTCGCATCCTCGTATCTTG
This sequence comes from Cibotium barometz, assembly GCF_041138505.1. Classification (NCBI taxonomy): domain Eukaryota; kingdom Viridiplantae; phylum Streptophyta; class Polypodiopsida; order Cyatheales; family Cibotiaceae; genus Cibotium; species Cibotium barometz. Next base: position 50,144,495 of record NC_141076.1, read on the forward strand.
TCACCCATCTTTTCATCACATCACTATTAAGCACGCAATAGAGGTTGATATTATTAAGCAACTCCGTGTCTATTACTTTGTTGCATCCTTTCCATTGAGGCACAATAGAGGTCATCATTAGGTCTTCATCATCTCTCCATAGTCGTGGGAGAGAGCTATCCACAGTAACAAGAAACTCAGAAATATATACAAGTGACTCTTGTATCAACCAACCCTCGGCCATGCTACCTTCGGGTCTTGCATTTTGTCTCACGAAACCCTTCAAGGTCTTCATGAAGCGCTCGAGGAAGAACAACCATCGTGCATGTATAGTACCGCATATAGCAATCTCATCCACCAAATGCACTATGAGATGTAGTTGGCTTGTGAGAATAGAACGTGGAAATGTCTCCTCCACTAAACAAACCACCTCCACTGACATAACTTGAGCATTCTCAAGCGTGGTGGGATCTATTTCCTGTGATCTCACATACCTAGAAATGAAAAAGTACACCATATTAGCAATATGAACACCTTGCATGGAGCATTGATACACATCACATTTTGTATCATGTAAAGTATCTCACAAGCTCGCCCATCTTGTAAATACAATCTTTCACGTCCTTCGATGCACTACGAGAAATGCTAGTAGGTAGTATGAACTAAACACACAAGGAATGGTTGATTAGTTGCTTCTAATTCACTCACAAATTTGAAAGGAAAAAGATATTATGCACATAAAATACTTACTTGGAGCATCTTGTGCCAATCATGAGATTTCAAGCCATATAATTGCTCTACACCTCTTTTCTTGCTCTTTCAAACACCTCATGCATCCAGTGGGAGTACGAATTGTAGTAATAGCACGCTTCACCGCGACCATCTCTAGCTTTGATAACCTCCACGGTGCACGAGGTAAAAAAACATGCCCATTTGGTCTCTCTTGTGGCCAAGCTTCACGCCTCCTCCCTATGGTACGTAGATCCCCCCTTATGCCTATGGAATCTCGTGTCCCATTCAAATGTTCCTAAATGGTAGATGCCACATTCTTGAAGATATGCATGGGATCGAGCAGGTGATTGATCTTGAGGTGGGACCAATATGGTAAATGATAAAAGATGGAGTATCTAAACAAAAGCTGGTGTTAGTGGGCAATCTTTATTTCTTGCTAATATAGCACACAGTAGTTACAAACCCTTACCGGCTCATGCCAAGTGGTGGAGGAGTCGTGGAACCGTTCCAAATTCTCATCCAATTTCCCGCTGTGAGTGATTGTGGGAGGACTTCATTCCAAGGGGCAACATATCTAGGATGATCAGGTGGGAGAAATAGATGGTGATTCTCATAGATGACCTTATTCAATGTGTCTGCCCATGAGGCAAAAGCGAAGGACCACAAACAGGACATGCATGGTAACCCGATGTAGTGAGACCTGATGAACAATAGACGCAATTAAGAGTTGAAGGTGGGTTTAGGGTGCCACATCCTTTGCCTACTCATAATTAGAAGTGCAATGCTTACCTGAACACTCGCCATAGCCTGGGAAGTCATGCATCGTCCACATCAAGATTGCTTTACAGTTGAAGTCTCGTGAGACGAGGGAGGCCTGCTCACATCATGCACCTCGATACCTCTCCAAAGTATCTCTAGCTCGTCAATCAAAGGCTCCAAATAAACATCAAGATTTTTGACTTTATGTTTCCCTGGAATTAGAAGGGATAACATAACATGTCCTTTCTTAATCGCCATAGAGGGTGGAAGATTATAATTCACCAATATCACTGGCCATACACTGTAAGAGGTGCTTTTGAGACCAAATGGATTCACACCGTCCATACCCAATCCAAGTCTCAAGCTCCTAGGTTCTTCCTTGAAGCTTGGCCATGTGTCTTCAATATGCTTCCACGCAAGTGTCTGCGGGAGTTCTCCACTTGCCATCGGTTGATCGATGGGAGGAATGCCATGACATGAGCTCTGCAATGGATTTGCACTTGAACATATGTTGGATGCTTATGGAAAAATGTCGTAGAACTTTACGAGGCACGTCCAAAGTTTTGAGATCTGCTCTATATCTTGCCTCTCCACAAGTAGGACACTCTCTTGCATCCTTCTGTAGTCCACGAAACAAAACGCAATCGTTGACGCATGCATGGATGCGCTTGTAATCTAATCCTCCAAGAGAGGTCACATGTTGCCTTGCCATATCTGTCGAGGTCGGTAATTTATTCTCCCTTGGAAGCATTTTACACAATAGCCTGCACGTGAAGACCATAAATGAGGAAAAGCATTCGAGTAATTGACCCACTAGCATAATTTACCATGTTTGCAAAATAGACTTTAAAGCTTACTTGAGTAATGCATTCAAACTTGCATTGCTCCATCCATAGATGGTTTGAAACTTTAGTAACTCAAGGGAGGCACGTAGAACAGAGAATGTGTACCCCTCAAACAGTGGAGTCGATGCTGCGGTAAAAAGATCGTCCTGCTCCATGCTATCATCCCTCCCTTCGGATTGATGGACATATAAATCCCGCACCATATCATCAAACACCTCCTCCTCCACGGCTTCATGAGGTAATGGTGGAGGGCTACTATCACCATCACTCCATGCATCCGTAACGGTCCCTCCTGAAGATCCCGCCTCATATCGCCGATGCTTTGTCTCCTCACGAGATGAGCATAGGGCAACATATGCAGGTGTGGCACTGCATCCTGTATCAAATTAAAATGGGATCATAACTCAAACATATGAACACCCATAGGCATCTCAATCAACCTTAACTCTTTAACACTTACCATGTTTACGGTCGCATCCCATTCTCCATACTTTGAGATGTGATTGAGTGTAATCTTGCGTGCACGATACATGTTTCCTCGACATCGATCACACATACATTTGATTTTTTGCTCCAACCACATTTCGCGATGGTGGATACGGAGGGATTCATCCTCACTGGAGCTACTTGTTGAAGATGAAGACATCCTACAAATAAACAACCCAAAAAAATTGCTCTTGTATCAAATATTTAATCTAAAAACTCTGTGGCGCGTCTAATACCGCATCTAAAACCGCATCTGTTCAGTGTGGTACGTGTTTATAGGTGTGTCCAAATAGCTATAAGCGTGGTTTTAGATGCGAAATCAAACATGACATTAGACGCTCCTGTAGATGCTCCTGTAGACGCGATTTTCATTTTCAAACCTACTTTTAGCCCGCTTGCTTTTCTTCACGTACTTTTAATAGGCTTGCTTTGCTATTAACAGATCCACAGCCTAGCATCCACACTTATCTTCAAGCACCCACACTTATCTACTACAGGCTTACACAACAATCATGTCCAAGCACACAAGAGAAGAGGGTGAACAAGGAAGAGAAGAAAGAGAAGCAAAGGGTGAACAAGGAAGAGAAGAAAGAGAAGCAGCTTTGAAGAAGGACAAGAAGCTTCCATACCTCTAGCCAAGGTAAGTCTCTTTAGGGTTGATCTTCTTTGAAAGTTGCTCTCGTTTGATTCATCCTTTGCTCTCTTTTTGGTACAACAACTGTGTTTTTGGTACAACAACTGTGTTTTTGTGTCGGACACGTCGGGCGCAACGCATGTCCTTTTCGTCGTTTTGGAATAGTATGTCTGTCAGAGCGCGTCTATCTGAGAGAGCATCTAAAAGCGTGTCTATAGACGCGTCTACTCTGTGTTGGAAACAGGTAGCCGCATCTATAGACGCGCTGTTAAACGCGCAGATAGACGCGCTGTTAAACGCGCAGATAGACGCTGTGTTTTTTCTCTCTTTTTTTCCCTCCTCTCTTTTTCTCTTTTTTTCTCCTCTCTTTTCCTTCTTTTCCTCTCCTTTCTCCTCTCTTTTATCCCCACTTTTTCTACTCTCCTTTCTCCTCTCTTTTCCTCTCCTTTCTCCTCTCTTTTATCCCCACTTTTTCTCTCTTTTTCTCCTCTCTTTTCCATATGCCTACATTCACCAAGAAGTATCTCTAATTTCCATGAGAAGGGGATAGCAATCATGCAAGATGTTAAGAAATTTCTTATTGCTTTCACAATTCATGGACAGATGCATTAAATATTCTACACCTTTGCCACACCTAGAGCAAATGCCATTATAAACCCCCACTCTTGTAGCTCTCTAGCCAGACCAAACTACTTTGTGCAGAATAAGCCTGAGAAAACAAGCATGTTTGGAGCTACTAGAAAAGACCCAAATAGATTTGAATCTATAGGTCCATTGATAGGCATTCAAATTGATGCCCCATCTATCATTCAAATTAGCTATAAGAGTAGAGTTATCACCTAGAAAGTTGATTATAACACCTGATATCCAAGAGAGATTCGTTTTAATACCTCTTACCATCCCCTATGAGAGGGGCGAAATACCTATATCAGAAATTTGTCTGATCCTTTCCCTTAGAAGTGCCCTGCAACAAAAAGTAGTAGTGTTCCAACAGAAGTGAAGAGCATTCCCACTTATCTTTGTTCCACAAATCTCTCCAAGATTTGATACCAACTTTGTACAGCTTGTGAGCTCTATTGAAGTCCTATTTATCTATGCTAGGAAGGAGGGAACCAAACCAGCCAAAGTCCTCCAGAATGAGTCTAGACTTAGAATGGTGGGTGTCTTTTTCTCTCTTTTTCTCCTCTCTTTTCCTCCTCTCTTTTCCTCTCCTTTCATGGAAATAAGTGATTGCATGAATGAAGAAAGGGATTGCATGAATGATGGAAAGGGATTGCATGATTGAAGAAGGGGATTGCATTAATGATGGTAAGGGAAAGCATGATTGAAAAAATAGATTGCACTCTATATTTTCCTCTCTTTTTCCTTCTCTCTTTTATCCTCTCTTTCCTTCTCTTTTTCGTCTCTCTTTTTCTCTCTTATCTCCTCGCTTTTTCTCTCTTTTTTTCTCCTCTCTTTTCCTCTATTCTCCTCGCTTTTTCTCTCTTTTTTTCTCCTCTCTTTTCCTCTATTCTCCTCTCTTTTTCTCTCTTTTTTTCTCCTCTCTTTTCCACTATTCTCCTCTCTTTCTCTCTTTTATCCCCCTCTTTTTTCCTCTATTCTCCTCTCTTTTTCTCTCTTTTATCCCCTCTTTTTCTCCTCTCTTTTCCTCTCCTTTCTCCTCTCTTTTATCCCCACTGTGTATGCCTTTTCTACTCTCTTTCCTTCTCTCTTTTTCTCTCTTTTTCTCTTCTTTTTCTCTTCTCAGTTCATTAGTAATCTTCTTTTTTTCTTTTTTCCAGTTCATCATGTGGCCAGGAAGTTATAGATGATGATAAAGGCTCTGCACAAGAGCACAAAACAAAGGAAAACCATCACAAAAATACCACGATGCAATGGTCACTAGACTTACCAAAGGAGGAAGCCACCCACTCACTAGTACGAGTCAACTCATCCTCATTGGTGGGCAAGTCATCATCAATATGCTCCACATGTAGCTCAACAACATTCACTCCGTGTTTTCTTTTTGTTTCACCTACAAGCCCACAAACAAGCTTAGGAAGAACAAATATCATTCTTCACATTAAGTTTCCACAAATTTCTCTACTTGCCTTGTGTTGACAATGGGGGATCACCGTTGTATCCTTTCTCATCATAGAATGCGTCTTGAATGCCTCTTTCTCTTGTTTGAGGATGTGGCCTTTCTCCATGTCCAACCACCATGACCAATTATCCAACTCCCAAAAACGGCTGAGGGAATGGAAATTTTGGTGGTACATGCTGGTTTCCATATTAGCCAAAGAGATCCACTGCCTTGCCCAGATAGGCATAGCACCCAAAAATAATTTTTTCTGATTACATTTCAAAGCTCCAATTTCACAGGGTTGTCCCAAATTTTCACAGAGGTACTATGAGTTCTTGGACTATTTTGATGTACCCCATGGCTCCATCATCTTCCTCACCATTTGTGGAGAGCACATGCGGTGGCATTTACAACAATGAATACATAGGAGTATGAACATACTTAATACTCTGAGATCATGCATGTACATACATATACATGGTTGCGTATGAACATAAATAAACATTGCTTAATGTTAATGTGTATGTATATACGAGCATACATATCCATAACTGAATTCACCTACATGAACTATATTCCAAGACCATAAGCATATGTACATATAAGCCTATCATACATTTATGATGGCTGAATGTAATTATATTTTAAGCTCAAAAACATATATGTATGAACACATCCACCATATACAAGCATATATAAAATGCACCTTATTTCAAGATCATAACCATATACATTTAATGTGCTTCTCAATGGTTTTAGCTGTGGCCTCCATATAGATTGGCTTTGAATTTACCCTTGGCCTACACATGGCTTTCAATTTACCCTTGGCTTGCTTAGCATCCAGCTAGCCAAGATTTGCAATAAAATGGACTGATCCTAGAAAAGCCATCCATGACTTCACATCTGCTAGAGGCATAGGCATGTCTCTAATCAACTCCTCCCCACCATCCAGCAAGCTTGCACATCCCATCCATGACATTTGTAGCTTCCCATTGGGTTGCTAAGCCATCTGAAGGCCAAGGCCACAACCACTGCGAAGCAGCCCAACGTGGGCTGCTTCCCACTGGTTATGGCCTTGGCCTTCAAATAGCTTGGCAACCCAATGGGAAGCTACAGATTTGAAGTCACGTTGACCTTGGATTAGGAAGCATGAATGTCTGTTGGACATACCTAGGGGGTGTCTCTACTTTGGTCGTGGACATGAGAAAGTCAGAATTGATGCATATCCTATTTTACAAAAGGCTAAGAGAGATGTAGCCTCATCTGAGGATAGTGAAGATGATGAAAATGATTCTATAATCCATGACATGGAGTATGTTTACATCCTTTATTCAGAGTCCATTGAGATAACCTTTTATCATGAGGAGGAGAAATAACCACTTATTAGATAGGCTGACAATATAAAGTTTCCAATCAAGATTCTTAACAAGACTATCTCACTTGGCATATCCCTCAACTCCATTAAGAGATGGTTGATCTACTTATGAAATACATGATATCTTTGTATGAGATTACTCTCGCTTAAAGGGATTGTATCTGATGTTGTGCATAGAACCAGAAACTATGCATAGAATATCCATGCTAGCCAAGCCAAGTGTAGGCCAATGCCACACCATTGGGAAGCAGCCTACGTCGACCATTGGGAAGCAGCCGGCGTCAACACAGGCTACTTTTTCCAATGGTGTGGCCTTGGCCTACACATGGCTTGGCTACCATGGACATAGGCAAGGATGGGCTACCATGTGGATCTCTTTTGCTTGTATCACTTATTTCTCCATGAGAAGGAGATATAACCACTTATTAGATAGGCTAACACTATAAAGTTTTTAATCAAAATTCTTAACAAGACTATCTCACTTGGCACATCCCTCAACTGCATCAAGAGATGCTTGATCTACTTATGAAATACATAATATTTTTGCACAGGATTACTCTAGCTCAAAGGGATTGTATCTAAGCTCATTGTGCATACCAAACCAGAAACCATGCATAGAATATCCATGGTATTGTGACACAAAGTTGGGGTTTGGACTTTGGTCACTTCTTAGAATCAAAACACACTTGTATGAAACCTCACAGCCTCCTCACCTCCCTTTCTCTCCCTAGGTTAAGATAAAGATATACACATCAAAGGTGAGATCATAATTCATGGAAGGAAAGATGAAAGGCTCAGGAGAAGTAAGAATTTATGCCAGTCTGGCAGCTCCAAACAAGAGGGCAATTCTTTGTTGAAAGAAAATCTTCCGACTCGGGATTATGTGAATCGAAACATATGGGGAATATTGGTAAGGTCCATCTTTTCGAATTGGGGGATTTAGACGAAATATATTAAAGAAAAAGAATATAGCAATTACTTACAAGAGGATAAGACACATGGGATTGGCCTTTTGATAAGAGATTAAGAAGAATTAATCATTATTAAGAAGAAAGAATGGCCAAAAGTTTATAAAAACAGAGATACACAGAGAATTGTAGTTTTAAATCCATAAAGATTGTACAAAAAAGGATTGCATACATGCGTAGAGCATGAAGAGAGCTTCGCGCCCATATAAAAACTTTCAAAAACGGACAACCGAGCGAAAAGTTATGAGCATTTTACTACAAGATTATGAAACTGCCAAATTCGCCTAAAAGTTAGCAACTTTGGGAGAAATTCTAATCATCAATGAAGTAAAGGATTAAGAAATTGGTTACATGAGTGGAAAGAGCATATAAAGAGATTCCTAATTACCGGTTGAAATTTGGGTATTGGACCAAAAAAACTACACTTCCCTCTCTTTGCATGAAACCTCAATTTTCACATAGCCTCTTGCTTCTCATCTCCTTCATGATTCAAGCTAGAGGGTAAGGGTTAACATTGCTCAGTGGACAATCGTAAAGATTTACCTATAGTCCTCAAAGTCTTTCCACATGCTCATTACTGGTCAAACCATTGGTATCTCCAAAGGAGGGCGGCAATAAGACAAGGGCTACCTTGAGAAGTCACAAGCCCACCAAGATAATAACTCCATATCCCACTTATCATGAATCAAAGAGGTCCAAAATTGGGTTAAGCATGAGGAGCTAATGCTAAATGAGATATTCACATGTAAAGAGAGTGTTTAAATAAGGGTTTAAAAGATAAGAGAATGGCAATGACACAAAATGCTCAATTGAGGAGGCTTCATTCATTGATTTGAAAGGGAGAGGAGGGCTCCTTTTATAGGTGGAGAATCACCCTCTCTTCCATTGTTACAAATTATAACATAAAAATCTTCAACCCTTCAGTGACATAAGGGTAGATGTCACCATCAATTGTCCTCTTAGGCTAAGTCTTCTATTGATTATTAAACTGAAACACCATATTGGAGAATATGGAAATTTCCCACAAGTTTGGGACACGTGGTCAAAAGTTTGGATTAACCATAACTTGAACACCACTAATCCAAAATGAGCGCTTTATAGCTCTTTAGATTCCATTTTTCAAGCGCTTTCCAACGATAGGTTATATGATAGGGTTTTGAGAAACTTACAAACATGTTATCCATGTCCCCCTTTTTTAAGTATTCAAAAATGGGAATTGGAAAATTCCCAAATTCACTAATATGGCGTTCTGAAGACTTTTTGACTTTGAAAGTGTGATGAGATAATAGCTAAGTCTAAGTGGCATGTAGGTGGAGATCCCACTTACACATGGCAGAATTCTCCTCTTCCATGTAGACATTCTAGAAGAATCTTTTCCAATTATGCACCTACACACACTCCTCCACATGCCTTCCACACTCCCCAACTTGTAGCCTTATGGTGAATACCATATTAATAATATAATAAAAATCCATGTGAGCATGAAGGCTCACTTTTATTTTCCACATCACTAGCCTATCTACCATACCAAAGTATTTATCAAGCATACTTGTGGCATTTACAATGTGTGCACCCTAATTCAAGTAAAACCATAATATTTGAAGATAGAATGTTGTTATCAAGGTAGCCACCAAGTCGTCGTATCACCATGCCGTTATTCCATTGTGGGCGTCGCAATCTTCTTGGACAAGCTTCCACCTTATTACCATTGAGAAACCATCAAAATATGCACAAAATTAAAAATGAAAGATATCAATTTTTCATGTCACATCTTTCCCCTCCCCAGGCAGATCCTCCATGCTTGTCTTGGGGGTCTGCTGGCCATGGTGTTCGAGGGTAAAATATCTTTAGCCGATACTCATTGGCACGTTCGGGAACCTCCTGGCCACTTGCATCCTCTAGAAGATAGGTGTTATTTTTGAACTTTTGCTTTATCCTGAAGGAACCTTCCCATCATCGAAGAAGCTTCTTATCTCTTCACCAAAGCATTGGGTACATAGAAGCTCCGCAGATTCAGGGCTTCGCTTGGTGCACATGAGATGGAGTTGAGCTCGAGGGGGAGTGTTGAGATATCGAGCTCATCTAGTGAGGCAGTGGACACTGATGACCCGCCTGGGGGATAGGCTCCGCACTTACACCACTGGCATGGTTGGTGAGATCATGGGTGATATGCGGCCAGTGGGATCCAAGAAGAAGGGTACACTCAATAGATCCAAGAGCTCAAGGATGCGCTTGTTACCTCGCCAACAAAAGATGGCTAGCCTCTTTGCAAGAACGGGTATACAACGACGACAGAATTTCAAGGTGTGCATTCGTCATCTCGCTGGGTATTTTATTCGAGTTTTTTTTAATTGATCTTGCTAATCAATCCGATCTGCCGCAAGCTCCGCAGGCAAATGATCGTATTCCATCGCCACCACCTCTCAATATTGTTGGCGTAGAGTTGCGCCCGGAGACGAACGAAGCGCTTGATCCGCCAGCATCACCGCCGCACATTACCGTCGGAGTCGATCAGCCTGTAGCACCCGCACGTGTTGCTGCTACGGGACTCCGCCAACGAATCCTCATCAATGAAAATTTTTGCTATCAGCTCGTCGGAGCTTGTTTTGGCGTCGCATTCGGTGGCGGCCTCCTGCAGTATAGCAGCCGACAGCTGTAGCAGATCATGCAGGCCGTTCAATGGCAGTTCTGCTGTGCATAGCTGCCGTCTCTTCTCTAGTGCATATGGTGCTTGGCACATGTATACAGGTTCGTCCTTACGATCTTATCAGAAGCGTCCTGTACGTGCTTCCCGTCGGGGTAGCCGTTGTTTGCATTTTCATGGCCCTCCTCTTTACAGGTAATTAAAGTTTAATATTTAAGACCTCGTGGGAAAAACAAAAGAGTTACATGTAAAAAGGAGTTCCTTGTTAAATATATTTCATATTTGGGGAAGGAGTAAAAGCAATATAACAAAAGAGTTACATGTAAAAAAGTATCTTGGTTGGGATAAGAATAGTCCCAGGAGACGGAGACGGAGGGTGGCGGCAATAATTTTTTTAATTACTTTGTTTTCATTATTATTATTTTTTTGTCCATATATATTATGGTTGTTTTAATGACTCTAAAGAACCGACACAATCAACGTGCGATTATTCCAGATTGTCCTCACAGGCATGGGCGAGACAGCAGTTAGCGGTGTGCCTCTCTACAGTCGTTCGATTCAGCAACTTCCTGACCTTATTGAATTTTTTTTAATTTATATTTAAAAATATAAATTTATATTTAAAAAATATTTTTTTAAATATTGATTTTTTTTAATTTATATTTAAAAAATATAAATTTCATCTCTTTTGACCCAAATGAGATCCGTCGGTTTAGTGAATAGAACCGACACAATCAGCGGGCGATTGACTATATGTATTCTGAATTATTAACCTATTTTTTCTTATTTATTATGTAGTGAAATGTCAAAAATGAAAAAAAGAGCAAGAGAATCAACGACTGGAAAATTCATAAATTCAACTATTGAAAGCCATGAAGTTTCAAGCATGGAACCTAAGAAAAATCGTGGAAGACCAAAGAAGTTATCTAATGAAGATGCAATGTTAGATCAATCTAATGTCAGCTTGAAAGTACTTGAGCTAAGTGTGACTATATCATTAGGTGGTAGTGACATTGATGAAGCATTACTAAATAATCTTCATGATTTTATCACTAAAGAATGCCTTGCTGGTAGTTGCTCATTGGAAAGAGCAGGCACAGTTTTCCATTTTCACTATCAAATGGTTATTAGAATTCATGCAAAGTCAATAATTGCAGTAAATAAGCTCATCAAAAAGTATCTTGGATGGGATAAGAATAATCCAATTGGTGGCATTGTAATGTGTGGAGCATTAAGACAGAAAAACATGCACACATTTCATGGTATGATAGGCTATTGTATGAAAGATATTGATAAGCCTCATTATAAAAATGTGTCACATAATATTAGTGCTGAAGATATTACAAAGGGAATAGAAATTTACATGCAATATGGTGTAGATGATTTGAAGAACAAAGTTTGTCTTACTCCAACAAATATTTTTGATAGAGCATTGATGTTTTGGAAGTTCTATTTAAAGCATCCTTTAGGCAATAATTTCTGCACCACCATTCATAAAATGATCAAGACAGGAAAGTACTACCCATCTTCTAATTGGATAACACCATATCAAGGAAGAGGAATGGAGCTTCAAAAAGTTGATGCTTTATGGAGGACAATGGTATACCCATCCAACACAACAATGAAAGAACAATGAAAGATATCTTTGACATTTTTATTAATAAACAAAATTTCGATGCTTCACATCCAAGATTAGATTGGTTCATGAATAGATGGAAAAGAAATGAGAATGAAGTTGACGATTTAAGGTATGCCTTTAATGAAGATGAAATAGTAGAGAATTTATATAAGACAAATAAGCAAACAATTGAAATAATGGAGGAAGAGCAAACACATAGACCGGGTAAAGAAATTGAGAAAGATAAAGACATTCCAATTGATATTGAAGTTGATGATAGTGACAATGAGGAGAACATCCACAAGCTAGAATATATTCCTTTATTCCCAAAAAAGAATATTGGTATTGTAATCACTTGAAATATCAATAAATGACATTTTTATTATGTTTTTCTCAAATATGAATCCATAGGAATTTTTGTCATGAAAAATAAAAAATATCTATGGTTTTCTTTTTGTTGTCCTCTTTTTAAAAGTAGAGTTATAATTTTTTCAGAATAGTAGAGTGAATAGTAGAGCTACAATATAGGATGTCATGGATGAAAAACGAGAACTGGGAAGCATTCACAAATAATATGCCTACGTAAGAATTTAAAAAAAACACATTAGCAGTGGTGGATTATTGCTGAACACATAATTATATATGCTAAAAAACGAGTTACTGCAGAAGCAATAATATATTTGGCGAATTTAAAACCCAAATGTGCCCCCTCGGGAGCCAAAAAAGAAACGTTTCCTGTGTTTTAACAGTCAACGCGAGGAAGGGCAAAACGTGATCATGTACCCCGTCGCATCCTTACACGTGAAAGTGCTGCTAGCGTCGTCGTAGGCGTAGCTATAGGCGTTGGGGCACGCTTGCTTGAAGATGCGGGAGTACGCGGTGGGCTTGCAGGTCTGCGGGCTGGCGAAGCTGCCCGTGCAGCAGTACTCCGGGGAGCCAATCGCCTCGCAAGCGCTCTTACACGCGACGATGTCGGCGCCGTGCTTCACTTGGAACTGAGGCGGGCAGATGGGGTTGAGATTCCGGGTACAGCCGGCTTCGGAGCAATTGCCGTTGCCCAGCATGGGAAGGACCGCCATCTGCAGATTGTAACCATCCACGAGGCTGACGTCGTAAAAGTCTAGTCCGGCGTAGCCGGAGAGCGTGATTTCAAAGATGGTTACGGGCGCGCTGCCTCCCCGCCCATCGCACTGCAGGCCGCCCCCCTACGCCGGAGAGCGTGATTTCAAAGATGGTTACGGGCGCGCTGCCTCCCCGCCCATCGCACTGCAGGCCGCCCCCCTCGCAGTTGCCTGTTGCGCAAGAACCATTGCTCTGGCGGCCGCCTTCTAACACGCGCCTGGTCCGGCCCCATATTCTGCCCGCCCACCCATTTGGAGCAGCGATCGTCTTCCTTGCTCCTAACCCCAGCTCGAACCCCCCCTCTCCGAGGGGTGCTTTCCCTGCGTTCGGCTGAGTAGCCGGCCATACCACTTGGTCGCAATTATTTATCAACGTGAACGAAACGGCAGAGACGTGCATGCTGCCTGTGCATGCAACCCACCACACCCACATAAATATCAGTGTTTGGGAGCCCCTACAACAACATTACAAACGCAGCTAATCCATATTAAAAGGTTACCGGGATCAAGCGAGGCGAAGAGGAGGACAACAGGGAGGAGCAGTAACGCCATGAATCAGAAGGACTCACCACAGGCGGTTCACCGCTCGGTTTTGAAGCGGCACTGCTTTGGTCCTACCTGCCAAATATAGGTGGCCGTGGCCGCTAGAGGCTCGTGAGACGTGCATGCTGCCTGTGCATGCAACCCACCACACCCACATAAATATCCGTGTTTGGGAACCCCTAAAACCACATTACAAACGCAGCTAATCCATGTTAAAAAGTTGCCGGGATCAAGCGAGGCGAAGAAGAGAGGAGTAACGCCATGACTCAAAAGGACTCACCACAGGTTGTCCACCGTTCGGCAAGCGGCAAAGCTGCTTTGGTCGAATATAGGTGGCCGTGGCCAGTAGATGCTCGTGAGTTTCCAACCTCCTTATCTTTCATGCTTTCCACATCGTTCATAACGTGTACTTTTTTTTTTCCCATATCAATCTTCAGTGGCACATGATAAGGTTTCACGATAATTGACCTTTTGCCATTTAAAATTTGATGTCCTAGTTGTTGGTAACAGGATGTGTTTTTTTTAAAAGAAAATGCACCAAGAGGAAAGGGAAGTTACATGAAATTCATCAGGGCTTTATTTAGGAAATCCATCGACACATTAGGAAATCCATCGACACGGTAGTAGGTCAAGGCACACACAAAAAAGAGAAGCCACAGAGAATTCGTGAAAGGGGATCCTTCAACCCCCTTGATTTCACATAAAATAAAAAGTGCAAAGCAATTGTAAGACCGAGGAGACATTTGAAATCATGTACGAGCCATGCCTCACCTAAGGCTTGAGTGGCACCTGAGGTTTCTAAATAATTAATCTTTTGCTATTTAAAATTGACCAATTTTTGTGATAATTGGCCATTTAAAATTTGACCTCCCACCTAATAGTTGGAAAATCAATTTCCAAGAAAATCACCATGCTCCACGCTATTGTAGTTGGTTATAACTGGATGAGTTTTTTTGGTAGAAAATGCACAGAGAGGAAAGGGAAGTTACAAGAAATTTGTGAGGGCTTGATCTAGGAAACCCATCGACACTCTAACACTCTAACACTCAAGGCAAGGAAAATTGGAGAAGCCACAAAGATTTTGTGAAAGGAGTCCTTGCAACCCCCTGATTTCGAGTTTAAAAAACAACGCAAGGCAAATTGTAAGGCTTAGAAGACATTCGAAATCATGCACGAGCCATGTCTCATCATCTAAGGCTTCATTGGCACTTGAGGTTTTGGGATAATTGACCTTAAATCATTTAAAATCAACGTTTCAAGATAATTGACCATTTAAAATTGAGCTTTCGAGATAATTAACCATTTACAATTTGATGTCCCATCTGATAGCTACAAAACTAATTTCCAAGGAAATCACCATCTTTCATGCTCTTGTAGCTAGTAATCGAATGGGTTTTGTTTTGTAGAAAATGCACCAAGAGGAAAGGGCAGGTACAAAAAAATTGCCAGGGCTTGATTTTGGAAATCCATCGGCATAGTAGCACATGAGGTGGTGGCAAGGATATGAAGGATAATCCACAAAGATATCATGAAAGGGGTCCTTGAAAGGGGTCCTTGAAACCCCCTGATCTTTTGCCACATGAGGTGGTGGCAAGGATATGAAGGATAATCCACAAAGATATCATGAAAGGGGTCCTTGAAACCCCCTGATCTTTTGCTATTTAAATTTACCAATTTTCATGATAATTGACCACTTAAAATTTTACCTCCCACATGATAGCTACAGAATCACTTTCCAAGAAAATCACCATGCTCCATGCTCTTGTAGTTGGTACCGGATGAGTTTTTTTGATAGAAAATGCACGGAGAGGAAAGGGAAGTTACAAGAAATTTGTGAGGGCTTGATCTAGGAAACCCATCGGCGCGTTAACACTCAAGGCAAGGAAAAAAGGAGAAGCCACAAAGATTTTGTGAAAGGAGTCCTTGAACCCCCCCCCCCCATTTTGCATTTAAAAAAAATGCAAGGCGAATTGTAAGGTTTAGGAGACATTCGGAATCATGTACAGGCCGTGTCTCATCTAAGGCTTGAGTGGCACCTAAGGTTTTGGGATAATTAACCTTAAATAATTTAAAATTGATGTTTGAACATAATTGACCATTTAAAATTGATCGTTTGGGATAATTTCCCTAATAGCTACAAAACCAATTTCCAAGGAAATCACTATGCTCCATGCTCTTGTAGCTAGTAATCAAATGGGTTTTGTTTTGTAGAAAATGCACCAAGAGGAAAGGGAAGGTACAAAAACATTTACAGGGCTTGATGCAGGAAATCCATTGGCATAGTAGCACATCATGTAGTAGTGACAAGGATATGAAGGATGATCCACAAAGATTTCATGAAAGGGGTCCTTGAAACCCCTTGATTTCGCATAATATAAAGAATGCAAGAAAAAGTTCTCAAATGTTTAAAGGCTTAAGGTACATTCAAAATCATGTACAAGCCATGTCTCACCTAAGTCTTGAGGGGCACCTGAGGTTTCCAGATTTTTGCCATTTAAAATTAACCCTCGAGATAATTGATCATTTAAAATTCGATGTCCCGCTAAATAGCTATAAAACCAATTTCCAAGAAAATTACCACGCACCATGCTCTTGTAGTTGGTAATCAGATAGGTTTTCTTTGTAGAAAATTCGCCAAGAGGAAACGGAAGTTACAATAAATTTACGAAGGCTTGATTTAGGAAATCCATCGGCATTGTAGTGGCTCAATGCAAGGACAGGAAGGAGAAGCCACAAAGATTTCATGAAAGGGGTCCTTGAAACCCCTAATTTTGTATAAAATAGATAATGCAAGGCAAAAGTTCTCTATTTGTAAGGCTTAGGAAACATTAAAAATCATATACGAGCGTGTCTCACCTAAGGATTGAGTGTCACTTTAGGTTTCAAGATAATTGACCTTTTTTTTAACCTCCCACCTAGTAATAGAAGAAAAACCAATTTCCAAGAAAATCACCATGCTCCATGCTTTTTAGTTGGGGTTTTTATTTTTTTATGTTTTTTGTAGACAATACACCGAGAGGAAAGGGGTCCTTAGAATCCCGTGATCTTTTGCTATTTAAAATTCACCAATTTTCGTGATAATTGACCATTTAAAATTTGACCTCCCACCTAATAGGTGCAAAATAAATTTCCAAGAAAATCAGCATACTCCATGGTCTTGTAGTTGGTAACCGGATAGTTTTTTTTGGTAGAAAATGCACGGAGAGGAAAGGGAAGTTACAAGAAATTTGTGATGCTTGGCTAGAAAATACCCGTCCATTGTTGAAACTCAGTTCTTTCTTAGAAGATGGGAATGTGATTCTACAACTCATTGTAAAGAGGAGCAAAAATGAAGTACACAAGAACAAAAAATAATGGTACAATAGGTAGGGAGTACACAAGTACTTAATGGTGATTAACACTCTTAAAAATTTTGGCCGTTTTTAATTTGATTGTTATAATTTAATTATATTTTTTATTAAAAAAATAAATTTAACAAAAATCTATATATATATATAGAAATTAGCATCCGTACATTTCTCTCCCTCATCTCTCTCCTATTTCTCTCGTCTCTCTCCTTCATCATGGTTTACAGGATGAACATCAAATAACATAGCCATCTAAAAAACTAGACAAATACATTAAAGAAGTTAGCACTATGAAGTAGTGTTAACATTATTACTACATCAAAGAAGTTGGTATTATGAAGTAGTGCCAACATTATTTCTACATCAAAGAAGTTGCATTATGAAGTAATGCCAACATTATTACAAAACTCAATACTTAGGAAACACACTCATAAGGTTCTATGAGACGAGCAACCATTGATTGGGCCATATTACTAATAATTAACTGCTCGTTCTCATCGTTAAAATGACTCTGTATATCCTCCAATAAGCAATTGCACTTGATATTGTGAGCTCAAACGTATCTATCGTTGCGAGGTTGTTCTCATTTCCTTTGATTATTTTCTTCAATTTCAATAATAAACTCCCTGAAATCTCTCTAGCTTGGTACAAGTCTGGATTGATTGAGTCATTCTTGTACATCTCATCAAGCGCCATATATCCTTGCAAGATGATACACTCCATGGTAAGCTACTCTAATGATGGTGTGGTCATGAAGCATTAAAAAACGCATAAGTGGATGTCTGCACATGCTGATGGAGAATAAAGAGAAATTCCACCTTGATTACTTTAGGGCTATAGGAAGTCGGCGTTTGCAACGCTGATGGAGAAAAAAGAGAAATTTGACCTAAAATATTTGCAGTGATACAAGAGGGGGGTGATAGGAGGAGAGGGTGCGTATGCATGCTTGGGAGAGAGGGCGCACGGGAGGAGGTGGAGGGGGCCCTTGGGAGAAGGAGGCACTTGAGGAGGGGGCGCTTGAGAGAGGTTTAGGGTGGAGGGGGTGCTTCAGGAGGGGGTGAGAGGAGGTGGAGTGGGCTGTGTGGCGTGCATGCCACTAGCCCCCTCCACTTGCGTGCATGCCACTAGCCCCCTCCACCTGCGTGCATGCCACTATAGCCATACGTGGCATGGTCGCCTAGCACACGGCCATGCCATGTATGTCTACCACTTGGGATGCCCATGATTGGCATCACATGTGGCTAACACGTGTAATTCCTGAGTATGCCATGTATGTCTACCACTTGGGATGCCCATGATTGGCATCACATGTGGCTAACACGTGTAATTCCTGAGTACGGGTATTACAGTACGGGCATTACACGTGGCCAAGTGTAGTGCGCAGTGCACGTGGCGTCACGTGCACTGCACACTACACATGGTGCCAGCAAATAGATGGCACCACCTGTGTTTCACAACCACATGTGGCACACCATAGCATACCACATGGTCTATCTAGTCCACGTGGCGAGCCACTAGCTCACCACATAGGCTAGCATTTCCATGTGGACACACCACATGGATTAAACAGTCCACATGGACTATTTAGTCCATGTGGCATCACCACGTAGACTCTATAGTCTACATGGCAAACCATGTGGCCACGCCACATTGGTTAAAGAGTCCACATGGCATGTTGAGTCCACTTAACTTGTTAGAGCATTCATTAGATCATTTATTCATCGTTTATAATATGTATTTGGTGTTGTGTAAATGAAGACTACCATCCCATTGTAGTGAACCCCTTGCACTTAGTTTTGAGCTCAAACATTGATCACCTCCATCTCGCGCTTATGGGAAAGCAAAAACACAAGTAGGATCTCTCATGTGTGTGAGTGACTCTCTCCATTCATTGTCATTATAGCATTTGCACTCCGCTTACATGCTTTGTTGTTCTAGGAATCTTGAAGTATTGCAACGATTCATGGGATCTCCGATGATGAGGTGGGGAAGCATGGACACCTTCGATAGCCTTAGAGGCGTGTGCTTGGTGTGGGCTGACTTTCCTATAGGTACATGTCTCCACAAGGGAACTTCAGTGGTTCCTTGATGGAATGTTTTTCGTGAGGCACTTGTGCAGTTAGCTTTTGTGCTTGCTGTAGAGTTCCTATAGGCCCATGGCACTATGGTGTGCACTCTCTGTGCGGAGCACCTAGGGATGGTAATGTGGGAGGTAGGAACTTGGAACTTCACATTGCGAAGAACTTTGTTCTTGGGCATCCCGCGGTATTTGTATCTCATGTCCAAAGATGGCCAAGAAGAGGTGAGTGAAGGATTCTTTAGTTTTTATCAAAGTGAAGCTCAATGATTCCCCTCCCTACGTGCTTTACTACTGTGTGCAAGTAGCTCTCTGATTTAGTCATCGCTATCTTCATGCACCCCAGTGAGAGTACGTCCACTCCTCCAAATTATGATAGGCGGAGGCGAGGTAGTTGTAGATTGTGGAAGGTTTCAGGTGGGTGATGATATCTTCTTGGAGCCGAAAGTGGAGGAGGAAACCTCCCCTTACCAGTTGGATATAGACGGGGATCCCATTCGATATACTCTTGAGCATAGAGAGCCTTTCACACAATGAGTAGTGAAATCATTATATAATCAATGTCTTAGACATTTTCGTCCATTTGTACATATGGAAATTGTGGGCTTCTACTATGGCTGGTGGTTACTCGAGACGTTCACTGGTCGCGGGGCGATGCAGTCCTAGATTGCTTTGCCTGTACTAGGTCCATGGCTAAAGCATGCAAGACACTGTAACGACATTGCATCAACATGGAGAGCGATAAGGTGTGTCTTAGTTTATGTCTGCGATCACTTATTGCTATGCACGATGATTTGGGTAACCAATTTTTCAGATGTGAGGTTAATGAGATTGTTCGATGAGAGCAGCAACTGGATGTGGAGGCACCATATCCTCTAGTCCTCCTGGTACCCATGAGCCCAACACAGTTTAGTGCTTTTTCATGGCCACTTGGTGTTCCAATGGAGCCCAAATATCGACATGTCATACCACATACATCCCCCGTAGGTTCATTTGTAGTTCCCTCACGGTGGGCACCATGGCCTGATCTTGTAAGGCCACTTTTTCCACTCGCACTTGCACCATTTGGTAGAGGTCCCTATCCCATACCACCTCCCTTCTTCCACTGGGGAGTGCAGCGTTCATACTGATGTATTTTAGTAGCTTGTAATGCCCAGAATATATTGATTTTAGACATTATTGTTGTTCACTCATATTATGACAATGGCTTTGTTTTTTGCTTTTTCCATGGCATAGATTTTTGAGAGAGATGATGCAATTGGAGTCAAATCTCAACAACACGAGAGAGAGAGAGAGAGAGAGAGAGAGAGAGTGAAAGAGATAAAGAGTGTATGATTGATACATTAAAATTGTGCTTAATGTATATGTTTCTTATGCTTAAAATAAGAATTCTAGTTCTCAAAAAAGTAAATTTTTATTCCTTTTAAATTTACAAAAATAGTAGAGATTGCCATGTTCCACACTCTTCTTCTAGTAGACACATCCCATACCACTCTCCC
Organism: Cibotium barometz; assembly: GCF_041138505.1. Taxonomy (NCBI): domain Eukaryota; kingdom Viridiplantae; phylum Streptophyta; class Polypodiopsida; order Cyatheales; family Cibotiaceae; genus Cibotium; species Cibotium barometz. The sequence continues at coordinate 50,165,184 of NC_141076.1, forward strand.
CTTATATCTTCATATTGTAATAGAGTCCTTGTTGTGAACTCTATGGTTATGGCTTCATCTAGTAATCCCTCTAATACTACTATGTTTGCAACCATGCTAAGTAAAGCTCTTCAATCTTTTATGCAACTCAAAGAAAAGGAACCCAGATCAGATGCCTTTTTGGAGGCATGGACAACAATGTCTGAAGTAAATGAGCTCTACAAGAAGCGTAAAACATGCCAAGCAGTAGACCTTGCAGATAAGAACATGCTAGAGGTGAAAGCAGCTTCAGCCACCATTAGGATATGGAGAGCTTTTGGCATCATTGAAGAGGCAAAGGAGGATCCTCTAAGAGTTGAAGTTGCCACCTTCATTCGCAAGTTGCCACCTTTATTCGCAAGTTGCCACCTTTATTCGCAAGTTAGGGTATATGGAAAAGGCAAAGATGATAGTTGAGGCCCAAAATGCTTTCATATGCTGTCTTTGTAAATAAGTACAAATGATCATGTCATATTGTAGAGGTGTTTGCCATTAATGATGTGAACTTGTAAGTTTGCTAGGGAATATAAAATGAAAGTTATATGGTGACTTTGTAAACGAGTTGCAATGGTAGTTGTAACTTGATATGCATTGATAGTTGTAAATGAGTTTCAATGTGTATAGTGCACTTGTATCCATCCACTCATCTCCTCTACTGCCACCGAGTTGCAATGTGCGAGACAATAGAGACAAGGAAGTGTAGAGAGAGAAACTACTCACCTAAACACAAAAAAGTGCTCGCCAAAAAAATATACCCAGGATTAGGCTATCATGGTTTATTTCTCTCCATGTATTTATGGCATGTTTTTGAGAAGCAAACATGAAGACGACAAAAGCAATGTGGATGTCTACACATATATCTGAGTTTGACTTGGATAATGCAATCAGAGCAGAATGGAAAGTGAATGAAGTCATCCATAGGGGTGATATTATAAAATGTAATGCTTGCATTGAATCTGTGGTAATGGCATACAGCATCTCTCGACAAACCTTGTACATCAGCTTAGAGTACAGATGATGGGAAAAGAGTAAAGGGATGCCATTGGATTCAGAGGAAATATTTGTGCAGTATGACCTAACGATCAACTTGAGTGATGATGACAACAGAGTTGTCCCTATAAATGCAAAATGGACATTGAGGGATGTGCGCATGTCCTTGAAATTTCTATTAAATGCCATACCATTGGACTTCAAATTTAAGGTAGATGGTGTTATGGTGGGAAGAAGATCTGAGAATACTTTTAGTTGCATGAAATGTCTCTCGTGTGTAATCTTGAAGTTTTCTTAATACAATTTAATTTTGCACCCATCTATTAACATTTTGTATAATAGACATTCAACATTATTAAGACAAGATGACCAATGTTAAACGAGAAACTAAACTCAATATTAATTTCATATATTTATTTATTACAATGGTATCTATACAAATTGTTTGGTTACAAAGCATGAGAACTTTCTACTCTTGCTTTGGCTAGTCGTCGCGATCTCCATAGAAGCTTTCGCATCTTGCGATTCTTTGGTCCGCCGGGACTTCGACTGCTTGGACGTAGTTTTCTTTGATTGTTTCTTTTTTTGAGAAGCCTTTTCCTTATTCTTTGTGTTTGTCATTTTCTTGGAGTAGAATTTCAATGGAGATACTATGGAAAGTTCTTTCTTTTTCAATGGCTTCTTTGTAGGGCTAGGTGGGATTGATGATGGTGGTGAATCTGGATCTGCGGCATGATCTACACAATTTTCGAGCATTAATCTAATTGACTTTGCTCTCACCAACCATATGTATGTGTCTGTGTAACATGAAGTTGTAAACTGTAAAAAATTATGATATAATGCTTAGTAAACATTAATATGATATGCAAGTTTAAGATAAATTTATAAGTTTTTTACTACTTTCTTTGATGTCTGTTGAAAATACTTACAGCTACTCTTTTTGATGTGTGTACTGGAAATTTTGATTGCATGTATCTCCATGTATTTATGATCACTCTCCATTCACATGAGCTTCCATCACTTTGAAATCGAACCTAAAGCAATGATAGTTATTGTTAAAACTCTTGAAAAAATCTCTATTAGAAACTTTGAAGTTATTGATACTCTGATAACATATAGGTAAAATGAAAAATTGATGTGGAGTTTTATTGTTGAGGAGTACTGGAGGATAAGTGGTTTCTAATGTGCTTATTATACGCTTAGATGTCCTGCAAAATAATAAATCACATAGATTATTCAATTTAATACAATATGAATGAATACAATATACGATATGAATAATTAAACACAATGACCATTTAAATTAAGGATTTTAGTTTTTCTTCTCCATGCATACCAAGCACGGAATTTAAGAAACATGTATTTCTTTTCTTGAGATCAATTATAAATACACTCCAATGGCTCCTACACAACAGAAAAAGAAGCAAATGATCATTGCCAGAGAAGCATAAAAAGAAGCGGCTAAAACTAAACAAGACATATATTAAAAAGAGAATACTTCTCATTACAAGGCACAATTACATACTACACCTTTTCAAAGTCACATCTTCTCAACCATTCTTTAAGCCTATTAAAATTGGTGCTTGCTTCTCTTACATAAATAGAGACTATAGGGTCTAACAATAAAAAGAAAATAGTAGGCCTCTGGAGGTAGGGTGGCCAAAAGAAGCCTACAAAAAAACAAATCACTAGATAAATTAGTTTCTTATTGTTATAAAAGACTATAATAATAAAATCTTCAAAAAAGATAGCTTACTTGAGAGATATCAAGACTACTACATCATTTGTTTCTCGATTTCTCTCTCCCGGCATATACGTATCTAAAGGTAATATATCAAGATACTCTGAACCATCAACAAAAATTTTCCCTGAATAACAACTTGTCTAGGTACCTTATATTAAAATATTGAATATTTTTTTCATCAAGATCTATTAGCTCATCCTCCATTATTCTTTCTTCCTCAATTCTCCTTTCTTCCTCGGAAGAAATCTTTTCTTTGCTCTTCTCAGCCTTTTGCTTGATGTGTAGTTCTAGTATCCCTTTCATGCGTAATGTCTTCAATCTTAATTCCTAGATCCTTGGGTTTCCTAGCTAGAGGCACATTCAAGATATTAATTGGCTTAGAGTCACTCAATGGTATATGATGCAATAGCTTTTCAAATCTGTATCTTATAAGCCTGTAGGTGTGCATATCCTTGTCCACCATAAGAGTGACCCTATCAGCATGGAACAGCAGCCCTATGGGCCTATCAAACATCATATAAGGTAGCGATGGGTTACACTCCCTTCCATCTAGCTCATGGTGTGGAAGAAGTTTTATGCCTATGTAATACCTAGTCCCAAGCTTAAGGATCGTTGTACAAGAGTGGCTAACGGAGAATGCATTAACCGAAAGACTAACTGATTTAGAAAATCTTGATGAGACCAAACTGATAGCATCACATGGACTCATGGTTGAAAAATTACGAAGGAAACACTGGTTCAACAAAAACCTTAAGAAAAAAGAACTTGAAACCGGGGACCTTGTCCTCATGTATGATGAAGGTAGCACCAGAAAAAAGAAACTTAAATACTCAGGCCTGGGACCCTTCTGAGTATCGCAAATCACACCTTAGGGGTGTGTCTGAATTGAGACAATTGACAACGTCCAAATGGAGGGTTATGTCAATGGAAGTAAATTAAAAAACTATTTTGGACCATTGACCCAAGAGATGCTCCTACAGGAATATCTTTTGAAACAACAAAAATAGCTTGCAAAAGAGAAGATACAACAAGCACAAGAAGAGGCTATGGCTAGAGAAATCAAAGCCAAACAATTACTGAATAAAAGACTGCTACATGTCAACATGGCTTCTATGACCCTTTTGGACGAAGCGGAACTAAACATCAAACTAGCACGACTTAAGGTGGGACTTACTTTAGCTAAAGGCCATGCAACAAGCATTGGATTAATAGATATGGGGTCAAGTCATGACTTGATCTCATATGAAACATGGGTAGCATTAGGTAAACCACACCTTGAAACCACTGATACGCAAGTTCGTAGCATTTACTTGATAGCCACAAAAGCCGAGGGATTTTTTAATGTTAACATTTTCATCAAAAATAATCCCTTGGTCAGAAAGGTGTTTGTAATGCTTGCAAGTTCCATGGAGGAAGAGGTGATGCTAGGAAGATTTTTGATCTGTGCTAATAAATGCAACATCCAGTGAGAAAGAACAAACATTATTAATAAGCACAGGCAAGAAGGTCATGTCCATACCCTTATATGGAACTCAACAAATAGAGGAAAGCACATCATGACTAATGAGCAAACAACAAGTGCAATGGGAACACCCCAGAGGATAGGACTAGCAACCGTTCTGTGACGCTTACCCACACAATGCCCTACATCTAAGGGTACACAGAAGTGGCTTCCCAAGAATCAACTAACAGATCAACCAAACAAGATGAACACCATAAAGGATATAACGAGGCCAAGAAGTGCCTATAGACAATTCAAAAGTTAGACTACTTTATGGACTCAAACCAAGTGGCATGACTCTAATAATCCAAAGAGTCCTCAAGGAGCACGTGAGCAATGGGTTCGAAAGGATCTACTGCAAGTACAAGGGTACTACCAAGGCAATGCAACAATATGGGTACGCAAAACAAACTCAGGGCCAATATCACAAACGGATCAAGTCATCAAAAAGAGGGTGGTAAAAGTGTGCAACATCTACTTCCAAGCCATGCTAGCCCCACACCAACCCTTGTATGGAGGAAAAAACAAACTTAGCCAAATGGGTTGGAAACTCCCAAAGCCACAAAAGCACCCACTTTGGCTACAAAACTGAGTAGGGAATTTAACGGTAAAGACAAAGGAGTCCAAAAAGGAGATGCAGATAGAAGCCCTCAACAACCAGACACAGCCAAAAAATTATTCAGTTCGGTGGAAGGAACAATAAAAAACTCCCACATGGAACTAAAACGACTGCATCAGAAAATGCCCAAAAGTGTCCAGGTGACCCCTTGGTTCTCATGGCGATAAACAAAAGGTATCCACTGAGTGCATAAATGGGTACAAGGCAAGCAATGCATCATTCACTCATCATGTGCATGTTTGACCATTTGAGCACCAAATTTTGATCTTATGCATCATCATGATGAGAAAATTTTGATCTTATGCATTTCACGTGAAACAACAAGAAAAAGCGGTTCATGACGTGAACCCCATTACAGCCATTCACATCGTGAACCACCATATAGAGTTTCAGGCTGTGAACAAGTTCAAAACATTTGACGTTGTGAAATGATAATTTTTTGATAGCCAATCACACAACGCCACGTGGCATTCTTCATTAAGAGAGCCACCTTGTCTGACGGCTGCATTATAAAATAGTTTTTCTTTTCCTTTTTTGTCATTTCGCATCGAGTGTTTGTGTGATTGTCGCCTTCGCTTCCTTGTGCATCATCCAAGCTCACCATCCTCCTCTGACAATTTTCGGGGCTAATCTTTCGAGGTGGGAGCTTGATACTCATTTTTTCTTTTCATTTCTTTTTTCTTTTTTCTTTGTTTTGGTTGTTGTTTTGGTTTCCATTTTGTGTTTGTCTAAACACAGTGAGTCTTGGCATAAATACTCTGGTTGTTTCACTAAATTCAATCTAAACACAGTGAGCCTTGGCATAAATACTCTGGTTGTTTCACTAAATTCAATCACAAAAATTTATAAAATATTGGTGTCCCCACATACACCACATCATATGATTGGAGATACTCTCACAATTTGTCTACACTCTCATGGAAGGATGTCTGCACTTTCACGCCTGTACGTTTCACGTTAACAGTCTCACGCTTATGCGTTTCATGCCAGAGCGTTTCACGATTAACAGTCTCATGCCTGTGCATTTCACACGAGAGCGTTTCACGTGAGAGCATTTCACACGATTAACAGTCTCACGCCTATGCGTTTCACGATTAATAGTCTCACGCCTGTGCGTTTCACGGCAATTAACAGTCTCACGCCAGTGCGTTTCATGCCTGTGCGTTTCATGACTAACAGTTTCACGCCAGTGCGTTTCACAGAATAGTTCTTGCAACTTCATGGCCTCACCTTTCACGGCCTATTAACCAACTAATGGATTGCTCATACACAGGGTGGGTCTCAACAGAATCGCCAGAATACATGAAGAGAAGGAAGAAGATTGGGCCTTCTATTTACATAAAGAGATGGAAAACTATTTGAAGGCCCACTAGTCCAAAATATCTAACCCTTACCTCCTCACACAAGTGCTCAATCATGTCGCCAAAAGACCTCTCAAGGAGCCTGAACAGGAAGAACACACGTTCATGTTAGTGTTTCCAAGTTTGGGAGGTGAAGGGCTATAGAGGCAGTGGTTCTTTTTTCTTTTTTTCACCTCACACCAATGAAGTGGGCAAGAGCTTGCATACTCACTAGCCTTCTCTGTGCACCCAGAGGCCTGCAGCCCTTCGCCAACCCTGTGCGTCTGCCAGCACTTCTTACAGAGAACCTTTTTATACAAGATGGCCAACTCCACTTATTTTCCACGCCGTGGTCTGCAGAATCCCCCCACCCAGGTGACCTCACGTACAAGGCGGCAACCAGCCCTCACACCTTTTCGCCTGTCTGTAGAGCTGCTTCCCAGTGGTCTTCTTCTCTAGGCGGCCACCACGCTTTTTTAGTCCCCCAGAGACTTGCTCCAAACGGCAACCCCCCTTCCATGCCTTCGCCAACTTTCTTGAACATCTGCTGGCAGTGAATAAGGCCTCCACGTAGCTATTCTAAGTTGGCCACATTGATATTATATATTTTTTATTTGGTCTAAAGTCTCAATAATGGCCACCAATGCCCTTTCATCACCTTGTGCCTCAAGTTCATGTGCAGTATCTGCGACCTTCCAAAACAATGCAAGAGCTATCCACACGTCTTCAGCTACATCATAATTACCAAACACATCAATTACAGTCGGTGCCCTGCATTTAGTAACCACCCGTACACCATACTGCTGTAATAAAAAACTTCCAAATCTCCAGCATCTGCTCCAAAAAAACAACACGCGTGTACCAACTCACTGCAAAACCATTCACTCTATACATTTGCCAGGGCATTCAGGGCAAAGTTTATTCGCAAACCACACATCCCATATGTACACAGACCCAAAACACCTTTCAGATTTTTGCCTGACAATTGGCAATGAGTTATTCATGGATAGACTCTCTCTATAAGCTTACGGATTAGTAGATGCACGCTTATGGGTTTGCAGGCATTACGGAAAGCTAAGATTTAATCAATGTTTGAATGGGATTAAGAGATTGCTATGCATTGCTTGTTCTCTTGTTTAGTGTAGTGGATTTAAGGGATTGAGAGATTGATTGAGGTGTTGAATGGTTGAATCGTCAAATGGTGGTTTGCGTATGTGAACTCTCCCTCATGGGATAAGCCTTCATGCACTAATCGGGTCGAGTCCTCGGATGGACATTGTGTTTCTTAACACATTTGTTGATCGGTAGTACTCTATGAGTACTATATTGCACGGTAGAGAGAACCGCTTTACAATGGCGCCACTGTTGGGAAACGAGTGCCTACATTAGTTGAGCAACGTACACACACTACCACTCCTTATTAAATCGATTGCAAAACTGTTGGATAGGAGAGCGGGCTTTGGGACAAATTTTGGTACTTATTTAAGACTAATCTGCTGTAAAATTCTCTTTATTTGTCTTGTAATTTGAGTGCGATTGGCTGGCTACACTTCTCACTTGAGGTCAGGACAAGGATTCAACACACGGGAAGGATTGGAGGTAGGTGCTAAACCTGCAAATTTCAATTTGTGTGCGAAAAAGAGAGGCCTGTTTTTGCATTTCTGTCATTCTGTTTAAGGAAAATTTTTACAGTTTCAATTTTTTGCATGTTCGTTTTATTTTCTGTTCTTAGCTTAGTTTAGATTTCTGCATCATTAATTTTGTGTATTTTAGTTCTTTGTTAAACCTGCACCTGTAGAGAAACTAAAAATCTGCACACACATGAAGATTGAACATATCGAATTTGCTGCACATGCATTTAGTTCATTGCACATGCATTGAATTCGCTGCAAATCTCATAGCTGTACACGCATTTAGTTCACTGCACACGCATTGAATTCGCTGCAAATCTCACAGCTGTACAGGCATTTAGTTCACTGCACACGCACTTCAAAAAAATAATAATAAAAGAAGGCGGTTATGTGTGAACAGCACACCGCACGGAGAGACCCACACACTGCACCATAAAGACCGCCACCGCACCGGATAAGGGGGTGAAAAAAATAAAAAATAAAAAATCATTTTCTGTCGCAAAAATTTGGGAGGTTATCTAACTTTTCAAGAGGAGTTAGACGACACCCATCGTCGAAATTTCGGTCCCGGACCCATTTTCCCATAGTAACTCAGTATGGGAAACTGGTAAATTTTAGGCGATTTTCGATTCGAAAAAATACGCCATTTTTTTGGCCTAATGTGTTCGAGGGGGTTCAAAATGGGTTCTGGCAAAGTTTGAGCCAACTTGAAAATTTTTGGATTTTTTTGAAAAAAAAATTATTTAAAAAAAACCTTAAAATTTGACCTTATGCACTTGTGGTCGGGACGTCATATAGACACTGCCAGAGGGCCTAGGGCACCTTCTAGAGTACCTACGTAGGAAAGTGGAACCCAATCGGTAGGAAATTTGGTAGATATTGCTGAAACCTTTTCTGAATCCCAATCTGATACCCTTTCCAGGACAACTAGCTCATTGTCTATGGACAATCTAGGGCCGTCAAATAGTCATCCCTTAGCCCCAAATAGGACACCCACAAGATCTTTTAATCCATTTGAAGCCGATACCATGGGGTTACCACTCAATGTGAGACTTTAATATGTCTACACGAATGCTCAAGGAGCTGAGATTTTTAGGGATCCACAACAACGGTATCTCGTTTTAAGATCGCAGACTTTTTCTCAGAGCTTGATAGAGCACCTCTAGTCAATGACCAGGGTAACATGTACATGGGTGGAGATGGTGTTTGCTACGAAGTCACTTATCGTCCAGAGAATGTGGACAAAATAGGGGAGCTCTCTAAAAGTGAGTTCTTAGACTTATCAAAGCCTTCCAGAGCAAGGGAGTCTAGAGATGATTGACTCATTGAGCCGGACATGCCTGGACCATCCAATGTCCAGTCCTTAAAGCCATCCATAGATGATTTACTTTTTGTAGATCTAAATTTGGAAAGGGACAGGAAAGGCAAGAGTAAAATGGATCAGGGGGTTGAGAACCAATGGGAGTTTGTACGACAAATTCCAGTGACAAAGGTCTTTCAGGATGACCCACTTCAAGAGGTCTATAAGGACTCTTTAGAAGGATATTATGCCACAACTAGATCGCCAGAGCTAGATCTTCCTCTAGCACTTGTGGTGGTAGTCGAGAAGCTTGTAGGATACAAGAACCGAATCGTTGATAAATGGGCCAATGAATACCGAACCTTAGATTGGAAGGAAATTCGTGAGCTCACGTGGAGAGGACAACCATTATTCATGGAAGTGTTCTCAACAACTAATACAGCTAAACCAGGAGAGACAGCCTTTCTTGGAGAAACTGTTGCTCCTCCCCTAAGAGAGTTCACTAGAGAGGGACCCTCAACATCAAAGTGGACCATTGCAAGTAGCCCAACTCTAGCACCAAGATATTATCCTACACCAAAAGTGCGACCACAGATCACACCACAACAACGTTTCTCTCAGTAGGGGCGCCAACTCGGCCTCCCATAAATGCACCTCCTAAAATGCGGGTAACAAGATCTTTGGAGGGGGTTGGTGAGGCAGGTAATAGGGGACCCACACCAATTTGGGATGCATGTGGACCATCTTACCAAAGAGAGGAACAGTTCCCACTGAGAGTGAGAGGCCGTAGGCCCTATGATGAGTATTCAAGACAAGTAAGGCCATCAACTCTTCAGAAACTGGTAAAGAAGTACGAAGGGTCGGGAGATCCATATGACCATGTAGCAGCATTTAGGCAAGCAGTTCAAGCTGAGGAAGTGACTGACAAGCATACGCAAATTGAAGGATTTGGGCTCACTCTTGAGGGAAAGGCCCTTGCTTGGTTTCAGGCACTAGAGGCTTCAGACAAATCTTCTTTACGAGTTTTGGAAGAGAGATTCATTGCTGCTTTTTCCTTGATGGGGATTCAGCATGACACAGTAGCAAACATCTACTCTTTCAAGCAAGGTGAGACTGAGAGTGTTAGAGACTGTGTAAATAGGATGAAGCAGTACATTAATCGTTGCCCAGAAGATGAGAAGCCCACCCAGAGTCGATTAATTTCTCTCTTCTTAAAAGGACTCAAAAATTCAACACTGCATACACATCTCTATGCAAAGAAGCATACAAATTTCAATGAGTGTTGCCATGATGCTATGGATTTCACAGATAACTTCAAATTCCAAGATGGTTCTGGCCCTGAGGTGCAACCTAGGGATCAGTGGGGTGATGACCAAAGTTCAGGGTCTAGCGCACTAGTAAATCCAGACCACATAGCTAACCTAGTACTAAGGAGATTGGGACAAACCTATCGCCCACCCATGCAGCCACAACAACAGCAGCAGCGAATGAGGAGTGTACTACCTACAGGTCCTCATCTTTGTGGAGCATGTGGCGGTAACCATAAAACCGAAGAATGTAATACCTTTTCTCCTCTAGTCACAAACCAACCCACGAAGAAGTGGTGCCAGGCCTGTGCTTGGAACTTTACCCACACCACACAGGAATGTACTCACATTGCAAGAATGAGACAGGAGCGTGAGAAGAAAAGGGGTGCAGTGGCTCCACAAATGCATCAACAGTATATTAATTTTGAACGTAAGCCACCGATGGCACAAAAGAAAGCACGACCTGTACTTCGAGCTCAACCTCCTACTCCTGGGATTGCTCCTGTGAGGGTTGTTGACTACGACAATTCAAATATGTGTAGAGACTTGGTAAACCCAGGCTATGTGGAGGAGGAATATGCATCATATTCATCCAAGGAAAATCTCTTTGAAAGTCTCGCATATCCAAGCCAAGCACTGGTGGAGGCTCAACCAGGGGAACAAAATTATTTGATGTTGCTAGGCAGCTACCAACCTAGGACTCCAGGCCCCTCAGGTCAATGGCAGCAAAGGAAAGTAGAAGCCAAACTAATGGGCCCCTGTTATGAGTGCGGAGAACCCCATTGGGCTCGTGATTGTCCACATCGCCCAAGGCAAGCAGCTCGATCCAATACAACAGTATCACAGTTTTTACCAATTGAAAGATATTGTCTAGGGTGTTGTGTAGAACACTTTCCAAAGGATTGTCTGCTGAAACCACATGAGGAAGGCACCTCTCAACCAAAGGTCTCACTCAACTTTGTAGGGGCAGTTCCATCGCCACCATTAGAGAATGAGGATGTCGTGCCACTTAGAGTCATGACTAGATCACAGACACGAAATGCCAAAATGCAGATTGATGAGACACCTCGAACTAGGGATGCAAAGGCAAATCTAGTGGACAAGACCCTACATTCCAATAGAAAAAGGACCACAGGAGGAAAAAGAACTGCAACAAGCGAACTAAGAGTGCATCCACTAGTTCTCAAGAAGTCTCTAAACAAAACATGAGGGATCAAGCTTTTACATCCCAAGAAGTGCATGAGGAGCATCAACCTCAACTTGGGCCTAGTGCTAAACAAGATGAGGCTAGTATAACCTGGGGGTTCTGTTTTTGTGGATAAGGTGAACGAGACTCTAGATGCCATCATTGATGCTCATAGAAGTCGCATTGTAGCTTTATCTGAGCTACCCAAGAAGCTTCAAGAATACCCAAACCCTCATGAGGAGAAGATCAATGTAGCTGTACATCAGCAACTCATTAGGGAAGCTCAATCAATACTTGAGGGTCCACCTCCACCTATCCCTCGGGGCCCAACCTCTCTTAAGCCAACATTAGAAACCATACCAGAAGTGTCATCAAGTTGGGAAATGAAAAGTGAGCTGATCTCACAAGCTCATAGCAAAAAGTCTGCACCAATTGACACCCCATTGAAAGAAGGCATTTTGCCGCCACCTAGTCTTGCCTTCCCCTTCCCATGCAATGATGAAGTCATTGATGCTAACGAGGACATGGCAAATGAGATGTGGGCAGCAGTTCATGAGAAAGTTAATGAGAATATGTCCTCTATTATGTCACCTCCATTCTCTGAGGTGGATTTTACAAGGGGCACATAAAACAACTTTAGACACCCAAGTATCTAGGAGGAAGTTCAAACAATTGTTTCTCCTAGAAGTAAGCATACAATGAAAACCTTACCATCTTATTTGGGAGAATATGAGAACTATTCTCAAACCTTGAGGATACCCTCCATGCATAGAAGGTTGACAAAGGAGATGGATATGGGTATCGTGCAAGCTATTTTGTCAGCACCAGTGGCTTGTACTGTGACGTGAAAAATTGATATCTTTCATTGTCAATTTTGTGCATATTTTGATGGTTTCTCAATGGTAATAAAGTGGAAGCTTGTCCAAGAAGATTGCGGCGTCCACAATGGAATAACGGCGTGGTGATGCGGCGGCTTGGCGGCTACCCCGATAACAGCATTCTATCTTCAAATATAATGATGTTACTTGATTTAGGGTGCACACATTGTAAATGCCACAAGTATGCTTGATAAATACTTTGGTATGGTAGATAGGCTAGTGATGTGGAAAATAAAAGTGGGCCTTCATGCTCACTTGGATTTTAATTGTATTATTAATATGGTATTCACCATAAGGCAACAAGTTGGGGAGTGTGGAAGGCATGTGGAGGAGTGTGTGTAGGTGCATAATTGGGAAAGATTCTTCTAGAATGCCTACATGGAAGAGGAGAATTCCACCATGTGTAAGTGGGATCTCCACCTACACGCCACTTAGGCTTGGCTATTATCTCATCACACTCTCAAAGTCAAAAAGTCTTCAATTTAATAATCAATAGATGACTTAGCCTAAGAGGACAATTGATGGTGACATCTACCCTTATGTCACTGAAGGGTTGAAGATTTTTATGTTGTAATTTGTAACAATGGAAGAGGGGGTGATTCTCCACCTATAAAAGGAGCCCTCCTCTCCCTTTCAAATCAAGGAATGAGTCTCCTCAATTGAGCATTTTGTGTCATTGCCATTCTCTTATCTTTCAAACCCTTATTCAAATACTTTCTTTACATGTGAATGTCTCATTTAGCATTAGCTTCTCATGCTTAACCCAATTTTGGACCTCTTTGACGATTCATGATAAGTGGGATAAGGAGTTATTATCTTGGCGGGCCTGTGACTTCTCAAGGTAGCCCTTGCCTTATTGCCGCCCTCCTTTGGAGGTACCAATGGTTTTAGCGGTAATGAGCATGTGGAAAGACTTTGGGGACCATAGGTAAATCTTTACGATTGTCTGCTGAGCAATGTTAACCCTTACCCTCTAGCTTGAATCATGAAGGAGATGAAAGGCAAGAGGCTATGTGAAAATTGAGGTTTCATGCAAAGAGAGAGAAGTGCAGTTTTTGTGGTCCAATACCCAAATTTCAACCGTCATCACTCGGGTATTGTTTTCTAAAATTGATCATATGGCTAGGAAGCTCTTTCTATGCTCTTTCCACTCATGTAACTAATTTCTTAATCCCTTACTTCATTGATGATTAGAATTTCTCCCAAAGTTGCTAATTTTTAGGCAAATTTTGGCAGTTTTATAGTCTTGTAGTAAAATGCTCATAACTTTTCGCTCGGTTGTCCGTTTTTGAAAGTTTTTATATGGGCGCGAAGCTCTCTTCAAGCTCTACGTATCAATTTAATCCTCTCTTGGACAGCCTATATGGACTTAAAACTGCAATTCTCTGTGTATCTCTGTTTTTATAGAATTTTGGCAGTTTTATAGCCTTGTAGTAAAATGCTCATAACTTTTCACTCGGTTGCCCATTTTTGAAAGTTTTTATATAGACGCAAATCTCTCTTCAAGCTCTACGCATCTATATAATCCTCTCTTACACAGCTTTTTTGGATTTAAAACTGCAATTCCCTGTGTATCTCTATTTTTGTAGACTTTTGGCCATTATTTCTTCTTAATCATGATCAATTCCTCCTAATCTCTTATCAAAAGGCAAACCCCATGTGTCTTATCCTCTTGTAAGTGATTGCTATATTTATTTTCTTTAATATGTTCCGTCCAAATCGCCCAATTCGAACGGATGAACCTTACCATATGTTTCCATTCACATAATCCTGAGTCGGAAGACTTTCTTCCAACAAAGAATCGCCCTCTTGTTTGGAGCTGCAAGACTGGCAGAAATTCTTACTTCTCCGAAGCCTTTCATCTTTCCTTCCATGAATTATGATCTCACCTTTGATGTGTATATCTTTATCTTAACCTAGGGAGAGAAAGGGAGGTGAGGAGGCTGTGAGGTTTCATTCAAATGTGTTTTTGATTCTAAGAAGTGACCGAAGTCCAAACCCCAACTTCGTGTCACATCTTTTGGTGGAGGCGGCGGGCAGGTTTTACTTAGAATTATTCTATTTTAACCTCAAGGTCCTGCATGATTAAAGGAAAGTTGTTTTGAAATAAGTAAATTTCCCTTGTCACTACTCATCTTTTGGATTCCATCTCAGAAGGAGAGGTGGAGGGAGTTGCATTTGGTCTTTCCATGGGAAGGGATCGAGGGGATGCTGAAGACAATGGAGCCTTGGAAGGGGAAGGTTCTTCAACCATGTGCAAGAAAGGAGATGTGGACCTCACTAGTCTTCACCAACAGAATGAACTTCTTCTTGATGAGTCCATAGCAGGTACTGAAAGGGAGAATTACTTAAAAATGTTGGATGGATTTCCTAACCTTTTTGCAAACAACTACTCACAAGTACGCCAAGTTACCCTAGTAGAGCACAAGATTGATCTCAAGCCCCAAAGTAAGCCAGTGGTGCAGCGGCTAAGGCGTTTGGGAGTAGTGCAAGCAGAGGTACTTAAGAAGGAGGTAACTAATTTGCTGGAAGTTGGATTTATTTTTCCAGTAGAGAATTCAGAGTGGATTTCCCCAGTTGTAGTCACTCCCAAAAAGGGTGGAAAATGGCGTGTGTGTGTGGACTTTCACCCTTTGAATGCATGCACAAAGAGGGATTATTATCCACTACCCTTTCAGGATGAGATTTTGGATCAAGTTGCAGGTCATGAGCTGTATTCAGTGTGTGATGGATACTCTGGATACTTTCAAATCTGGATTTGTGAAGAAGATCAAAGGAAAACCTCATTTATCACCCCTTGGGGAGTGTATGCCTATAGGGTGATGCCATTTGGCTCGACCAATGCACCAGCGACTTTTCAACGCTTCATGAGTCAGGTATTTGCACCCTACTTTGGGAAAGTTTATAAGGGTCTTTCTGGATGATTTTTGCATTTATTCAAGCCGCATGGATCACTTGGAAAAGTTGAGGTTGACCTTACAAAGTATTGATGATGCAAAAGGGTGTCTTAATCCTGGAAGATACCGCTTGGCACGAAGGAAGGTGGTTCTCTTGGGAAATGTTATCTCAGAAGAAGGCATAGAGATGAATCTTGAGAAGGTGCAGGTAATTGTGGCCCTCCCACCACCTACCAATGTACGGGAGGTAAGGAGGATTTTGGGTAAAACAAAGTATTACCAACGCTTTATTGACATGTTCTTTGAGAAGATGTATCCTATAAATCTGTTGACAAAGAAGAATGTTTCTTTCCAATGGGAGCCCGATCAAATTCAATCTTTTTGTTTGCTCAAGGAATGCATGAGTCAAAGTCCAATTGTGCAGCCTCCTAGGTGGGGGGAGGACTTTTATGTGAACCCAAGTGTCTCATCACATTCAGTGGGTGCTATACTCTTGCAAAAAGGGAGAGCAAGGGCGTATGCAACCAATGTATTATGCAAGCTGACAACTCACTGATGCCGAGGAGAGGTATGGTGAAATGGAGAAAGGTGGTTTGTCTCTTGTTTTTGCAGTAAAGAAGTTCAGGTCATACTTGTTACCTCATCCTTTTTTCTTCCTCACATCTCAACCTTCTTTATAATTCTTGGTCCGCAAACCTAATCTTGCAGGAGGGAAGTTTGCAAAGTGGATTTGTGAGCTTCAAGAATTCTCTCTCACTTTTATTACAGAAAACACCACTAGGGCCTCTCTTGCAGATTTGCTTACAAGGAAGGAAGAGGAAGAAGGAATAGGAACAAAGGAAGAAGTGTATGAAGATCTGGAGACACCACCAACTGCTTTCACTATGCATTTTGATGGAGCCTTTAGCCCTTCCAGGCAATGTGGGGCTGGGGGGATAGTTTTATTTGATCCAGAAGGAAAAGAGATATGGGCCAAGGGTAAGGAATTTCCAAAGGTTATATCAAATAATGTGGCTGAGTACAATGCATTAATTTGGGGATTAGAAGATTGCATAAAAGATGAAATTAAAGAGGTAGAGGTTAAAGGGGATTCACAATTGGTCATCCGACAAATGAAAGGAGAATATAAGGCAAGGAGTCCTAATCTCCAAGAATTGTATAAAAGGGCAATGGAGTTGAAAGAAGCTTTTGAGTTTTGTAAATTTGTGCATGTTAACAGGAAGGATAATCAAAAGGCTGATGAATTGGCTACTAAAACCTTGGCTTCTTTCAAAGTAGCTACTCTTGCATTAATGGATACAGGTTGGCCCGAGCTCCAAGATGTTCAACACTATTTAGATACAGGATACTTCCCTCCTGGATTGAATCCTCAACAGAAGCAAAGGCTTACCAGGAAAGCTCATCCTTACACAATTCTAGGGGATGTTCTTTACAAGCAAGGTAAGGATAAGATTCTTAGGAGGGTGGTGAGCCTAGAGGAGTCTAAAAGGATTATGAAATTATGTCATGAATGTTCAGGTCACTTTGCCTCAGCCAGCACAACTCGGAGGATCCTTAACACAGGGTATTATTGGCCTCGACTCAGCAAAGATGTCCATGAGTGGTGCAGAAGCTGTGAAGTATGCCAGGCATATGGGCATAAGCAATTGGTTCTCGGACCCTTAAATCCTATCCCAGCATATGGTCCATTTGAAAGGTGGGGATTAGATTTTGTGGGCCCACTTCCTCGTTCCTCACATGGGAAGTATTACATATTGGTGGCCACAGATTATGCAACAAGGTGGGCAGAAGAAAAGGCAATGGTCAATAATAAAGCAGTGGCTGTGGCATCCTTTCTCAGGGAATACATATGTGCCCGATTTGGGTGTCCATTAGAAATCCTTACAGATGGGGGGAGGTCTTTCAGGAATGACTTGATTGAAGCTTTGGTGCAGAAATTAAAAATAAAGCATGCTATGTCAACTCCCTATTATCCCCAATGTAATGGTTTAGTAGAAAAAACCAATGGACTGCTTTGTGGATCTTTGTCTAAGCTAGTGGATACTATGAAGAGAAACTGGGATGTGCATTTGCCAGAGGTCCTATGGGCCTATAGGACAACTCACAAACTCTCTCTTGGTTTCACACCTTTTCAATTAGTTTATGGAATGGAGGCTATTTTGCCAATAGAATTGGAAATCACAAGCCTTCGCACATCTTTTGCACGCTTGAATAATGAAGAAGAAACACATGCCCAACGCCTAGCACAACTGGAGATCTTGGATGAGAGGCGACTTCAGGCACTTCAAAATTTGGAGGCTGCACAACAACGGCGCAAGGCAAGGCATGACACTCTCACGAGGAAGAAGAAGAAGCTAGAACTCAAGCAAGAAAGCTTAGTCATGAGGTATGATGGCCGTGTGGAGAAACGGCTAGATAAGAAGCTTCTTCGACGCTGGGAAGGCCCCTTCAGGATAAAGCAAAAGTTCAAAAATGACACCTATCTTCTAGAGGATGCAAGTGGCCAGGAGGTTCCCGGACGTGCCAATGAGTACCGGCTAAAGATATTCTACCCTCCTCGAGCACCATGGCCAGCAGACCCCCCAGACAAGCATGGAGGATCTGCTGGGGGGGGAAAGATGTGACGTGAAAAATTGATATCTTTCATTGTTAATTTTGTGCATATTTTGATGGTTTCTCAATGGTAATAAAGTGGAAGCTTGTCTAAGAAGATTGTGGCACCCACAATGGAATAATGGCGTGGTGATGTGGCGGCTTGGCGGCTACCCCGATAACAGCATTCTATCTTCAAATATAATGATGTTACTTGATTTAGGGTGCACACATTGTAAATGCCACAAGTATGCTTGATAAATACTTTGGTATGGTAGATAGGCTAGTGATGTGGAAAATAAAAGTGGGCCTTCATGCTCACTTGGATTTTAATTGTATTATTAATATGGTATTCACCATAAGGCAACAAGTTGGGGAGTGTGGAAGGCATGTGGAGGAGTGTGTGTAGGTGCATAATTGGGAAAGATTCTTCTAGAATGCCTACATGGAAGAGGAGAATTCCACCATGTGTAAGTGGGATCTCCACCTACACGCCACTTAGGCTTGGCTATTATCTCATCACACTCTCAAAGTCAAAAAGTCTTCAATTTAATAATCAATAGAAGACTTAGCCTAAGAGGACAATTGATGGTGACATCTACCCTTATGTCACTGAAGGGTTGAAGATTTTTATGTTGTAATTTGTAACAATGGAAGAGGGGGTGATTCTCCACCTATAAAAGGAGCCCTCCTCTCCCTTTCAAATCAAGGAATGAGTCTCCTCAATTGAGCATTTTGCGTCATTGCCATTCTCTTATCTTTCAAACCCTTATTCAAACACTCTCTTTACATGTGAATGTCTCATTTAGCATTAGCTCCTCATGCTTAACCCAATTTTGGATCTCTTTGATGATTCATGATAAGTGGGATAAGGAGTTATTATCTTGGCGGGCCTGTGACTTCTCAAGGTAGCCCTTGCCTTATTGTCGCCCTCCTTTGGAGGTACCAATGGTTTTAGCGATAATGAGCATGTGAAAAGACTTTGGGGACCATAGGTAAATCTTTACGATTGTCTGCTGAGCAATGTTAACCCTTACCCTCTAGCTTGAATCATGAAGGAGATGAAAGGCAAGAGGCTATGTGAAAATTGAGGTTTTATGCAAAGAGAGAGAAGTGTAGTTTTTGTGGTCCAATACCCAAATTTCAACCGGTAATTATCACTCGGGTATTGTTTTCTAAAATTGATCATATGGCTAGGTGAAAATTGAGGTTTCATGCAAAGAGAGAAAAGTGCAGTTTTTGTGGTCCAATACCACTCGGGTATTGTTTTCTAAAATTGATCATATGGCTAGGAAGCTCTTTCTATGCTATTTCCACTCATGTAACTAATTTCTTAATCCCTTACTTTATTGATGATTAGAATTTCTCCCAAAGTTGCTAATTTTTAGGCGAATTTTGGCAGTTTTATAGTCTTGTAGTAAAATGCTCATAACTTTTCGCTCGGTTGTCCGTTTTTGAAAGTTTTTATATGGACGCGAAGCTCTCTTCAAGCTCTACGCATCTATCTAATCCTCTCTTGGACAGCCTATATGGACTTAAAACTGCAATTCTCTGTGTATCTCTGTTTTTATAGAATTTTGGCAGTTTTATAGCCTTGTAGTAAAATGCTCATAACTTTTCGCTCGGTTGCCCGTTTTTTAAAGTTTTTATATAGACGCAAAGCTCTCTTCAAGCTCTACACATCTATATAACCCTCTCTTGCACAGATTTTTTGGATTTAAAACTGCAATTCCCTGTGTATCTCTATTTTTGTAGACTTTTGGCCATTATTTCTTCTTAATCATGATTAATTCCTCCTAATCTCTTATCAAAAGGCAAACCCCATGTGTCTTATCCTCTTGTAAGTGATTGCTATATTTATTTTCTTTAATATATTCCGTCTAAATCGCCCAATTCGAACGGATGAACCTTACCATATGTTTCCATTCACATAATCCTGAGTCAGAAGATTTTCTTCCAACAAAGAATCGCCCTCTTGTTTGGAGCTGCAAGACTGGCAAAAATTCTTACTTCTCCGGAGCCTTTCGTCTTTCCTTCCATGAATTATGATCTCACCTTTGATGTGTATATCTTTATCTTAACCTAGGGAGAGAAAGGGAGGTGAGGAGGCTGTGAGGTTTCATTCAAATGTGTTTTTGATTCTAAGAAGTGACCGAAGTCCAAACCCCAACTTTGTGTCACAGTACCATACCTTTGCTTGATTTGATAAAGCTTCGTCCAGAGTTGTGGAATGATATTGCCACATGTTTGTCAGAGCAGGTATTGCTACAAAAGGGTCACCATCATTGTACTATACACACTGAGACAAAGCATGTTATGCCAGTTCCTATCAACAAAGTAGGAAAATTTTATGAGGATGATCAGGGAAATGCTACCCTCCCATTAGAAGTTCAAAAAGTAGCTTCAACTGCAATACTTGATAGTGGTGCAGGAGTGGGCATTGTGACAAGGTCCATTTGGAAAAGTGGGGCAAACCAGCTATTAGGAGTACCAGGATGCGCTTGCAGCTAGCAGATGGAAGCTTAGAACATCCCATTGGGCTGCTAAAGAATATATTGGTCACCACATGTGGGATTGATTATGAGCACACATTTGCAGTAGTGGATTTTGGAAAGCATCCAAACTATGAAGTGATATTGGGTAGACCATTCATGCAACAATTTCAAATGATTCAAGATTGGGGATACAATTATTTGTACCTCCGGCATGATTCTGTCATCACAAGGGTCAACCTAAAGAATCACTCATATCGTGATGTAACAAGGTCTCCAATAGATGAGTTTGATTCTGCTTCATCTGAGGGCTCAAGAGTTACATTGTCAGATGGGCAAGAAGATCTGTGGATGTGTGGAGCCTCATGTAGGGATTTCAACACTAAGAGACTTAAGGGTAATCGAAGTGTATCAGATGAGGCATACATTCCACAACCCTTTCCTGAGCACTTAATTGATCCCCTAGAATAGAGCCATGTCCTTGCAACATTATCGACATGTGCTTTACCTAAACCAATTCAATTTTGTGACTCAGATGGATATGACATTATTCCTATACAAATGGTACAACCACGTGACCTTTTAGATGATTTGTACTATGGGGATGCATCCACAATAGCACTACATGTAGAGGAAGTCTCAGTGGAGGATTTAACACTCAAATCTGCTAATGATGCTGATAAGGAAGATGGATGGGACTCTGATTTTGATAATGATGTGATAATCCCTGAGGAAAAGTTAGGAAAGGCACGCCTACTTTTGAGAGGAAGGGAGGTTCAAGTAGAGATCCCTCGAAGCCGACCTAAACGTAAATGCTGTAAGAGCCATAAGAGAATCCGTAAACGAGATGAGAGGGAACTACGTGGGAGAATACAAAAAGCAAAGGAGGAGTTTAAGAAGGAACACTCTCGACCACCACCTCACTTCTCATGAAAGAATGGATATCTATACTATGTCCAAGCACAAGATAGTATCAAAGACCAAGTAAAACGATCAGATGGATTCCAACCAGGAGAAAAGCTAAAAACTGTTAGCAAAAATTGTAAAAAAACGAAGAAACCAAAACCAAAACTCAAGTCTCAAACCGATTCAAAAGAGAGTGTCGAAAGTGCAAAGATAACGGTTGAACAAAAAAATATGATGCAAGATTGCAAAAGAGAGCTCAAAACCACATGGTCTTCAATTAGTGATGACTCAAGTGGACAAGAACAAGGTCTCAATGTTCCCCCCAACTTCACACAGTACACTCTTCAAGATCGGAAGATTGTTCTTCAACAGCCCATGCGACAAAAACCAAGCGTGCCAGGGGTTTCATATGATGGTCTAGAAGATGCAAAAAAAATTGATATCGCTAAGCCAGGAGAAGAGCCTCGCTATGTGTGGATTGCCACAGACTTGTCCTTAGATGAGGAGAAGTTATTAATTCAAACAATAAAGGAGTATCGCGATGTTTTTGCTTGGAGTTAAAAAAGACCTCAAAGGAGTTGATCCAAGCATATGTCAGCATACAATTCCATTGCGAGAGGATGCAAAGCCTTCCAAGCAACGTCCTTATACTTACAATGAGAATTTTGCACGAAAGATAAAAGAAGAAATAGACAAGCTCTTAGAGGCAGAATTTATCTATGAGATTGAACACACTGAATGGGTCTCCCCTATTGTAGTGGTGCCCAAGAAAAATGGAAAACTTCGAGTATGTGTAAACCTCAAGAAGGTAAATGCAGCTACTGTACGTGATCATTACCCACTTCCAATCACGAATCATGTTTTGGAACGAGTTGCAGGGAAAAAGACATATAGTTTCTTGGATGGATTCTCCGGTTACAATCAAGTGTCAATTGATCCAAAGGATCAACACAAGGTAGCCTTTGCTACTGAAGATGGCATCTTTGCCTATCGTGTTATGCCATTTGGTCTAACAAATGCACCAGCAACCTTTCAGCACGGTTAATGAGTCATGTATTCAAGGAGTACCTTAGGCAATTTCTTGAGATCTTCATGGATGATTTATGTGTTCACTCACAAGAGCGTGATGATCATATAGAACACCTCAGACTTGTGTTTCAAAAGTGTCAAGTTTATCGTATATGCTTGAATCCTGACAAGTGCAAATTCATGGTAAGACAAGGGAAAATTTTGGGCCATATTGTTTCTCGCAATGGGATTTCAACAGATATGGATAAAATTGATGTCATTGTCTCATTACCTCGGCCTATCAACCCTAAAGGGGTACAAATATTCATGGGACATTGTGGCTATTATCGTCGATTCATCTACATGTACGCTGTCCTAGCCAGACCATTATATGCTCTTCTTGTAAAGTTTAATTGGACTGATGAGTGTGAGGAATCCTTTGAAAAGTTGAAGCAAGCATTAGTGACTGCACCCATCTTACGGGCACCAGATTGGAACCAAATCTTTCATGTCCATATTGATGCTTCAAACTTTGCAATTGGATGTATTTTGGCTCAATAGGGAGAACATAATAAGGATTTCCCAATCTCATATGCTAGTCGACAGTTGAACAATGCTGAGAAGAATTATACCACAACAGAAAGAGAAGGTTTGTCCATGATATATGCAGTGAAAAAGTTTCGCCATTACCTTTTGGCAAACAAATTTATATTTTTTGTGGACCATCAAGCACTGCTATATTTGGTGAATAAGCCTTGTGCAACTGGAAGGATTGTGAGGTGGTTTGTCATCCTTCTTGAGTTTGATTTTGAAGTGGCAGTCCAAAAAGAAACAACTCATCTTAGGGCAGATCATTTGTCTCGATCCCCTCTGGTGAAGCTCCTGTGGGTGTGGATGATGATATGTTAGATTCAACACTTTTCCTTGTAGAGATAGCTCCTAAATGGTCTGAACCCATCTTAGAAATTTTGACAAGTGGGCAGATACAACTAGCGGGTCCTAATGTGGACCTATGGCGACCATTCAAGTTAATCTCAGGGAGATTATATCGTCAGGGTAATGATGGAGTGTTGCGGCTTATACCTAACCTTGACCAATATGAGGAGATCTTGGAATGGGCACATGAGGGTATCGGTGGAATCCATGCATCAGCTACTACTTGTGTGTGACGTATATCTCAGGATGGGCAATGGTGGCCTACCATGCATGCGGATGCTAAAAAATTTGTTCGTAACTGTGCTTCATGTCAAATTCAACAGCCAATTCATAATGTCACATTATTCCAAATTTCAACTACACCAAGTTGGAGTAAGTATATTGTGGACTATCTTCAGCATGGTCATACTGATCGAAAAATTCCTAAATATCAAAAGCATGCTATTGAAGTTGAAGCGGCAAACTATATGCTGATAGAGGGCCAACTCTACAAGAGGGGCAAGGATGGCAACTTACGCATGTGTGTATGTGAAGCTGACTACTTGAAAATCTTGACTTATGCACATGTAGGTGTTGGGGGTGGACACTTTTCGGGCAATACCACAGCTAAGTTAATTAGGTGGTCTGGGCTTTGGTGGCCAACCTTACAAATGGATGCTGAAGAATATGTAAAACGTTGTGACGATTGTCAAAGGACCAAACCTCCCATCACAAAGGACAATATGCCATTGCGGCCTATGTTAAGCACACGTGCTTTTGCCAAATGGGGTATTGATTTTGTCGGTCCCATTAAACCTCCACCTCGCCACACGCATGCTGAATATATTATAGTCGCAACTGACTATTTGACCAAATGGGTAGAGGCAAAGGCTACAGTCAAAAATGATGCCAGAACCACAGCCAAGTTCTTGTATGAGTACGTGTTTACACGCTATGGCTTACCTATTGAAATCGTTAGTGATCAAGGTGTGTACTTTGTGAATGAGGTCATAGAGTTTCTACTTCAAGAATTTATGGTAATTCACAAGCGTTCTGCACCCTATCATTCCCAGACCAATGGACAAGCTAAGAGTACTAACAAGATTCTCTACACAGCACTCACAAAGATTGTTGAGGGACATAGGACTGATTGGGAGCAAAAGTTGCACTCAGTTCTTTGGGCATATAGAACAGCCTATAAAACATTTGTGGGCACAACCCCATTTGAGCTTGCTTTTGGGCTAGATGCAATTCTTCCCATTTAATTTCTTGTACCTACTCTACGAGTTGCTAAACAATTAGACTGGACTGGTCATGAGCTTTCTCAACGCATTGATGATTTGGAAAAGCTTGATGAGACCCGCTTATTGGCGGTAATGGGGATGTATGCCGAGAAGAGGAGACAAAAGCAATGGTATGATAGAAATGTAACAACTGGCCGATTCAAAAAAGGGGACCTTGTGCTCTTGTACACACTTAAGAAGCATAAGAGAAAGCTCAAGAAACGTGGCCTAGGACCGTTTGTGATTAATGAGCTTACTCCAAGTGGTGCAGTGTGTTTAGAGACACTAGAAGGTGAGCTAACTTCATTAATGGAAGTCGTCTCAAGAAATACAATGAACCATTAATTGAAGCCATGCTTCAACAAATGCATGCTGCACACACACGGAAAGAAGCACATGACCTACTTAAACGTAAGGCTCAAGAAGAGGCTAAAGCTAGAGTTGCAAAAGCCAAGGAGCGTCGCAAGGCTTCTATGTTAGCCTTACAGTTGGCTACTGATGAACAATATGTCGATCCTTTCAATATTCAAGTGTGTCTTCATCTTCATGAGACTACCTACTTTGTCTCTGCCTTAATTGACTCTAGTGCAGATTATAATGTTCTCTCGTTTGACACATGGATAGCCTTGGGACAACCAACACTTGTGCACATTCCTATTGACTTACGAAGCTTCTCAGGTGAAGATAACCCTATAGAGGGAAAATGTGTCATTATGATGTCCATTCAGGATCACCAGATGTCAGTTCCCTTTTATGTGGCTAGTAAGTCCAAGGCAGTGGTAGAGGCTGTTCTTGGGCGATCGTGGTTAAGTGCTACCAATTGTTCATTAGATTGGAAGAATAGACAATATAAATTACAAATTGACTCTGATTGCATCTTGGGATCTACTGCTCCACGAGTTTTATCATGTCAAAAGGGTGGTAGTTCTACCTTACACAACCCACTTTCAACATTTGCTCTTCAAGCTCCAAGACAAATGATGTGGATAATCGATGAGTCCTCAAATGAGGGCCATGGCTGGCATGTTTCAACTACTCTAGTCACTGCTCAAAGAAGGCCAGGCAAGAAAGAATTATCAATTTGGCTACCCAAAGATGCGTACAAACTTGTACCATCTAGCCTAGTTGCTAAACCTCCTAAAAAGCACATCTTTTCCACGCCTAAACCTCAGATTGTTACTCATTGGGTCCCAAAGCATGTTCTTAAAGCACAAGGCTATTATGAGGGTGCAACAGCACTTTGGCTTCCCAAATGTCATGGTTTGCTAGAGGTAAAAGAGTGTATCAATAAGATTCCAAAAGCCACCCTTGGTTTTCCATATCAGTGGGTGCAAAGGAAATCAACACAACCTCTTCAAGATAGGATAGGTGGTTGTGATAGCACCTATAAATCTCCTTGTGTTGACCTTCCCAAAACATGTATTGAATCACCAGTTTGTCTCAATTTCTCCTTGTTACACAATTCCACCATCAACTTGTGTACCTAAGACAAATCCAACTTTACATGAGTCTCCTTTGAGCAAAGATTCTAGCACTTCACTACCTAAATCCTCTTATCTTGCTCAAATTCCTCGACAATTGCTAACCTTCCCACCTCTTAAGGACATACCCAAAACCAAAGGTAAGGCATTAACACTACAATTGAAGCTCTTTGGTAGATCAGTGTTTGAATAGTCTCACATTTACTAATGTGGTTCCTTATGTCTTTAGAGGATTGTGTTCTTTTTGAGATGATCTTATCTACAATGTTTTTGATAGGGATTGTAATGATGGATATGAGTGTATAAAGTTTGAAGTTTCTAAATTTCATTGTTCTATGCCCAGATACCTCCTGATGGGGATACTTGGTGAGATACATGTCCACCATGCATTGACCCTGATAGTACTCAACCTGAACATCGCGGGGGTTATAGTGCTCCTCCTTTTAAAACTCATTCTAGGTACTTTTATGCTCCCTTAGGTGAAAATTGCTGTGGGCATCACTTTGTCACTTTATTCTATCAACAGCATTACCCATTTCCACATTGTCAAGAGTGTGCACGACTCGTATTAGGAGAAGCTTCACACATTTGTTGGCTATGCCACTCTTACTTTCGACGATATGGCACGGGCTTAATGAAACAAATTGTGGGAATTACACCCCAACGCCATAACCTTCTTGATGTGAGAGTACCAGACCGAGGACCAAATCAACATAGATTACCTGAGGAGATTCAAGCACAACAATGGAGGGATACATGCATAAATGACTTGCAACCACCTATCTTGCAAGCCCTCCTTCCCCCAGCCTCAACATGTCAATTTTGGATCACTATGAGTACCTATATTGAGCAGTTCTAAAATCGAAATCGTCTGCTTAACCTTCCCATAGAACCAATGCCATATTTTAGCGAGGAAGCACTCCTTCCTCTACCACCTTCTCCAGAGGCCGGTTTTTGTACAGGGTTGTCCTTGCATCCTGAAGTGATTGATACCATCTTTCCAGCAGAAGTGGACATGGATCCACCACCAGTGCAAGGGTAAGCTTATCAACTCCACAATAAGTTCAACAAGCCAAGGCACTTTTCTCCCACTGGGTTTTTCCCCTCAGCTATATTCGGTGATTGGCACCAATAACAAATTTTATTCTTTTCTTTTCTTTTCTTGTTTATTAATAAACATTTTGCAGAGATCTCAGCTCAACAAGAGCATACAAACACGCCCCAATAGTCCACCTATCGTGCACACAAATTAGGAAGGGGGGAGACATGTAATGCCTACAAAGAGCAAAGAGAAGTAATCTGCACAACATCAGCAATGCATCAATGCAAACAAATTCATGACGAGATGAGGACATCTCGATTTCTTTAACACTAGTTCTGTAATTGGACACTAAAGTGTCCAGAGGACACTAAAATGTCCTGAAAGTTAGCATTTTTCTTGAATTTTTGTGGGCAATCTGTTAAGAGTTTTGAAATGCTTAACATCCACAGATGTTCCTCAAGACCCAAAAAAAATTTGAGATTTTTTAAATTGCACTTTTCTTAGCTTTTGCAAGGCAATATTTTAATTTTATTAGACGCATGCTGATAAAACGCATGATTTTTGCTGTTTTCAAAATAGTAGTAATTTGTACATAACTTTTAGAAGGGACATAGTTTGATCATGAAACTTGGCTTGATGGAAAGCCCATGATGTAAACTAAATATTGGAATCATCAAACGATAATTATTGGATAAATTTTTGACTCGCTAATATTGAAATGATGTTTTTTATACAGGTGGAGCATGAATTTTTCTCCTTCCATATGCAAGCTAATAATGTAAAACTTGAGGTGCACCCATGTTATATAGGATAAATACTACTTTGTTTTGAATTTTCCAAAACTTTAGAGCCACTTTTTGGGCCTCTTCTCATACATGGCCTTTTGCGCAACCTGTTTTTAATACGTAAAATGTCTAATTATGAGCCTAATTTTGATTTTCATCAAAGGGAAAAGCTGTGTAAGTGCATTATTTGTTGTAACTATAGGTGTAGACTACTTGTGCAAGCATAGTTATGATTAGTTTTTGAAAAAAGATGATCAAATTTTGTATTTTTATTTTTTACAGTTTTTTTAGAACTAGGCGATAAGAACCTACTTAAGTGGAGGCTAAGTTAGTGTCATACACATCAAATTATGGCTTATTTATCTCATCTCAAGCATGAAAACCAATAATCAACATTCTCATTGATAGGGCTACAATTTTTTTTAGTGGCGTGATTGAGTTTTGATAATACGCGTTACTTTTGCTGATTTTATACAACTTTTTTGGAAAAAATTCTAGGAAAGGAAAATGATTTTTTTGGTGAACTTCTACCTCCTTGGAGTGATGTATGCTATCAAAATATCTTGGGAAAAATGCTATTGATATCATTGGATTTTGTTTTTGAGAGAATGATGCTTGCATATTTGGAAAAATCCTGAAAAATGTTCATTTTCAAGACATATGCTACTTTGTTGCTTATGTACTTCCAAATAAAAAGGCATTTTATATGTTTAGCATTTTTTACATAAGCATAGGATTATGTTATACATGCCCAATGAAGCATTTTGGTTTTTAAAGCCTACATTAGGAGTTTGATTTTTTTTCGCAACCCCCAAAAAAGGACACTCAAGTGTCCTGTTTTGGTACCAAACTAGTGTTAAGGAGGGAAGGATGTAACGTACCCATCTTCACTAATAAAGAAATGTCCATGTAATTATGAGTTTTTATGGTATAAATATCAATGATTTTATTATTTGAGTCATTTCTACCTGGAATCTTCCAA
This sequence comes from Cibotium barometz, assembly GCF_041138505.1. Lineage (NCBI taxonomy): Eukaryota > Viridiplantae > Streptophyta > Polypodiopsida > Cyatheales > Cibotiaceae > Cibotium > Cibotium barometz. Next base: position 50,194,081 of record NC_141076.1, read on the forward strand.
TTCTGAGCCCAAATTTGGAATTTGCGTGCGATTTTACCCTAATATAGGATTTTACAGCATCCAAAACGGACACCGGATCAAGCCTATACGCTAATTTCAATCATTTTAGTTAAAAAACGGCGACCTTTAAACCTTAATAAATGCACGACCGCACGTCCAATTGACGAACGGTCTGAACCCCTGCGACCAAGAGAACCTCTCGGACAAAAAAAAATTTCGCCGCCCGGGGCCGTCCGGCATGCAAATCGAGGCGGACGTCCCAAATTTGGGTATCCCGCCCCAAAATTTGGTCCGTACACACTTACTAGGGTGCCCGTACAATGGCCGCCCAAGAACCAAAGGACGGCCGCCCACTGTATGGTCCACGCGTACCCTTACGTGGACACCCATGCTGCCCCAGACCAGATAAGGTACATGCGTACCACTCCTTCCCCGGACAACCGACACCGTACCTTTTCCTTAGACCATGCAGGCCACTGATCCATAGCCTTTGAAGGTACACCGTCCTTTCATCCTTGCTTTGCGTAGTGCCCGTACCCTCAGCCCTCAGCTATATAAACCCTCGGGGTGCTCCACAAACGGCACGCATTTCTGTGTAGCGTATGCCCTGTTGTGCCGCCGTCCGTACCGTCGTCCGTCCCTGTGTAGCGTGCTTGCTGCAAGTACAGCCGCCCTTGCAGTCACCCCTCTCACACCCCCTCATTTGGCTCTTTTCAGATAAGCCAATTTTCCTCCATCCCCCTCTTGTTAGAGGCCAGTGTCCTTAACTCTTCTCCCTCCCCCCCGTGTGAATAGACTTACAGAGAGGCTTGCAGCCACCCCTCCCAGCCCTCTCCACGTTTTTGCCTTTGCCCTTAAGGACATCTCACAATCCCCCCTCCCCATTTGCGTAGACTTTAGTAAGGGTTTTTTTGACTCAAGCGAGGGTTCGTGCGCCATATTCTTTTGCTCATACGGTGAGCAAACGAGCTCGGAATTCAGATCTGACTAAAGCGTTTCGATTGCAGCAGCGAGCTCTACAAGGCAACGCCTAAGATGGCCTCATCTTGGAGACGGCAAAATATTGCCTCAAGAGGGGCACGTAACAACGAGATGGGGGGAGATGCGCCCAATGCGGCTCCAGTCCTCCCTTTTCAAGCCCCTCAAGGAAACGGTGGCCAGGTTAGCTTGGTTAATTTTCAAAAGAAGAGATTTTTCCTTAAATTAGTATTAATGAATGGTGTCTTTTTCTTTTAAAATGAGGACATAAAAATTATATGAAGTTACAAATTATGTGATGTTGTATTCGATAAATTGCGTTGAAATTGTTATCTTCATGAATTGTGAATGCTATATTTAGTAAATTGCATTGAAGTTGTTATCTTTAGAATTCAAGATTTTTTTTTTGGTTCAACGCTAACTCCGTTCCGTGCTTGTGTAGCCGGGCGGCGTCGTTAGCAAAGCTCGGGAATGGCCCAAGGTATCCCTCATACCTTTGGGAGAATAAGGATCGCCGATTGAGGCGAGAGATTATGAGGCTGCCTAGTTTTGAGGGCCCAGGCTAGTGCGGTAAATAAGCCCACCCTAGTGTGCAGACATCCCTCTGATGGGTGGGAGGGTCGAGCGATGGAGCCTAAGAGGGCGACAGGCCGGCTTGAGTCCTCGCCAGCGGCCGACGATGAGGTGTATGGTCCCGTAGGGTTTTGCCCAGCATGTAGAGACTGGAAGGCCGAATTCTAGATCATCGGCAGAATAAGAATAAGAGAGCCGGTTTGGCTTATATGGAAATGGAATCATGTATAAACTTTTTTATATAATTACATCTTGTCTTTAGTATGATTGTATTGTGTAAGAAGGCTGTTTTAACGAACCTTGTGAAGAAGGGCCCTAATTAAGGAATATGTTTATTTATGTCAAATAGTGTGGTAGTATTAATTAGAAAACAAATTGATGCGTGAGTAGAGTGGAAAGTGGGAGGATGGAATGCCCTGACGGCACCATCCTACGGACGAGTGGACCTGATTAGTCGGGTAGCTTTCCAACAGATTAAGTGAAAGCCCTACATTAGATAGTTAGGTTCTTGGGCAACTCTATTCTAGAAGACTAGGCCAGCGGCTGTGCCTTGCATAAGATGAGGAAAAAAGCGTTGTCTCTAGAAATCAAGTCTAGTAGTTGCCCAATTTTTGATCAATTGCCCTATGGGTGATTTGATGTTTAGAAAATCACGCTCCCCCTGCGGGATAGAGCTAGGTCATACCTACGAATCGTATCCTTGAATCTCTACAGGGTCAAGGTGTCGATGAATAGGAAATTTTTCCCAAGATAAGACTTAGCGGACTATCTTAAGTGTTTCTCCCATTTTTAAAGAGAGGAACCTTACAACAATACAATTTTGATGCTACCCATATAGAGTATCCAACTATAGGCGAAGAGGAAATTCCAAACTTACGGGAATTTATTAAGTCTCATAAGCCTAGTCACCCACCACCTAGCATAAGACAGGGTCAAGAAGAAACGTCTTTATTTTCAAAATCCACTTACCTTGTATATGCTAATGTCACTAGTAAGCTGCTTAACCCATACCCTAGCTCGAAACCTACTACTAACACCTCTCAGGCAGAATGCATTTTCTCATCTTTTAATCCTCCTGAGATTGATTTTAACACTAACAATCTTTCCCCCGAGGAGGTACTGGCACCTACCCCATCTCCAACAAGGCATGCTCAGGAAGTAAGAGAAACTGTACCGCAAGATAATCTTCAATCGTTTACTGATGAAACAGTATTGGATTCTTTGTCAGCTGCAGAATACAAGGGACTCATAAGAGTAGGCAATCCTCTTTGAAGCCCAAACTAATGTTTAAGGCACTAATGCAGATTATTCCCTTTGAGCCTACACGACGGATCATGCCTGAAGCATACTCAGAGGTCACTTGGAAACAAAGAACCATATATATTATACCCTCTCCATGCCCCACGACCTGATCTCAGAGAACTTCTTCCGGCGGGAGAGGGCACCTTATGAGAAAATGTGGCCAAGCACACAAAGCTCTCCAACCCACAGTTAGCTAACTTACTGGAGATCAGAATAGTAACATTAATGATTAGCTACTATTTTCGCAGGTGGCGAAAAGCAAACCCCGTGCACACAAGAGGCGGCTACAGCCACAATCACCACTACTGTGACGAGCACTCGTGCCTGGAGAATTTTGAAATTCAACCCAAATGGAGGAAGGAGTACCTAATGATTCTACAATACAGCCAAGTGTACATGAATGCACCACCCACATTGTAAGTCAATCCATTGTACATAATAATTAAAAGAAGATGGACGCCACTGGAGTTTCACAAAGCCAAAAGATGTGACTCTCATGCGTGCTACAACTTCCCAATCTTTGTACCAACAACTTTTAGCCACATATAGGAACAAAGACATCAATTATTGACATGGATCTGGGCATGGCGCAACATTCCCGACTCCATGATTGTAGCAAGTGTTAGATTTTTGAAGTTAGTAGTGGTCCTCTCATAGGCCAACCAAAGCAATATTCCCGACTCCATGATTGTAGCAAGTGTTAGATTTTTGAAGTTAGTAGTGGTCCTCTCATAGGCCAACCAAAGGAACATTATGATGGTCATCATGAAGCAGAAAACTTGAGGTTCGACATGAACCAAGGCCCATTAGATAGAGGGATCATGCTTTATTACCACTGTCTTTGTTGTCTTCCAGGATACATGCACATCACTTTTAAAGATATGGTGGATACTGGTTTTTAGAGATCCCATTCAACTTTCAGACTTACGCTTGAAAAGCTCCAATCCAGAAGAAATTTTTACTGACATGAGTTCGGTGACCAGGTCTTCCGACCTAGGTAACAGGTTCTGAGGATAGAACCTACATCACGAAGGGGGGGATGTTAATCCTATTTTGGATTAACCAACATGATCCTCAATTGAGGACATTAATAAGTGTCATGAAACGGTACTATAAAAGTTGTACATTATGAGATATTTGCCACCCAAGGCCTCGTAAGTAAGTTTTGGGTGCCCAAGTGTGAATAGGGGCCAAATGCATATAAGGCATTTTCTCATAATGAAAAGACACAATCCCCTTTGTGCTATTGAGAGCTCTCCCTTTGTGTCGTCTTGAGAGAGATTGAAGAAGTGAGAGCATTCTAGCATTGTGCCTCTTTTATGCTTGTGTGTGAGAGAGTGTGAGAGAGAGTGATTCCCTATGCAAAGGTGTGAGCGACTCTACAATGACAGTGTGGAGGCGGAGCTTGGAGTTTGGAGCTTAACCAGTGATCTTGGAGGCCTCAAGGGACTCAAGATGGAAGCATTGGTAAAGTACCCTACGATAGTTGTGATCTATTGCTCATCCATTAGGTGGATGCGTAGAGTTCCCTCTTGGAGGTGTGGCAGCCCATAACAATGGTTCTTACACCAGTCATGCAACATCTTTGCCTCACTTATGAAGGTGCACCCTAAGTTCATCTCATACAATTCGGGTTGTTTGGAAAATTCCATAACAATAAAAGTATGTTTCACCCGATGTTTAAGAACCTTGATCTTTAAATCTCGTAACATCTCGATAGGTCTGGTGATGACCGTCTCGTCAGCCATCTTGACAATGATATCTATCTCACTCTAGCATCACCATCTAGGATTCCCATGACTGTGATTCCCTTGGTGGTTGGTCAACGCATTAGACTCATCACCTTCAAATTATTATCCTAGTTTATTATGTGGAATTTTAAACATAGATTTGACATTTTCTTCTTCCACTAGGACTATTGATTCGAGCACAACTCAAGGTGTCTCCATTGTATACTGGGGATGTTCCTTATGCATGTCATCAAATGGTGGCAATCCTTCATTGAGTTCTCCATTAAGGAGAACTCTCATTGCTTCAAAAAATTCAAGATCTCTACTTAAGCGGGTGGTCATCGTTGTACTTGTTTATGAGGCCATAAAATCCAACAGTTTGGGGATGTTCAGTGGGTGACCTCCTTCCATAAAAAGTTTTCAATGAGACTAGAAAATACATATTATCCAAGATGGACTCAGGATTTCCATATGAATTGTGCCTTGAACCAATCAAGGACCAAACTACGAGTGGTGGAGGCCTCAGTCTCTTCCATGATGACACTTGGCACATCTAGGGGTTTATGAATCTTAGTAGTAGTCATTAATGTAGTAGTAGTCATTAATGTAGTAGTAGTAGTAGTCATTAATGTAGTAGGGTGTGTAGTATCTGAGACTCTTACTTCCTTGGGCTTTAATTCCAACTCCTCTTATGTTTTCATAACTAAATTACTAAGTTCTCGAACTTGCTCAATCTACTTCCGAGGGTCAAGATAGGAGCTAAGTTTTATCATGTGTGATTTAATTTCAGGAATTGTAGTTCCTGTGGGGTCTCCTTTCCCATTTTCTTAGTTTTGGGTGGTATCTCCTGCCAAGTTCAGAATCGGTCCTTGTTTCCAAAGAGTCCAAGTCCTCACCCAAGTCCCTAATGAAGACTCACTCTTGAGGCATTCCTAGATTTGTCTTATTGGTCTCTTTTGTTTTCCCATTCTTAATCGACTTGTTTCTCCTATGGCCCTTCTTCTTCTTAGACTCTGCTATTGAGGGCATAGATCATTGCTCGAGAACATGTTGGTTTTGAGCCTGTAGCCACGTGATAACATTCAAAGATGTAAGATCTACATTTTTCAAGATCTATTTGTGGGTTTGATTACTTACGCAAGTCATGTTTAGGGTTGTGATGATGGGTTCCATCTGTGGACTTGTCACCACAAACTTGTTGGGGAAGTCTTTAATTCAATTATCTATGCAACAATGGTTACCAAGTAGCCAGTGGCATCATTGAGGGCATATCTTGGTTGAGTTGAGGAAACTTTATAAGTCATTTTGAAACTAGATGGGGACCTTGACAGTGGTAACATTAAAGAGGCATTCTCCTTGCATTGATGTCCCGTCCCCTATGAGAGTGGCAAGTTGGTAAACTGGCTTGACTATCCCTCTTCCATCCACTACATAATAGTTAAGATGAAGCTCCATGGGATCCTCAAAGAAGTGTCGAATGGGTTCGGCATCCACCACATATTCTTTGTAATTAGTAGGCTCCTAAAAGCTTGCTTGATTCAAAGGTGTCACCCTTAGTGGAGGTGGTTGTGGTCCTAAGACTAGTGGAGATAATGGCACATTGGGTGCATTGTGCATGCCCTTTGATAGGCATTGTTTCATGGGATGCTCAACCATTGCTTTCTTTGTTAGAGACCCCAAGACTAGTGTTTGTGGTGGTGTCCGCAAGGCTAGCTATGGTTTTTCTGTATCAGCAAATAGCATGTAGGCATGTTCAACAATCTTGGCCTTTGTTACCATAACACCCACAAAATCCACAGTTACCATTGTAACAAGCTCTTAGTATTGGAACTTCATTGGTGGTATGCCTTTGATGACAAATGGAACACCAATGAAGCTCTCTCCTTGGTTCATGTGTGCACATTTTTTGGCAGTTTTCTAGTCTTGATTTCCTCTTAGAGAGCTTTTGAGAAGTCAATCCAAGTCATTTTGCTAAGATCTTACCGTTAGCTATATAAGTTTCATAGTGGTTGTGTTACAACTTCTGTTGACGTAACAGACTTAGAACTTGATGCTCTAACTCCCCTTATCATCAGGTTATCCTCAAGTTGGATGGAACTAGATGTGACCTCTAAGGTGGTGATACCTCTGATGAACAAACCATTATAAATGTCTTTATGTTTAAGCCCACGGATGAATTGATCAAGCAGTTGATTTTTGTTAGAGAAGTGCTCATGTGGAGCACAACGAGAGTTTAAATGCTTGAGATGACTAATAAAATCTCTCAATGACTCATCTTCTTCTCTCTCAGCTTTGTGTAACTATGACGCCATGGTCCACAAAGCTCCCTCATGCACAAATTGCTTTCAGAATAATCGTTGAAGATCAGTAAAAGTTTAGACGTTTCTTAACTCTCAAGGTCCACCAATACCAATCACTAGCCTTGCCATCTAGTGTAAGGCTAAAGGCATCGGTCTTTGCAAGCTCAAACTTGATCGAAGACATCGAGATGTCTTCTAGGATCTCCCTCTCCATTGAACTTTTGCGTGAGCTTTGCATTTTGTGGAGCCTTTCCAAAACTACTCTGTCCATTATCTGTCATGTCTGGCCCTATAATTTTGGCCATTGCTCTCACCAATGCTTGTGCAAAGGCTAATGGATAGTTGGGAGGGCTGTTTGCTACTGCTAGTAGTATGCGTACAGCAGGGGCCACATGTGGCACGAAGGGCATTGCTGTGTTGCTGGCATAATCATATGAATCTTAGAGGACTAAAAACAAGAGTCCAACAGGTGGGGGGTCATACATAAATTCCCATAGCTACTACGATGACATAGATCTAAGGGTGCCATTGGTCTAGTCATTTGCTCGAGGGGAAACTATGAAGAAATCCTATGTATCACATGCATTCAAGGAGTATTTAAGCAACCTCTTACACTTACATACTTTTGTGAATAAAATGACCCCTTTTTCTTCATAGAATTATGAATTTGTTTTTCCAAAATTGGTTTAAAAACCCCTCCTGTAAATGTAATTCTATAACTTTTTAAATTAATATTCCCCTTCTGATGAACTGACATGCTACACCTACATATTTTTAGACAAAGCCCCCGGGGTCATTTGTGAGAATGTCCCTCTTTCTCTAGGTTGTATTGGAGGGAGATGAAAGGAATCGATGATTGTGGGTGAAGGTTCCTTCTTCTCTGGTCCTATAGCAGATGATATGGATGTGTTAACTAGGCCTAGAGCCATTGTTGCAAGGATTGCTACAACTGCAACCATGGTTGTCATAGTTGTGACCAAGGGCTTGAAACTAATGGGCAATGTTGATGAGTGGTGCCATTATGAGTGGTGTAGTACCCAATACCACATAGTTTAGAATTGTGCTAATAGCATCTTGAGTCGGTACCTCTCTACAGTCTAGGAATGTGAAGCTCATGCTATTAGATTCTTGGAATCATGTGTAACCTTGAGGAACAATAGTAATAACCAGGTCTTGGTCTGTCATATAGCCAGGCATCACCACATATGTGGGATTAGTAGGGCTTATTAATGGTGTGTCCATCTTACTCAAGGTAGGGTCTCACACATTTCTTATCCCCCCAATCTATGTCATGGGAAGACAAATGGGCATGGTGATTCCTTGTCTTAGCCTCTCTTGCTCAACAATAGCCTGAATACATTCCACGACTACCCGAAGTTGCTCTTCCTCATTTGTGGAAGTAGAGACAGCTCACTTAATTTCCCCCTCCTAGTAGCTAACACCATAAATAAGGCTCATAGCCAGGTCTATGAAGGTTTCTTGGGTTGCATCAAACTTCCAGCTCTTAGTTAATGTGTCTAAGAATCTAACACCTAGATCCTCCTTGGATATGAATTCATGTAGTCTGGCACCCTGTAGGCTATAAGTCACATGGGAAATAGGTGTAGTTTGGTCTGGTAATCATTATTGTGCTCGACGTTCGTAAGGTCTCTTCCTCTTTCACCCTAGCAGCTTGGATTAGGGCTTCTACTTCTTGCACCTCCTCTTTGGTCTTGTCATTTGGCAATAAGGTTTGGGCAAGGTTTTTGTTCTATAGGCATTGAGGATGATCCCATGTGGACAGGGATTTCCACATGCATGTGGCTCATGTGTAAGGCAACACTAGGTGTAGCCTTAGGGCTAACCTCAACTCCCCCATCCCCAAATTGATATGCTGCTTGGTTAAGTACAAAGGTTGTAGTTGAAGCTAAACCCCTGAAGTAATTGGTTAAGTACAGAGGTTACAATCGAAGCCAAACCCCTAAAGTAATTGGTTATGTGATCTACGAGGCTAGTGTGGTCGGTCTAGTGTTTATTGTTTGAATGGGATTTTCTCCCCCTCGATCTGGTATCCCTTCTAAGTGTTGCTGCTTATTGAGAGTCTCACGCTGCTCTATACCACATTGAATCTCATTCCTGAAGTGGGTCTTGAGACAAATGTGGGTTGATAAGAGCCTAATTGGGTCGACACGGTTTCCTCTAAACCTCTCTAAAATGTGCCCAAATCGCAACAACTGCATATCATTGCAGGCTGTTTTAGGGCTAGGGGGATGTTTTCAATATTTTTTATTTTTACCAACGTATGTTCAAAGTGGGTTTTAAGCGCTACACACTATTGTGAAAAGAAGTAACACACTTTTTTTCTTGCCGACTAGAGGTGGTTCCTCGTATTTGTGGCTCTTAACTATAGGAAATTGTAAATTTTTTGGGTCTTGTATAGGTTACGCTAAAATGACCACAACGGCCTAAAACCTATAGTAGGCAAGTTTGTGCATGCACTTTTTCAAAAATTTCTTTACTTTTTTTTGGCCCACCGAGGGCAACTTTCTTTTCCTTTTTCATTTTTTTAAGTTTTATGTTTTACTTTTTACATTTTTAGTTTTCGTTTTCACAAGATTACCCAAAAAGGGGAGGTCAAGGTTTTGGATATTTAAAATATTCTCTTTAACTTCGGGACCTAAAGCCTACACATTAAATGCAGCCAACCACTAAGGCTATCAACTAGTGGCCCAAATTAAAAGAGAATTAAGCTAAGCTACTCTCTTTATTAGCACTAATGCAAAAACACAAAAAACTTGCATAACACAAAAATTAATGCGGTTTGAAAAACCTATCCCAAATCATTGTTTTTAACCCAATTTCTTGAGATAAACCCCATGTCCAAAAACCAACTTTAAGATCTATTTCACCCAATTCATTCAACTTCAAGCCCAAATGATTATTATTTTGCATGAAATTAAAAAATAATAGAAAATAAAATATAGAAATTAGCTCAAAACATGAATTGCAAAAATTAAAAGACTTAGTTTTAGGGTAACATGAAAAACTAAACACAAAATTCCTAATATAACAAGAAAATGCAATAAAAACAAGAATAATGCAGCAAAAGCAAAGTTGTTTTGGGATTTTTTATCTACTCCTTTCTTGAAAAAACCATCTATTTAACCATTTATAGGCTTTCAAAATGCACTGTGGCTATGCAGTGGAGCTATTCTTGGCAACGGTGCCACTTATCAAAGGGGTGCTACTTGATATACCAAACATTGTCTAATGGTAACAAAACTTTGTGAGCATGTGGGGGGGATCCCCCCTACATGCTCGCAAAGTTTGGTTACCAGTGGTGGCATGGGAAAGAGTGGGATTTTTCATGGCCTCTCGAGCACTTAGAGACTTGAAAATTACACATGGAGCGCTACTTGCCTTAGCGAACATCGTCCGATGGTGACCAAACTTTGTGAGATTGTGGAGCAGGGACCCCTCCACATGCTCATAAAGTTTGGTCACCCTGGGAGGATGTTTGTGTATGATGGCATGAAGAGCTTTATTTTCCATAGCCTTTTTGAGCACTAAGAGATTTGAAAATTACACTTGGGCACTACTTGATATACCAAAAAGTTTGGTCACCATCGAATGATGTTGAGGTATGACATGGGCTCAGCATGAGAAAGAGTGGGATTTTTCAACAAATAATATAATACCAACTAAAAAAAAGTGTAAAAAATTTGTAAATAATGAATATCAACTAAAATGCAATGATCCTTAATAAAGACATAACTCATAAAATATAAACTTCAACTAAGTACATCAAAATGTGAGCTAACCCAGCTACTCTGGATTTAGCCTCTATCTTAATAGATCAAACAATGTAAATGAGCAACCCCAGCTAGTCTGAGCTTATTCACACTACCAATAAATCTTAGTATAATGTAAGTGAGCTAACCCAACTAGTCTAAGTTTTGTCAATGGGCACCCAATCAATATCGTTATCTTTGACTGGTGGTGGTTAACGTGTATGTTGAGGATGTTGTGCACATCACGAAGGTTGTATCGGTTGATCTGTGAGGTTCATAAAATCTGTACGGGAGGTCTACCTCAACGGCAAGATCATAAGCTGGTGTTGGTGTACTTGGTAGCTCACCAGTCCCATAAGCTGCTACATCCCTCTCCCTCTCTTGATGTCATGCTACTGCAAGAGTCTCTATCGGTAAACCTAAAATATGCAATCAAAAATGGTATATGCCTACCAAAATCTATGTAAGCTCCTTTGCTATATTAAGGACATGCTACTTATGTAAAGCAGCACTGCTGACACCACCATCTCCCGGGACGTGTTCCGAATCCGAGTTGCACGCATGGGACTAGAAAATCCAGGCTAAAACTAAAAATAGAGAATACTTTCTCAAATTTTCATATGATTCTCTAACTTATCTCAAAGAGGATGATGAGCTGGTTGTTTCTAGCACTAGAACACTAAAAATAGACTCTGTATGTGAGAGTTATGACCAAAAATGTAATGAGCTACCTTGTCAAAAACAAAAAAATTGTATCACATAAAAGAGAGGTTTCAAACCATAAAATCATATTTCTTGTATTCCAAAATGTAACACAATTACAAGAGGGATCACAAATGTGATGAGAGTAGGCTTATGGGTGTTAGAGGCATAGGATCCCTTGTCCCACAAGCCAGCATGTACCAAAACATAGGTAGGAGAGGTCAAGCAAGGCCATGTTACTCCACCTCAAGGTGCTCCCATCTAGATGCAATATATTTGGTACAACCAAGCTCACCTCTAGAGCACCATGTCACGCCAGATAGAAATACCAAGCCTCACATACACCCCCCTTTTGGAGAGCTTGAAGCCTCTTTCAAGCTTAGATCATCTGATATGGGATGGATGTCATAGAACTACTGTAAAGCAAGGTGGCATGCCAGTTGAAGCAATTAATCTTCTAGCACCCACGTGCAATCAGTCATGGGATGATATTTCCATTAAACATAAAAGTCAAGGTGGCTGCATTTGAAATGCGATTTGAAAATGAGTTCGGGCTCAAAGGGTGTGGCGGTAGGCATTGCACTATCCCCAAGCATAGGCACATGGTGATTAAAATGTGCATCTGGATAGAACCTTTTGAGCAAATTGACATGGAAAGCATTATGAATATACACATTGTCCGGTAGTTCAATTTTGTAAGTGACCCTATTGTAGGATTTGAGAACTTGATAGGGACCATAGAATCGATGGTTGAATTTATGAGTAAGGTTTGCTGGCGATGCAATGTTTTGTGCACTTACGAGCACTAAATCTCCCTCATGGAATTCTTCATGGCGGCGCTTGACATTAGCATGTTTCACAGACTTTGCTCTTTTCCAAGTTTTGTTTGGCCACTTGCATTCTTTTCTGCAAATTCTATAAACTCATCTGCATCTACATCCTTTGCATTCCCTATTGGAAAGTGCTAATGGTGTAATCACTTCCTTGCTGGCTAGTGGCTAATTCATAGGGCGTGTAACTGGTAGCACTGCTGTGAACTGAAGTATTGTAGTGAACTGAATTATTATAGTGAAACTATAAGATCTCTAAGTAGTTGGACCAATCCTTTTGATATGCCCGAATATAACTTTGGATGTAATATTCAATACCTTGATTAATTCTTTCTGTTTGGCCATCTGTTTAAGGGTCAAAGGCTGATGACATCCATAACTGAGTATCAAGCAACTTGAAAATTTCTCTGCACATATTTCTCATGAATCTATTGTCTCTATCTGACACAATTGGTGTAGGCAAGTGAGAGGCAAGCCATGATATTTGATTACTTGACTGAAATATAGTTTGGTGGTTTGGTAAGTTGTTAAGAGTGGTATGGATGGAATAAAGTGTGCCTCTTTTGATGAAAAAAAGTCAACCACCATGAAGATGGTATTGTACCCATGAGATTACGGGAGTTCCACAATGAGATCCATGCTCACAATATCCCACGACCTGGATGGGACCTGGATGGGATGGGCATAGTCTGCAATAAGCTTGTTGGCTGTACTTGTTGTGCCTTGACGAGTTGACAAGTGGGGCATGCGCGAACATATTCGATGACATCCTCTTGCATTTGGGGCCAAAAGAAGTGCCTTTATAATTTTTCAAGAGATCGTTTCTGACCGACATGCCCAGTCAGTTTGTAGTCGTGGGTTTCCCAAAGTAGCATGGATTTCAACTCATGGACATCGAGCACATATATACCTTTTGATGGACATACAAAAATCCATCTTTGAACTCAAATAGTCCCACTGCCGTTCTACCATTCCGCAAGTCTATTGTCATTCTGACTACTACTGCATCCGGTTTTTGTGCTTCTCGGATTGTGTGTCTAGCATTGCACTATTTATGATGACATTGACTACATTTATCTATGGCATATGCGGCTTAAGGTATCAAGCGCATCAAGTTGTGTTTTCCTAGCTTATGAATGATGTCCAAGTCAAATTTAGCTATAAAGTCCTACCATCTACCCTACTTTGGTGATAATGTTTGTTGGTTCTGAAAATATTTCAATGATATATTGTCGGTAGATACCTGTGTGTGTTTATCTTAAATGTAATGTTGCCATTTTCTAAGGCCATGTACCACTACCTACATTTCCTTTTCATGTGTTGTCCAATGCCGTTCTACATCACTAAATTTTCTAGATTCATATGCCACTGGGTGCCCGTCTTGTAGTAATACTCCTCCTAGGGCACTATCCACTACCAGCCCAATCAGCATCTGTGTACCCATGTACACATATCTCTGTCCCATTCTCATAGAATAGTCCACAATGCAAAGTAGACTTCACATACCTCAGTATGCGTCTCACTGCATACAAATGCAGTTTCCGTGGAACCTGCATAAACTGACTCACCAACCCAACAACAAAGCTCAAATCTGGTCTGGTGATCGTCATGTAGATCAAACTTCCTACTATGCGCCTGTACATAGTAGGATCCTCCAAGACCTCTCCTGAATCTGCACTCAACTTGCCATTTTGATCCAATGGCACAGAAATAGGCTTACAGCCTGTCATACCATACTTGGACAACATGTCCAAGCCATACTGTCTCTGCAGTAATCCAATACCATGTGGTGACCTAATCACCTCAATGCCCAAGAAATATCTGAGCTCCCTCAGATCCTTCATCTCAAACTTCTGTCTTAGCAAGATCTTTACATCAAAGATCTCTGCATCATGGTCCCCCGTAATGATCAAGTCATCTACATAGATGACAACAAGCACAACTCCTCTATCACCATGTCTCACATACAGCGAGAAATCTGCATTAGCTTCATGAAAGCCAATAGTGACAAGATATTCAGAGATCTTGTCAGACCATGCTCTTGGTGCTTGCTTTAAGCCATACAAGGCTTTCTTCAACTTGTAAACATGCTCGGGGTGACCCACATCCTCATAACCAGGTGGCTGCAACATATACACCTCTTCTTGCAAATCCCCATGCAAGAATGCATTCTTTACATCCATCTGATGTAAAGACCATTGCTTTGATGCAGCCACTGCTATCACAACTCTCACCGTTGCCATCTTGGCAACTGGGCTGAAAGTTTCCTCATAATCAATCCCATATGTCTGCGCATATCCTTTGGCTACCAATCTAGCCTTGTACCTGTTTATGCTCCCATCACTGTTATGTTTAACTTTGTACACCCACTTGCATCCAATAGCTTTCTTGCCTTCAGGCAATTGCACTAAATCCCAAATCTCATTTCCGTATAGTGCATCCATCTCCTCATCCATAGCTTTCTCCCAACACACATTTCCAACAGCCTCATCAATGCATACGTGGAAACACATGCTTTGTTTGCTTCCCAAATTGGCATGCTTCACATATTTTTTGCATACCTTCCACTTTAAATTTTGGCAACCCTGTCACAATTCCTTTAGTCTGCATAGACTTCAATCTCTGCACATTCACATGTCCAATCCTTTTATGCCAAATGTCTGTGTCTGCAACAATTCCTGAACCATTTGCAAACATCGCAGCACTCATTTCAGGCATGTCTACATTCAACGTAAACATTCTGTCCACTCTGTTGCCTTTTGCAACCAATCTGCACTTGTCTTTAAAGTCTTCAACATAACAACCATCAGGGTTAAACCGAACTTGCAAACCCTGCTCAATCATCTGGCTAACTGAAACCAAATTCTTTGTTATGTTCAGTACATGAAGTACATCTGCAAGGTACTTCACTTTGCCATGTTGCATAGACAATGGCACATCTCCAACATGGGCAATTGGATGAGTAGTGTCATCCCCTGTTTCCATAAAACCTGGCCTTTTCGGGTTTTTCATCTCCTTGAACCACTCCCCATGACTCGTCATGTGGTTCGAAGCGCCTGAATCCACATACCATACATTATCTTTTTGTGCTGCATCAACATTTTCAGACATGGCATTCACGACATGCTGCATAACAAACAACCTTTCATTATCCTCATTATTTCTACTTGAGGATGCATAGTTGTTTTGCTGCACTTTCCCATTTTGCATGTCAGCCTGCTTCTTATAACATTCTGCCTGCACATGTCCAAGCTTACCACAATAATAGCATTCACGTGCATCATTATATTGCCTTTGCCAATTTTCACGGCCTCTTTGACTCCCCCTGCCTCTGAATTTGCCTCTTCCACCTGCGTGTTGTTGTTGTTGTTGATTCTGGGACTGTTGTTGTTGCTGCTGCTGCTGGCCATAATTCTGATTACCTGTTCGGCCACCTCCTTGACCGCGTCCACGGCCTCCTCTACCTCGTCCTCTTCCTGAACTCGTGTAGAAGGCCTGTTGCTCTGAACTGTTTTTGCTTTGTGAAGACTGTTGGTCTTCACCCAAGCTCTTCTCTTCGATAATCCGCATAGACACCAAATTTGTAAAGTTGGGAATGTTTTCCCGAGTCTGAATGGACATCTTGAACGCCTTGTATTGTGGCCCGAGACCACGTAGACAGACTTTCACCTTGTCATCATCATCTACTGACACACCAATAGATGCAAGGGATTCCACAATACCCTTTATCTTCAGCGCATAGTCATTCACAGACATCCTTGGTATTTGTTTCATAGAGCTTTACCAAGGTGTCCCACGCCTCCTAGGGGGACTTGGCATCCTGAATGTGCCCAATCATGCTGTCCTGTATACTAATGGAGAGCCAATACATAACCTTCCTGGCTCCTTGGTTCCAGTCTTTAAACTCTTTCACAACTGCAGCAGTCGGATTTATATCCGATATCTCTGGTGCCTCTTCATGCTCACCTTCTATGTAGTCCCAATAACCTTTTCCCATCAGGAAATTTGTCAACCTGAACCTCCAAGCATGGAAGTTATTCTTATCAAGCTTCTCAGCCACAATTTGGGTTATCCCATCATTTGACATCTTGCCAAACACACAATTTTACCAGAACCTGCACTCTGGTTTTTCTACACAAACTGTTGTATTTTCTGCACAGCAGTACTGTAGTACTCTCAAATGTCACAACCAGTGACTTCAATGTGCATACATACACCCAATGGCAACTGTAGACCTCTTTACAGCACCCACAGTGTCTGCACAGTCAATCTGTCTTCCTGCAGTTCTTAAAACAGAGTTCTGCAGAGAATCGATGACTTACCCGCAGTGCTCGAAATCGCTTGCTTTCTGAAAAACGAAGGTCCAGACGCGCCCGAAACGCGTTTTTATCCCAGAAAATGACGTCCAATAGGACAATATAGTTTCCCTATAGCTTTACTCCCGTGAAGAAAGCTCCTCAATCAGAGATCGTTTGCCGGTGCCTCCCGTAGAGCTCCCGACAAGGGTGTAGTCACCAACACAAGTAGGGAAGAGTAGTTGAAGCTCTTACCCTCGTACCGCTTCCTGTGGTTCTCTTGCTTCCCTTAGCATGAACCAGGCTCTGATACCATGAAAAGATGCAGGGGGGAAGAGAGCTTGAGTTCTTGCAAGCACACACACACACTCACAAAACCCTAATAGAGAACACACAAGGTGAGAGGCTGAAAATCTTCTTCTTCTTCACTCAACACTCAACACACCATATACAAGAATAAGAGTACACACAATATGAAAGGTACTCAACCAAATACATACACGGGTTCTCTATAGTGTGAACCCGAGTAAATGAGCTGGCACTATAACTATGTCAGTCTCTAGAATGGCTGTCACACAGCCTGTCATCCCACTGGCCGCATATCACCCAAGATCTCACCAACCATGCCAGTGGTGTAAGTGTGGGGCCTATCCCCCAGGCGGGTCATCAGTGTCCACCGCCTCACTAGACGAGCTCGATATCTCAACATTTTGTACCCTTTAATCTGGGTTATTCTCAAACAGTCCATCCTTTCATAATTATCATCTTGACCTTATGCCTACATAGTGGTGACTCGATTCTGCACAATGCATCTGTTGCATTCACTGTCAATATAATACATGCCCTCGAATAATGTCTGCATGGTTACATAGGGGGCAAGAGGGGGTGCCCTAACCATAGAGGGAAGCCATGTCCACTCTCACACAAAGCATAATGCACTAATCCATAATCCACACAACACACAATGAGTTGTGTCCACACTCTACTAACCCTAGCTAATGTCCACACCCAATGACCAGCTGGACACGCGGTCATTTATGTCTCACACATGTTCCTACCTAATCTGCCAGCACATAGCATAGCTGGCTCACACTGACATCGAGCTTGAATCTCAACAGCCCCTCTTAAGCTCATGATGTACTATCTCAAGTGGCCTGTTACTCATATTTCCTTCTCTAGGAAATCTCAACCTTGCCTGCTTCCCAAACTGACAGGCTTCACAAACATGCATATGTCCATCATATTTGAACCTAGGCAATCCATTGACAATGCCTCTTGTTTGCATGTTCTTTAATCTCTGTATATTTACATGGCCAATCCTCTTGTGCCACATATCAATGTCCTGTACCACATTCCTGCTCTTTGAGAACATGGCTGATTTTAGCTCAGGAATTCCAGCATCCAGCTTAAACAATCTTCCTTCTTTCTTGCCTTTAGCAATCACTCTACATCCATGTTTGGCACATACAGCACATCTGACAAAGACTTTGTCTGACCATTATGCATGACCAATGGTACACTTCCAACATGTGTAATGACATGCTGGCATTAGGACTTGTTTGGGGTCTTCTTGGGCCCTTTTATTTGGACACTTAGTGAAATGCTTAAAATGCTAATCAAGCTTTGACCAAGCTAGTGGCCTAGGCCTGAAAATGCATTTTTCCTTTTCTACAAAAAAGAAAATAGGCCTAAAGGTAATCTAATCATTAGATCTTCTGTCCTTGGGAAGGAATATGGACCTAAATGCCTTTTTGTCTTGTAGTGAAGTACCTTTCACAAAGAATGTTTGAAAATTTTCGTCACTTTGTTCCCTCCCTTTTTGGAGGTGCTGCAGATCCCACTCTCTCTCTACACTCTCTCTCTAAAACGCATTTAGGGTGTTTTACTTGGGTAAGGGCTTCTTTTTCTCTCTCTAGGAGCCATGGCCTGCAGATCTGGACCTCCTACTCCATCATCCTCTCCACCAGCTCTCATGGAAGAGCTCACCATCCCCTCTTGTGAAGGTACAGATCTACACATCCTTGCAAGCTGAAGCTCTCCATCTCCATCACTAGCAAGCTCTCCATATCTATCATCCTCTCCACCAGCTCTCATGGAAGAGCTCACCATCCCCTCCTGTGAAGGTACAGATCTACACATCCTTGCAAGCTGAAGCTCTCCATCTCCATCACTAGCAAGCTCTCCATATCTATCTCCTCAAGGCCTCCATTTCTCTATATCCATCTGCATCTCCTCCACCTCCATCTCCATCACCATCTCCATCTTCATCTCCTCCATCACCATCCACATTTCCATCCTCCACCTCCATCCTCCATCTCCATCATCTCCATCACCATCCACATTTCCATCTCTGTATCCATCTACATCTCCATCTCCATCACCATCCACATTTCCATCTCTGTATCCATCTACATCTCCATCTCCATTTGCTAGGTACAATGGCTCTACGGGACATCACCAACAAGCAATCAAAGTTTCGCTTGCACGTGGACTTAGACGAGGAGTATGCCACAATGCGAAGTAATCGAACGAAGGGATGTATTCCTGCTGAGGTGCTACGACTTCAAGGTGCAAAAGCCATTGATCTTTGGACTGATGGAAGCATTTATCCCCTTGATCCACAGACTGGTGCACCTCCCCCTTTTCGTAATATCACGCAGGTCGTACGCTTCTTGGGTGATGGTTATAATGTTTTCTTAGGGTACTGTCAGAGGCTCTATTCTTTGTACTTGCAGGAACTCTCAAATCAAAATCACCTCAGGAAGCTTCTAAAATTATGCAAGGCAGAAAAGGAAGAATGTGCGTCAACTTTCATGGCCACAAAAGAACATATGCTGGCTCGAGTCAAGGATCTAGAGAAGGAGGATGCAGAGCAGAAGATGAAGCTTGATAAAGGTGTGGAAAGGAGGGATCGAGCTATAGAGAACTATCTCCGTCTTCGAAACTCAACTCGGAACCTTCGCCGACGTGTCGATCATTTCACTCACCTCCCCGTGGGATATAATGCAAGGCAGCGAAAGCGCAAGCCTCTGAGTCTTCTTCCCAAAGATGGGGGGGCTCGCAAGCAACGTGTGCGTCAAACAAGGTAATCACAGCTTCAAAACTAGCATTACATTCCTTTTTCATATAGTTATGTCATTGACTCTGAACTATGTGATGTCCAGGGAATGTGCTAAAGCAATATTAGGTTGTTCCAATACTGAGGAGTCTATCCTTGAGCACATTATTCCAGAGCAGAAAGTAATCAATATGATAACCAATCCAGTAAATGGTGCGTTGCGTGACAGGATTCAAAAGTATTTTCTCAAGGAATTCGAGCAGATTGTCAGTCCCATTGACATGCTCACTGTGTGCGACACAGCAGGTATCAGTGATAAGGGATACAGGGCTTTGTATACTTGCATCACAGCACGTCTACGAGGCAAAGGAATGACACGATCTATACTTCCAACACCATACAGTATAGTTATGGCAAGGAAGTCAGCAAACAACAATATTGCCGACTTGCTAGGCGGCTACAGATGGGTGGATGGTAGCATGCCAATGTCAAATTCAAAAGATTTTGCTTACAACAAGTTTAACAATGTTTACGTCGAGGTGGAGGCGCTTCAACGAGCTATGATTCAGTTTTATGATATGACATTAGAGGAGACGGATGGAAAGGCTATATTTGTCCTCAAATTGGATGAATGTCAGGTTGTAAAGGGCCAAAGGGTGGAACGTACAAGTTTGACACTCATGAGCAGGGCATTGAAGCGAAAGAGCTTAGACGGCGAAGATGAAACAGGTGATGCGGAGAATAACTTGCACACAAAGCGACGCAAGCAAGATTACTTTGGAGTGCAGTCTGAGAAGAACATATGGTGGCAGGCGGCATGGACCCTTCCGCACGAGGACCATGACAGTCTGAGGTGGTACTTCACCCGTACAGGTATTCAAGGAGTGATACACAGGCAATCAAATGGTGAAGTCTTGCATGTGCCTGGCACTGGTCACTTTGAAATAGAGTGGCACCTTGGTGGTGATCTCAAGACCCTCAAATGCATGTTGGGAACTAAAAGCGGTGCTAACACTTTGTTTCCATGCATCTTTTGTTGTCATCCAAGGATGCCAAGTGTCGCAGTGGGGAAGGCCAAACAAGCAACCAAGGTGAAAGGTCGTAAGCAGGCAAGTGCAAAGGGCTCAAATCAATTACAAAAAGGGAAGGGTATGCACGTCTGGCTCAATGGAATTATGAGCTGCAATCAAAGCAAGGCACCATCTCGCGCAGAGGAGGATGCTACTTGGAACCCTATTCTTTCAATTCCACTGTCGCGAGTACATGTGTGTACCTTACACGCAAGACTTAGAATTTTGGACAAATTGTTGATGCTCCACATCAATTATGCTTGGAACATGGAGCCAGAGTCACGGCGAGAACAGGGCATCCAAGAGCTTGAAGTTGTTTTATCATCCGTGGGGCTTCACGCAGGTGCTGTCACCCTCTCTAAGGATCGCAAAAACCCATCAAGTACCCAAGATAACCCTAATAAGATATGTATGGGTGGTGCAAAAGCAAGACACCTGCTCTCAAACTATGGTGAGGCTCAAAGCCATACACATTTTGAATTATGGAAGCAGATTTGTGATGTAACAACCTATCGAGGCAATGAGGCGACACTAGGATTGAAGCGTGCACATGTGTGGGAAGCTTGTGATGAGATGATGAGGCTTCTTGAGCGCCCGTATCTTGATGAAGCAGAGATAGCTACATTCAAGACTTCGATTGACAGATTCATAGAAGAAATGATCGATGCTTGGGGGGAAACTCATATAACACACTACATGCATATTCTCTATGCGCACAGTTCCTTCTTTCTAGATGAATATGGGTCTCTTGCACTCTGGAGCAACCAAGGCATGGAACGATCACATTACCAAGCCAAGGCGGCCTATTTTAAGAACACGGGTCACGGTGGTGGCAAGGTTCGCAGCAATGCGTTTCAGGAAATGTTCAATTGGTTTTACCGTGCACTTACTGGGAGAAAGGCCCAAAAGCGAGCCGGAAATTTGTCTTTGAGGCGCAAAATCATGAAGGTGTTAGGTGCAAGGCGAAAGAGAAGGGTGCAATGCGTCAATGGCACGTGAAAGAGCGAGGCAATGGCACAGTGGTCGACTAAGAAATGGCCGTGTGTGGTTACCCACCCAATAATTCTTGTTCGCCACTTTTTGGCGCGTTCATTTTGTAAATTGACTTTTTTGTAATTTTGGCCTCCTATAAATATCAATGAGTTTTATAGTCATTTTTAAAAGTCTTGACTTGTGAGCTCTCTCTCTTCCTCTCCCCTTGACTCTCTCGCGCGCGCTCTCTCTCTCTCTCTCGCTCGTGCAGTAATATCTCATGCACATGGAGCCCCCAAATGATCCTCCCTCCAATACGCAGGATGACATTTTCAAAGACCTTGGGCCCTTACCGGTGGCACATAGAACTGCAATCCCAAACATTTACCCACAAGCCCAAGTGGATCTGGAAGCTGAGCGTGTGAGGCTTGAGCGAGAGGCCCAAGAGGCCCAAGAAGCCCAAGAAGCGAAGAGATTACACAAAGAAGCAGAGGACATGGAGGCAGCTGAGAGAGCAAGAAAAGAAGCCGAAGAGACGGTCAGAACTCAAGAGGACGAGGCAGCAAAGAAAGCACAGGAGGATGAGGCTGCCAAGAAGGAGGAAGAAGACGAGGCAGTTAGGAAGGCGGAGGCAGATAAGAAGGCTGTAGAAGAAGCTCAGGCCGCCGCAAGCAACAAGAGAAGAATAGCATTCTTTGCTGCGGAGGAGGATTGGCTTAACAGAAAAGCTCACGGATTTGTTGCTGACCTGCGACGAATGGCCGGATACGAAGATGACACAATTTTGGAAGCGGCCATACAAAGTCTTCGAGCAGAATATACAAAGAGGAGAAATGAAGACACAGTAGAAAGGGAGCACCTGCCGAGCAATAGGATTGTCAATGCAATGCTAGACAGAGTCTTGGCTCGTGCACTTGGTAAAGGAAAGAGAAAACTCTCAGCTGAGGAAGTAGAAAATAAGAGACAGAAGCTTGAACGAGAAGCCAGGGCAGCAAACACACGGAGGCTTCGTGAGGAAAAAGATAGGAAAGATGAAGAGGAGCGAGTAAGGAAGGAGGCAGAGCAACGAGCAGCTCCGAAGACTCCATCTGCAAAGACAAAGAAAACTCCAACACCTGCAAAGGCTAAGAAGGGGAAAACCATTCCTAAACGCTCAAAAATCCCTTCCGATAACTTCCAAGAGCAGCGAGCGACAGAAGTTTAAAAATGACACGCCAGCTTGGACTCGCCACGCGCAAGCACCACCGCCCCCAACAACGCAGAAGAAGCAAAGGTGGAGACCAGGGACAGTTGCCCTTAGAGAAATTCGCAAATATCAAAAGACCTGCACACCAATTATTCCAAAGGCACCTTTTGGGCGTCTCGTCAAAGAGATTATCCACGACCAGCACCGGGATGTCAATCGTGTGCAAGCGGCGGCACTAGGCGCTCTGCAACAAGGTGCCGAGGATATTTTGGTTTCGCTTTTCCAAGACGCGGTTTTGTGCATGGTGCATGCAAAACGTGTCACTTTGAAGCCATCTGATCTTCATCTAGCTAGGCGTATCCGTGGAGAGGAAGCTCTCTTTCACTAGATAGGGGAAGCCTTGTAATGCAACAAACCGTGTTTTGTAATCTCAATTTGATTAATGAAAAACCATGTCTATTTTCAAAAAAGTTATTTTCTATTGCAAGTGATTGTTGTCTTGTCAAGGTAATTGTAGTCTTTTGCATGTAATTGTTGTCGCTATGTACATTCGACCTCATGTGAACGCTCGTCTGCCACCGCCCGTCCGACTTTGGCTCGACTCGACGGGCCAATTTCTCCCACGTATGGCCCCAGAAGGGTATATCAGCTGTGCGGGGTGCGCCGGGGTCGAGGGGGGGGCCGGTGGTCGCTCCGTGGAGCCTGTGTGCCACGGAGCGACTTTTGGCTGTTTGACCAGGGCCTGTGTGCCACGGAGCGACTTTTGGCTGTTTGACCTGGTCAAACAGCCAAAAGTCGCTCCGTGGCACACAGGCTCCACGGAGCGACCACCGGCCCCCCCCCTCGGCCCCGGCGCACCCCGCACAGCTGATATACCCTTCTGGGGCCATACGCGGGAGAAATTGGCCCGTCGAGTCGAGCCAAAGTCGGACGGGCGGTGGCAGACGAGCGTTCGCAAAAATTGATTGAAACATCATAACAGGACACGACAACAACATATAAACACATCAAGAAGATAAAACTTAAAATCAGCTCGAAAAACATCTTGATGTCATTAATTGTTTGATTTTCACAGACGAGCGTTCACAAAAATTGATTGAAACATCATGACAGGACACGACAACAACATATAAACACATCAAGAAGATAAAACTTAAAATCAGCTCGAAAAACATCTTGATGTCATTAATTGTTTGATTTTCACAGAAGGCAAATGATTACATTGGATCTAGCCAACTCGCTTGATGAGCTTGGTGAAAGCCTCGTGGGTGAGAGTCTTTACTGATGGTTTGTCACCAATGCGTTCGGCTATCTCTTTGGCATCAGTGATGCCTTGTCCAAGGCTAAGGCCACAAAATCCTAGGAAAGACCCTGCACCTTTATCACCAAAGCTATAGATAGCTGCTTCCCTATTTACAAGAATACATTTATGGGCATTTTGGGCTATAGGGGCTTCAGACAGGACGGCACTTAGGGCTCTGCACTTCAAAAATTCAGCTTGCGCATCATTTGAAAAGTCGTTGTGAATTACGCGAAGCATCTCGGCATTGAAGCTCGGGATGTAGTGCCATAGCGCAGCATCTTTCCCCTCCACCTCCTTTCGTGCTCCACCCTTTCGGCTTGCGAACCAGTCCATTTCTCTTGCGGTCTACAAAGTAGATAGAAGAATGAGTTGACTTCAAAAAATTACAAATTAAGAAGGGAAGAAATTGGGTGTACTACCTCAGTGGCATCATCATGATCCGCAAGGTCTGCATCACTAATATTGATGCTCCCGAGGCTGACAGAATCCGAAATGGCAAGCGGCTTGTGAGGGGCAAAGCTAGTTTCTGGCACACTCTCGTAGAAATCCTTGCACTGGGATATTTGTACAAGAGTCTCTGCCACAAGGGACTCTATTGAGGCATGATTTTCCGGGAGCGCAAGCACCTTTGTGACATCTGCGGAACTGAAGTCGTATGTCGTCATCTTTGGACGGCTGTTGTGTGTCTCGCATGCCCGCGTACATAGCAATGACTGAGAGAGTTTCATCCTGGTGTAGCCCAAGGACATGGGCGATGTCATCCAAAAATAAGAACTCTACACCTTCTACTATGATGGGGTGTAGAGTTCGCACTTCGAGCTCTGGAACTTCATCCATGACATCGTCCCCTTCGATGTCCCGTTTCACAGCCTCAGCTTGCGGCTCTTCCGCCAGAGTCACAAGTGCAAGAGATGCTTCTTGCACTGGGGTGACAATCTCTTCCTTTGGGTCAGCTTCCTTGATCAAGAGATAAGGTGTGGCTTTCTTTGGAGGAGTGGCCTTCCTCTTTCCCTTGCTTTTCTCTGTTCCCTCTAAGATCAGGAGGGCAAGAGTCATGTCCCACCTCAAAAAACTTGTGCCAATGTTGCCCATTCCAAGACCTACGAGGTTATCTTCTTCCTCCTCCCTTAGATATGCGCTACTAAGGCCTTTGAGGAATCTTGCAAGCCTAAACCTGAAATTTTTGTCCGCTTTGTAGGTATGCTTGATAAGATCCACAGGCACCCAAGTTCCCTCCTCGTCTTCAAAGTTGACACAATATTCAGCCATGTATGTGTCCATGTAGCTAGTGAACACCCCAAACACGTCATTATGGAGTTCGGCGGTGCCTTCCATGTCAATAGATGTCTGAAAGATGGGTGCAAGCTTCTCGATCAAGTGATCGAGGTCAAGCTTGTGCAATTGAGATAGGAGAGCTTGGGCGGGGGTGGCCATGCTTGAGTAGCGAAGAAGGCGAGGGGACCGCAAAGATGCCGAGAGTGAGGAGATGAACTCAAAGTGGCCAAAAGTGACTTATAAAGAGGTCTTTAAAAATTTTTTTATGTTTAAAAACTCACTTAAAACCTCCAAAAAAATAAAAACACGCGACAAAACTTAAAAGTGCACAAAATTGAACGTAAATTGCGAGTAGCCAAAATTGTTTTGAATTAATCTCTCAAAATCTGTTACATAGCTTGCTTGATATGGATACATCTGGGGAAGGGAATGCTTTTACAAAATTAAGATGCCTCTTTCCTCTTACGTAGAGGTGTGTTATCAATCACAAATGAAAAGTCACCTTTCAGTGCAAACCTAAGGCCTAAGTACTCCCTTAGGTTCGCCATATTCCAATCAGCATTTACTACGATATCCCACACATCAGCTTGCGTGCTAACATGTACATCAAGCTGTTCTGCATCGTTGATGTCCGAATCGAGTGCTTGCCATTCGCCTCCAGTCAGCTTCCAACGTCTGTAAGGAAAGATAATAGAGAGTTGTTGCTTTCCAAGCTGGTACCGAACGACCATCTTCTCCGACACCACCATGCACTTTATCTTGTCACCCTGATGTTGAATAACCTTCAAATCCCACGAAGGTGGCAAAAAGGCACTCATTACTGTGCCTCCCTTTGCAATCCACATTGTAGGAGTCCGGTGAACATCAGCCTCCTTGAACAAAAACACAAACAAATGTAAAGGCATGAAGAACGTGAGAGTCGCACGATGTGACCCATAGGTGCACTTCATTGCATTGCACACATCAATCTCAATCCGACGTCTGGTTAGTGCAACCAAAGTATTGTCGGGCTTTGGCCAATCATGGTCCATGAGACTTGGTGTAGGGAGCCTCCGTAGAGTCCCAGAACCATCTCTTGACGTGGGTACAATATACTCTGCATGAAAGAAGAAAACTGAGCGCTCTAAAAGCTCTGATGTTGAACAACCAGTATATAGTAGCTTGCCGATTTCAAAGTGATGCGCCTCAAAGGTTCCAGAAAGGGCCTCTAAAGGCTCCCATTCCACAAATGTCGACGGAAAGATGTCTGCACAGAACATTACAAGAACACACTTGAAAAAATCAAGCTTCCGTAACATGAAATGATATTAGCATGTCTCAGTGCAGCCCATAAAACAAGAAGCACAAATAAAACTTACAATTTGTAGGAAAGCGTTTGTGATTGGCATTGTCAACACGGAGTTGCGATGCCTTGTAGACGTGTTGGATCATCACCTGCTTGCTTCCGTCAGCCCCCTGCTTGAGATCCACTATGCGACCCTTCCAATGGTGTGACTTTAACCCTATGTATCTGCGAGAGACTTTGTGGGCTCCCCTTGTGCTTGGACGCATCGTCACCCACATTCCTTTTGCAAAGGTTCTTGTAACCCACAAGCCAGTGTCGTCTTGTTCGTTGCTGCTGCTAAAGGACTCCACCCTTGAACGAGGTCGGCGACTCATTGTGCTTGGCTAACCGACTAAGCTAAATGCTATGAAGTTGTAGGTGTGTGAGAAGATCTCTGCAACCTAATGCTAGCAGAGCATATAAGCTGGCAAGAGGAGTCAAGAATGTGTATAAGCTAGCAAGAGGAGAGTGAAGAATGTGTGCAAGCAAGAGAGGATGGACTTGATGGGGAAAAAAGGACTGTTTTCCAAGCTTTCCATAGCCAAGAAGATCTCTGCAACCTAATGCTAGAGCAGAGCATATAAGCTGGCAAGAGGAGTCAAGAATGTGTATAAGCTAGCAAGAGGAGAGTGAAGAATGTGTGCAAGCAAGAGAGGATGGACTTGATGGGGGAAAAAGTGGACTGTTTTCCAAGCTTTCCATAGCCAAGAAGGCACAGAAAGATAGATCTAACTTTAGGAGGGAAGGGGAAGGCAGAATGGGGAGGGAGGAGGCCAAAAAAGATTCTTTTAGTTAGAGAGAGACTCAAAACCGAATTGCTAGTTTTAGAGAGAGGAAGAGGGAGTGGGGAGAGGGAAAAGTAGCTTTAAATGAGGGATAATGATGGGGGGGCGTTTCTGGCCCTAGCCCACTTTTTGAGGTGGGGTCATTTATGCCAGTTTGAGCTGTCTTTATTAAAAAAAGGTGGGAAATCTGATTTTATTGAAAGATTTTGCATTTTCAGCCCAATTTCTTTAAAAAAAAAACGTATGATTCAAGTTTGACCCCTACATATTAGGGGCAGGGAAACCCAACATTTTTCTCCACATGGCCTTCTCCCATTGCACCATTCCTTAATGACTGTCATTAGGCTTGGGGCAAATTAAAGGGCCCAAGAAGACCCCAAACAAGTCCTAATGGGTATCATCACCTGTTTCCACATAGCCTTTGACATCCATTGGCTTCATGTGCTCAAACCATTCACCATGGCATGTCATATGATTTGATGCTCCTGAGTCCATATACCATGTATCATCATTCTCAGCATTTGTTGTCATAGAACCCACAACATGCTTCATGGCAAACAAATGATTTGCAGTTCCATCATTGCTACTTGATGCATAGTTACCACCATGTTGTGCATAGTTTCCACCATAATGACCACCACATTGTGCTCTTCCCCCTCTCAAATCATTCTGTTTGCGAAAGCAATCTCTCGCCATATGACCATATTTGCCACAATAATGGCATTCCACATCTTGCATAGAATTTTGTTGGCCTTGCCAACGTCCTCGTCCACGGGGGTTACCTCTGCCTCTTTGAGGTGCATAACCACGACCACCTCGAGCACCATAAGAAGGCTGAAAATTCTATTGTGGAGGTCTATCCTGCCATCCACGACCATTACCACCACGTCCTCGTGATGCAAATCTCCCCCTGCCTCTAAAGCCTCTCTGCGAGTAGAAAGCCTGATTTCTGCCATCATCATGGCTAGTAGATGCATCCAGAAATGAATCACTGAGCTTGATTTCCTCAACCAACAAGAGTGAAACCAACTCATCGAAGTCGGGTAGACCTGTACTCCTCACTGAGATAGATGTATCAAAAGATTTGTATTCCTTGCCAAGACCACGCAAGGTAATATCCACCAAATCATCATCAGGCATGGGGGCATTTATTGTGGCCAATGCATCTGCAAACTTCTTGATTTCTTGCACATAATCATGTATACTCCTTTTATTCCTTTTCACATTGTGTATCTGCTGTCGCAATTGAGACTTGCGAGCACTCGTATCTGTATCAAACATCTTGACCAAAGTATCCCATGCATCTTTGGGATTCTCAGCATCCTGAATGTGTATAAGCATAGCATCAGAAATGCATATAGACAAATAATGCAGCACTTTGAATGCTCTCTCTGACCATTGCTTATGAGCAATAAGCTGCTGCTGTGTAGGTTGCCGAGGTAGCTCAGGCTCAACACCTGTAATGAGATTCCAAAATCCTTTTCCTTTCAAGAAACTCTTTATCCTGTACTTCCATGCCTGGAAGTTCTTCCTATCCAGCTTTTCACCAACAATCTGAACTGGATTGTCCGACATGTTGCTCAATGCGTACACCTTCCGCACACTTCAAATATGTAAATGAGCCTTCCTCAGCTCAACCACACTCCAATGAATGTTCCAGATACTCCAAGATAGCCAACAAACTCCAAATTAGATGTAGGAAATCAACCTGTAATCATCCGGAGATGAACTGACTCACTCAGTGCGGGATACCCTGAATTGACACGCCTTCCAAGGCTCCAAATCGCAATGTAATGGTGCAATCAAGTATAGGCAACTTGCATTGACACCTAATGAACCTCAATGTTGAGTATCAACTCCATTTGACATGTGTAATTATCAATTTTTGAAAACCCCTTTCTCTGTTTTTGGAAAAACCAGAAAAACTAGTAATGATTTGGCTCTAATTTCTTCAATATTTCACCAAATTGAGCAACCAGGCATTCAATGGCTTAGCAATAGTGTCCATCAACTCCATGTAAGAGGAATTTGTCCAATTGTAAAACACCAAAGATTAATTGCTCGATTAAAATGCTCTGTTTCTCTGCAACCAGTGGACAGCCTGTTTTAATCAGCTCATTCCCAGCTCAATTAGGCATCATTGACCAAACAAATCACATATCCCTCTTCTCCAAGGTGTAAATCATCCAATTGCTAAAACAATTGTGTAAGTAATCAAGCACATAAGTGAAATTTGACCTCCTCGTGTGAAAAATACCAGAAAACTGCCCTGTTTCCTCTGTCTGGCTGCGTCGCCTGCTGTAGAGCTCTTTGGGAGTGGTTGTAATGCTCAATGATGAGGTAATCAAGTCCCCAACACTCCTAGGTATGTGTGCAATCCACCAATGCTTTGATTTTTACCAAATACATGCTCCAAATGATTCAATTTTGGGCTTCTTTTTCACTGTTTTGTAAGAGCTCAAAAAACCAGAATTTTCACTCAATCAAATACATCCAAATTGCTCCAAAATTTGTTCAAGGCTTGCACATGGGTTGCCAATACATCCCTCTTTGACAAATGCATATGTCTTTTGCCAGAATCACACGTATTTCCACCATACATCAATGTTCCCAAGCTTTAATGGAAACCTTCAAAAACCAGAATTTTGCTTTGCTTTGATTTGCTCTATTTTGCTTTGCTTTTGCCTGTTTCACCTGCAATCCGCTCAAGGATGTTTAGAAGACCTTACCCGGTAGGCCAAGCTTTCAAATCTGATAGTATTTGGTGTGCTCCAAGCTTCACAGCTCCAATGGCAAGCTTCACAGCTTCTTTTCACAGCTTCTTCTTCTCCCTCTTCACTCACTCACTCATAAACCCTAATAAACAGCACAAGGCTCTGATACCATGTTGAAAGAACGGTAGAGAGGGAGGAGACACACACACAGGAGCAAACCCTAAAGTATATTGCAAACCCTAACCATAGAGGGAAGCCATGTCCACTCTCACACAAAGCATAATGCACTAATCCATAATCCACACAACACACAATGAGTTGTGTCCACACTCTACTAACCCTAGCTAATGTCCACACCCAATGACCAGCTGGACACGCGGTCATTTATGTCTCACACATGTTCCTACCTAATCTGCCAGCACATAGCATAGCTGGCTCACACTGACATCGAGCTTGAATCTCAACACAGTATTTGTTAACTAGGGCATACCTTGCTGCTGTCGCACAACATTTCTATTGAATGACTTATTTCCATAGGTGTTATGGGGTACCAAGGGTCCACTTGAATTCGACCCAACCGATCTCATCCGTGAAGTTTCCCCTCTAGATTCACTCGAGGTCACTTCACTTCTATTATGAGGTTTGGATCCACTCCATCCTCCTGTCCCCGCAACATTAGTATTATTCTGCCATTTCTGGCTCTTGATAGTTGATAGCCTCTTAGCCATTATAAGTGCTACCTCATAATTATCACCTCATAATTATCCGGCTTCATGTCCAATCCCGTAACCCAAACAAGTACCCATAATGTAATCTATCTGTAGCATGCATATCTGTAATTTGTAGGATAAGTTGTCTATTCTTATTAATGTATTCTCATAATTTTCCATCTGCATGTTTGCAGTTATGCCAGTCATCACATGCTCAAAACACCTCGTTGTGTGGCCCAAAGTATGCTAACAAGTACTTAGTGAAGTCATCCCATCTTAGTCATGGCCTCTTTGAATGTCCTACCAAGAACCAAGTGTATGCATCCCCTGATAGCAGCCAAGATGCTACTCGAATCCAATGTTTACCTAAAACCTTGTTCATTGGTGATGTAATACTTTGTCTCTCGGATCCACCTTGTTACAATTAATGAATCCCTTTGTCCTATGAATATCTCTAGAGGTAACAGCATATATTTTCTGTATCCCTCATCCTGCCTTTGTGACATGGGGGGGACCTCGATCTCGCACGTCTTGGTGACAATAGTCACGTCTTCTATCTTTCTTGTGTAATTATTTTGCTAACAAGGCCATCATGTCTTCTAGCTAGTTCATCCTGTCATCTTGATCATCTTCTCAATTATTCCCTTGACCCCTTGGGTCGTCCATTTGGTCTTTTTGAGTGTCGTGGGCTCTTGCCTCAAGGTGTCTGTTAAGCCGCTCTTGCCATATCCACACCGCTACCTTGGAGTCAATTTTTGTTTCTCTTTCCTATCTGGCTTCTTCCTCTAATCTCACAGATTCTTCCATGTTAATGAAATCACCTTGCAATGCTATACCTTTTGGCATATGTGTTGGCCCAACTCACTGTGCGCGGTGTTTCCTACTCCGATGCCAATGGGACCAACACCACCCACATGCTTGTATGCTATGAGCCATCTCTCTTGAAGGACTCTTTGGTATCCATCAAGATCATGTGCACTCTTAGAGGTACCCTAGGCTCCTGAACTCTGTCATCATCGGCGGCATCAACTCCTAAGTTACTAGAGTCCTGCTAGTCCTCACATTGACTTGAGCGAAGCCTAGGTGAAGGTTGTCAATGCCAAGAACTCTATATGTGGCTAGGTCAATTTGTGCTCATTAAGAGGGAAATCATGCCAAGAAATATACTAGATCTTGGGTGATATAGGACAAATGGAAAAAATGTCCACATCCCAGAGCGTATCCATTGATACTATCTCTATCCTTGAGGCATAGAGTGCAACAACAATTGCAAAGAAATGATGGCAGGAGAGGGCATCAAAAAAACTTCGTAATAGGTCATGGATACAAGGATAAGTGAGGCACTGTCATGTTAGAAGACCTACAAAACTCTCGAATATGTAGGATCAATTGCTTTGCCTTAGTTCTAGCACTCTCTACCTCAGCCCTAGCCTGCTCAAAAAGTATAGCATAAAAAGATTTGATTAGTCTCTCTAATTCCCTATAACTTAAAGAAAATTTATAAGTTTAGACCTTAATTACAAATCTTTTAAATACAAATAAACAAAGACCTACACTACAAGAGAATCATTGTTTTTTGACGCTTAGTTTCCATGCCTGGTCGCGTTGTTGATATGTGCATCAAAATAGGCATAGAAATAGGCGTCGAAATATGTGTGGAAAAATGCGTCAAAATAAGTGTGGAAAAAGTCATTGGAATAAACATCAAAATAACAGTCAAAATTTTTCTTTTAAAAAAAATTTGAATTTATATATAATATTTGCTAGTTCCCATCCTGGGGTGAGTTTTAGCCTTCTCTTTCTACCTCTTTGCAAGAATATGTGTCTATGAGAGAGAGAGAGAGAGAGAGAGAGAGAGAGAGAGAGAGAGATGATCAGAGAGAAAGAGATAGATAAAGAGAGAGAGAGAGAGAGAGGGGGGGGGAGCCAAGAGAGAGAGGAGGGTATAACTTCCATCACGCTCTTTGAAGGAGAAAAAATGCTAGCTCCTCCTCCTCATCACTAAGGTGCAATTAAGAAAGTACTCTATTTTACAATGAAATTAAAGTTCATCATCAACTTGCTCCTCCTCACTCAGTGGGCGAGATCCATGGCTCTAAATAAATCTATTTCTAGAAATACTCCATCATTGTTGTCAATTGGTGGAACCAATTGTCTTGTATAGTAGAAGGTAATTCATCCATGTCGTCATCCTCTTCTAGCTCTAGCATGAGAGCTCTCGATGCATCATGATCATACTTAGCTTGAATCTCTTCTTCTTCTGGATTATCTCTAGTGTTTGTTTCTCATTCAAGATGTATTTATTCATCCGATCCTAATCCCATGTGAGCCTCACCTAGTTCCTCAACTATGTCTTCTTCTTATTCTTCTTGTTGTTCCATAGGTGCTAGTGGTGTATGCTCAACCATCAGATGATCTGGGGGGGAGTTCCTCAGCATTTGGCAAACAGTCAACTGCTATGTTCACCTCTTCAAATATTTATTTTCCACGTGGATTTATTTGGATCACAAAAAACCATTTATGATCTGTCAGGTCTTCCACAAAGATGATTTGTTCATAGTGCTCTGGTAGCACAAATGTGTCCCTTTGGTCAGCCCATATCTTTGTGCGGTCTACTTGAAGAAATCCACACTTGTCTTTGCGTACAGTTACTTGCGTCCCTTGAGTTACCAACTTGAACCATTTCACATCAAAAATGAACACATCAAACTTTCTGAATCCAACCGTGATAATATCGTGGTTTATTCCATAATAATCTAGAATGCCTACTTCAGTATTGCCATCACTTGCACTTAAACGACCTTCTTGCATGAAATTAGCCTTCACACCACAATCAAATGTTGTTCTCTTTTTATCTATTCCTTCTACTCGAAAGTGACATCTGCATGACCAAATTGCCCCAAACTTATGATACTGCAAGCACAATAAATAAGTACTTTTATTGTATAAATTCACAAAACCAAAACATAAAAGACAATGCGTAGATATCTCTAACTCACATACATAGAAATCACAACCATATGCAACCTCCTCCTCATCATCACTTATTGATTCACCATTGTGTTTAGCTTGTAGTATGGTTTGCTCAAGCCATTTATTAGAAGGAAAGTCTGGAAGAAGTGCAAGTTCTGTTGGTATGGTAGTGTGCGGGTTGTTCGACTCCTTCTAAAACTCAAAGTCTGGAAGAAGTGCAAGTTCTGTTTGGTACGGTAGTGTGCGGGTTGTTCGACTCCTAAAACTCAAATGAGCTTGGTCCCTTTTGGCCTTCACCAAGTTATATCTCTCGATCCATTTCACCATAGCATGTGAGTTTTAAGATGCAAAATTTATTGATCTTCTCACGCAATGCTACATCCATTGTTCTCACAAGGCCTTTCCCTTGTGGCTCTTCCCCAACTAGTCGATCATCTTCTTCTTGTGTCTATAATCTTGGCATATCGGGATCACACGTACTAAGAAATTAAGCTATATATATAAGTGATTCTTGAACAAGCCATCCCACTGCCATACTACCTTCAAGACAAGCTCTTTGATGAGCAAATGCTTTAAGTGTCTTCATAAATCTCTCCAAGAAAAACATCCATCAGCTATGGGGACAACCCTAGCCACAGCAACTTCATCAACCACATGAACTAGCAAGTGCAATTGAATGGTTAAAATACTTGTTGGAAAGTATTTCTCAGCCACTGTAATAGCCTCGATGAAGTTTAATCGTACTGCTTTCAATGTGTCTACTAATCTCTTTCCTTGATATCCAACATACAACTGTACCAATTTTATAAATTGTTGCTCTAGTGTCATTGTTGAGGCAATCCTTGATGGCTATAGGAAGCACGAATTGCAAGAATTTGTGCCAATCATGACTCTTCAAGCCACTAAGCTCATCATCCTTTGTAAATGCTCCCTTCAAGCAATGCATGCATCCTTTAGGGGAACGAGACTCACTAATGCACTTCTTTACACGCCGTTGCTCATCCTTTATCATGACCCAAGGTACTTTGGGTAGCTTCACCTTTCTATCTGCTCTAGTTTGGGCCCATAAGTGGTGCATGCATTGAACCTCTTGTAAATCATATTGTTGTGCCTTGCTCTCTTTTGCTCCTGTGATGGTTTTCCAAAGCACCTCGGCTATATTCTTGAAAATGTGCATTGGGTCAAGAAGATGGTTCACTAGAAGGTTATTCTAGTATGGAAGTTGATGGAAAACGCTTCATTCCTAGAGGTGTACAGGTTGGATCCAGCTCCCATAAGGTCCTCTAATCACTGCTCTTCCATATGCAAGGACACCTCCCTAGAAATCCCTCACGCAAGGCCCACATAATGGACATCCATTATACCTTGACACTGAAAGCCCTGTAGAACATCAAAAAATATTGTAGCAGGTAAGTTTGGATGACAATCATGACTTAACATAATATGTCAACAAGCTACAGTATTACCTGAGCACTCTCCATAGCCAGGCCAATTATGCATAGTCCACATAAGTATTCCTCTCAATGTTAGTGCACATTGTGCAAACCTCTTGGAAATATCATGAACTTCAATGCCCTCCCATAGAACACGAAGCTCCTCAACTAAAGGGGCTAAATACACATCCATGTTCTTCATTTTGTACTTTCCACAAAGACAATAAAAGATGTCCTTTTTTTATCGCTAGCCATGGTGGAAGATTATAGTTAACTAGATAAACATGCC
Source organism: Cibotium barometz (assembly GCF_041138505.1). Lineage (NCBI taxonomy): Eukaryota > Viridiplantae > Streptophyta > Polypodiopsida > Cyatheales > Cibotiaceae > Cibotium > Cibotium barometz. Next base: position 50,229,653 of record NC_141076.1, read on the forward strand.
TTGTACTCCATGATGAAGTTAGAGACCAAATGGATTCACTCCATCGAGTTGAATATGGCGAGGCTCCTCCTAAAAGGCTACCACTTCTCTTCGATGTGTTTCCCTGCAAGGGAATCTGTGGTGGGCACACACATAACACCATCCGTGGACCTAGTGTTACGGTGCCAAGTCATCAATCTTGCAATGGATTTGCACTTGAACATTGTTTTAATCTGAGGGATGATAGAAAAGTGTCGTAAAACTTTTGCTGGGACCCTTTCTCCTTGCACATCTTGTCTATATCGCAATGTACCACAATGCGAACATTGTACTGCATTGTTACATTCTTGTGGATAAAGAATATAATCATTTGGAAAAGCATCGTGTGTGTTATAGTCCATGCCAATCGAGTGCAACATTGCTTTTTCTCGACTACGGTCCACTGGCATCTCATTATCTTCTGGCAATATTTGATGTTTCAATAAGCTGTTACACAAAATAGTCAGGCTAAGAAAATGCATAGAAAGGTACATAACTCACTAATTACATATGATATCATCACTTACGCAAAAAAGTTTTGATACGCTCGTATCAGACCATCCAAAAATTGACTGCAAGTTCAATATGGATAGGCAAGCGCGTAAAACAGACACATGTGCTCCACGATATAGTGGAAGACGAGCAAGCTTGCGTAGCTATTTCTCTTCTTGGGAAGCATATTCCACACGTCGTGTGTTTTCTTCTACCCCTTCGTGTTCCAAACCTTGATCTTATGTTCCATCGTGTAAGGCATTTATCATGTCATCCATGTCATGTTCTAGTATTTGCTCCGAATCTGCCTTAAGTTCCTTGGGTTGTTGGATCACGTCCTCGTTTGTGTGGCTACTCTTGTTGGTCTCCTCGTTCAGGCCGGATATCCATTGGTTTGTCATTGTTGAAGTGCGCATTGCCACTAATTAGATATTCCAACCGCTCCACCGAAAATATTCTTCATTTTTTTGTATGATCATTATAAATTCATCGACGTCGAGCCACTTGGTATTTGTAGCGAGTACATGGGTAAAGTGTTTTCTCCTCTAGATTAACAAAATTTGAGGGTGTGGCGTCATCCATGGTTTCCATATTGATTTGGAAAATGGGAACGAATGCTTATTTTTGGAGGGGAATCCTGCCTTAAGTATTTGCGGAGGGTGGTAGTTGGTGATAGGTAATTTGAAATGTCAGGGGCACGCAAGATCTGGAAAAAATTTAAATTTGAATGAAAAGTAACGATCCTCGAAATAAGCGTCAAAAATATCGTCAAAATAAGCATCAAAAAGAACGTGGGAATTTTATTTTTTTGACTCTTATTTCCAAGCTATTTTTCACGCACTTTTCGATGCACTTTCCCACACTTATTTCGACACTTTTTTCCATGCTTAGGTACAGTTTTTACAGTAAAACAGAACCTCTCTTTTTTTGCGTTTTTTTTTCGTGCGCATGTGTTTTGCTTCCTCTCCAGGTATACCTCCTTTTCCCTCACTCCCATCTCCTCTTGGTTACATGTACATGTGATGTAAAATGTTTGTGTGTGTAATTATGAGTAATTTTCTTGTTTTTTTTGCTTTCTTATTTGTTTGCAGGTTCTTTCTCTCTCCCAAGCTCTTCTCCACCTCCTTCTTTTTCCTCCCTCCCTCCCCTCCCCTCCCCTCTCCTCTCCTCTCCTCTTGGTTGTTAAATCAGTGTGTGTGTGTTGAAGCATAAACCTCCTTGTGTATCCATGCCATTCACACTTTTAGGGTTTTGTATCACTAATTCTTTTCTCAACTTTTTGTTTTGTTTTGTAGGTCTTCTAGTCCTCTCTTTCAACTTCACCAAAAAGAGGTAAATTCCTTTCTCTCTTTCCTCTATTTTTTTCAACCAAAAAGAGGGGTTTTATTTTGTAGGTCCTCTATGCATAGAGCTTAATGCACATGCATAAAGCTCTATGCATAGAGCTTAATGCACATGCATAAAGCTCTAATCATAGAGCTTAATCTATGCACTAATCTCTATTCGTATTGCTTAATGCATAGATTAAGCTCTATGCATGCATTCATAATGCATAGAGATATATGCATAGATTAAGCTCTATGCATAGAGCTTAATGCATGCATTAAGCTCTATGCATGCATTAAGCCCTATCTATGCATGTATTAAGCTCTATGCATGCATGCTTAATGCATAGTGTTGGGATACGGTTTAGTTTAGGATAGCGTGGCTTGCATAGTGCTTTATGTAAAAGCTTCATGCATAATGTTCTATGCATAAGCTTTATGTATAAGGCCTCATGCATAATGCTTTATGCATAAGCTTTATGTATAAGGCCTCATGCATAAGCTTTTGTATGTATGCATTACTAATCCTTTCCTCACCCTTTTGTTGGTTTTGTAGGTCCTCTAATCCTCTCTTTCAACATCACGAAAAAGAGGTAAGTGCTTTTCTATCTTTCCCCTCTTTCCTCTATTATTATTGCACCCTTGGGTGCTGGGGATTTGTTTTGTAGATTTGCGCATAAGCATTATGTGTTGAAATTTGAGCTAAATGATGAGCTATGGTGGATCAAACACTAGAATCAGCATAATTAACAAAGTGATTAGCAAGTGATTAAGACGTAATTAGTGAATAATTAGCACATAGATTAATGTAGGCATGGATACTCAAAAACCAGCAAATTCTCATTAGGGCTATGCCTCAATTTATAGAGTTTACATCAAGCATCAAATCCCATTGATTTCTCCATGATTCACTCCCAGAATATCTCCACCTCTTGCCTGATTCTCTCTACCTCTTCTCTTTTCCCTGATTATCTCCCAGAATATCTCCACACTCCTAAATTCCCTCATGCTACCCATTATTCTCTCCCAGTAGATTCTTCTAACCTTTTCACAGGTTCTTTCACAATTACATCTCCTCTTTTACAGCCTCTATCCAAGAGCTTGTTCCCACACACACCCTTTTCACTTGTATATTTCAACACCTCCCCTCAAGTGAATAATCCTAACACACCTGGACCCTGTATCAAGTTTCCCTCTTACTTGATAGCCCGCGACCAGTGCCTCAAGTCCCTAAACTCCATAGTCCTTGACACTCTCTCTCTCTATGTATCCAAGGCTACTATAAGTGCCCGTGACCTTGACTAAAGTGCTCACACATACATCTACCACTTGGCCTACATCATCGGTGGCTCAGAGGTGGTTTTACTTTATTGGGGCAGGTTACATTGGGTTGTGGGTTCTCTCTCTCTCTCTCTCTCAGAAAAGATGATCCGACTCCACTTCTCTTGGAGCCTCCATGAAGTTTGCCGATGTCGTTCCTTCTTCACTGGGTTTGCTGTAGCAGTCTCTCGCCATGTGTCCTGGCTTTCCACATTTGTGGCAAGTGAAGGTCCTCCCTCCTACTCTGCCTCTTCCTCGTCCTCGTCCTCGAGAGAATCCTCCTCGGGTGAAGAATGCTTTTTCCTCTCCTGCTGTTGAGTCGAGCTCTTTCTTCTCTTTGCCTCTGCTCTCTTGCTCCAGTAGAGCTGCTTCTATCTCATGTATCTTCAGTTCAGGTACATTCTTTAGTGTTGCTACAATGTTTTCATAATCTCCTTTATCCACACTCTTCAAAAGTACAGCTAATGCTTCATCATCTTCTACCTTTTTGCCAATAGCTGCCAGCTGTTGCTTAATACTTTTATATTTGTTCAAGTGTGTGATTAAGGGTTCACTTTCCTTCATGTCCAATTTGTAAAATTGCATTAATAGATTTATCTTGGAATTTTTTGCTTGTGTACCAAATAATTTATTGAGTTCATCCCATGCATCTTTTGCCCACTGTATCCCTGTGATATGGTGAATGATCTCATCATTTAAACTGAGTGCAATAAGCCCCAATGCTTTTTCATTCCTACACTTCCACTCATTTTCCCCTCTCTCTGGGCATTCATCTCTCCCTTCAACTAATCCCCACAGATTTTTCCTCATCAGCAAATACATGGTTTTTGTTTCCATGTATAAAACTGTTCTCCATTAAATTTGGCTATTTCCTGTGCTGAATTCATGGTGATGTGAAGGGGGTCTTACCTCTTGATCCAAATTCAAGATTCAAGGGCAGTTTCTACCCTTTTACAACTCAATCTGGTGTTTAATAGATGATTACAACAATTTTATCAGCATAAAATCACCAGAAATTACATTAAATTGAGAGTAACCAATTTGTACGGGATGGTTGGAGTATCAAACCAACTCCGATTTGAAATCTGAAGTTATAGGGATCTGTATCAGATACCTAATGGTTAATTTGAACCCTCAATTGCACCAAAGTACAGTGATTAGCACTGATTAATCACTGATTAGCAAATTAATGCTCTGTTTTGTGTGCAGAAAACAGAGTATGCGGGGAGTCCAGATCTGGTGCCTTCCACTTCAAATGAGCTCAAATGCTTTGAAAGGCATCAATAGCAATGAGTCTAGTAGAGGATTAAGCCAAGAAACACAAGATTTGACCAAATAATGAAAGCTTAATCTCTGTTTTACCAAAGTCACCTGCAGATTTGATGAAGAGCTTTGATCTCTCTGTAGACTTGATGAAATTGATTTCTGTCTTCACCAGCTTGTAGAGCATGCTTGAAAACCCCCGGGGCTAAGAGGAATTGAACCAATTTGACTTGAGCAAGTAGTAATGGCAGAAACTGCAGAGAAAAAAGGCGCCTGCAAAATCAGCGATTTCTCCTAAACGCCTGCGCGTTTTGCTGCGCCGTTTGATGTGCTTGTAGCTAGGAGTGTTGGCTAGCTTAAGCTAGAAGGGCATAGCCTAATAGTGAGTGTGCATGGAGAATAGAGTCCTCCACTGGCTGGGGGTGAAGGGGAAGAGTGAAAACTCACTAAAAAATTGATTTTTTGCTAATTATCTTACTAATCCTGATTAATTCACTAATGGGCTCATAAATCTGGTTGATTCTAGGCATGGCTCTGATACCATGTTGAAATTTGAGCTAAATGATGAGCTATGGTGGATCAAACACTAGAATCAGCATAATTAACAAAGTGATTAGCAAGTGATTAAGACGTAATTAGTGAATAATTAGCACATAGATTAATGTAGGCATGGATACTCAAAAACCAGCAAATTCTCATTAGGGCTATGCCTCAATTTATAGAGTTTACATCAAGCATCAAATCCCATTGATTTCTCCATGATTCACTCCCAGAATATCTCCACCTCTTGCCTGATTCTCTCTACCTCTTCCCTTTTCCCTGATTATCTCCCATATATCTCCACACTCCTAAATTCCCTCATGCTACCCATTATTCTCTCCCAGTAGATTCTTCTAACCTTTTCACAGGTTCTTTCACAATTACATCTCCTCTTTTACAGCCTCTATCCAAGAGCTTGTTCCCACACACACCCTTTTCACTTGTATATTTCAACATTATGCATAATGCTTTATGCATAATGCTCATTCATGCTTTATGCATAAGCCTCATGCATAGCTTTATGCATAAGGCCTCATGCATGAGCTTTATGAATAAGGTCTTATGCATAGTGCTTTATGCATAATGCTTTATACATAAGTCTCATGCATAGCTTTATGCATAATGCTTTTTGCATAATGAATGTTGAGGGATAATTCATGTGTATATTCTTATTAAAGTGTCCATGTGGGCTTTGTTATGTGTGTGTAGAGACATGTCTCGCACTCCAAATGAGACACCAGCTTACTCTCCATCCTTCTCTCCATATGCCATGTCGCGTGACCAGTTCATGGGTTTTTTGGCACAAGCCACGCCCGAGCAAAGAGCGATGGCACAACAATATTTTGGGAGAGGGGCAAGCACTTCAGCCGCACCATCGGGCACCACCACTACTAACCCTAGTTCACTTGTAGTAGAAACCCCACAAAGAGCCGCTAGAACCCCTCCCTCAGGTCACTCGTCTACTCGTTGCAGAGCACAACGCTTGAGTAGTGGAGGTGGAGGCCGTTGTTGTTAAAGTGGGGGCACGGATGGGTCTACGCCCCCAAGTGAGCATCCTTCCCCATCTAGCGCCAGAAGCACTCTACGCTCGCGATCATCTCGCGATGTTTCGACACACAGCCCACACTCGCCGGTGGAGAAAAATTTTACACAATTATCAATGGCAATGTGGTTTTGGATAATGTCGGGCAAAGAGATAAAGAGTTGCATCCGCGAGCTTTGCCACATTGTCTTTGCAAATGACTTTATGACTTTATGGCCAAAGTTGGATAAACACAAGAAAGAGTCATAAATCAAATAAAAGATGAGTACAAGCCGGTCGAGGGTAGTGATGTCACCCCCATAAGGTGGATAAAGGACCACATGGTGGACGTCATGAAACATTGGCAGGGAGATGTGACTAGGAGAGTAGTGAAGGTAGGGGGTGAGAAGCCTTGGTACATGAGCACCGAGGATTGGAATGAGGAGAGGCAAAGGCATGTTTGAAATCCCCCAATGCTACAAGCAACAAGAGGATGTGGCCAAAGCCCGAATGGAGAGAGTAGGAAGCTCTCACCTTGGAAGCGGCGGTTGGGACGCATTCCATGTCTACTTTGTAAGTATCAACATTTATCTTGTATGTTTCATTTGATGTTATGTCTACTTTGTAAGTATCAATGCTTATCATGTTGCTCCGGCAATGGGAGAAGAGGGGAGGACATTGCTCGCCACGCCATAACACATACTTTCTTTTGGAGAAGCTTGAGCGCACGAGAAGGTGCCAAACCTCAATTTGGGGTGCATTGTAGATATGGTAAGTGCACGGGCCAGACTTAACCTTATGATTTGTATACTTTCTTTGCCTTGTCATGTTAGATCATTGTTTTGGTATACCAAAAAAAGCATCTTGTATGGTTTTTGCAGGGACCAATGCCTGATCTTGAGTGAGGGCTCTGGATAGAGTGGCCTTGCCCATGTCTTTCCCCTTGTATATACACATTTTGGTTAGCTCACATCTTTGTTTGATTGTATGCAAATTTTGGCTTATCTCGTCAGAGCTTGATATGTAAATTTCAATTTTGGCTTATCTCGTCAGATCTTGATATGTACATTTCAATTTTGGCTTATCTCGTGAGATCTTGATATGTAAATTTCAAATCTTACGATATAATTTGGCCATTGTTTGCACTTGTGCGAATTGTGTACCTACTTTGTAATGTCAAAAACGTTATAACACTCTCTCTAACTTTTTCAACAAATTCGCTTCGTTCTTCACATCAGAGTATAGTTGCCAAAAAAAAATTAATACATGCATGTGTCAAAATAAGCGTCAAAATTTTCATGCATTCGTCGAAAGTTTCCTGCATCCATCGAAAACAGTGTCAAAAGTTTCCTGCATCCGTCAAAAATAGCGACGAAATGACAGTAAAAATAAGTGTTAAAATATCAGTCAAAATTGTGGAAGAAATAACCGTCAAAATAGTAGTCGAGATAGTCGTCAAACACCGTCAAAAAATGCGCAGTAAAACTACTTTTTTCGACTCTTGTTTTGACGCTTATTTCGACACTCTTGTTTTTGATGCTTATTTCAGCACTTATTTCGACGTTTCTATTTCGATGCTTTTTTCGACGGGTATTTTGACGTTTAGGGGATTTTAGGGTTAGTTCTAAAGCGTCGAAAAAAGCATGGATAATGGCCCCGCCTCTTGTAGTGCTACTAGGTGGATGTAAATCTTTCTCACTTGATACGCCTCCATAGTGGCTGCCTCTACCATCTATAATGCTAGTCTATGACGGCCGATCTTTGCTCTTGCCTCTAGCAACTCTTGTGTAAGTCTCTTGCTCGTAGATGTTGAACTCTATGTGACACAATCAACCACCATTAATTTTAAACACATAGAAAAGTAGACATAAAGATGTAAATAAACAACTATGAAAAACCTAAAGAAGTAATGAATATGTATCAATACCTTGACATGTGGGCATTGATTGTGAAAAAACAGACAACACATACTGGATGCTCTCAGTTGTGGTACTACATATGTTGATCCTCACCTAAGGTACAAATTGAGGATATGCAATGACAATTACATGTAGGGCTACTGGAGGCCGCCTCCCCTGGTTCTAGAGATGACCTCAACTAGCGCCACCCACAGGGCCTATGACTGGTGTAGTCAAACTGCTCCCTTAAGACAAACTCTACATATAATTGATTTGTAAAGTAGATGGTGATCTTTGATAGAAATTTTGTGCACGACGACAAACTAAATTTTTCATCTAATAAAAGTAAAATTTTCGTTCATTATGGATAAAATTTTCTCTTTTTTTGGACAAAAATTTCACTCTCACGATAGAAATGTTAGTGTGTCGAAATTTTGGATTCTAGAATCCATTTTGTCAACAAAGTGGATTTTGGAATCCAAATTTTCATCAATTTTTTAACATGATAGATGATCTCATTTTCATGGCTCAAAATCTAGCTATTATAAACTAAAAACTGTGTTTTTGCAAAGACGATAACTCTAAATTGAACCGTTAGATCAAAATAAAGTAAACTGATATTGTAGCACTCACTACCATCTAAAATTTTACCATTTGGATCATTAGTTTTCTATCTAAATCTAGAGAAATCATTTCTTTCAATAAGCGAAATCATTTCTTTTAATAAGCCTCTTCTATGGCCATGGACTCCATATACCTACTTATCTTAACATCAAATGTATGCTCTATTTCAATGATTAGATGAGATGCAATGATTGGGATGAAGTTAGTTAAATTTTTGGAGAAAAAAAGTATATTTTTATAATTCTAAGTAAAGAATGTATTATACATTACATAGACATGCGTGAATTATTAGTAGTTTTAAAGAATATTAGATCTTGTATTAAACTTGTTTTTTTTTCCATTTTGTTATTTGACATGAAAAGTGAAATTTTTTTCACCTTTAAATTAGCAATATGTATATTTTTTAAAAGAAGTTTAAAACTATGTTTATTTTACAAAATTTTTAAAAACATTTCTCTTCAATGTCTCTAAAAGAGTGTAAAATTGATCAATATTTAGGACTAGTGAAAAATCAAGACAGCTCATTGTCATTTTTCATGACTCCCTATTTGGATCCTTATAATCTATGTACAACCCTTTTATCTCCCCATCTATGGATTCTTATAATGTATATACACCCCTCTTATGAGATAAATATAAATACTTTACTAGGTTGCAATTCAAAATTGGAGTCATTTAATATGGTCATATCACATTAATTTGTAAAAAATTGATCAAATAATTCAGAGACACATCAACACTTTGGGATAATTTGTTTTTAGCCTAAACTTTATTTTGTACAAAAAATAAAATAAAAATTGTATAAAAATGTGAATTTTGGCCAATGAGGTGATAGCTCAAGTGGTGAAGGTGTTTGCCTAGGACCAAAAGGTCCGTTAAAAATCCCCCTTGGTGCTTCCTTGACGGCATCTCCTACGAGTGGATAAATAAGCGCCTACGGGCAGCTATCTCCTACGGGTGGATAAATAAGCACCTATAGGCGGCTGTCTATGGGTGATGAAATTTGGTAACTATGGGAGGATCTTGGGTGAAAGGCCTGTTGAAAAAAAAAACTATGGTAAGGTTCGTGGATCAAACTTTGGGGGATGGCTCTCCTTGGGGGTGGCTCAGAATGAGTGGATGATACACCCCACCCATTGGGGAGATGTATCGGAAGACTTAGTGCTACTTTTTCCAAAGCAAAGCACCTTGCTTCCCCATGCTACTATGTCTAGTAGACCCCCTAGACTCCCTACGATGTGGGAAGCTGGACAGGAGGGAGGGGGTGGGTCTAGTTGATGTTGGCAATGTAGGCTCATCACAACCATAACGTGATATGTCTACACCACTTGGACCTAGTTCTATCAATGGAGTGGACTGTCCCCATTAGCCATATGAAGTAGATTGTCCATATGGAGTAGATTGGCCTAATGGTATTTGGCTTGCATATAATGCATGAATCGACTTATAAAATGCATAAAGGGGGCATAAAATATATAAAGGATAAATACTATGGATAATACTATGTATCTGAAAAGGGGTCATATAACATACCTATGTCTGTGAAAACTGTGTCCATGCTTGCTGCCCATAATGTTGGTTGATGATGTTAAGCAGGTTCATGACATTTAGGTCTTGACTAGGGTCAATCGACATTGCCTATATATATAACCTAAACCAAATACATGTATAAGAGTCAATTTTTGAAAGCATAAAACATTCATAAGGAGCTATGCATAAATCTTATTATTGGAATTAGGGTTAGGGTTGCAAAAATGCACACACACAAGACGACGTCTGAGCCACACACACTCAATTTTTGAAAGCATAAAACATTCATAAGGAGCTATGCATAAATCTTATTATTGGAATTAGGGTTAGGGTTGCAAAAATGCACACACACAAGATGACGTCTGAGCCACACACACTCAACTGTAGCTCTAAAAGCTGTCATGTACTCAGCTTCACAGCTAGAAGTGGCCACTGTAGATTGCTTCTTACTAAGCCATGATATACATGAATCACCAAGGCGAAAGCAAAACCCACTAGTGGACACTCGTGTGGTCATAACATCTAACCCAATCTGTATCACTAAAAGCATGCAACTGTGACTCACCACCCTTTGGATAAAATAACCCAAAATATTGAGTGCGAAATCGTGTTGCTAAAGATGTTTTGACATCTTCCGTTGCGGCAATTCCAACATATTATCTTCATATTCAATTTCCAGTTTGCAACATGCATAAAGAGTAGCAGATTGGGCAATCATGCATTTTATGGTCTGTAACCCCTCTCTAGAAGCAAGGCAATAACTGATTCTCACTTAACCTCTCTTGTAGTTTGCACCTTGCATTTAAGTACTTAAGTCAAGACACATAGTCTCTCATCAACTCAACTTCCTTTTGTTTGATATTATGTAATTGTGCCATGGGACTCCATCTATCACCACTTCGGGCAAAGATGGGCACAAAAACATTCTTGAGTCTTGTGAAGTTAACCTTATCCTCGAGCTTGAGGGTTCAGAACCACTGATGCGCTTTTCCATCCAAAGTCAGTGAGAGAAGGCATGAATCAGTGTCACATCACTAACAGGCCTGCAGGTTTTACATGTGCATTCAAAAATCTCTACATGTTAGATAGGATCTCCGTCTACCCAGAGAATTTTTGGACGAGTTTGGAAATGATATGTGGCTTCATCTGGGAGGGTCGAAATTCTAGAGCACTGCCTAGTTCTCTTAGCATTCCTCGGTCCATCTATGTCACCATATTTAGTAGGTTTGTCCTTGTGGCTTCACTAAGGTCAATGGTTGGATCCATCCTTGGCCTTTGAGGGGTTTCTCGCCCCCTTCCTAGACCTCGTCCCCTTCCTGTATTGGCTCTTCTAGGTATTTTTGGTCCATGGGATGGTCCTGCCACTATGCCTTGGAGTGGCTCATCATTAGTTGCCTCTATATGCCTTTGCAAAATCAAAAGTTCCATGTCTTGTAGGAATGTATGATGATTGATCATCTGCTCAATATTCTTTTTGGTGTATAGATGGTCCTCGACTTCGCTTGCTACTCTTGCCAGGTTATCCTCTTCTTCTATGGTTGTAAGCCCTTCCTCAGCTCTGGACTCCTCATCTGCTCAATATTCTTTTTGGTGTAAAGATGGTCCTCGACTTCGCTTGCTACTCTTGCTAGGTTATCCTCTTCCTCTATGGTTGTAAACCCTTCCTCGGCTTTGGACTCCTTATTTATGGGTTCCAAGTTTGGAATTTCTACCTCACTTCTTCCCATAACCAATTCTAGTTCCTTACCCTATGGGTTAGAGTAGGTTTAAACTTCTCGTTTCCTTTTTCTCAACTCTCGCCCTTCAAGTATCGAGCTCTTGTTTCCTTAAGCTCAACTCTCATAGTACCTATCGTTCCACCTCGCTCCTTCTGAGATCTAACTCATTTGGGGGGTGCCAGTGATTGATAGCCTAGAATTCAACGTTTGGATGGTCAATTCTTGGCGTTGACCGAGTCTAGTGCTGGGGTTGACGGACCCATGCCCACCACAGATTGTGCTTCTTCATTCATGACTAGTTTGGAGACCAAAAACTCCCCGGGCTTTATCAATGATACCACTGGACCTAGTTGGGGAGGGTGGTTTCTCCTCTTTCCCAAACCCAGCGTACCTCAGCCCTTCTTCCATGGGTTCTTCACTACTAGTTTCAATAATGGTCAGGTTCCTTAAGACACTCAGGTGTGTGCTTGCTAAATGACCTGAACCCATACTTTTTTGATAGGAAGATCCTGGGTGATTCGATGCACTATCATCAGGTGTAAGATCATCTCTGATGAGTTTTCCAGATCTTAAGTGCATGTATGTATGATTTGATAAGCTACTTTGTCAACCTAATTTGATTTTGATCCGATTCTATCGCTCTGCTTCTAAAGCTGTGAAACTGTAGAGAATAGTTCACGGTGGGAAGTGTCAAAAAATGGTTCACAGCGTGAACTTTTTTTGCACTTTCACGTGTTCAAAGATTTTTGCTTTTAGGGTCAGATTTCCTCTTCTTTGTTATAGGCTTCCCTCCCTTACCGACCTTTCTGGCCTTGGCCTGACTGTTCGTTGGATTGGACTAAACCGTGAGTTTGCAGAAAAAGTTCCTGTCGTGAACACAAAAGGGTTCATGCAGTAAAGGTTTCTAAAAGGGTTCACGCCATGAAGATTTTCTAAAGGGTTCACGCTGTGAAGAGTTCTGAAAAAGTTTCGCGGCATGAACGTTTTTTCGAACTTTCACGTGCACAAATTATGTCAGACTTTATGGCATCAGAGGTGTCTGGATAAGGTTACCTATTTCTGGCAAGGTAATCCCGTGATTTACGATGTTAATTGCGGTGGTGATGTCGTTGATATCGAGAGCAGTTCGCGGCGTGAAGTTGTAGGAAAAGTTCATGGCATGAACGTTTTTTTGCAGTTTCACGTGGAAACTTCCCACGTCAAATGTTATGTTTTTGGGTGTAAAATACTTATCCAATGGATTCCAAATTGATTGTGCCATGTCTAAGGAGTGGAATACAAGTTCACAGCACAATCAATGGCTCTTTATGTTTTTTTGTGTTAATTTTTGAAAAAGAAGAAAACAAAACACCACCTATTCATTCACGTTGGTGCTTCCAATGATGCAAATATCAAAATTAACAAGAAAAAACAGTGAAGCTCTTTTCTAAGACCACTCCACCACACACATACACAACATCACAACCAATTTCTCATGAGTTCTTACTACCACACAAATATAATCCATTCATTTTCTACACAATGCACTACTAGAATGCAAGGGCAATCATGAATCGTATGCAATGGGAGATGAAACTCCAAGAGGATGGAAGAAACAAAGGTGTTTCCTCGAAAGCAACGCCAAAAATGTTATGGGCTACCACACCTCCATGAGGGAACTCAATGCATTCACCTAAAGGATGAGCAATAGCACACAACTATCGTAGGGCACTTACCTGTGCTTTGAACTTGAGTCCCTTGAGGCCTACAAGCTCACTTGTTAAGCTCCAACCTCTAAGCTCCACCTCCACACTGTCACCGTAGAGTCGCTCGCACTATCATATAAGGCAATCACTCTCTCTCACTCTCCCACACAAGCATGCATCATACAAGCATAGAAGAGGAACAATGCTAGAATGCTCTCCCTCTCTCAATCTCTTGCAATACACAAGGAGGAGCTCTCTATAGCACAAAGGGGATTGTGTCTTTTGATTATGAGAAAATGTCTTATATACATTTGGCCCTTATTCACACTTGGGCACCCAAAACTTACTTAACTAGGCCTTGGGTGGCCAATATCTCATAATGTACAACTTTTATATAGTGCCATTTCATGACACTTATTAATGTCCTCAATTGGAGGATCATGTTTGTTAATCCAAAATGGTATTAACAAGTACCACCAAAAATTATGTGTCAAAATTATTGGCATTCTTCTCCTAAACATTCTTAACCAAGGTCTAGCAATAGACCCACTGCTAGAGGACTCTCTCGGTCCACTAAGCACATGTGATTGTTGCTCTCCATTTCCTAGTAGCCACATTATTTTTTACATCATCCTCAATGGAATTCCTCATTCTTGTATACCAACTACTTATTTCATCAAACACAACATCCTTGCTCACTTGCATCTCACACGTAGTGAACGTAGTGAGGTTACAACATCTACTATAACATTTTTGCTCAAGGGACTACCCAATAATGATATATTTTTCAGCCTTGGGATTCAATTTTCTTATCACCTCATTTTGTATATGTACATATTCAATATACCTAAACACTTTTAATTGTTCCAAATCTAGTTTTATGCTTATAATTTTTTATCAAGTTTCATACCATGAATTACTATAGAGGGGGTTTTACTATATAAACTATAGTTGCTATTGCTTCAACCTAAAAAATAGTGAGGCATTACTTTGATTGGAGTGCGTCAATAAAGCGAGCCCAGAGCAGCGAGCCCAGAGCAAAAAATCACATAGAATACAAAAATAAGAGCAAAAATCACACAGAATACAAAAATAGATTATCCCCTTCAAGCGAGCAGATTTGTGCTTGTGCTGCTCTCTAAAACATTGACATAACACTGAACTTAATTATTAAATGACTGAAAACATTGACATAACACTGAACTTAATTATTAAATGACTGAAAACATTGACATAACACTGAACTTAATTAAATCAATCAATATAAGTGTGTTATTTATATAGCGCACAGAGTACAAAAAGTTTAATTGATATTCTCAAAATATTCTCAAAACATTATAAGTATATCCTATAATTGTTGTGGGTGGCTCCTCTGAGATCTTGTGAGCATCTCTTTCAAAATATAATTAGGAATCTTTGGCTGATGGATATGCATATTATTGTTCACATCCTGTCCAAGAATCATCAGGAAAACAAAGTAGATATGTTTGCAGGCAAGATATGGTTTTCTTTTGACCAACCTATCATTGAATTCTGCACACGAACATATTGGGTGGTTCTGAATGGTTACTTCAATGGGTAGGGCTTCTTTGTTCTGGATTTCCATCACTTTAAATATTTCCTTCTGCCCTTCCATTTGAACATGTCCTCCCATAATTTCTACATTCATATCTAACGCAGCACTGATCTGTGCATATGCAGCTTTAGATATACCTTTTCGATAGGGGTATTTTTGCTTATCTTCCTCAAGAATTTTTTGCTTGTTTTGTTCACTCTCTTGAAGCAAACTATTTGGAATCTGTACACCAATCTCAAATCCAGCTTTTACTAAATCATGAGCTTCCCTGACTTTCAAGTGTGTACCTGTTGCTATTGGCCAAACATTAGGAACACTTGCAGGTGGATGTAAGATTGTCTTTGTAGGCTTCCAAGTGTGTCGAACATCATTATTACAGAAATAGCAGTACTTTTCTTTCCTCCAAGAAGATAATTGACAATCACTCCAAAAGCATGGTGCCACTTCTCCGCCTCGTAGCTTTCTGCTACATTTTTTTCCTCCTACCCAATGGTTACATTCTACTCTATTGAAGATCGGAATCCTGCGCAATGCCCACTTTGTCTGATGAATATCTTGCTCTAATGATTGAAGTGCTACGTCACCTTCTTCTGGATTTATTGATGCTTGCCCTTTTTCATGCTTATCCACTGTCACATAAACAAACTCTGGTCGGTGGCTAGAGCTCCCTACATTCCCCTCATGGACCTCATGAAGTGGACGTTTAGCTCGAATAGTCTTTTTCTCACCCTTGAAATTTATCCTGTTTGTAAACATTGGAGTGCCCATCACTGCATCATCAATTGCCCTTGAAGTAGCAGCTGGAGAAGGGCTTGAAGTTTGTCTGGAAAGAGCTCTCTCAATTAATATCTCTAGGTCAGGCCCTCCACCTATATATTTTCCTTCCATAAAAGCCATTTGACGAGCACACTGGAAGTAAGCATTGATGAGATCTGAAACACATGCATCGTACAAACTAATTTTATGTTTGTATCCTTCTCCTGCTAGCCAACTAGCATGCTTGGCTTCAGAGAGGTTCGTCCGTGGTACCAGAGCATTTACAATAGGCTCACCATCCTGTTCATTGAAAACCCAAACCAGTAGGTTTTTTAATTACTGCTATTGAATTAAGTTCATAGAAAAAAAAACATACATAACATACCTTAATAATAAAATGACCCCAACGACTTGCTCTATAGTGCCACCAACTAAGCCAACTATCTAGCTTGGGAATGTTTCTGTCTGCTGCTTTCCTGTTGCCCACCATGCACGTATCTTACGGAATAGCACTAAAGCATCCTCTTTGGTTGGTGCAGTCCTCCACCTCTCACACATTTCATTGTGTTTTTCCATATGTTGAGCATATATATACTTTTGTGTATGCACTCGAAGATTGTCCTTCCAATGAAAAAGGCAAGATCTCTCCTTTCCTACCATCTCATCTCCATTGTTATATACTGACCTAATAGCATTCCAATTTGCACCTGCTTCATCGGCCATGAAGCCAAAAAAGTTTGCTGATTTCCCAGTATGGTCGATCATAACTGCATTCAAATTTTCCCAAAACATTATCTGTGCTGTCTCATCCTCCTCTCTAAACTCACAAGTTGCAATTGTGAGTAGCTCTCCAATCCTGCAAGAAGAGTATTTGGAAGATTATTGTATTGTAACAACTCAGTCGAACAGTCATTTCATTTTGAAAAGAGAATAAAAATTAAAACATACGTGTGATCATACACATGTGCACCCATTGTGTGCCAATCATTCTCCACTCGGTGTACATGATCAAAACAAACCCATGAATGTCGAAGGTCTCGATCCCCCGCAGCATCCATTCTATTGACAATATCAACGCCAGAGCCAGGGCCAGTTGTGGACATCTTGAAAAGATAGCACCTCTCATCACTTTTGGTTGCTTGCAAGGGAAACCTTGATCCGTGAAAGAACTGAAAGTGGCATTTTCTTTTTAACTCTAGGATAGCCTCAAATCCATCACCTAGTGCTCGACTTGTCTTTCGACTTTGCATTACCATCTGCTTCACCCTACATTTACCAAGTTGGTTAAGAAATTACATATATATATATATATATATATATATTCAATAGAGAAGAACTTACTTTTTGAGATTTATTAAAGATATTAGCTCTTGAGACATCTCCTGGAGTTCCCTCTCTGACATAAACTCTCCAATCACTTTATCATCGTCAGTGAAAGCCTTCAAAACGAACTCCCTGGCAACAATCATTTGTACCTTTCGTGGACCCGCATTATGGTCCATCTGAACAACACGAGCTACTAAGGCTTTAATGTTTCGCATAGATGCTCGACACATGCCTCTAGCAATTGTGTGTGTATGTTTCCCATAGTGAAGGAACAATCTACTATGGGAGTGATCTTTAGGCATAAAATAGTAGGCAGACACTGAACATGTTTTTATGCACATTGGAACATGCTTACAAAAGAAACACTCTAAGTTTCCATAACTTCCCAAAGCCAAACATCCTTCATTTGGGGATTTCAATAATTGGCCATTCCAATGGAGCCTATTCGGTGATTTGTTTCGAAATCGATAAGTGCATCTTTCATTCATACACTGGAAGGTACCCCCACAAAAACTCTTTCTCAAAATAAAAGATTTATTAGTTCTTGTTTGTGTCTGGGGTTTTGTCCATGCATTTCCTTCATATTTGTGCTCCATACCCTCCATGCCCTTCCCATCTAAAAGCTCATAAATGCAATTTTCTTCATACTTCTTAGGGAGCTCCTTGACTTTTCCTTTGAATGTGCATTCATTTATAATATTATGGAATATGTCATTGGGCGGCAAAGTACGAACAATTTGGAAGGCAGATACTGCAGTGTCAAATGCAGGATCACCTTCCTCAATGTCAATTAAATTATCTGCATGCACCACCTTTTCCATGTCCTCTTCATCCAAGTCACTAGGAAAAAAATCAACAATCCAAAGTCAACAATTGAAACAAGAAAGATAACCTCACTATATTTTACCATGTTTCAAAAGTTCAAATCACTCACATAGGTGAGGTCTTGCTGCCAGATCCAGAAGGAATATCCCCAGGGGTAGGGAGTGGTGTTGATGCAATGGCTACTTTTGCAACATAAAATGATGACAGGGTATTATCTAAGATATAATACCCATGTTCACCAATCCCATGGTACAAGGGAATTGTCCCTATGCTCTCAAAACCATCATCAGTTTGCAATAGACCTTCAATAAAAATTTCATGTTCTGCACCTAGTTTTTCTTTCATTAATTCGGCTGATAATAAACATTTCCCATGTGAAAATGACAGTCTAAAAAGAGGGCCTCCAACTTTGTGTAGAAAAATCTGAACATCTGACTCAGAATCCCTACATTTCAGGAATACATTCCAAAAGAAAGTATAATGTGAGCACACATATCCAAAACAAAGTAATAATATTCAAAACACATTACACGTGAGAAAAAGAAAGTATAATATTCAAAACAATACTATATACATTACACGTGAGAAAAAGGCATAGGCTTCCTTTGGAATGAAAGTCTAATGAAAGGACAAGCTGAAAAAGCTATTTTTTAGTATATTTACTCACGAGTTGCAATCAATCAACTCGTGGTAAAACTCCTTCTTCTCTTTATATGTTATTTCTCATGCACTGTTTTGCTCTCAGACCACCCTCCTCTTAAGATACAATGGAGCTGCTCTGTCTTTCTATTTATATATTACTATCTCTAGTTTTCTCAACATTTATGATACCTCTGAAGAAGAAAATAGTGAAATTAGTGAAAATAGTGAAATGGCTCCAGAGGAGCCAGATACCCCACCCGCTGAATGGTATGAGAGCTGCCATGATGGAATCGCAGATAGCGATTCCACCACAGAATATTCTCGGGTGGACTGGTACAATTTTCCTTTCGAGGAAGAAGAAGAGGAAGAGGAAATACAAGAGGAGGAAGAGGAGGAATATGAAGAAATGCCTGAAGAAATGCCCGAGCAGGAAGAGGAAGCAGAACATAAAGAAATGCCCATTGAAATGCCCGAGGCAGACACAGGCACAGGCTATGATGCAGATGCAGAGAACATCCCCGACTCCCACGGTGAGAAAGATGACAGTGAAGAAGATGACAGTGAGGAAGATAGGGATGACAGTGAAGAAGATGACAGTGAGGAAGATGGGGATGCATAAATTTCCCCACAATTTTGTCCTGCAATTTTTCTAGTAGGATTTTGTCGATTTTGCCCTGTAATTTTCCCAGTAGGACTAAAACTAAATTTGCCCAGTACGTTTTTGTTTTGTAATTTTCCCCAGTAGGATTTTGTTTTTGTAATTTTGTACTGCAATTTTCCCAGAAGGATTTTGTTTTGTAATTTTCCCAGTACGATTTTGAAGTATAATTTGCACATTTTTCCTTGTACTACAGTGGTTTAATTTTTAGTGGTTTAATGTTCAAGTAAGCACAATAATATATATTCACACGAATATTTACACGACTTTTAGAAGAAGTCCTTTTTAGAAATATTTACACGACTTTTAGAAATATTTACACGACTGTAATCTATTGGAAGACCACGACTGGAATATATCTGCACAGTAACGTTGTGAAGTACAACAACGTTGAAGATGAAGATGTCTGCTGCGCTCATGTTGCAACTCTCACCCTCACGACAAAGGGCATCACCTGCCCGAGCATCACCTGCCCGAAAGAGAGTATGTTCTTTTACGTTTTTTAAATGTGCGTCTTTTCCTTGCGTTTGTATTTTGTGTGTGGGGCCAAGACCATGAATGTCTACTTGCACAAGATGGTCTTGATCTTGTATTTTGTATTTTGATCTATGTAGGGCCTCCAGGATCAAGTGCGCTGAGCGCACTTGATCTAGGAGGCCCTACACAGGCATGTCTTGTCTATCCATGGAGGCATCCACATTAGCAAAAGATGTCTATGTTTTTGATGGGCATGTTGAGCCCTTGGCCACTGTAGAGCTAAACATTGGCTAAAATGGTTATTGTAGAGCTAAACATTGTCTATGCTTTATCTGCAGAGCTAAAATGGTTATTGTAGAGCTTCCTGGATCAAGTGCGCTCAGCGCACTTGATCCTGGAGGCCCTACACAGGCATGTCTTGTCTATCCACATTAGCAAAAGATGTCTATCATTTTATTAAAAATAAGGGCTCAACATGCCCATCAAAAAATTTAGACCTCAACATGCTTTATCTACAGAGCTAACATGGTTATTGTAGAGCTTCCTGGATCAAGTGCGCTCAGCGCACTTGATCCTGGAGGCCCTACACAGGCATGTCTTGTCTATCCATGGAGGCATCCACATTAGCAAAAGATGTCTATGTTTTTATTAAAAATAAGTGCTCAACATGCCCATCAAAAAATTTAGACCTCAACATGGCCACTGTAGAGCTAAACATTGGCTTATGCTTTATCTGCAGAGCTAACATGGCTATTGTAGAGCTTTCTGGATCAAGTGCGCTCAGCGCACTTGATCCTGGAGGCCCTACATAGACATGTCTTGATCCAGTAAAAAAATTCACCTTACATAGACATGGCTACTTACTGTAGAGCTAAACATGGCCACTGCAAAGCTATCTGGAGGCTTCATCTGCAGAGCCATTGTAGAGCTTCAAGGATCAAGTGCGCTCAGCGCACTTGATCCTAGAGGCCTTACATAGACAGACCTACATAAACATGGACCTACATAAACATGTCAACATGGACCTACATAAACATGTCTTATCCAGCAGAAAATTTACACCTCAATATGGCCACTGTAGAGCTAAACATGGCCACTGCAAAGCTATCTCGAGACTTGCATGTGTAGAGCCATGACTATGCCATCATAGTCATTGTAGAGCTTCCAGGATAAAGTGCGCTCAGCGCACTTGATCCTGGAGGCCCTACATAGACATGTTTTGATCCTCAATATGGCCACTGTAGAGCTAAACATGGCCACTACAGAGCTATCTCGAGAATTCATCTGCAGAGCCATGACTATGCCATCATAGTCATTGTAGAGAATGAGTTTTTACATTGGCCATTAAAATCCAGATTGTAATCAATAGCAGTACATTATTACAAGCAGAGAGCTAAACATAGCCACTGCAAAGCTATCTCGAGACTTGCATGTGCAGAGCCATGACTATGCCATCCTTGTCATTGTAGAGCTTCCAGGATCAAGTGCGCTCAGCGCAGTTGATCCTGGAGGCCCTACATAGACATGTTTTGATCCTCAATATGGCCACTGTAGAGCTAAACATGGCCACTACAGAGCCATGACTATGCCATCATAGTCATTGTAGAGAAGGAGTTTTTACATTGGCCATTAAATAAAAAAATCCATATTGTAATCAATAGCAGTACATTATTGCAAGCACAGAGAGATAGAGAGAGGGGGACTTACATGCTTGCAAACACGCAGAGGATATTTGCAGGTGATAATTGTAGAAGAGGATAGTTGTAGACGACAGCTGCAGAGAATAGAGTAGAAGATAGTTGTAGAAGACGATAGCTGCAGAGGATAGTCGTAGAAAATGGTCGTAGAAAATGCACGAGTGTACCTTTCCTTCCAGCCGTTGCAGAGGAATGAAATCCTTTTTGGGAAAAGGATTTTTCGAGCACTTTGTTATTAATGATTAGGAATTTACAGCCTTGAATAATCCGTATACTTTGTGCCTTGAATAATCCGTATATTTTGCGCCAACCCTGCCAACCCATGATTATACAACCTTAAATAATCCGTATTCTTTGTGCCAACCCATGCCAACCCATGCCAACCCATGATTATACTACCTAGAATAATTCGTGTAGTTTACTTTACTTTTTGTGAGAAGAGTTATATCTTTGAAAATGGACACCAACTCCCAACGTTATGTGACTAGATCTTCTTGTTCTCAAAAAGATTGTTGTTTTGCTGGTATGGATTCCTTACTACCTCCTACTAAACGCTCCAAAAAATTACAGGCAAGAACAACCGACAGGGTGTCTCGAGGATTGTTTGATGAGGAAGTTCAGAGTCAAGGCCAAGTGTTGATGGAGAATGAGAATGAGAGAGACAGGGATGACAGACAAGAAGAGGATGAGAGACAGAATGATAGAGAGGATGAGAGACAAGAGGATAAGAGAGAGGATGATGATAGAGAGGAAGATAGACAGGAGGATGAGAGAGAGGATGATGACAGAGAAGATGATAGAGAGGATGATAGAGAGGAGGATGAGAGAGAGCATGATGATAGAGAGAGACAAGAGGATGATAGACAGGAGGATGAGAGAGAGGGTGATGATAGACAAGAAGATGGGAATGATAGAGAGGATGATAATGAAGAAGAAGAAGGTGGAGACACATTGACAACTGAGACAAGAAAAACAGAGAGCATCAAAGCAGAAATTTTCGGAAAGATCCTTAAAACCTCTACTCCAACTGCATTCATCGATCGAATTAGAGTTAGATTCAGCACCCCCCCCCCCCCCCCCCCAAGATCCCCTTGGACATCTCTAAGCATTGTTTGGTGGCCTGTGACTTTCTACAATTCGAGAAGGCTGACGTTGGAGAGCTGATGTTTTCTCTTTCCAGATTGAATAAGATATGTTTTATTATTTTTCTCTTTTTTGCTCTTGGCATTGATTGCATGATGTTGCTTCAACTCTCTGCATTGGTTGTACTAGGATGCATGACTATGCCTTTGT
The DNA here is from genome assembly GCF_041138505.1 of Cibotium barometz. Classification (NCBI taxonomy): domain Eukaryota; kingdom Viridiplantae; phylum Streptophyta; class Polypodiopsida; order Cyatheales; family Cibotiaceae; genus Cibotium; species Cibotium barometz. The sequence goes on from NC_141076.1 coordinate 50,252,337, forward strand.
ACCAACAACTTTTGGGGATAGGCTCTTCCAAATAAGGAGAATTGGTGAGTCCGATAAGACTACCCTCCTTGCAGAGCTCGATGATGAGGACAAGGCTTGGATGGAGAATGAAATGAAAAAGTGCCCCACTCGTGGCAAAAAAAGCTGGTTTTCTGTTCCAATAAATATATTGGCATGGCTTGTGTTTAAGGTATGCAAGATATTAAAGGTATGCAAGATCTACTTAATTATGCGAAATATGTTTAATGTATGCAAGAGTAATTTTGTAATTAAATGGACTCTGTAGGACGATATGGAGATGAAAATCGAGGTCAAGGCTAAGGGCATGGATGTAGACGAAAGGGCTAAGGTGATAAGAGAGGTAGAAATTCTGTATAAGAATAGGGTGGGAAAGTTTGCCCGCATAGCAGACCCTGCCAATGGAGAATACTTTTGGCGTGCTGTTTTGTCACTTCCTTGGCATGCAGCAGGGACCCATATTGCGACAGAAGAGAAACTGAACATGATTGGGGCTGCACAAGTTAGGGATGAAGATAAGGCATTCTTAGTTCGAATGTTGGATAATTCACAAGCTAGCATTCGAGAGATAGAGTACTTGCCTAAAGACAAAGCAAAAGCTAGAGAGTGGCTACATTCATTTGTGTTCTGGCTACAAATAAGTTCTTATGGCTCCAAGCTTCTGGAGGAGATTGAAAATTGTGATAGAATCTCCTTACCTTCCATTAATTCCTTTATAAACTATGTCGTCTTTCATCGACGAAAGTATTTCAAAAAAGCTTTCAGAGTTCATCAGGGGGATATAAAATTTAGCAATGATATTTACACACAAAAAGGGCTACGCTCTGCAACACATCGAGTTGTTTATAGGTAAAAAAAAAACTTGGTCAATTTTATTTCTTCTCCTTATGCTTCTTATATAGCCTATTGACTTTAGTTTTCCTTTCCATTTGGAATTTAGATGGCTGCTGAAAGAGGTGGATAGTGGTGTAGTACAGGCCATACCACCTCTTGTGTTGTTATGGATTTGCGAGGATACTCCACGATATATATATATGCGGATCTGCACCTTGGGAGAGTAAGTGTTTTCTGTAATCATGGTCATGATGATAAAATGTATGTATGATGATAAAACGTTTCTATTTTTGAAATGCATGGTTAGCCTCTATCAAGTGTTGAAAAGACAAGATGCCCCTGGTGGCTAGACATGGAGAGGTTTGTTGTGCCAGATGAAGAAATTCAATTACATGATCAACACTTAGCTATATTGGCTAAGATGACCATAGTGGAGGGTTCTGATGAGGTAACCATAAGTTGTCTCTGATTTTTGCACGATGATAAAGTTTTTTGATGAGGTAATTTATAACCATAAGTTGTCTTTGTGCAGAGTATACCATTGACTGCAGTACGTGGCTGCTCTACGAGCTCTCATGCCACATCTATAGCCTCTACATCTAGAATGCACCCTCTACCAGTTAACCTAGGGAGGGATATAGTGAGTCAAGCATTGGATGCAAATAGGAGACAAAGAGAAGTACATCAAACAACAAGTACTTCGGGCAATGTACATGTAGCCTCGTCTATGATCCAACCAGCACCTTTGAAAGGTGATATCATGCCGTTAACAGTAGTGTATGTTTATTGGGGTGATAAATATTTTTCTCTTACCAATCAATCTTCTTCTGTGTTTCTTCTTGCATTGTGGGAATTCGCAGGCATGGTATATGCATTCAATACCTCCATCGAGGACCTTGCAAGGGACTGTAAGAACATAGAAGGGCCATCCCCTCTATTCAAACATGTTTTGGAAGCCATGAATGTGCTTTGTAATAAAGGAAAAGTCCATGGGAAAAGGACTGACTATTGTGTGGAGATGGTGTTTGTAGACTTCCCCTCAAACCTCGTTGTTGAGGGTTGTTTGGGACACAGAGTGCCACCTTGGAATGTGGTTAGCAAAAGTCTATATGAGGCAACTTTTCAATTTGTAGACTTTTGTCTTAATGATCATGGCTTCATAACATGCCTTTATACAATGGAAGAAGGAGTGAAGATAGAGCATGAGGCAACATCTAGAGGATTTGTGGTCTTTCATCGACAAGTGGTCAAATGCACTCCACCAGTGGGAAAGAAGATGGGACAACTTGTAACAAAGGTAGCTGCACACTTCTCTTCTACAAAAATTCTTATGTCTATGTCTATTTCAACTTATAGCCTAAGGAATTCACTACTATTTGAATGGATTTCATTACAGGTTGCATGTCTTATTCTATCTGTTTTTGTACGCTCAAGTACACCAAGGCAGTATTTACGGATGTATGGAGATAAGGTGGAAGAGCAAAATCTTGGGAGTGAATTAGATCTGGAACAAGACCTCATTCAAGATATGTAAGGGATCGACTCTGGATCTGTGATTAAAAACAATGTCTATGTATTTAGGGTTTAGGTTTTTGGGTCTCTCATCTCTGTGTTTATGTAGTGTTCCTGAAGAGGATATGGTAAAACGAAAGGGAAAGCCTTGGAGAGGTGGTTGCCAAAGAGGGCAGAGGCTATGCAAGTACATAGTATCTCTCTTTTCAAAGACAGGGGATACTATTGTTGACTTGTTTGCTGGGACTGGAACTCTTGGACTTATTGCAGCGGTCATGGAACGTAATGTTATTATCTTTGAAAAGGACCATCGCATATATAATAAGCTATTGGAGCCATATTCTACAAAGGTAATTCCCAAATTAATAAGACAAGGCACTGTTAATACCCCATAATCCTCTATAAATGCAATGTTCATTAATTTCTTACTTTTTTGCAGTTTGAAGAAGACTAAAGACATTTTGGATCTTAGCATTTTTTGTCAAGACAGAAGACATTTTGGATATTAGCATTTTTGGTGGATGTAGCGTGATATTTAAACTTTTTTTTAAAGACATTTAAAGACAGTTTATATATTAGCATTTTTGGTGGATGTAGCGTGATATTTGAACTTTTATTTAAAGACAGTTTGGATGTAGCATTTTTGGTGGATGTAGTAAGCCTGCTTTTATTTTGTGTCTTGAATACATTGTCTTGAAGGTGGTATGTCTTGAAGGTGGTATGGCATGTCATGTAGTAAGCCTGCTTTTTTTTTGGTATGTCATGTGTCATTTTTGCTCACTTTCAATGGATACATGACAAGAAACTGCTCGTATCTCGTATTGATTTGAAAATAATTTGCAAATTGGCTCGCTGCAATGGGCTCGCTCCGTGGCCACCCTCCTTTGATCTCATTCATTAACACTACAAGAGAACCTTATACAATATGCATGTTCTTCCTTTATGCAATTCCATTTTGATGTGGGGAGCATACATGTTATCATGTGGGGAGCATACATGTTATCATGTTATCATATGCTCACTTAGATAAACATTAAATTCATGGGACTCATTAGGCATTTATTTGCATAACTTTCCCTTTCCCTTTCTCAACCATATTCTTGAAGCTCTGAAAGTGCATAAACACTTTACTTTTCTCTTCATACGGTATAGTCACATTTTCCTAGTGTGATCATCAATAAAAGATAGATAATAGTGGCATCTCAAGGGGTGCTCTATTAAGAAAGCCTATGTGTCACATGTGTTCAAGGGGTATTTTAAAAACCCCTTACCAGTCAAATTTTATGAATAAAATAACCCCTTATTCTTTATGGAATTATGGGTTTTCTTTCAAAATCGATTAAAAAAACCCCTTTTGTAAATGTATTTTTGTAAATTTACCTTAAAAATTTGAATTTAAAAAACCCTTCACTTGAATTCAGGTGGTATAATTACATATTTTTAGGTGAACCCCCCGAGAGTGGCATCCTTTAATTGATGCCATCTTTGTTGGTCCCAAAATATTAGAATATGTACCACATCGAGTGGTCTTTAAACATGCCCATGATTTTTCATTCTCTTCCCTAAATAATCCATAAATGGACCTGAAGAAGAATTCATAGAAAGCATTGACTTATCGTATAACCTTGCTATAAGATAACACACAATTCAAGGAAAATATCTCAACCAATGTGTAAGTAACCAAAGTCATTCTATGCAAATTCTAGTTTATCACACACTATGCCAATTAAGTAAGGTAATAATTTTGATCATTAAAAGGCTAAGTTTTCACTTTGAAAGAGGTAATTAACAATTTAGACAAAACAACCTTTCTCCTAATCATTAGAATCATCACCCCAATAGTCTCACCACATATTCTTTGGCATCCCAAGAACTACATGCATAGACATCCTAAGAATCACATGTATAACCTACCTCATACAACATAGGAAATAATAAGATTTCCTATAGTTCTAACCATCAAAATGTTCCAACTACTACGAGTATTAGACAAGCACATATAAAAGAATGAAATTTGAGCTTATTTAAATGACAAATGTGGGTGGTTGTATAAGTGTCCTCACTTTGGGATTGTGTTATGTGGATGGGATGCCGTTGACATATCTTGGTTGAGTTATGTTTCCAATCACATCATTCCAACAAGTGGCAACCACTAAAGAATCAAAAGGTAACTCGACCAAGTTATTTTCACTTCCACTTGGCACACTGCCAATGACCATGTACCTTGATTAAGTTACACAGTGGACATCCACAAAGGCATTGTGCCACCACAACACATCGGGGCAATAGCAATGTTCCAATAGCGTTTATTTTATCGGGATATCGAGGAATTCAGTCGCTTACTACACAACAAAATTTAACTCAACGGTGTAAGCAGTGAAATTTAGTTATTGTTTCGCTGCCCAACAACAAAATTTTGCTAAATGAGCAGCGAGCATAGTAGCAAAATTTCATTGCTATATTGTAATTGTACTGTTGGGCAGCCAAAATAGCAGTGAAATTTTACTGCTATTCTTGCTGCATAAAATTCCAAAGAGTTGTTAAGTGCTGAATTGAAGTTATACATGTCACATATACATAGAAAATGATTATAGTTTTTAAAAAACATCCATCAAAACCCTTGGAGACATGTTTCAAGCAAAAAACCCTTGGAGACATGTTTCAAGCAAAAAAAATAAAAATAGTTAAAAACTTTTGAGAAGGGAAATAATGTCAAGATCATGAATCTATCCCATCTTGTAATAACTTTCCTTATGTGTTGCTTCATCAATGTCTATATCTAATGTAATCTCAATGAAAAGATGGGTTACATATCAATGTCACTATCATTATCCAATAAAGCATTGTCATGATTGATAGGTGACTCATCATCTTTTTTGGATTGATATTCCTCATGCTCTTGATCGGCCTCCGGTAAAATGTTTTCTTCGTCGTCTTCTTACAATGAGCTGATTTGCGGTAGTACTTGCACCTCATCTAGAGATTCAACCTCAACATCTTGATCTTGAAAGATATGTTTTGAACGAGGGAAAACTTGTATAACATACCATCACTTTGAATCAATTCGATTGGCATGAAACACAACCTAATATCACAAAGCAAAGGGGTTAACCTTTTATTATACTACATCAAAGATTTATTGCTGGGATTGGTTGGGTTACTAACCTATTGATAGCGTTGAGGTAGTATGAAATTATCTTTCTCATTATTCCAAAACTTGGTGGAATCAATTTGAAAGAACCCATTTGGATGTTTCTTCACAGTTGCTTGAGAACCTCTATATATTACCTTGAACCATTTGACATCAAAGATGAATAGACTAAATGCTCTAAACCCAACCTCAAGAATAGCTTGAATAATTTCACAATACTCAAGATTGTCCTCCATGACATTGGTATTGTGACATGAAAAATTGATATCTTTCATTTTTAATTTTGTACATATTTTGATGGTTTCTCAATGGTAATAAGGTGGAAGCTTGTCCAAGAAGATTGTGGCGCCCACAATGGAATAACGACGTGATGATGTGGTGGCTTGGCGACTACCCTGATAACAGTATTCTATCTTCAAATATAATGGTTTTACTTGATTTAGGGTGCACACATTGTAAATGCCACATTGTATGCTTGATAAATACTTTGGTATGGTAGATACGCTAGTGATATGGAAAATAAAAGTGGGTCTGCATACTCACATGCGACGCCTACAATGGAATAACGGCGTGGTGATGTGGTGGCTTGGCGACTACCCTGAGGACAGTATTCTATCTTCAAATATAATGGTTTTACTTGATTTAGGGTGCACACATTGTAAATGCCACAAGTATGCTTGATAAATACTTTGGTATGGTAGATAGGCCAGTGATGTGGAAAATAAAAGTGGGCCTTCATACTCACATGGATTTTAATTGTATTATTAATAGAGTATTCACCATAAGGATACAAGTTGGGGAGTGTGGAAGGCATGTGGAGGAGTGTGTGTAGGTGCATAATTGGAAAAGATTCTTCTAGAATGCCTACATGGAAGAGGAGAATTCTGCCATGTGTAAGTGGGATCTCCACCTACATGCCACTTAGACTTGGCTATTATCTCATCACACTTTCAAAGTCAGAATTAGCCTAAGAGAACAATTGATGGTGACATCTACCCTTATGTCTGACTGAAGGGTTGAAGATTTTTATGTTGTAAATTGTAACAATGGAAGAGAGGGTGATTCTCCACCTATAAAAGGAGCCCTCCTCTCCCTTTCAAATCAATGAATGAAGCCTCCTCAATTGAGCATTTTGTGTCATTGCCATTTTCTTATCTTCAAACCCTTATACAAACACTCTCTTTACATGTGAATGTCTCATTTAGCACGTGCTTAACCCAATTTTGGACCTCTTTGATGATTCATGATAAGTGGGATAAGGAGTTATTATCTTGGTGGGCCTATGACTTCTCAAGGTAGCCCTTGCCTTATTGCCGCCCTCCTTTGGAGGTACCAATGGTTTTAGCACGGTAATGAGCATGTGGAAACACTTTGGGGACCATAGGTAAATCTTTACAATTTTTTGCTGAGCAATGTTAACCCTTACCCTCTATCTTGAATCATGAAGGAGATGAAGGGCAAGAGGCTATGTGAAAATTGAGGTTTCATGCAAAGAGAGGAAAGTGCAGTTTTTATGGTCTAATACCCAAATTTCAACTGGTAATTACTCATCACTTGGGTATCGGTTTCTGAAATTGATCATATGGCTAGGAAACTCTTTATATGCTCTTTTGACTCATGTAACTAATTTCTTAATCCTTTACTTCATTGATGATCAGAATTTCTCCCAAAGTTGCTAACTTGGCAGTTTTATAGTCCTCTAGTAAAATGCTCATAACTTTTTGCTCGGTTGCTCGTTTTGAAAAGTTTTTATATAGGCACGAAGCTCTCTTCAAGCTCTATGTACATATGTAATCTTCTTTTGTACAATCTATATGTATTTAAAACTATGATTCTCTGTGTATCTCTATTTTTATAGACTTTTGACCATTATTTCTTCTTAATTGTAAGATTCCTCCCCAGCCTCTCAAGATGTCCAGCATCTTCCCCTGTAATCAATCCCCTCTTCAGAAATATAAAAGATCTTGTCTCTCTGCCTATTTTGACATAGAGAGAGAAAATATTCTAGAGAGAGAATATTCAGATTTTGAATATTTTTAGATAGAAAAATTTCTCATATTATTAAAATTAATTTCTCTGAAATAGAAATTCAAAAAGAACTTTTCAATGTGCAATTGGAATTTATTGGAAATGGGTATAAAGGACCTTAGCTTAAGGGTCTAGATTTTTAGAAATTTTTGGATTATGGTCCGATTAAGGTTCCTATGGACCAATAGCATCAATCCATGTGTAGGGAGGAGATAAATCCAAATTGTAAAAGAAGATACCCAAAAATGAGTAAATGCTTACATAAGATGAAGAGTTGACTATGTACAAGGTTTATTAGTAAGAAACTATGAGTAATATCAAAAATATGAGATATTTTGGGTATCCAAAAATGAGTAAATGCTCACATAAGATGAAGAGTTGAAAATGTACAAGGTTTATTAGTAAAAAAACTATGAGCAATATTAAAAATATGAGATATTTTGGGTATAATAATTCCATTTTGACACATATGTAAGGAAGGGGAGTCCATTAAAGGAGGTGCATATTTCACATGCTTGAATGAGTTTTAAATTCAAAAATAATGTGATATTTTTATCTCTCCTCTCTCTTGAATCAAACCAAATCAAAATGGAACCAAACCGAATCAAAAAGGAACCAAACTAGATCCAAATCTAGTCCAAATTCAACCAAATTGAATCTAGAAAATTCTAGAATTCAGTTAGCTTTGGTTAGAGCTTCCCTCTCCTATAAATAGAACATGAGTCCTTTGAAAAAAATAGAAGAATTTTACTATACTAGAGTTATGCTGAAATAATGCTAATTTCTACTATTCTCTAAAATTCTCTCCAAATTGAAGAAATTGGAGCTTCCCTCTTTCTTCAATCCCCATTGATGGCTCCATCAACATACTTAACCAATTGATTGGTTGGGGGCCTCTACCGTGAACAAAGAATCAAGCAATTTGTAAGGTAAATGGTGAATTTTGATCTTTTCTATAATTTCTCAATGCTTCTCTTTTCTCAACCCCTCTCAAGCTTGAGAAGCTTAATTGGAATGGTTTTTGAATGCTATTGAAGTTAATTGATGAATGGTAGTGAAGAATTATATAATTTGATGAATGCTATTGAAGTTAATTGATTAATGATAGTAAAGAATTACATAAATTTCCATTTATGCTTAATTCTAATGGTTTTTATGTAATTTCTCTCTCTCACTCAAGAAATGGTCATAATCATGACCCATTCTCAATCCAAATGAAGCTTTTCATAAAGCTTTTTCTTAATCCAAGATTAATCTATGCTTGAGGTCAAATTAATGGCTTTTTTCTATGCTTTTAGTTTATGTATTTCATGAATATTGATGATTCAACCCATTATTGGGTTAATGATCCAATTAGGGATCATTCTAATCATTTTCTTAATGATAAGCTTTATCCTTCAAAATAAATTGAGATTTAGCAGTCATAGTAGCGGAGCTATGGCAAAATTTTTATAAAAATTACACATAAAATAATTTTATTCAAAGCATAAAAAGAGAACTTCCTACCATATTCTAGGAATTACCATCCTAGATTAATTGAAAGAATTTTATTGTAATCATGGAGAAATTTATTTTTATGTTATGTATAATTTATGATTATTTTATTATAAAAGTGTTACTTTTATCATATTTGGATTTCATGCATAGAGGTATGCATAAAAGAATTATTATTTTAATATAAATGTGTTTCTTTTATCATATTTGGATTTCATGCATAGAGGTATGCATAAAAGTTGATTATTTTAATATAAAAGTGTTTCTTTTATCATATTTGTATTTCATGCATAGAGGTATGCATAAAAGTTGATTATTTTAATATAAAAGTGTTTCTTTTATCATATTTGGATTTCATGCATAGAGTTATGCATAAAAATTGATTATTTTATTATAAAAGTGTGACTTTTATCATAATTGGATTTCATGCATAGAGGTATGCATAAAAGTTGATTATTTTATTATAAAAGTGTGACTTTTATCATATTTGGATTTCATGCATAGAGGTGTGCATAAAAGTTGATTATTTTATTATAAAAGTGTGACTTTTATCATAATTGGATTTCATGCATAGAGGTATGCATAAAAGTTGATTATTTTATTATAAAAGTGTGACTTTTATCATATTTGGATTTCATGCATAGAGGTGTGCATAAAAGTTGATTATTTTATTATAAAAGTGTGACTTTTATCATATTTGGATTTCATGCATAGAGGTATGCATAAAAGTTGATTATTTTATTATAAAAGTGTGACTTTTATCATAATTGGATTTCATGCATAGAGGTATGCATAAAAGTTGATTATTTTATTATAAAAGTGTGACTTTTATCATATTTGGATTTCATGCATAGAGGTATGCATAAAAGTTGATTATTTTATTATAAAAGTGTGACTTTTATCATATTTGGATTTCATGCATAGAGGTATGCATAAACGTTGATTATTTTATTATAAAAGTGTGACTTTTATCATATTTGGATTTCATGCATAGAGGTATGCATAAAAGTTGATTATTTTATTGTAAAAGTGTTACTTTTATCATATTGGATTTCATGTATAGAGGTATGCATAAAAGATATTCTTTTTATACTAAAAGTGTGATTTTTATCATAAATGGATTTTACGCATAACTTAGATGCATAAGAGAAATTCTTTTATTCTAAAAGTGTAATTCCTACCAAATTGAATTTATGCATAAGAAGATGCATAAAAGATTGATTTTTAAATTCAAAGTGTCATTCTCATCTAAATTCAATTTATGCATAGGAAGATGCATAAAAGAATGGAATTTCAATTCAAAAGTGTTATTCTCATCCAAATTGAATTTATGCATAGGAAGATGCATAAAAGATGGATTTTTAATTCAAAAGTGTTAATTCTCATCTAAATTGAGTTTATACATAGGAAGATGCATAAGAGATGGAATTTTAATTCAAAAGTGTCATTTTCATTTAAAATGAATTTATGCATAAAAAGATGCATAAAATTTTGATTTTTAAATGAGATGTGATAATATGTGATAAGATGCGATAAGAGGTGTATGAGATAGGTCACCTGTGAAGGATCCTAGAGGGTGCTGACCATATACGGTGCTCGGGCTCTGGGTCACCGAAGATACCCACACGTGTGTCGAGGAAGATATTGGAACAAGGAGTAAGAGTTGTTTTCTGAAACCGGGCATGGATCTGGTTGATTGACCTTGCTGGTCCTCCAACGGACGAGTCCATGCCTCTTTTATATGGATCTGTGGGTTGATCTTGCTGATCTTCCACGGAGATTCCATTCTATTATATGAATATATTGCCGGTTACTATGAGCTAGGAACTATGGAAAAGGCCCCTGAGTGAACAGGTGGTGAGCGTTCTGGTTGCCAATGATGCCATAAGTACACCGATGAATGAATGACGAGAAATAAGGATTCAACCAGAGACTTTGAGGATTGTCATCAGAGCGACATAATGGTTTCATTAAAGGATTGTTTGAAAGATAGTTGATGCTAAGAAAAAGGCAATTTCATATTGGGTGTGTAAGTGGTGTGACTAGTTTTATGTTTGCATGAACTTCCGGCTAGGGGGCCTAGGAACTCTTTTCCCTGGTACCCGGGACAAAACCTAATCAAATTCCTAATTGGATCCCATCACTACAGTGGTTGGGAGGTTGGCTAACACATGGGACTGGATGGGGTTAGGCTGGACTGATGGATCCGTAAATCGAGATTTAATTTCTATTACTACGATAGATGAAGTAAATCCCGGATAGTAATTGTTCTATGGATAGGAATCAACGGCTCTGCCTCTTGATGGGGAAAAAAGCGTTGATCCCAATGATCCAAGTGCAAGTTTCTTCCTTGATCTGACCAAGTACCGTTAGAGGTGCAGTCGGATCAGTTTGATCAGTAATGATCTTGACTACGTTAGAGTAAAGAGTTATCCCGGTGGAATCGCCCGTGCTTTCTAGATAAGGAAAGTTTTTTTGGGTTCGATTTTGGAAAAACCGACGAATTAGTCTCTTGTCCGGATATCCATGGGCGAGGCCCCGAGTGTAAGACCCTGACCTGCGCAAGATGTGTTACTTCCGCTGCTAGCATCCCGAATCCGTTGCGCGGTGGGAACAGGGATCTTACATTAATAATTACTAATTCCTCTTAATCTCTTATCAAAAGGCAAATCCCATGTATCTTATCCTCTTGTAAGTGATTTCTATATTATTTTGGTTTAAGATGTTATGCGCAGTGGAAACAGGGATCTTACATTAATAATTACTAATTCCTCTTAATCTCTTATCAAAAGGCAAATCCCATGTATCTTATCCTCTTGTAAGTGATTTCTATATTATTTTGGTTTAAAATGTTATGTCCAAATTGCCCAATTGGAAACGGATGAAGCATACCAACATTCCCCATATGTTTTTGTTCACATAATCCTGAGTCAGAAGATTTTCTTCCAACAAAGAATTGCCCTCTTGTTTGGAGCTGTAAGACTGGCAGAAATTCTTGCTTCTCGTGAGCCTTTCATCTTTCCTTCCACGAATTATGATCTCACCTTTGATGTGTTTATCTTTATCTTAACCTAGGGAGAGAAAGGGAGGTGAGGAGGCTATGAGGTTTCATACAAGTGTGTTTTGATTCTAAGAAGTGACCGAAGTCAAAACCCCAACTTTGTGTCACAGTATCATGTCTACTAGCTCAACTTTCTTACTCAAAAGTTGCCATCACACCACAATCAAATGTGTTTCTTTTAGAATCCACAAGCTCTGTGCAAAAGTGCCTTCCCTCTGACCATCAAGATTGCATTATATAGTTTGTACTAATATTAAACAAAAGCATGACATTTACTATAGTACATTAAACAAGGTATATAATGATTAACATAGATGAAGAATGTATTTACTTGAGAGTCATATCCTGTTGCATACTCATACTCTTCTCTTGTTATCATCTCTCCATGTTTTTATGCCATTGATATTGCCATACGAAGCTATTCTATATTGATCACATTTGGTAGAGGTTCCAAGCTGGACGGGGAATATTTGCTCTTCTAAAATCTCTTCTCTTATCCTTTTATGTATTGATTGTATCCATGTATCTCCTAATCCACTTCTCCATGATGGTACTATTTAGAATGCAGAATGTATTCACCTTTTGGTGTAATGCTTTATCTAGTCTTCGTTGCCTTCCTTTTCCTTGTGGCACATTAGTGATTAGTCGGTCATCCTCCTCATTTCTCCAAAATCATGGCATGGAAGGATCTATGTTAGAGAGATATTTTGAGATATACACAAGAGACTCTTGCAAAAACTATCCCTCTTCCATGCTTACTTGTGGCCTTCTCTTTATCTCACAAAGTCCTTTAGGGTCTTCATGAACCTTTCAAGAAAAAACATCCATCAAACATGAACAACACCAAAAAGTGCCACTTCATCAACCAAATGCACCACAAGATGCAATTGGCTAGTGAGAATTGTTTTAGGAAAGTTTTCCTCGATCATACACATTGCCTTAATAGCATTGAGACAAGACATCTCAATGGATGTAAGATCTATCTCCTTTAAGGATATGTACCTACATACCTAGCAATCATGTGTACTATTTATTATGCATAGCTTGTGAGCGCATAAGAATACCAAATATGCAATTGATATAACTTAGCTAGTGAATTGAAGAGAAGATTCACACCTCACCAAGTTTCCCATTTTGTAAATAGCTTCTCTCACCTTCTTGTCTCCATAACTAACCAACTATAGTAATTAGAAGAGTAAAATATCTATAGAAAAAAATAGAAGTTAGTATATGAGCCTACAAATTATTTACTGTAAAGAGAAAATAAATAAGCGAATATTTATATACCTACAATATCTTGTGCCAATCATGTGTCGAGGCCACATAATTGTACCTCTTCTTTCTTTTTGGTCTTTGTGAAGGCACCCTTCAATGAATGCATTACTCCCATTGGTGTACAAAAAGAGGCAATCACACTTTTCACCTTATTGTTCTCCTTCTTGGTTAATACCCATGGGGAATTTGGTAGGACCATGTTACCACTCTCACTTTCAATTGGCCATGCACTTTGAAGGCATCCAAAAATTTTGTAAGTCATCCCTTGCACCCTTTGTAAGTCATCCCTTGCACCCTTTGTATCTCTTTTACCAATTAAATGGTATCAAATATTTGCATGTACTTACAAACCTGGAGTTCATGAACTCCTTCAAAATGTGGCCGAAAGCACAAGACAAGCTCTCAAAGAAATATGTCATTATTGATGTGCTCAAGGCAAAGTTCCCCGTTCCACATGCAGGCCTTTGCTTCTCAAAGGAGTGGATGAAGAGAAGAATAAAGCTTTTTCTCTCTAATAGGAGAGCAAACATCAAGAGAGTGGCAAAGAACAATTTGAAAAATCCCACCGTTTACACATAGGAGGAGTGGAGGCATGCACAAAGCTTCATGAGAAAGCACCCATGTCCTTTTCAACAACCGGTGGTGGCAAGTGCGTCCTCCCAACTACAGAAACGAGGGGCTTCACACTTCGACTGACGAGGAAATTCCTCCTTCATTGCTCGTTTCGTAAGTATCTATTTTACTAATCATTTCCTTATCTTCTTTCATTTTATTTTTTACTATATTATTTTATTTAGCTAATTGTATATTTTCTTAATTGTGTTTTGTAGAGGGAGATTGTTGGGTGGGTGTGTCCCAATAAAGGAGGAGTACGACCGTGGTGGGGATGCATTCACGTACACTTGGACGAGTCCATTTTGAAGACTCAAGAAGACAAGGTAACTAGTGAAACAACCCTTCTCTTATTTATATGTAATTGTATTTTATCATAAATTTACACTTATCTTACACTTGATGGCAAGTATATAGGATGAAGGGGAAGAGGAAGAGGAAGATCTGGATTATGAGCATGAAGCAGTAGAAGGAAGTGAAGAGGGGGACGAAGACACTGATAATGAGCACTCGGAATCCATTGAGGATTTTGAATAGCAACCTCTTCTTTGATATATTTTTGTATATGTGGTCAAAGGCCCAACAATTTGTGAAATATAATACATTTTGGGCTCACTTGCATTCTTCTCAATCTATATATTTTTCATGTTTATGTTTGTATTACAAAATTGTGACTCTGTTTTAATAAAAAAAAGGAGTTGGGATAGATTGGGGAGTCCTATGCTGCCCCAACTTTTCTTATCACGCAATAATTTTGCTGTGCTGAGTAGTGATCCCGTTACAGTGAAAATATCATCTTTTTTAGCATCAAAATGGGTCTGACATCTCCCTGCCCTCTAGTTATAAAAGCACTGCTCCACCCTCATTCTGTTGTAGTGTGTAAATTAATCACGTTATATTGGTGGAAGTCCACGTATATTTAATCAAGGTAAGATGTGGATGTCCACATAACTCGATCAAGTTACATTGGTGGACATCCACGTATATTTAATCAAGGTAGGATGTGGATGTCCACATAACTTGAATGGGTTACATGTTGGTGGACATTCATGTAGGTACCACATTAGGGAAAATTTGGACTTAAATTGGGCACTTTAAGGATTTCTACACATTCTTTCTCTACAAAAATGGGCGCATGGTGAAATTTTTACAAATCAAATCAGACGAGCAAAGTTTGGATGTTTGGAATCTACTCTTTGAGACCTTTCCAATGATATATAGCATGATGGGAAATTTTGCATATTCAAGAAGTCCCCAACAAAGTTGGTGATGATGTGGCACATAATGTGCCACATCATCACCAAACACCAAATTTGGGAGCTTCGTTACGTGCCATGTCATCACCAAATTTGGAAACTTTTTGAATATGCAAATGTCCAATCATGCTATGTATCATTGGAAAGGTCTCCGAAAAGTAGATTCTAAACATTCAAACTCTGCTCACTTCCGAGTTTATTTGTAAAAATTTCACCATGCGCCCATTTTTGTAGAGAGAGATAATGCGTAGAAATCCGTAAAAGGGCCCAATTTGAGTCCAAATTTTTCCTAATGCATAGCTCGAATGAGTTACGTGGGGACATCTACCATGGAACTCCATTGGTATACAAGCTACCTACATGGATGTCTAATATGTAACTCATCCAAGTTACTTATATAACCCATAGCACTCATGCACATCAAGCATGCACCTCGACGTTGCATAGAATGCACACTCTCAATTTAAAAAAATGATAAATTTTTCATGTAACTCGATCAAGTTACGTGGATACCCAACCCATGATGGACACGTGCCATTTGAATTCCTGGTGGGGATTTTCAAAATATAATTTCCACGTAACTCGAACGAGTTATGTAAATACTGATTGAGTGGTCACTGGGTGTGCAAAGTTAATTTTTTTTATTCTTTCACATAACTTGACCAAGTTATGTGGATAATCATTAGATGATTGACATCTGTCCAATAAGGTTTATTGTTTTTCACATAAAAATTTTAGAATTCGATCAAGTTACTTAGCAACCAGTCATGGGGTGCCATATGTCCCTTGTGCCAAAAACCCTAACCCTAACTCAATCGAGGTATAAAAATCCCCTTCCCCCCTTCTCATTCTCACTTAACTCTTAGAGCTCCCTCTCTCCTTAATGTACATTATCTTTTCACCTGATCATTTATCTAATCTCTATTAGGGCTTCCCTAATCTTTATTAGACATTTTCATCTCTTCCACAAATAGGTTAGGGTTTTCATTAGGGTGGCCTCACATCATTCTCTTTAGTATGGACTCACATGAGTCCATTAAGGACCTCATAGAAGCTGCCATTCACGGCAGCAAGCTATCAATGATCCATGCAAGTGTGGGTGATACACCATCTAACTTACACATCATGGTGGACCTAGAGGCAATTTCATCCTCCTTATGTAGCCTAGGTAGCATTACATCTATAGAGACGAGTGGCTACAAAAAACACTAATGCTAGAGTTTCACATGGCTTGACATACCATGAGGTGGACACACTCCTTGGCATTAGGGATTCCATTTTAGATCTATTAAAAGATGGCTAGAGAGTCCATCATCATGTGGTAGTTGGAAAAGTGCTTCGTTTTTCTAGGTTCTCCCACCCAACTTTGGTGGCACATATCTTTAGCTGATATGTAGCTGCTTATGGGAGGATTCCACATAATCACCATATTCTCTCACCAGATTCCTTTATATTGTATAAAGCAATTATATGCAGAGTTTGTATTAGGGCTAGAGGTGTGGACTACAATACCACCCGTCTTGGTGGTCGTGTGTGGGTAGGGGTCACCTATGCGAGTAGAGTGATCCATAAACCCCTCCGCCCTTTGAGTTGTTGAGGTAGACTCAACCTTTGTGCCACTTAGAGTGTTGAGGCTCTTGGATCATAGGTTGCAGTTTATGTACAGCTTGCCTAGCACATGGTGTGGCTATTTTCACATAGTGCCTGTAAATACCTTAGGTTGGAGTTGATGTACATCTTGCCTAGTAGCACGTGGTGCCACTATTTTCACACATACTGCCCACAATACCTCTCTTTGATTTATTTACTTACATGTATATTAATGTCTCATGTATTTTTGCTATGTATCTTATTCTTCTTTTCTCTTTCATAGAGACACCACTTGCACATACTACTATAGAGCCAACATTATCAAAGGCAATGCAGAGAGACTAACTGCAGAGGTCAAGGTTCAAGATGAAGTAGATGGGAGCACAAATGGTGGACCAGAGATAGAGGCTATATGAGAAGGTCACGATGCACCAAATAGCTAAGATTAGAGCTAAGAATTTGTTTTATAGCAGGCTTAATAGATTTCTCGCAATGCACAACCACCCTTATCCTACCCTATATCCTCGACCTCCATCTTAGTGCCACATCATCACAAATGACGGAGGCAACTTTAATGTCATAGTAAGAAAAGGTTCACCACCCAACATGTACTGGCAGACTACATGTCAAGATAGCCTAGAGAACCTACCACTAGTGTTGATGATGAACTACTAGATGCCCCACTCATGTTCAAATCAGATATAGTACCAGAATGGAGTGAAGACATCTGCGAATATCTTTCCTATGGATTCCCACCACAACACAAGCTATTGGAGAAAGATAAGATGCGATGAGTTATTAAATAATTGGAAACACCATACCGATTGATATAGCAGGTCAAGTGTATAGACTAGCCAAAGATAACGTGCTTAGATGTTGTGTTAAGGAGCATGAGTTCCAGACCATTTTGGAAGAATCTCATAGTGGGATCACTAGTTCTGTGGACATTTTGTGGGTGAAGTAACTACTAAAAGATCTTGCAAGCAGGGTTATGGTGGCTAACTTTGTTTGGTGACACCATGGAACTCATTAAACATTGTGATTAATGTCAATGCTTTAACATTCTTTATGGGTAAGATAGGATGCCTTCTAATCAGTGCAACAACCTTTTGAAAAATGGGGAACAGACTTTGTTGGACCCATTAGCCCAACTACGCGTCAAACACAAGCTTGATATATAATTATTGCCACAAACTATTTCACTAAGTGGGCCAAAGCAAAAGCCACTCTTATACAAGCATACAATTATTTCACTAAGTGGACCAAAGCAAAAGCCACATAGAAGGCAGATGCTCATACAACTACCAAATTCTTATACGAGCATGTAATATCAAGATTTGGGTGTCCCTTAGAGTTGGTTACTAGGCTCCCATTTCATCAATCAGATCATTGAACATCTCTTGAGTGGATTTTTGGTGGTGCACCAAAATTCATCACCATACTATCCCCAAGCCAATGGATAGGTAGAAATTACTCATAAATTTTCCTTTGTGGTATCCTGAGAAAAAATATAGAAGCTAGTCGTAATGATTGGAAGCACCTATAGGACTTCCTAACAGCTATATGACAAACTACTTTTTGACTCGCCTATGAGATTGAGGTAGTGATGCCTATGGAATATTTAGTGTGCCCAGCTTGAGGATAGTAGTGAAAGAACATCTTAGGGAAAGTTCTCTAGCCAAAAGGTTGATTGAGTTGGAAAAGATGGATGAAAGTAGAGTTGTTTCTCTCCATGGAATGGTACTAGAGAAGCTTAGGTGCAAATGAGGATTTGACCAAAACTTGAATTGGTTAATTCAATGGATGGAGCAAGAGTTGCTCTATTCTAGGAAAGAACTACAAGGGTTATATAAACAAATCCCTTCTACATCCAGAGCTTCATCCAAATAGATGAGGGTTTATTCAATTAGGTTAATAAAGATGTAATGAAGAACTTGCAAAGACAACTTCGAAGGGCTAACTTGATAATACGTTCTCACACTACTAACAACCCCTCTATAAACCACTCTAATCATTATCAATTTAGATTCATCATCGTGATTCTGCAAAAGCACACTCGTGATTCTTGGTACATCTTCAAACCATATTTTTCCAAATCCATCTTGGTAGCCATAAATGATCCCTACAACATCTTTATATCCAAACATCAATTCTTGTAATTTTTGCCTCCATTCTTCTGTGAGTTTAGCAGTTACCCAGACCATTCGAGGATTTTGATCATCTCCCAAGTTCATTTTGGACAATTTATCTTCTTGCACCCGACCACTTTTGCACATGTCCATTTCATGCGCTTCCTCTGTAGCATGAATTAATGCTTTAATCTCTTTAGGAGCTTTAACCTTCAACTTGCTTTGTTGAAAATAATTGATGGTTAGTTACAAAATATTTATAAACCATGTGTCTACAAGACATATGATCATTAAGCATATTGTGAGGGTATAAATAAGATCGTGGCACATACCACATGCTATAAAATTGATGCTAATCACCATGCACATAGAGAGAACCATCATACTAGAACAAGTGTAAGGTGTATCATATCTAACGGGATATGTTTTTTATGGTTCAATTATATCTTCACATAGAGATTTATGTCAATACACAATGGTCTTGTGTGTTTGTCCCACCTTCTCAAATTGTTTTTAACTCTAGAATTTCATCTTTTCACTAGTAGAATTTATCATATACACAATTACCTTTCTCCCAAGGAGCCAATGTCTTTCCACACATTCAGTCAAAGAACCAAGCTTTCTTTTAAAGATACAACACCCATCACCACACTTTCAATAACATAAGCTCATACGCTCAAGAGCTTTAACCTCCTAACTACTAAAATCACATAATCATATTCGCTTGTTTGTCGACGTAAGTAGTGATAAGCACCTTCTTCGCAAGCATGCCGAAAATGTTACAATTTGCAGCAACTGATTTTTTTTATTTCCCGAATAGCTTGTAAATATGTAAAGAATACAACTCTCAAATCTTATGGTGGTATGTTCAATTAAATGTGAAAGTGCCAATTTTAGAAGGCATTATCAACATTTTGAGGGCAAAACAACTAGAGTTAAAAGAGTTCAAGGTTCTAGCCAACCTCGCGAAACAAAACGGCCTAAAACCTTCAAACAAATGTAAAGAGGCTCTTCATTGGAGTTTAAACATGCACACGAGAGTTACAATTAGCCATCTGGTAACCCCCTTGGCTTTTGGCCCACACGTGCCGTGGAATCTACATGTAATACGTACTCTAGGGTTTAAAGCCGTGGCATCTAAATGCAATACGTACTCTAGGGTTTAAAGCCGTGACATACGTACTCTATTAAAAAAACAAGACAAATTTTTCGCTTGGGAGGAGAGAGATAGAGTGTACAGAGATGGGGGGTCGTGAACTTAATTTTTAATAGGTTTTTTTAAAAGAATTTCAGCTGTTCTTGAGACAAAATGATCTTGCGTCTCACAAAGGCAAAACAAAAGCAAAAATTGGACGAACAGATACTGCCCACAACTCGCAACATTTCAATAGAACGAAGACTTTGCACTAACAACCCCCCCCCAAGAAAAAAAAAACACACACACACACCAACAACAGGAAAACTCCATGCTAGCAAGGCATTTAGGGTATAAACAACAATCGCTCTCCTCCTTTGGCAGTACCACGCGCACACTTCACCAGAAGCCACAATATACAACGGATCTGAGTAATCCCAAAGGAGGGGGATTGCAAAGCCGTCAAAAACCGTCTCGCTGGAAAATAAAAGGCCATAGTTTTGCTTCAGAGCTACCTGCGAAATCAGGTGCTACGTGAGAAGGTATCCCGAGCTCCTCTGCAACTTTGCAGGGTCGGAGGGTGGTGGGATTTCTGGAGCATCGACCACATGACATGCACATCCTCATAGCCGCACGATTGCACGTGATAGTAGAGCTTGGCGAAGCCCCGTCCTACAACAACCAAAAGAGATCGAGCTCTTGTCAACTCTCTTCTATGCAGATCTAGCGCAGGACACACCTCTGCAATCTTGCGCCGCGCGTGTGAGCACACATTTCGCTTGATTGTCAAAAAACACACACACGCTCGGCAAAGCGCACACTCAAAGAGTGAAAGCTTGAAATTGTCAAGAGATCTGAGAGAGAATGGAGCCAGCACGAAGGCAAATGACAGAAATGGAGCTTCCAGCGAAGACAAATGTGCAGCCAAGCACACATACACGTGCGCATACTCAACCCTCCCATGAGATCAGAAAGAAAGTAGGAGATTAAGCACGCACACTAGCAGTTCATGCAGAGCTTCCTGACATCAGAGACATGAAGCATAGTGCTGACCACATGCGAGCGTGAGAGTGGTGTGAGTACTCAGAGAGAAGAGAGAGAGTGAGTGTGTACCACGACGCTGGCCTCGCAGGC
Organism: Cibotium barometz; assembly: GCF_041138505.1. Taxonomy (NCBI): domain Eukaryota; kingdom Viridiplantae; phylum Streptophyta; class Polypodiopsida; order Cyatheales; family Cibotiaceae; genus Cibotium; species Cibotium barometz. The sequence goes on from NC_141076.1 coordinate 50,273,566, forward strand.
GACCAATGGAGAAGCTCCACACTCGGCGCAGTGGCAAAACAAGACGACGAAGCCACGCCATGGAGACTGGTCAAGCTAGGCGTGACTCGTGAGGAAGAAGAGCGAGGAAGCTTTAATGAGCCAGGAGAGAGGAGTTCTGTCGCGTACGCTGAGATTTTCTCGCTAGGAATCGAGAAGACGAACGGAGAAATGACAAGCGACAAGATAGACGACCACGTGGAGAGCTACAATTTGCAAGGAGGAACCGAACTTCAATATATCTTCTGCGTGGCCTCTTCATTTTTCGCCACGTCAGGCGGCACTGCCGGCCAGACTGACAACAGGAGGACCCAAACTCGTGAGTCGTATGTTCAACGTCCTACCGGTCCTGCGAGCTCCCCTCTTCCACCATTAATTTAACTCCAACGCCATATAATATATAATAGCTACTTGCCCACATCGGCACACGTTCCTTTGTTGGACCATGGTGCACGTTCCATTAGCATTGCATTTCTTGAGTTGGGCCACCCTTTGTAGAGCAGCCATAAGTCCATCTCACTTAGGCCACACACCCCCTTTACCTTCCAAGTTCGCACCAAAACTGAAGGACTCTCTCTCTCTCTCTCTCTCTCTCACACACACGCGCGCGCGCGTGCGCGCATAATGGAGCCCTTCCCCTCCCTCCCTCTTTTCTCTCTCTCTCACTCACACACACACACACACAAAAACGATGGACCCCCCTTCTCTTGCACAAATGCACACCCAAAAAGGGACAAACAATTCCAGTACCAAAACCTTTTCACCAACATCTCGCTATCGCCATCCTTGTTTTTACCCCACCACTTGAGATTCCCATTGAACAAGGCGTGTAGAAAAAGCAATTTCTCTCCAAGATAAAATATAAACATGTCGCCGTCGTTCCTCATGTGTACTATACATTGCATAGTTAGAGCATAGTAAAACTTTCAAAGCTCGGGATGATGCTCATTCATTATGGCATTTCTAACATGCTAAAGTTTTCAATCCTTAATATAATGCTCATTCATTATTGCATTTACGAATTCAATGGACCTGGATACACTTTTTGGTGAGCATAGACAATGGATCAACATACAAAAACAAATAAATTCAACTCCTCATGATTCCACATCTTAGAAAAGAAAAAAGAGTGTTTGGTTTGTTTTTTTAGTGAGCATGGACAATGGATCAACATATAAAAACAACTCCCCATGATTCCACATCTTAGAAGAAAAAAAAATACAAGTATTTGGTTTGTTTTCTTAGTGAGCATCGACAATGGATCAACATATAAAAACAACTCCCCATGATTCCACATCTTAGAAAAAAAAATACAAGTGTTTGGCTTGTTTGTCTTTTCTGAATTTCATATGTTCAAAATATACTTTCTCATCACTAATATCGCACGCTAAATGTGTCACATAAAAAATCAATTCACGTTGCTTTACCATTAAGTTTATACCCTCTTGTTTCTTTACTCAAGATCAACACCATACATGCATTCATTTGATTAAATATGCTAATAAATGTATCCGTTGTAGACAGAGTCACTCCTATGGATATTTACACGTGACGTAACAAAACAAGAGATAACTGGTACCAATCAAACGCTGTTGCATTCAATAGATCATTTATAATCTCTTTTGTAAAGATTTGTGTAGCATGCACATTTTTTTACACATCAAATCCTTTTTTCCATTTTGACTATCTTCAATATCAAACTGTGTCTCTATACCCCATATTACTCCATGTCTCTATACCCCATATTACTCCATGTCTCTATACCCCATATTACTCCATGCCTAGATGAACTTTGTTATGTTACATACCTACTACAATTATTAAGATATCTCATCGTTCTTACTAAGATCCACCCATGCAAAGGTAGAGGGATGGATGTGAAGTGGCATCATAATTTGCATCCAATACCTCATTGAGGAGACAACCTATGATGTATGGCAATTGTTTGTATGCAATTTTTCTTATCATATGATGTGTAAGTATCTGTATGTTTGGTCTTGTCTATATTATTTAAATCAAGTGCATGTTTTCATGCTACATCCATTTTTTGTATAATTTTTGAAGACCACACTAGTTCTGCATAGTACTCAAGGAAGAAGCAAACATTTATTTCCATAAAACTTTATCTTAGTGAAGTTAAATTATAATATCCTTTGAACCTTTATTTTCAACAAAGAAGATTTACTTCCCTAGGAAAACCATGTGCCTAGAAAATAGTCCAATGTTTAATGAAATTAACAAACCATTCCTTAATCAACCTTATTTAGTTGAATAACATTAAATATAAAAGTTCTTGCATTTAAAAGTTGCACCTGTTTCAACTTTTGAGAAGCACACTAATCTTAATTAGGGTATTTTTGCACAATGAAATAAAGCCACATTCTTTTCAAAAAGCATTAACCAATTCTAGTTAGCAAACTATACATCTATATTGGTTTTACCTAACAAAAATATAAGGATAACATTCCAAAGCATCCCCCTCCAAGTGAATTCCCTTATTTTGTAAAAGAATATGACTAATGAACCTCTCTTTGTCGAAGATCACAAAGTTAATAATGTAGAATCATTGGTTTTAAAGTTGCACATCTTATAAGGCTTTGTAATAACAAAGAAAGAATACTTCTATTTTCTTTTCAAGGTTTTAATATTTTGAGCCAATATTTTATGCCGAATAATTCTATCATTAAGAAAAGTTTTACTAAGTTATACATAAATACGACCATCATTTCTTTGTCATATACATGTTAGTTGGCATACAAATGACTTGTGGGGTTAACACCATATGGTACTAAGCATCAGAGGGGCCTTAATCTCCATCATAAACTAAAGCTTAACATATTTTGGTCAATGATTGGAATGTTTCAATCAATATACTTATTTTCAAAGGTTGATATAAAAAGCATGCAGTTGTAAAGCCATAGGATATCTTTGATGCTATTCTTTATTATTTGGTATCTAGCTACATGCTCTTGAGCTAGCATGTGCAAGTGCATGTGTGTGTGTGTGTGTGAGAGAGAGAGAGAGAGAGAGAGAGAGGGAGAGGTCCAAGACAGAGGGACGGAGGCTACACTACTACAGGATGACCCATTTTCAATGCTTCGTATATCGACGGTTTACACGTCCTCTATATAAACGTCGAAATCTGCATTGAAAACGAGAGTCGAAATAAGCATCGAAATAGGCATCAAAATTTTAAAATAATATATTTTAAAATTCTTAAAAAAATAATTGTGCAAAAAAGAAAAACATTTACAAAAAGCAAGTATTTCTTGGTAAATAAAATTGAGATAAAATGTTATAGCTCATCATCTACTCTCTCATCCTTAGCTAGATCCATGGCTCCAAATACATCTATTTCCAGAAATACCTCTCCATCTGCATCTTTGTCAATAGTAGGTGTAGCCTCCGAATCGTCCTCTTCTATTTCAAGCATTAGAGATGGTTGTGTTGAAAGTTGTTCTTCTATCTCTTCTTCGAATTCTGGATTAGTTATTGTGTTTTCTTCTGGTTCAAGTGCTAGTAATTGTTGAATTACTATACCTTTATTTGATCCTTCTTCTAGTTTTTTAACTCGATCAATATCTGTTTCTTATGCTTCTGGAGTGGGTTCCTCAACCTCTACTTAATTTGAAATTTCCATATCTAATTCAACTATTTGTTTACTACGTGGATCAATTTGGATTACAAATAACCACCTATAATCTCTTGGGTCCACCTTGAAGACGACCTGCTCACAATGCTCTAGTAGTAGCACAAATGTGTCGCTTTGGTTTGTCCATATCTTTGTGGAGTCGACTTGAACAAATCTGCTCTTATCTCTGCGCATGGTTGCTTGTGGTTCTTGAGTCACTACCTTGAACCACTTCACATAAAAAATGAACATAGAAAACTTTCTGAACCCAACCTTGATAATGTCTTGTATTGTTCCACAGTAATTAAGCATGCCAACTTCACTACTTAGATCACTTGCACTAGAATGACTTACTTGCATGAAATTTGCTTTGACACCGCAATCAAGTGTTGTTATCTTCTTATCTATTTGCTCCACTTAGAAGTGAGGACCATGTGACCAAAGTGCACCAAATTTGCGATATTGCAAGCAAAAGAAGATCATGAAATTGTATCAAGAACAAAAACTTATACAAGACTATGTCTTGCAGTTTCTTGTGTACGTATAAAAACTCACTTACATGGTAATCACAACCATATGCAAGCTCCTCGTCCTTGTCGCTTATAACCTCACCACTCTGTTTTGCTTGTTATATGATTTGCTGAAGCCATTTACTAGGAGGAAATTTTGGAAGTTGAGCAAGTGAATCTGGTTATGGCAATGCTCTAGTTGTTCGACTCTTTCTAAAATTCAAATGATCTCGGTCTCTTTCCCTCTTTGCTAGGCTATATCTCTCAATCCATTTCTCCATAGCACTTGATTTGAGGATGCAAAATTTATTAATCTTCTCTCGCGCAATGCCATATCCATTGTTCTCTAAAGACCTTGTCCTTGAGGATCTTCCCCAACGAGCCGATCATCCTCTTCTTATGTCCACAATCGGGCATATCAGGGTCTGACGTACTAGGAAATTTTGGAAGTTGAGCAAGTGAATCTGGTTATGGCAATGCTCTAGTTGTTCGACTCTTTCTAAAATTCAAATGATCTCGGTCTCTTTCCCTCTTTGCTAGGCTATATCTCTCAATCCATTTCTCCATAGCACTTGATTTGAGGATGCAAAATTTATTAATCTTCTCTCGCGCAATGCCATATCCATTGTTCTCTAAAGACCTTGTCCTTGAGGATCTTCCCCAACGAGCCGATCATCCTCTTCTTATGTCCACAATCGGGCATATCAGGGTCTGACGTACTAAGAAATTCTATTATGTATATAATAGATTCTTAATCAAGCCATCCCATTTCCATACTACCCTCAGATCAAGCTTTTTGACGAACGAAACCTTTCACTATATTCATAAATCTCTCAAGGAAAAACATCCATCGACTTATGAACAACACCTGCCTACAGCAACCTCATCAATCACATGAACAAGTAGGCGCAATTGAATGGTCAAGAAACTTGTTGGAAAGAATTTCTCCACCGTTGTAACTGCTTCAATGGAGTTTAGACAAGTGGCTTCCAACGTATTTCTTCTAATCTCCTTCTTTAATATCCATCATACCACTGCACTAATCTTGTATATTGTTGCTCTTATGTCTTCGCCAAGGAAATCCTTAATGGCTATTGGCAGCACAAACTGTAAGATTTTGTGCTAGTCATGATACTTCAAGCCACTAAGCTCGTCATCCTTTGTGAATGCTCCCTTCAAGCAATTCATACAACTAGTCGGAGTACGAAACTCACTTATACACTTCTTTACATGCCACTACTCTTCTTTGGTTAAGACCCAAGGTACTCTAGGGAGAATCACCATCCCATCAGGTCTGCTCCGTGCCCATAAGTGTTGCATGCGATCCACCTCTTGTAGATCATACCTTTGTGCCTTGCTCTCTTTAGCACCTGTGATGGTTTTCCAAAGCATATTGGCTATGTTCTTGAAAATGTACATAGGGTCAAGAAGAATACAAAATGATCGAAATCATGAAATTAAATCAAATCAAGAAATATTAGAATAATTAACTTACCAGAGCACTCTCCATAGCATGGCTAATCATGCATGGTCCACATAAGTATTCCTCGCATTGTTGCATCCCTTTCTCCAAAACGCTTAGACACATCATGAACTTGGATAGCATCCCATAACGTGCATAGCTCATCAACTAATGGATCCAAGTAGACATCCATGTTTTTAACCTTGTACTTCCTTGGAACTATCAAGGAAAGTATAGGGTGCGCCTTATTTATTGCTAACCATGGTGGCAAGCTATAGTTCAGTAGGCAAATGGGCCATGTACTCCATGATGAACTTCGTAAGCCAAATGGATTGACTCCATCCATTGCTAGTTCAAGACGAATATGATGAGGCTCTTCCCCAAAGTCCACCCACTTTTCTTCGATATGCCTCCATACTGGAGAATCAATAGGCACATGTATAATGTCATCTATGGATCTAGTGTTCCGATGACAAGTCATTAAAGATGCAATGGATTTGTATCTAAACATTGTTTGAATACATGGAATGATAGGGAAGTTTTGTAAGACTTTAGTAGGGACCCTTTGTCCTTGGACATCTTTCTATATCTCGATGAACCGCATTGTGGAGACTCGTGAAGAGTGGCATACTCATGCCGAAAGAGAATACAATCATTCGAACAAGCATGATGTGTGTTATAGTCCATCCCTATGGAGTGCAACATTGATTTTTCTTGTGCACGGTCCAAAGGCATCTCATTGTGCTCTTTTTCTCCGCTCAAGTTGGATATCCACTAGTTCATTGTTGTCTGAGCGAACATTGAGGCCAGTAAGTAAATGTTGCAAGTGCTCTACTGGAAATACACCTCATTTTTTAGAATTCTCATTGTGCAAATTCTTTGACGTCGAGTGACTTGGTACTTGCAAACGATTGCATGGGCACAATGTTTTCTCTTCTAAATTAATAGAATTTGAAAGGTTCATAGCACTCACGGGCTCCATGTATGTTGAATACGCATGTGAATTTGGGTAAAAATGAGGGAGAGGAGGACATTCTTTTATACTTCATGCATGGATGGGCCAGTATATTCTTGTTTTTTATGGAAAGGTGGCGGGTTGCAAAGAATTCAAATTTTGAATGTGAAAAGGATCCAAAAAATGAACTTCAGAAGGCATCGATATAAGCGTCGAAATAGACGTCGAAACCCGCGTTGAAATCAAAGTCGATATAAGCATCGATATAGATGTCGAAACCTATGTCGAAATAAAACTTTACGTCTCTTGTATCGGCACATGTATCGATGCTTGTATCGACATATATATTGATGCTGGGAATGTTTAATAGAAACGGGATGCTTCACTATTAGCGTTTTCGAGAACTGTAGGAGCCCTTTCTCAAAAATTGAAGGTACCCACTTCTCTCCATTCCCCTGTCCCTCTCTTTTTTCTCTAATATGCAGCTTCTAATTGTGTCCTCTCCCTTCCCCCATCCATCTCTTGTTTCAATTATTTTTTTTTGTGTTTGTCTCTAATATTCAGCTTCTAATTGTATGCTTGTTTTGCAGCTTCTAATTTGTTGAGATTCCAGGTAGCTCTTCACCTTTCTCTTGGTTTTGTTTGTTCATTTACTTTACTTTTGATAATTGCACCCTTGGGTGCTGGGGTTAGAATTAGCTTAGATTTAAGCATGCATGCATCTAGCTTAAGGCTATGCTTAAGGCTTGTGCATAATCTTAAGCATTATGCTCAAGCTCTATGCAAAAGACTTAAGCTTAGATAAAGTGATTAAAGCTTATGCATAGAGCTTCAATTTTCTTGCTCATGTATAGGTTTACAGTTTAGGGGTTATGTAAAGGCCTAGAGTTTAGTATTTAGGCTTATGCTTCTTCTCTTTTTGTAGGTCTATTCAAGCCCAGAACTATCAAGCGTTTAGGCTACATGACTCATATGGGTTCTCAAAGAAGAGCTAAGCCCTCTTTTTTTATTTTTTTTTATGCTTCTTCTTTTTGTGTTTTTGCACCCTTGGGTGCTAGGGATTAGGATTAGGTCAATAGGCTTACGCATAGCCTTATGCATGTAGGCTTATGCATAGCCCTTATATGAATATAGGCTTATGCATAGCCCTTATATGAATATAGGCTTATGCATAGGGTTATGAATAGCCCTTATACATAGCCTTTATGCATATAGGCTTATGTAGAGCCCTTCTGCATAACCCTTTATGCATATAGGCTTACGCATAGCCTTATGCATGTAGGCTTATGCATAGCCCTTATATGAATATAGGCTTATGCATAGGGTTATGAATAGCCCTTATACATAGCCTTTATGCATATAGGCTTATGTAGAGCCCTTCTGCATAACCCTTTATGCATATAGACTTATGCAATAACCCTCATGTGTAGCCCTTATGCGTATAGGCTTATGCAATAGCCCTTATGCATATCCCTTTATGCATATAGGCTTATGCAATATCCGTTTTATGGATAGCCTTCCTTTATGCGTATAGGCTTATGCATAACCTTACATCAATAGGCTTACGCATATAGCCCTTATGCTGCATAGCCCTTATGCGTAGGGTTATGCAATAGGATTGCACATAAGGGTTATACATAGCCCTTATGCGTAGGGTAATGCAATAGGGTTATGCAATAGGGTTGCACATAAGAGTTATACATAGCCCTTATGCATAACCCTCTATGCATATAGGCTTATACAATAGCCCTTATGCGTATAGACTTATGTGTAGTCCTTATGCATAGGGTTATGCATGGCTCTTATGCATAGCTCTTATGCATGGCCTTTATGCATAGCCCTTATGTATAGCCCTCTATGCATATAGGCTTATACAATAGCCCTTATGCGTATAGACTTATGTGTAGTCCTTATGCATAGGGTTATGCATGGCTCTTATGCATAGCTCTTATGCATGGCCCTTATGCATAGCCCTTATGTATAGCCTTTATGCATAGCCCTTATGCATAGGATTACGCATAAGGCTTATGCATAGGGTTATGCTGCATAGCCTTTATGCAATAGGGTTTAGGGTTTATGTAAATGATTAGGGTTTAGTATTTAGGCTTATGCTTCTTCTCTTTTTTGGGTTTATAAACGCCTCAAACTATCAAGCGTTTAGGCTACCAGACTCATACGAATTCTCAAAGATGAGGTAAGCCCTCTTTTTTCATTTTTTATATATACTTCTTCTTTTTGTGTTTTTGCACCCTTGGGTGCTGGGGATTAGGGTGGTTAGGTTATGCATAGCCCTTATGCATAGGGTTATGCATAACCCTTATGTGTAGGGTTATGCAATAGGGTTACGCATAAAGGGTTATGCATAGCCCTTATGCATAACCTTTTATGCATATAGGCTTATGCGATAGCCCTCATGCGTAGTCTTTATGTGCATAGGGTTATGCATAGCTCTTATGCATAGCCTTTATTCATAGCCCTTATGCATAGGATTACACATAAGGCTTATGCATACGGTTACGCATAGCCCTTATGTAATAGGGTTTAGGGTTTATGTAAAGGCTTAGGGTTTAGTATTTAGGCTTATGCTTCTTCTCTTTTTGTAGGTTTTTAAATGCCTCAAACTATAAAGAGTTTAGGCTACCGGACTCATACGCCTTCTCAAGGAAGATATAAACCCTATTTTTTCATTTTTTATATATGCTTCTTCTTTTTGTGTTTTTTGCACCCTTGGGTGCTTGGTATTAGGGTTAGGTTATGCATAGCCCTTACGCATATACCTTATGTGTAGGGTTATGCAATAGGGTTACCCATAGTCCTTATGTATAACCCTTTATGCATATAGGCTTATGCAATAGCCCTTATGCATATAGGCTTATGCATAGCCTTTATCCATAGCCCTTATGCATAGGAGTATGCATAAGTGTTATGCATAGGATTATGAGTAGCCCTTATGCAATAGGGTTTAGGGTTTATGTAAAGGCAAAGGGTTTGGTATTTAGGCTTATGATTCTTCTCTTTCTATAGGTTTATAAAAACGCCTCAAACTATCAAGTATTTAGGCTACTGGACTCATACGGCTTCTCAAAGAAGAGGTAAGCTCTTTTTTTTATGCTTCTTCTTTTTGTGTTTTTGCACCCTTGGGTGCCGGGGATTAGGGTTTGCCCTTAAGTATAAAGGTTATGCATAGCCCTTATGCGTAGGGTTATGCAATAGGCTTACACATAAGGGTTATGCATAGCCCTTATGCATAACCCTTTATGCATATAGGCTTATGCAATAGCCCTTATGCGTATAAGGCTTAAGCTTATGTGTAGTCCTTATGCATAGGGTTATGCATAGCCCTTATGCATAGCTTTTATGTATATATAGGTTTATGCATAAGTCCTTATGCAATAGGCTTATGCATAAGACCTCATTGCATAGGCTTACGCATAAGATCTTATGCTACATGTTTCCTTTTTTTTTAATCTTTAAGCATTCTTCTTATTTTGTTTGTGTAGACCATGGATCATACACCTGGCAACACACCCACATATAGCCCCAAACTCTCCAGCTTCCCTACACCATAGTTGATGTCCCCAAAGAAATTTCACCATTTTATGTCGCAGATGAGCCTTGAGGAAAGGGCTATGGTGCAAGTCTACTTTGGGGGAGGCACTAGCACTTCTAAATAGTCATCTCTCACAGCCCACCACTACACATACCACGCCCTTAGATACTCCATGGCACGTCACTCAAACCCCCCCATGGCTCGCTCGACTACTAGTCATCATAGACGAGATCGTTCTTCGGGTTGTTGCCGTGGTGGTGATTCCACGAATGCTTCTTCCCCTCAGTGCATAGAGTGCCCAACCATTGCCAGTTGTGAGGGGATACCACACTCGCGCTCATCTCGCTGCTTCGACACAAATCTAGCTACCGCTAATCTCTCTCATTCTCGCTATCAAGTAGTGGATGGAAATGTGGTCTTAGATGACATAAGCAACAAGATGAAGTCTCAAATCTGCGAGTTATGCCATGTAGCATTTGCTCATAATTGCATGACTACATGGCATAAACTTAGTAAGGCGAAGAACAAACGAGTCATGAATCAAGTCAAAAGTGAGTTTTTTCGAGCACTAGGTAGTGAAGCGGTCCATCCTAGATGGATAAAAGATCACATCGTGAATGTGATGAAGCACTAGCATAGTGACATCACACGCAAGGTAAAGTTAGGGGGAGAAAAGCCTTGGAATTTCTCACAAGACATTTGGGAAGAGGAGTGTAGAAAGCACCATGCAAATCCCAAAGGTACAAGTAGCAAGAGCAGGCCAAGCAAAGCGAATGGAGAGCATAGGGAGCTCTCATCTTGGAAGCGGTGGCTGGGATGCTTTCTACACCTACTTTGTAAGTGTTAATACACATATCACTCACCTTTTTGTGGCATAATGGGCATCCCATTTTTAAAAAATAAGTACTCATGATTCATGCTTTTAGCTGGTTGGTTGTGTTGTGACTTATGCGGAGGAAAGGTACGCCCTAGCGCACGGGACGTATGCTCTCCTCGAGCAACTTGAGCGAGAGGGCCGGAACGTGAATTGGACGGATGTGGTGAACATGGTAAATCTCTACATTTTTCACTCATCAATTGGTTTTTCCTCACTTGTCATTTGCATACTCTTGAATAATCTTTTGCAGGGACCAGTGCTTCTAAAACCTGAGGATAACACTAATGATTAGGAGCTATATACAGGAGTCGGGCCTCAATGGCGTACTTTTTGTCAGCTCTATGCCTCTTTTTGTGTACTTTTTATCGGTTCTATTATGAGAATTGTAACTTTTGTTACTAAATAGAAATTATCATTTCATGACTTTTCAGTACACAAAATATAGATGTAATTTGTAGGAGTGGTATACAGGTACACCCATCCGTAGGACTGCACCTAGGTGTACCATTATTTTAAAAACAAACCTACATCCATCGATATCATTGTCGAAACATGCATCCAAAATAGTGTCACTATAAGGACGTGGAAATAAGCGTCTAAAAATGCGTTGTTGCTTTCATTGAAACCCATGTCAAAATAAGCGTCGATATATGTGTCTGACAATAAGATATTTTCGACGTTTATTTCGACGCTTTCATCGATGGTTATTATGACCCGTATATTGACACTTATATCAACGGTATTATATCGACGTTTTTTTAACGTGTATATCGACGCTTTTGAGGATTTTTCCTATGTTCAAAACTGTAAAAAAAATGTCAAAAATTGATCTGCGTGTAATAGTGTTATACCTTGATTACTGATATGCAAGATAGAAAATCATTAGTAAGGGTTAAGGAGAATGCTCAAACCCTCCTACATCTATTCTTGATTATTAGAAATTTACACTTATAGCTTTTATGTGTGAATCTCTTGCCCATTATTCATTGATCCCCTACTCATACATATGATCACAAGATATATCTCAAGAACCTTGCCTATTTGGAATTACCCACCTTGGACAAGGGTTTACACACACTAGCTTTGGAGTGTTGGCATGTAATGTAACTATCATACAACTTTGTTATATTACTTTGGCATGTTCTCCTTTCACCACTATAGGACAGTAGATTACCAACATTTTTTCCAGTGTAAAACACTTGTACTTTAAAACCCACGACCGTCTATACTCGTGTCAAAAAAACGTCACAAAGAAAGTGTCGGTATATGCATCAAAACATATGCCTATATCACAGTCAGTACACATGTCGCAACACATGTCGAAATCAATGCCAGTATACATGTCGCAACACATGTCGAAATCAATGCCGGTATCTCTGTCGAAATCAGTGTACCTACTTCCATCCTAAAAATAGTTAATTTCCACGCTTATTTTGACATTCTTCCTGGATGCTTTTACCGACCAGTTTATCGACGGACGTAGGGAATTATCGACATTGATACCGACGGACGTAGGTCTTTTTTTTTGAAATAATGGATCATACAGGTATAATTATATACTTGGATACACTTGAATACACCATTTGCTAAGTAGAGAAATAGCACTGCTAGTTTCACTAGTGAGCAGCGAACGTATTGCAGAATCAAAAAGCTGGGGCAGACTGGGGACTCTACACAAGACTCCCCAGTCTGTGCCCCAGCTCTTTTTTTTCTAATGTAGTCATAGTAAAACTAACATAACCTCACAACATCATGGATAAGTGTAATGTATAACTTACAAATACCAACAAAAAAGAAAAGAAATTTACAAACCATGGTTTTAGGAATGTAAAAATTCAATTACAATACTTAGCGGATTACATAAGTGTATGTTTCCAAAAAACTCATCTACAAGATAAAGCATAATAAAAACTTATGGAGCTAGGGGATATCTAGATCTCATGCTATGCGATTGGTATTGTTCCTTGCAGCTCCATCCCCTTCGCTTCTCACATTTCCATTGCTATCGGTAGCTATGTTTGCACCATCATTTCGAGTTATATGATCCTAAAACATAATAAAACTAACACAAGTGAGAATTAGTTTTGCAAAAACAAAGAAGTTTAGGGTCTAGAAATGTACTTACTTGCCATGCTTTTGCCAAGCATCTCCTCCAGTAATAATAACAATCCATCCTTCATCTTGCACCCTATCAAATAGAGCTTGCAAACCCCACTGTAATGCAGAATCATATTCCTCTTGCATAGGGTCCACTGCTTTTCAAGCTGTAGTTATATAGACAAGTGAACATTTTAGAAAGTTGTTATTTAAGGTCACCTTCTCTAATTAAAAGATAAGATACAATGTGATCCTAATATATACTTAAAAATATTATCGGGATGTCAACTCCTCCTTGACGTGTAACATCACGTCTCACGTTATTTGCCATTTATCCAAGAAAAAACATAAATACTTAAAACCCTTATGCATATGAAGCTACCGACATGTGTTGGTTGCTACCGGCATGCATATAGGAAGCTACTAGCCATGCATAGGAAACTAACCGACATGCGTAGGTTTCTACTGGCATGTGTTGGTTGCTACTGGCATGCGTAGGAAACTAACCGACATGCGTTGGAAGCTACCGGCATGCGTAGGAAGCACCCGACATGTGTAGGAAGCACCCGGCATGCATAGGAAGCACCCGACATGCATAGGAAGCACCCGGCATGCATCGGTAGCTCCCGACATGCGTAGGAAGCACCCGACATGCATCAGTAGCACCCGGCATGCATAGGAAGCTACCGACATGCATAGGAAGCTACTGGCATGCGTAGGACTAATCAAGTTATATTCAAGTTATAATTAGCATATGCAATTTGTAATAATGACTAATCAACAAAATAATAAACTTCATTTTAAAAGCATAAAATCAAAGTAATGTGAAGAGATTAAGGAGAGAAAAAAGGGGTTACCTCTGAGAGATTAGTGATAGATAGTAGCAATATACAAATTGCAAAAAAAAACATAATAAAAACCTGCAAAATAAGAAATCCTAAAAGCAAGAAAGATGAAAACATAGGAGAGTGCAGAGATGCAGCAGAGAGAGAGAGAGAGAGAGAGAGAGAGAGAGAGAGAGAGAGAGAGAGAGAGGAAAACCAAAATCTCGGGGGGAAGGGGGTTGAAAAGACCTCCCAAAAAAAAAGAGATTAGAACATTTAATTTGGCAAAAAATAGGAAGGAAGCAAGATGTTAGAGTAGGAGAGCATAGGGATGTAGGAGAGAGAGAGAGAGAGACAGAACATGCAAATTAGGAAGGAAGCAAGATAAGCTCACCCGGGGGGAAGGGGTTGAAAAAACCTACAAAAAATCCCCCCAAAAAAAAAAGAGATTAGAACATTTAAATTAGGAAGGAAGCAAGATGCTAGAGTAGGAGAGTGTACTCACCAATCAAGGAAGAGAGGAAGCCAAAAATGAGCAAAATAGAGTCCGCGTTTTGGCTTTGTTATTTTTCCAGTGTCAAAATATGCATCGGAGATTTCATTGGAGATTTAGTCATTAAAATCATCGATATATGCATCCAAATATATGTCTAGAATATTACCGACGATTTTTCCAATGTTATCTCCAACGTATATTCCAATGATGACAAAAGGTTATTATATTGTAAAAGTGTATACAATCTTTGAAATTTCCCACCCCAACACATTTCCCATTATAATTTAAACTTTGGCCAACTAAACTATGGCCTCGGTATATAAAGGGCCATTCCTTCTCTCCCAAAAAATAGAAGCTAATAATCATGGATGGTGTGAACACTACAAACATGGGGGGACACCCGAACATAGAGGAGGAATGCTTTCAGTGGCAAGTACCAAATCTCGACAACTAAGAATTTGCAACGACCATGTAAAGAAAAACGGTATATCTCTAGTTGAGCATCTAAAATGCATTACTTGGTGTTGTGAATGTGTGTCCTCAAAATGAGCAACAGATCGATTACTTGGACTTTCAACCCAAGCGGAGTACTAGATGGATAACGACATAAGCAAGTACTAATTAGCCTCATGGTGAAGAAGAAACTATGGTGGACTCTCTGACGTATTTGGAGCAAGACATGGATGACATGATAGATTCCCTACATGACACTAGGGATATTGAGCGAGAAACAATGCTGGAGATGGGCGGTGTCCATCGACATACAAAGCAGAACTCAAGAGAAGAGCAAGAGTTGCGTAGGCTAGCCTGTACGCCTTTGTATCATGGTGCACGTATATCTATTTTGTGTACATGCCTCACAATGCTAAACTTGCAATCAATATTTGGATGGTCCAATACTAGCGTATCAAAACTTTTTGCATAAGTACTTATCACCCTTTCCATTTTTTTCTCTTTCTTTTACCTTTTTTAAATCATCGTTTTTGAATTTGACAAGTCATTGAGAGATCAAATATTGTCAGAAGCCAACGAGATGCCTGTGGATTGCCGTCCACGTGCAAATTCCATATTACAATCCATTGGTATGGATGACAACTCCTACCATGCTTGTCCAAATGATTGTGTTCTTTATTGGCATGGGCATGCAGGCATTGCACAATGTCCATAGTGTGGAGAATCCAGATATAGGAAAGATGTCCAGGGAGAAAGGGTTCCTGCAAAAGTACTTAGGCATTTCCCTATTATTCCATGAATTCAAACCATGTTCAAGTGTAAATCCATGGCGTCTATGATGTCTTGGCATCGAAACACTAGTTCCACGAATGATGTTATGTGTGTGCCCACTGATTGCCCTGTATGGAGACACATTGAAGAGAAGTGGCCAGACTTTAATGAGGAACCTTGTAGTATTTGCCTTGGGCTACCTATGGATGGTGTGAACCCATTTGGTCTTAAAAGTTAAACATGGAGAACATGGCCAGTTTGTGTTGTAAACTACAATCTTCCACCGTGGTTAGCAATAAAGAAGAGACGTCTTTTTCTCTCATTAATATTCCCTGGGAAGTACAAGGTGGCAACCATACAAATGCATCTTCTAGTTCATGTTGTGGATGAGGTGGTTGTGGCAGGGGTCATCCATTCACATTGGATGTTCTTTTTGGAGAGGTTCATGAAGACACAAAAATGGTTTGTTCATCAAAGAGCTCGCCCAGAGGGAAGTATGGCAATGGGATAGCTTGTGCAAGAATCCCTTGTGTACATCATAGAGTTTCTTAGTACCTTAGACCTTGAAATGCCTAAACTATGGTCAACGGAAGAGGATGATAGAGTAGTTTGAGAACAACCACAAGGACAAGGAATTGAGAGAAGCATGCATGTGGCCTTAGGAGATAAGATGAATAAATTTTGCATCTTAAACTCAAAGAGTATGCAAAAGTGGACTGAGCGGTATGGAGAGGCCAAGAATGAAAGGAATTGAGCTCGTCAAGCTTTTCAAAGGAGTCAAACTTGCCAACCATTACCCTTCATTGCTTGCTATAGTTCCAGACTTTCCATCAAGTATATGGCTTCAACAAACCTTACAAGAAGCAAACCTTTGTGATTTATATCTTAGCAAAATACAATACACATTAGTTAAATATTAAACATCTTTACTTACATGGTAGTCGTATCCACTTGCATACTCCCATTCTTCTCTTGTAATCTCATCTCCTCTACTTTCGGTTTGCTCTAGGAAATCTCTAAGATATTCAATATTGCAATCCTTTGTTGGAAGAGCCTTTAGGTTGTGTGGGTATGTCATGTGCCTTTGTGTTGATCTCTTAAATTCTCTTCTCTCCTCTATCCTTATCTTTCTTGCATCTTCATATATCTCAATCCACTTTTCCATCATAGAAGTGTTAAGAAGACAAAATGTAATGACCTTTTTGCACATGGATGTATCCATCCTTTAAATGTCTCCTTTTCCATGTCACACACGTGACACCATTTGTCCATGCTCATTGTTATGCATAAATCCACGCATAGATGGATCAATTTGTTTCAAATATTCATAGATGTATATGAGGAACTCTTGCACCAACCATCCCTCTACCATGCTTCCTTCTGGCCTTGCGCTTTGCCTCACAAATCCCTTCAAGGTTTTCATGAAACATTCAAGAAAGAATAGCCACTAGCTATATGAACAATGCCACGTATAGCCACCTCATCTGCCAAACGTACTAGAAGGTGCAATTGAGTTGTGAGTATGCTTCTTGGAAAGCTTTCTTCAATCATACACACCATATCAATTGACTCAACTCAAGCCTTCTTAATGGAATTTACATGAATTTCCTTTGACACTATCCACCTATTCAACAAAAGAGGAAATGATAAATTAAAGAAGATTAGATAATTTCAAAGCTATATGTTATACCAAAAGCACAAATATATAGTTTTTATTGGAACTCACCTTGCCAATCCACCTAATTTATAGATGGCATTCTGAGCTTTCTCTTCTCCACACCCACCAATTGATATTGGAAGTATGAACTAGTGAAATCAATTGTTGAAAACAATAAAAGATCAATATAGAGTCCACATAACATAAACCGAGGAGTGCCCAAAAAATAGATATAGTTATTGTGATTTGAGATCATACAATTGATGCTCACCCTTCTTTTTTGTTATTGTAAATGCACCCTTTAATGAGTGCATTACACCCGTTAGTGTATAAAAGGATGAGATTTGATTCTTGACATTCTTTTCCTCTTGCCTGGTCAACCTTGTCAACCTCCATGATGAGATTTGATTCTTGACATTCTTTTCCTCTTGCCTTGTCAACCTCCATGGTGCCTTTGGTAAAACCACCTTGTCATCTACTACCCTTGGTCATGAATTTTCCATGCGTCTGATATTCTTTAGGTCATCTTCTATCCTTGGTCATGAATTTTCCATGCGTATGATATTCTTTAGGTCATCCCTTATTGCATGGGTGTCTTTTTTACCAATTAGATGGTCCCAAATAATTGATGCCACATTCTTTAAAATGTGCATTGGATACAAAAGATGATTTATTCTTAACTCTATCCAATATAGTAGACGAGAGAAGATTGAGTACCTTTTCATGCCCGCAGGTGCTATGATGGGTGTAATATGGTTCCTAATTCATTATGGTACATCACTCAATGTTGAGTAATCTAAGTTTGGATACAAAGTATATGTGTAGATATAAAAATGACCTAGTATTATCCTTGGTGTATTATTTAAATCCTAAAAGTAATAGCATTTTATTTTAATCTTACAGATATATACAAAGAAGGGAAAGATGAAGATAACATTGCTCAACTAGAACATCATCATGAAAGCCCTACTAGAGAGATCAACTCTCATGATTCAAATGCTAGAAATAATGAAGACAACATGGTGGAGGTAGATCACATTGATGATTCAGCTTTGCAAACATCTTCAAGGTTAATGAAGAGCTTCAAGAGACTTTTGCAACCAATATTTGGTCCGCCATGCTACACAAGAATGTTTGTGCCTATGTAAACACTCTTCAACAGTATGCACATAAGAAATATCATTTCTTTATGGTGTGGGGACAAGAAGAATGTTATATCCATAATCTTCGAAAAGTGTATAGGCCAGATAAGCCTACTGTTGAGGCTATGTTTAAACCTTTACTCAAGGTTTGGAATCAGTGCCAAGATATTTGCAATAAGAAGAATACATTGCTTATTGATGATAGCCCTTCCAAGGGGTGTGTTAATCCAAAAGACAACTGTCTCTTCCCTGAAAGCCTGGGAAAAAAGAGAAGTAGAATCCATAAGCAAGGATCTAGCAATGTTGGCATCCAAAGCTAGAGTACCATTACTATCCAAAGACCAGCTAAGCTTGTTAAAAGTGTGTTACAAAAGAAGGATTTTGAGTGATCAACACGCTATTGCTTATGCTACTCGCTTGGGATATGATCGTGGTCATCTCATAAGTGGAGTTGCAGCAAAAGCATACATATCAAGACTACAAAAGGCTTACTTGAGCTTATGGGTAGGATAATGTCTGGTTTCATTAAACATTGAGTGACTATATAATCAGATTCCAACCTCTCATACTAGTTGTTGCTGCAGGTCGAAGGAAACCATTTTTGAGGTCTAAACGTGCAGTTTGAAGTATGGGATCTGCACAAATATCAAGACTTGTTGGGTGCAGAATGTTTGGAGCCATTTTGTACTAAAAGCCCATAAGATAAACTTAGGCTTTGGCCAAAACAATGTGCCTAGATGGGTTTAATTTTTGGATTGTCAAGCCAAATCTTTACACTATTGTATCAAGCAATCAAATGCCTCCAAACTTACTGTCATTTGATTATCTCCTTTGTCAATATTTGCAATTCGATTGCAATGAAGATGTGTTTGTTTTTATTGAAGATATTGTCTTGTCAAGGTGTAAGGCTATGAATATTATAATTTAATTTGGATAGACTCAATTATCTCAACAGTGAAAATCTTTTATACATCATATTCAATAAATTTGATGAAATTTAGCATTGACAATATACTCGCTCTTTTATTTTTTTGGTTGAACTTTTGAGGTATTGGAGCATTTGTCTATGAAGGTTTAAGACCATCCATATCATGGATGAATTTATGTTGTTGTTGGCACATAATATATTTATTTAAAATTTTGAATGTCCATTAACCATACATTTTGTTTTCAACAGGATATGTTGAAGCATATAGCTTTGATTTCAAGTGTACAGAAAACTTACTATTGAGGTGGCACCAATCATTGGTGACTCATGTACCTAGAAGCAAAAGAGTTCCACCACCCCCAGATATAATAAGGAAACAAAGAAGAGTATTGATACTTGAACTCAATGGTGTTTTACTTAAGATGTAAACTTGAATGTAACAATCTCATTGAAATTTGATTGCTTCTGGTGTTTTTAAACACCACACTCTTTGGAGATCCCTCAATTCTAAGGTTCCTTTTCCAAGTGTTCTTTGGCATTATTATCCCATGTTTTTACTTCAATGTCCCTCAAATTTGAGCATATATATCATAATTTATAATCTTGATATAGTGTCTAAGATGGGTTTTTATCTGTGGATCAATCGTAAACTTAGCACATTGTACTGTCATTGAGATTTACTTTTTGTTTTGTTGTTTCTAACACCACACCCTTTAGAGATCTCTCACTTCTAAGGTTCTTTTTAAGTGATATTTAGAATTCTTTTGGTAAATTAAATAAAGCCCATGTTTTTACTTCAATGTCTCAAAGTGGAGATAGTATTTAACATTCTCTTCTTCATATTAAAGGTGTTGTATAATCTCAATTAAGTTTAGTGTCATGTTTCCCTTGTCCTTCCAATATTGTTGCATTGACGTATGTATCTATACAACTACAAAAAAATACGCCAAATAGTTGTGTCAAGATATAATCTATTGGCACAAAGAGTGCACCAACAAATAGATGTTAGGTCAAACTACACAAAAATACCGACTTTCTAACCAATCCTATAAGAAATGGGACTCGAATAATTCCCAAAATTCCTAAATTTGTCTTAATATAGGTGTGGTTACATTGAGATTTAAAACAATTTCTCAGTGGAGTTAGAGGCTGATACAAAGTTAGCCTGTGACTCTTTGTTATAGGACATTTAGAAGTGATATGTCCCGTTTGTTTACACTTGTTACATTTCATTTTGTTGGGATATTTGATCCAACAATTTTTTGCCAAATGACCCACCTTTTTGCAATGGACACACCTTACTTTGATCACTTGATGTGAGAGAGTTTGTTTGATATTCCATGAAGTTGTTGCACTTGAAGATTTAGCTCCTCCCTTTGGCCTCTTTTCTTCATCATCAAGACAAGATTGAATGACTCCTTCAAGGGTGGAATTAGGTATGTTCTTTAGGGTGGTGAGACTAAGGTGTACACCTTCTTGACTGCTTTTAGAGCAAATGCATCATCTTCATCCATTCTCGCATTCACTGATGCAAGTTGAGCCATAAGGCCTTTCAAGTGAGAGATAAAAGCTCCAATGCCGTCTCCCTGTTTGAGTTCCAAGCTGAAAAATTTAATTTTAAGTGAGATCTTGGAATTCTTACCACGAGCTCCATAGAGCTTGTCAAGCTCATCCCATTTCTCCTTTGCAGTCTCGTTGGAAGCTGGTCCACATGGTGAATGAGAGCCTCATCAAGATGGAGCATGATGATTTTTTGTGCCCTCTCATCTCATCTTCAATATCTTCAGCCTTAGTTTGATCAATAACCTTAGTGCCGGAGATGAATGGCCAAAAACCTTTAGACATCATCTTGTACTTGACAAGAACTTGCCAAGTGTGGAAGCCCTCTCCTGAGAACTTCTTAATTTGGGTATTTGCCTTTGACATTGGGTATTGAAGGGAGATTACAAGAGAGTAATGGGCTGATTTATGAAGAAGAAAGCCAGAAAGTTTGAATGTTTTGTTGTTGAAGATTCAACTTGGTCTTACAAGAGATTTTTTATCTAACAAAAGGTCCAAGCAGTTTTTCCAAGTTCTAATTATGAATGAATCAAGATACATTTTTAAAAATTATGAATATTTACTTTAAACATTTTGTTTGTGTGAAAAAGCTCTCAATAAAATTATTGTATACGTAAAAAATTTCAAATGGAATCTTTATAAAATCATTTTTGGAAGAGTGTTTTGAGCTACCTGGTCATCTTCATATAAAAATTGGTGGTGTCTTGTTGAATTGCAAGTTTTGGTTGTGTTGTTGCTCCTCTTACTAGTCTTCTATTCTCTCCTTCTTGTAGAATGGAAATGAGAAAATGAGCCTCTACTACCTCTTAAAGAGGCCTACTCTTCTAAAAATAGTAGG
Organism: Cibotium barometz; assembly: GCF_041138505.1. Classification (NCBI taxonomy): domain Eukaryota; kingdom Viridiplantae; phylum Streptophyta; class Polypodiopsida; order Cyatheales; family Cibotiaceae; genus Cibotium; species Cibotium barometz. The sequence continues at coordinate 50,295,334 of NC_141076.1, forward strand.
TAAAATTATGCCTAACATTATCCAAAAATAATATTTTCTTACAAATTGCTAGAATTTTATTACATAATATTTTCCTACTTCTTGTTTATTGGAAGTTCACATCTATCATTTCTCAAGTCTAAGTCCATGTGTTGAGGAGAACCGTGAGTAGACAATTTCCATTGGTTGCCCCATTTGCTAGCTAATTCGGTGGTTCCCTAAATTCTTCACCATCCCATTCACGTGGCCTATCGTTCTCCTCATATTCTCTATCAAATCGGGCAAAGAGAAATGAAAAATGTTTGTCTAAAAATGCAGGCACAATCAGATAATCATTTGAAGTTGGAACTTTAAATAATCCTATCACTCTATCTCATTCGAATGGCAATCATAGTACCATGGGTGATGATGTGAATTTGATGGAGTAGCTAACATTGTCACCATTGTATTGTGGTGGCATGACTTACCATGGAAAGAAATGTAGAGATTACTTATGTGCAGACAAATAGTTGAGAGCAGTAATCAAAGAGGGAGTGCTGTAAAAAAAGTGTTTAGAAAAGACTGGATTGCAGAGGCTTAAGGCAATACACATGTGCTACTTCAAAAATGAGCAATTAAGATCAAGATGTCTTCCTTCATGGTTTATTGGTTCCTTGCTATAAGGGAAAGTTTGAGTATAGTTTTGACAGTGATTTGGTTTGTAGGGCTGCTTTCAAACTTTCCTTAGCTTGGGAAATATGTGGCTAGAAAGAGTGAGTGCAAATTTGAAAAGTTGGGTAGGTCAAAACCATTGGATCCATCTTTATCAATCGGTCCAAGAGGTCAGCATGCTTTGAATTGGTGGATGCAGTGTTATTTCAGATACCATGGAGAGTGCATGCCAACTATGAGTAGATTTCATTTAGCTGATAATCACATGAGTAGAGGTCTTCACATTGTATAGAGATAATATGATTCAAAAGAATGAGTAGATTTCATTTAGCTGATAATCACATGAGTAGAGGTCTTCACATTGTATAGAGATAATATGATTCAAAAGAATGAGAGGTTCACAAGCTACTCTTATTTTTTACAAGGGTTTGTAAAACCTTCATCTCTAATGTCACTATCCCATGCAAGGTCAGAATGGGTGTGTGTGCTATATGTGCAAGGTTGAGAACAAGAAGAAAGGCATCATCAAATCTTGAAGAGGAGAATATGATCAAAGTTGCAAGCTAATGAAAGAAATAAAGTTATGGATCATAGGAGAAAGTGTTTCAAAAGTCCAGAGAAATACTTAGGGTTAGTTATTGATGAGATGGATCAGAAAAGATCATTTTTACCTCTCAAGGCTACCCAAGGACATCACCAATGATACATTGTTACAGATGCATTTGGCTGGGTGCTTAGTGTACAATGGTGAGGTCCACCCAAAATTTTCCTTCACTTATCGAAATATTTATAATGATCCAAACTTGACCATCACTATTATACATCATGTCATTTCTACAAAGGAAGGACCAATGTCGGACATTCTATACTTGCAACTCGATAACATAGTAAGGGAGAACAAAAATAAAACAATTCTTCGCTATCTACGCAAGCTCCAAAGGGATTTTTCAAAAGGTGAATGTTAATTTTCTACTAGTTGGCCACACTCATGATCACATTGATCAAATGTTCAGCACATTCTCCAAAAAAATTTCACGCCATAATGCTTTTACTTTGCTTGCTATGATGGAACTTGTTGCACAAGCCTACACACCAAAGCCTGTCATACTTCATCTCAAAGAAACATTAGATTTAAAACATTTTTTCAATGTATGAAGAGCTGACAAATCAAGGTTCTTGGAGTAGCTTAATGATTTAAGCTACCAGCATGTCTTTTTGATAAAGAGATCAGAGAATAGTTAGCATTTTTATAAGAAATTTTCAACATATATAGAGTGGTTGCCTACAGGTGGTTTAGAATTCCTCAAGTTTATTCCAAATGCGACAATGAGGATGACATCTTTAGAGAGCTCCAAAGAAGTAAAGGAGGTAGCAATGGCTGTTTGTGGTGTGGATTTTAAGAAGTGTATTGAGGAGAGAAAGGAGTTAATTGAGAAGACAAAGAAATATGCAAGTGATCAAGAAAAAGAATGGTGCGATGACTTCTTCAGAGAACAAGAATATATACTTGAGAGGTATCTTCATAACAATTGGGATTTAACACTACATTTGTATGGCCATCGATAACAATAATGGCCCTAGTTCAAGAGGCACACATACCTATGGAGATTGAGATACTGCTACATGGTGAATCATGATACATGTAATTAAGATCTCGACTCTCCCCTGAAAAAGGTAGTTACGACTTCAAGAGATGTGGAATGGTAATGCACAAGACATAAAGGAAGGTACTTTAGTAGCACAGGACATAAAGGAAGGCACTTTAGTAGCACATGGGGATGCTTTAGGCCATCCATTTTAGGTTGCTAAAGTTATAAGTATCCATGAAAATGAATAATCTCAGAAAATAATTTCTCTAACTGTGCATTGTTTGAAGACAACACACAAAAATGGATTTGAAGAGAAGTATAGACCAGAGATGGTAAGCAAGGCTCATGCCAAGGAAAAATGAAAGAGAAACAAAAACACTCCAAGGACTATTCTATTGGTACTTGTAGATGTGGATATTTTAGTTTATGACTTTACTCTCACAAAATTTGGTTACTTACGGAAGTCTACAATATCAATTCTTAAGCAAAAAATTCTTGCTTTGAATGTTGGAGAGAATGCAAACACTTCATCACCAAATGTGCCGATTACACGCCAACGAAATAGTGGAGTTCTTCCTCCAAGAGTTCACCTAGAGGAAGGAAATGTACTTGTGGATAGTGAGGAGAAGTGTGCATCGTCAACTTCCTTAGGGGATAATAATGCCACCACTGATAGTGGAGGACTCAGCAGTAGTCAAGCATAACTAGTGTGGGAGTTGCACTAAGGAGAGTATGGTTTTTTATTGACATTCCAATCATTAATGTAGGACTCCAAAATTATGGCATGAATTTGTACTTTTATTTAAGAAGTTTTCTACTTTTCAAGTAACATTTTGTTAAAAAATCTCAAATTTTTTAATTTATTTGTCATTTTGTATCATGTCAAATTTGTACACAGTGCCTACAATTTTGTCATTTTTGGACAAGCTTTACTCATGAGAGTACAATGTTTTCAAAGTAACCATTAAAAAATGTCTTTTTTGGAAGGAATCTTTGAAAGATGCCAAATTTTTCTTTTTTGAGGAAATATTACCTATTTTACCCGTAAACGTGTTAGCTATGGTCGGTTGAGGCTTTTGGGTAAAAGGTGTGAAGTCTTGGAGGTTAGGTCAAGAAATCTTCGAGCAGTAGAGGTCAGAGACAGAAATCAAGAAGGGCTGCATCAAGAAATCCAAAGGCTTATAGAGCAGATTGGGAAGAGTCAAATCCAGGAGGAGGAAAATTGGAATGGATGACTTTCAATTCGGAGAAGGGGAATCCCCTTATAGCCTCCTGATAGATGTCAAGATTAAGAAGGCAGATATAACTTATGGTCAAGTATTGCAGTTAAATTCAAACATAAGAAAACAATGTCATAAGCTAGCCAGTGTCAGAAGAGTCAAAGTTAAGACACCTCAAGCTAATGTAGTGCAACTAAGTAGGGTGTCTGACATTATATCAATTGTAGATTTCTCAATATAGGGAAAAAAGGTAAGTAAAGTGTATCTAGATGGTGGAGTCCAAGTATGTGTAATGAAAGAGGAATAAATTCATGACCTGTGTTTGAAAGTGGCAGAGAAGTCCATTTTTAGTGTTAAAATGGCTAATACCTCTAAAGTCAAATGCATGGGTTTGATTGAGGCTATGGATCTCAATGTATTGGGTCAAAAGGTTGTGATTGACATGCATATAGTCTCAGCTGGGGTTGGGCAATACCTTATCATATTAGGTAGGCTCTAGCTCATTTCTTTGAGGCCCAAACAAGACTGGTGTATAGACCTATTTGTTGAGATACCCAAGGGGAAAAGAATAAGGTATGATCTAAGGACAGGTAAAATATTTGAGAGGGGAGAAGCTAGCAATAGAGAGGAAGCTGATTCAACTTTTGTTGTGGTAGTTATGAAGACTATTCTAAAGGTTCATCTGAGATAGATGAGGAGTCAAAGCTAGACCAAAGTCTATTAGAACTAGAGGCAGACATATGTGGTGTATAGATGACTAACCATCCAATAGAGTCAGTTGATATTCAAAATATGAAGTCAAATGTTGCCAAAGATGGATTGGACTAAAGAAGAGAAAGAACAATATGAAGAGTTGCTTGACAAGTATCCCAAAATTGTTTGTAAAATATTACACTTAGATGAGGGGTACCAGTAGTGTTGTATATGAAAGTAAGTTCAAAGAAGGTGCTAAACTAGTAGTTCAAAAGCTAAGAAGATTAGGAACAATACAGAGACAAATTTGAAGATAGAGGTTACCAAGCTGCTACAAGTAGGTTTTATCTATCCTATAGATAATGCTGAGTGGGTGTCTCCCATTGTGATTGTTCCTAAAAAAAGGTAATAAATGGAGGATCTATGTAGATATAAACCTTTGAATGCAGCTACTAAGAGACATCACTATCCACTTCCCTTTCAAGATAAGATCCTGGATCAAGTAGCTGGACATGAAAGGTACTCTATATGTGATGGACTTAGTGGCTACTATCAAAGTAAGAATTGCTCATGAGGACAAGACGAAGACTAGCTTCATTACTCCGTGGGGAGTATTCTGCTACAAGGTGATGCCTTTTGGTTTTCTTATTAATGCCTATGCTAGCTTCCAGAGCTAGTTAGATAAGATTCTTGCACCATACCTTGGGACTTTTTTGAGAATTTTCATGGATGATTTTTATGTGTATAGTGACAGGTTGCTGCATGTAGAGAAGCTGGATGTGGTTTTCAAGAATCTAGATAATGATGGAGTCCACTTGAACCCAGCCAACAAGTGTGAAATAGCTAGGGCATGAGATAAGTGAGAATGGAATTTCAATAGACCCATCAAAAGTGAAAAGTCTGCTCTACAGATGGAGAGCCCCAAGACAACTAAAGAATTGATGAGCTTTCTACAAAAACTCGGATATCTGTCCAAGCCTTTCTACATGCTGGCTGAGTTTGTCCACCCTTTGCAGAAGGCAAGTCAGCAAGATCCTTTCAATTGGAGCCAGGTGGAAGAGGATGCCTTTTAGAGCCTTAAGGACAAGTTATCTACCCTACCAATCATAATGCCACCAAACTAGAGCCAGCCATTTTATCTAAGTCTTAGTGTTGGGAAACATGTAGTAGGGGCTATATTGATGCAAATGGGATCCAAACAGTCATATTGAAGCCAGCCTTTTACATTAGCAAGGCAAAGGGCGAAGTTGAGAAAGCCTGGCATGAAGTTGAACTGTAGGTCATCTAGACACTTGTCTATGCAACGAAGAGGTTGAAATCCTATATGATCTATAGACCTTTTATTGTGCTTACCTCCTGTAACCTTCTTCCACATGTAATGAAGTATCCTAGGGATAATCCAAAAGTTTAGAAGTGGATCATAACATTGCAGAAGTATGATATGAGCTTTATTAAAGAAGATAGTGTGAGAGCCCATATGGCTAATATGTTAACCTACAAAGAGGTGAAGGTGAAGCCCAAACCAGTGGACATTGAAAGGCAAGTGGTTCCCAACCATAGGATACATGAGAAGCTGTAAGATGTAAATGTGACTCCTTATTTTGATGGGGATTTTAAGAGAATTATGGGTAAAGGGGGTGTTGGATTTGTCTTATAAGTAGACAAGGCAAAGAGCTGTGGACTAGTAGCCAAGAGATTTAAGTCAGAAGCAATAATGTGACTTGATAGTGATTAGTTGGAGGGTCATATTTTGGTTTTATTTGAGTTTCTAGAGGGTTTATAGGTTCTATAGGACTCACAGTTGAGAGAGTCTACTCGAGTTGAATCAGCCGTCACACAGCAATCCGCAATTTGGCATCAAATCAATCAATATTAGCTAGTTATTGATGATAGAAAAGTGTCTTTGCAGACATAACTTCATGAAACTAGGGTATCCCAAGGGCTAGGGGAAAACGATGGACATCAAAGAGAGAGTTACTGATCTAGACAAGGATTCTAAGTTCATTGGTTCTTCCTCCAAGAGCAGAATTGGTAACAATAAAGAGACCAGTTAGATTAGTGTCAACTTGAGAATAGTAGAACATAGGGGAATGTCTAATATGGTATGGGATGATATATTAATGCTAGTTGATCAGGGAGGACAATAAAAGATTCAAGAGGACAAACATTGGGGTTGAATTTTGCATCAGGTATCCAAACCAGTTTTCTAGCATCTAGGGCAAAATAGAGTCGACATGGCATCAACATTAGGGAGCTCACAGGGTTTAAGAAGACTGGAATCAAGCGTTTGTTGCCACTGTAAGATATTCTTGAGGACAATCACATGTGATTTTGACATCTATTCTAAACTATAGGTAGAATTTGTTCATTTTTGTGTCAGTCACCTGAGACGGTTTTGTTAATTTTTTCTATTAGCAAAGGAGAAGAAGGGGGTTAGCCGAGAGATGGGTAAGGTTCTGGGATAGAGAACGAAAGGTTTACTAAAGTAGGAGGATCACAGAGGATCCACAAATGCTCATTTTGGACTGGAAACATAAAGGAAGATTTTGGAGATGATCTTCTATCATTTATGCATCAATTAAAGTGAGTTCTAGTTAGTTGAAGGATGCTAATGTGTGCTATGGAGTTCTGAAGCAAGTCTTTGAGGTGTTCTAATGTTGGTGGGATAGTTGTTGGTCTAGGGTCATCAGTTAGTGTCTGTTTTGAGTAATAGTTGATATCAAATCTATCTAGGGCATCAGAGAAAGATTTAGGTCAACTACTCATCAGCTGTAGTAGGCTGAGGCTTTTGGGTAAAAGATGTGAAGTCTTGGAGGTTAGGTCTGGTGGTGGAGGATAGTTGGAGAATGTGAATGAATGATATGTGATGTGAATGAACCTGATGTGATGAGATGGAAAATGATGTGATTGGATGAGAATGGGTGCACATATGAATTTAGACGTGGATTAAGTAATATGGATTGATGCGGAACAATGTGGAAAGACGAGAGTTCATCATAGAAACTGTATTTGTGACCTCTTTGTAAATGGCTGCTTTATGTCAAGAATGCTGGGGGCAGCATTTTGACCGTCTTGTGAATAAGGTTGTGGAGACCTAACTGATAAAAATGCAACAGCTAACAGAGGGTCAATGGAGGACGTCTCACGTAGCAAGGTCGATCGAGGTCTTGATGACCAGCCTCAGTTTGATTTAAATGGTGAGCTTCCAGTACGGTGGATGAGGGACCAAGGAAGCGGCCTATGAGTGAAGCGCTAGGTGACCTGCGAAGGATCCTAGAGGGTGCTGACCATACGGTGCTCGGGCTCTGGGTCGCCGAATATACCCACACGTGCATCATGGAAGATATTGGAACAAGGAGTAAGAGCTGTTTTCTAAAACCGGGCATGGATTTGGTTGATTGACCTTGCTGGTTCTCAACGGATGAGTCCATGGCTCTTTTATAAGGATCTGTTGGTTGATCTTGCTGATCTTCTACGGAGATTCCATCTTGAATTTTTTATAAGTGAATATATTGCTGGGTACTATGAGCTAGAAACTATCGAAAGGCCCCTGATGAGCAGACAGGTGGTGAGCATTCTGGTTGCCAATGATGCCATAGATACTCCGATGAAGGAATGATTGGAAATTAAGATTCAACTAGATATTTTGGAGGATTGTGAGATCAGTGATACTATGGCTTCATTAAATGATTGTTTTAAAGATAGCTGAATCTCTAAAGAAAGCAATTTCATATTGGGTGTGTAAGTGGTGTTACTAGCTTTAAGTTTGCATGAATATTCGGCTAGGGGGCCTGGGAACTCTTTTCCCTGGTACACACGGGACAAAACCTAACCAAACTCTTAATTGGATCCCATCACTACAGTGGTTGGGCGGGACTGGATGGGGTTAGGCTGGACTGATGGATCCGTAAATTGAGACTCAATTTCTGTTGTAGTACGCTAGATGAAGTAAATCCCAGATAGTAATTGTTCTATGGAAAAAGGAATCAACGGTTGTGCCTCTCGATGGGGAAAAAAGTGTTGATCTCTATGATCCAAGTGCAAGTTTCTTCCTTGATCTGACCAAGTGACTTTAGGCTCGATCGGCGGATCAGTTTGGTCAGTTAATGACCTTGACTACGTTAGAGTAAAAATATCCTGGCGGAATCGCCCGTGCTTTCCAAGCAAGGGAAGTTTTTCCGGGTTCGGTTTTGGAAGAACGGAGGGATTAGTTTCCTGTCCGGATATATGTGGGTGAGGCCCCGAGTGAGAGGACCCTACACCACACAAGGAGTGCTACTTTCGCTGCTAGCAACCCCGAATCCATTGCGCGGAGGGGGCATGGATCTTTTAGCTGGAAAGCAAATTGGCTATAGTGGACCAACTGAGAAGCCAAAAATGTCAAAAATTTATGAAGTAACAGTAAAAGGTTGGAATTGTGTGAGGAAATTCATACAAATTGATATTTAGACTGAAATTCGTAAATTGGTAATTGGGTCTTCAGATGGAAGTATCGCAATTGTATGAAATACCTGACTTGCTTGAGGCCTAGACATAATGGTATTTACCTTATAATTCCAAGCACCATGACTACCCGTATATAGCGAGGGTATAACTACAGCTCTTTACTGGCAGTATATACGAGTAAATCTAAGACCTTGAAATTATAAGCAAAAATGCTATCCAGATGATGAATTCGAATGTGGTTAATATGATTTTGAAATTCTGGTTGAGAATTGATGAATTGATTTAGATTTGGATTCTGATTGGAAAAATATGATTCCTAAATTTTAGTTGAAAAGTGATAAGCTAAGCAAAACCATAATGAGGATGAATGGGACAAGTCCATGTGATAATGTTCGTAACTAGAATGGGACAAGTCCTTGTGATAATGTTCGTAACTGGAATGATGACAATGACCTCAGCAAATCACTATGAGATTAGTGGATTGTGCTGTCAGATTACTACTGTTAACACTTGACCCGGTGGATCAAGTTAATAGGATGACAAATTGAGAACTTGCTTGACTGAAATTCCCGTGGAGGAATGTTCAGAAAGAAATTTTTCGGTCAAATGGACCATTATTGTGTTAAAGATATGAATGATATGATATGAATGAATTGTTATTTAATATGATGAGTTCTATATCAGAGATATTTATCCTAAGATTCTGTTGGGTTGACCAGAATATAAGGAACCCCATAATCAGTTAGATTTTAAGGGAAAGAGTTGTCCTCTAGTTTGCGAGATGAGGACATTTCGCGTTTTTTAAGTGGGATAGGATGTAAGATCCCCCCCCAGCTTTTGAGGTGTATAGATGTAAGAACCCCCCCTTCTGATATTGTAATTATTCCCCCCTCTGAAATAAAAGAAAGATTCTATTTTATCATGTTTTGACCTAGAGAAAGAAAATATCTAGAGAGAGGTAGTCCAAAATTGAGATATTTTTGGATATAAAAATCCTCCTAGTGTCTAAAATGGTTTCCCCTGAAACAGAAATTCAAAAAGAACTTTCCAATTTACAATTAAAATTAATTAGAAATGGGTATAAAGAACCTTAGCGTAAGGGTCTAGATTTTAAGAAATTTTTGGATTATGGTCCAATTAAGGTTCCTATGGGCCAATGGGATCAATCCAAGTGTGGGGAGGAGATAAATCCAATTTATAAAAGAAAAATACCCAAAAATGAGTAAATGCCCACATAAGATGAAGAGTTAACTGAGTACAAGGTTTATTAGTAAAAAAACTGAGTATTACTAAAAAAAATGAGATATTTCACATACACATCCACATCCACATCCATACATCCACATCCACATTTATTCATTCTCATACACATGCATACCCTTTCTTTCACATATACCATCCAATCACATCCCATACTCATCTTATCGCATCCGTTCTCATCCTATCACATCCCATACACATCTTATCGCATCCCATTTACATATTATCACATCCCATACACATCTTATCGCATCCCATTTACATATTATCACATCCCATACACATCTTATCACATCCATTCACATGCTATTCCTATTTAATAGCTTTTTCTAGATTGATAACGTTAATAGGACTTTTTCTAAATTTTTACCAATTTCTTGGCCTAATTAAAGATTCTTTTTCTGACAACTATTTCCATATTCCTTCTCAATTCCTCAATTGAATTATATTCAATATTCTTCTTTTGAATAAAAGAATTCATGGGATTTGTAGAAATCAATTCTACCCATATTTCCACTTTTGGTAAATAATCATAAATCAAATTATACTAAAAATTCCTCTTCTTCCCATTTAATTTCTTGGATCCCAATTACCGTGGGAATTCCTCTTCTTGCATTTAATTATTTACATTCCAATGTCATGGGAATTCCTCTTTTTCCATCAATTATTTCTCATAAAATAAATTTATCTAAATTAAAATATCCATTATTTCGATACGCTAAAAATTTCTCTTTGCTCGTCTGAATGATGGAATTCCAAATGTCATAAGAATTCCTCTTTTGACATTTAAATATTTCTCATAGATAAATAAATTTATCTAAAAATTCATCTTTGAATTTAAATAAATTAGCCCATAATTCCAATATACTAGGAATTTCTCTTTTCCCATCCAAATGATGGAATTCCAAATGAAATAGGAATTCCTCTTTTAACATTCAATTATTCCTCATAGATAAATAAAATTATCTAAAAATTTATCTTTAAATTTAAATGAATTATCCAATAATTCCAATGTGATAGGAATTTCTCTTTTCCCATCCAATTGATGGAGATCCAAATGTAGTGGTGGGAATTCCTCTTTTATCATTTAAACTTATCTATGCAAAAAGATAAATTTAACTAAATTTTCTCTTGAAAACTAAATAAAAATCTTCATTAATTCCTTTACACTAGGAATTACACTTTTCTTATTTAATTATTTGAATTCCAATATGGTGGGAATTCCTCTTTCATCATATAAATTTATCTATGCAAAAAGATAAATTTAACTAAAATCTTTCTTTAATTTTTACATAAAATATACATTATATTAGTATTCTAATTTTTTCTCTTAGTTCTTTGGAATACATGGATTTCCATTATCATGGGGATTACTCTTTTAACATAAAAATAAATTACTAGAATTTCTCTTTTTCCTAATTTATTAAATAAGCATAAACATAAAAATCAATTTCTCCATGATTTCAATGAGAATCATTCAATTAATCTAGGATGATAATTCCTAGAATATGGTAGGAAGTCCTCTTTTCATATTATGAATGAAAATGTTTTATGTGTTTATTTTACAAAAATTTTACCATAGCTCCGGTGCTATTATTGATAATTCTCAATTTAATTGAAAGAATTAAGTTTAATATTATTGATATGATTAGAATGACCACTAATTGGATCATTATCCAATATGGATTGATTCATGATTTCTCTATGAAATAATTATCATAAAAGCATTAAAAATCTATTATTTTGGTCTCCAATTAGACAAGCATAGAAATTACTTTTGGATTAGAGAAATGCTTCATGAGAAGCTTCATTTGGATTGAGAATAGGTCATTAGAATGACCTTTCTTTGGGGGGAGAGAAAGAAATGCTTAAAAACCATTAAAATTAAGCATAAATGAAAATTTATATGTTTCTTTATTACAATTCATAAAAGAACTTCAATAGTAATCAAAATCCATTCAAATTAAAGCTTCTCAAGCTTGAGAGGGGTTGAGAAGAGAAGCATTTGGAGTTTTAATAAGAAAAAGATAATAATTCACACTTTACCTTCTAATTTACTTGATTCTTTGATCACAGTAGAGGCCCCCAACCAATCAATTGGTTTGGTATGTTGTAGGAGTCACCAACAAGGAAGATTAAAGAGAGAGAGAAGCTCCAATCTCTTCAATTTTGTAGAGGTTAGAGGATAATAGAAAATATCATTATTTCAGCATAATAGAAAATATCATTATTTCAGCATAATATTGGCATAGTATAGTTCTCATATTTTTTTGCAAAGGGCTAAGGATCTATTTATAGGTGAGGGAGGCCTCTAACCAAGTCCAACTAATTTCTAGAATTGTCCAGGTTCAGTTTGGTTGAATTTGGACAAGATTTGGACCTAGTTGGTTCCCTTTTGATTTGGTTTGATCCAAGAGAGAGGAGAGATAAAAATATCACAATATTTTTGAGTTTAAAACTCCATCACACATGTGAAATAGGCGCCTCCTTGAAGGGCTCCCTTTTCCTTACACGTGTCAAAAATGAATCATTATACCCAAAATATCTCATTTTTTTAGTAATACTCATAGTTTTTTTACTAATAAACCTTGTACTCAGTCAACTTTTCATCTTATGTGGGCATTTACTCATTTTTTGGTATTTTTCTTTTATAAATTAGATTTATCTCCTTCCCACACTTGGATTGATCCTATTGGCCCATAGGAACCTTAATTGGACCATAATCCAAAAATTTCTTAAAATCTAGACCCTTATGCTAAGGTCCTTTATACCCATTTCTAATTAATTCCAATTGTACATTGGAATGTTCTTTTTGAATTTCTGTTTCAAGGGAAACCATTTTAGACACTAGGAGGATTTTTATATCCAAAAATATCTCAATTTTAGACTACCTCTCTCTAGACATTTTCTCTCTCTAGGTCAAAACAGGATAAAACAGAATCTTTCTTTTATTTTAGAGGGGGGAATAATTACAATATCAGAAGGGTGGATTCATACATGTGTACACCTCAAAAGCGGGGGAGGGGGAGGAATCTTACATACATCTGTACACCTCAAAAGCGGGGGGAGGAATCTTACATCCTACCCCACTTAAAAAACGTGAGATGTCCTCATCTTGCAAACTAGAGGACAACTCTTTCCCTTAAAATCCAACTGATTCTGGGGTTCCTTATATTCTAGTCAACCCAACAGAATCCTAGGATAAATATCCCTTATATAGAACTCATCATTAAATAACAATTCATTCAGATCATATCATTCATATCTTTAACACAATAATGGTCCATTAGACCGAAAAATTTCTTTCTGAACATTTCTCCACACGGGAATTTCAGCCAAGCAAGTTCTCAATTTGTCATCCTATTAACTTGATCCATCGGGTCAAGTGTTAATAAGATAAATACCATCATATCTAGGCCTCAAGCAAGTCAGGGATTCCATACAATTGCGGTACTTCCATCTGAAGACCCAATTACCAATTTACAAATTTCAGTCTGAATATCAATTTGTATGAATTTCATCACACAATTCCAACCTTTTACTGTTACTTCATAAATTTTTGACATTTTTGGCTTCTCAGTTGGTCCACTATAGCCAATTTGCTCTGATACCAGCTAAAAGATCCCTGCTCCCTCCGCACAATGGATTCGAGGTTGCTAGCAGCGAAAGTAGCACTCCTTGCGCAGTGCAGGGTCCTCTCACGCGGGGCCTCGCCCACCACAGATATCCAGACAAGAGACTAATCCCTTGGCGAACCCGAAAAAACTTCCCTTGTCCGGAAAGCACGGGCGATTCTTCCAAGATATTTTTACTCTAACGTAGTCAAGGTCACTAATGCGACTGATCCGACTAAACCTAAAGTCACTTGGTCAGATCAAGGACGAAACTTGCACTTGGATCATAGAGATCAATGCTTTTTTCCCCATCGAGAGGCATAGCTGTTGATTCCTTTTTCCATAGAACAATTACTATCTGGGATTTACCTCATCTAGCGTACTACAATAGAAATTGAGTCTCATTTTACGGATCCATCAGTCCAACCAATCCCATGGGTTAGCCAACCGCCCAGCCAACCGCCCAACCACTATAGTGATGGGATCCAATTAAAAATTTGGTTATGTTTTGTCCCTGGTGTACCAGGAAAAGAGTTCCTAGGCCCCCTAGCCAGATGTTCATGCAAACTTAAAGCTAGTCACACCACTTACACACCCACCAATATGAAATTGCTTTCTTCAGAGATTCAGCTATCTTTAAAACAATCATTTAATGAAGCCATAGTATCACTGATCACAATTCTCCAAAATATCCAGTTGAATCTTAATTTCCAATCATTCCTTCATCGGAGTATCTATGGCATCATTGGCAACCAAAATGCTCACCACCTGTCCATTTAGGGGCCTTTTCGATAGTTCCTAGTTCATAGTACCCGGCAATATATTCACTTATAAAAAAATCAAGATGGAATCTCTGTTGAAGATTAGCAAGATCAACCAATAGATCCACATGGACTCATCCATTGAGGACCAGCAAGGTCAATCAACCAGATCCATGCCCGGTTTCCGAAAATAACTCTTACTCCTTGTTCCAATATCTTCCACGACACACGTGTGGGTATCTTCGGCGATCCCAGAGCCCGAGCACCGTATGGTCAGCACCCTCTAGGATCCTTCCCAGGTCACCTAGCGCTTCACTCATAGGCCGCTTCCATGGTCCCTCATCCACCGTACCGGAAGCTCACCATTTAAATCGAACTGAGGCTGGTCAAGACCTCGGTCGACCTTGCTACGCGAGACGTCCTCTGTTGACTCTCCATCAGTTGTTGCAACTTTATCAGTTAGGTCTCCACCACAACCTTATTCACAAGTCGGTCAAAAATGATTCCCCAGCATTCTTGACAAAAAATAGTCATTTACAAATAGGTCACAAATACGGTTTCTATAATGAACTCTCGTCTTTCCACATTGTTCCACATCAATCCATATTACTTAATCCACGTCCAATTCATATGTGTACCCATTCTCATCCAATCACATCAATTTCCATCTCATCACATCAAATTTATTCACATCACATATCATTCATTCACATTCTAATTCACATGACATCACATCTCATTCATTCTCATCCCGATTCACATCACATTACATCTCGTCCATTAACTCACATTCGACATCACATCCTTTCACATAGTAGTGTTTGGGTGTAGATTTTGACCCACGTAGGCATTTGTTGTTATGAAGGAAATGCTTGTTATGAAATATGGATAATGGTGGCAAAAAGAAATTGTATTCTATATCATGTAGGTATATGGCAGTGGAAAAATTTCATAGTATGCCAATTAGGAATTTTTTGAGGTCATTTTTGGGCCTTGTAAGGAAGTTTGATCGGAATATTACCTCAAAAAAGGGACACCCGATAAAATTTTTGCAAACGAACAAAAAGGAATCTTCTAGGTATCTATCTTGTCCCTTCTCCGAACCCTATCGTGTTATATATCAATGGATAGCTTTTGAAGAGTAGAATCTAAATATGTGAGGTTCATTAAATTTGGAGTTCGTTTGTAAAAATTTTATTCGGTGCCCCTTTCTGGAGGGAATATTCCAGTTACAAGGCCCAAAAATGACCTCAAAAAATTCCTAATCCATATGTTGATGTTTGATCCAGATAGCCATTATCATGAACTTAGGTGATCATATGTCTTAGAGTAGTGTAGGAATGAGCTTTAGTTATAATTATTTAAACGAAATGTGAAGGATGCTGAGAGATGGTACGTCTAAGGATAGTGTAGAATAAGCTTTGGTTATAATTATTTGGAAATAGGCACTTACAGATTTGCAAAGTTCGGTAGCTACGAGCAATAGTTTGGTGCACCGATTAGGTGGGCTGAATTGTGGGCAAGGTGGCTATGTTTACCTAGAAGCATTTACCCTAATGTTAAGCCTGGAGGGAGATCCTGGAGGGAGATCAAGCCCCTCCACTAGCTGGGGGTGCAAAGAGCTTGTTGAAAAAGACTAAAAAAGTGATTATCTCTTAATGCTAATTAATAAGATAACTAGCAAGATAAATAAGCTCATAAATTGGATGGATCCTAAGCTAGGCTCTGATATCATGTTAAAATGCAAGCAAAGTGATGAGCTATGTGAATCAAATGCAAGAATCAACATCATTAGCAAAGTGATTAGATGATGATTAAGATAAGATTAGTGAGCAAGGATAGCTTAATGTAGGCATGGATACTCAAAAATAAGCAAATACTCATTAGGTCGATGCCTCAATTTATAGTGTTTATATCCACAAGATGCCAAGCATCTAATCCCACTGATCTCTCCTTCATTCTATAAGATTCCTCCCTCTAGCTTTTGAGGTGTGCAGGTGTAAGAACCTCCCCTTCTGATCTTATAACTATTCCCCTCTCTGAAATAAAAGAAAGATCCTGTTTTACCTTGTTTTGGCTTGGAGAGAGAAAATGTCTAGAGAGAGATAATTCAAAATTGAGATATTTTTGGATATAAAAATCCTCCTAGTGTCTAAAATGGTTTTCCCTAAAACAGAAATTCAAAAAGAACTTTCCAATGTGCAATTGGAATTAATTAAAAATAGGTATAAAAGACCTTAGCCTAAGGGTCCAGATTTTCAGAAATTTTTAGATTATGGTCCAATTAAGTTTTATGGGCCAATAGGATCAATCCAAGTGTAGGGAGGAGATAAATTGAAGAATAAAAGAAAAACCCCCCCAAAAATGAGTAAATGCTCACATAAGATGAAGAGTGGACTAAGGACCAAAGAAAAGAATTAAAAAAACTAAATTTTTGACACCTCAATGTGGAGATCTCCCCTCATGAATTAAGCGCCTTTTTCTCATCATTACCCCCAATTCGTAATCAATAAAATGAGATATTTTCATCTCTCCTCTCTCCTATTTCAAAGCTAAATCCAAAAAGTAAGCTGAACTGACCCAAAAATGGTTAAAAATTGACCAAACTGATCTGGAAAATTCTAGAATCAATTTGCTTGGTCAGAGGCTCACTTTTTCCTATAAATAGAAGCCTCTCCCTTTGTAAAAGCTTAATGGTGTTTATGCACTGTTACTCTGCTCCTGTCCTGGGCCATCTACATTGAATTTTTTAATAATTCAATTGTTTTTGGCCTAATCCTCTCCAAAGTGAATTGGTGGCCACTATTGCTTCAAACAATAGTAGAACCCTCAATCTCTCAAGCCAAAGGAGAGCTTACAAGCTCCATGTAAGCTAATTTTCTTACCTTGTTTACGAATTTTAAATGAAAAGTCTATGGTTTTCTTGATTTTTATGTTTTACAGATGCTTGAATTAAAATCAAATGCTATGCCTTTGATGAAAATGCCACCCCCTTCTCTTCTTTACATTCCAGCCTTTCTTAATCCTAGAAAGATTAACTAAGAGATTAATTAAACTCTTCTTATTGTTTACTCTTGAATTTAGAAAATTATGTAGATTAGAGTTTTATAATTCTAAATTGGGTTAATTAAGTTAAGTGTAGATAGATAAAAATGAGAAATGGTCAGCCATACAAAGGAGGTTATGGTAAAATCTTCCAGAATTTTGTGAAAAAGAAAGTTTATTTTTATGTTATTCCAAAAGAGTAATTTCTACCATTTTTGCATCTAAAAGAAATATTCTAATTACTCCATGTACATATTCACCTATGAAAATGCATGGATATCACTGATATTAATTATTAAAATTGATTTCTATGCATAAAAAGATGCATAAAGGAATTTTTTTTATTACAAAAGTTATTCTTATTAAATTTGATTTCTATGCATAGAAAGATGCATAATGGAATTTTTTTATTACAAAAGTGTTATTCTTATTAAATTTGATTTCTATGCATAGAAAGATCCATAATGGAATTTTTTTAATTACAAAAGTGTTATTCTTATTAAATTTGATTTCTATGCATAGAAAGATGCATAAAGGAATTTTTTTTATTTACAAAAGTGTTATTCTTATTAAATTTGATTTCTATGCATAGAAAGATACATAATGGAATTTTTTTAATTACAAAAGTGTTATTCTTACTAAATTTGATTTCTATGCATAGAAAGATGCATAATGGAATTTTTTTTATTACAAAAGTGCTATTCTTATAAAATTTAATTTTTATGCATAGAAAGATGCATAAAGGAAATTTTTTTATTATAAAAGTGTTATTCTTATAAAATTTAATTTTTATGCATAGAAAGATGCATAAAGAAAAATTCTTTATTATAAAAGCGTTATTCTTATAAAAATTAATTTTTATGCATAAATAGATGCATTAAGAAAATTTTTTTATTTTAAAAGTATTATTCTTGTTAAATTTGATTTTTATGCATAGAAAGATGCATAAAGGTTATTTTTTTATAAAAGTGTTATTCTTATTAAAATTGATTTTTATGCATAGAAAGATGCATAAAGGAATTGTTTTTATTATAAAAGCGTTATTCTTATGAAAATTGATTTTTATGCATAAATAGATGCATAAAGAAATTCTTTTTATTTTAAAAGTATTTTTCTTATTAAATTTGATTTTTATGCTTAGAAAGATGCATAAAGGAAAAAAATTTTATTATAAAAGTGTTATTCTTATTAAAATCAATTTTTTAGAAAGATGTATAAAGGAATTTTTTTTATTATAAAAGCGTTATTCTTATAAAAATTGATTTTAATGCATAAATAGATGCATAAAGAAATTCTTTTTATTTTAAAAGTGTTATTCCTATTAAATTTGATTTTATGCATAAAAAGATGCATAAAATGATTTTTTTTATAAAGGTGTTATTCCCATTGAAGTTGATTTTTATGCGTAAATAGATGCATAAAGAATTTTTATATCAAAATTAGAATTCTCTTAAATTCTATGTTTAAAATTCTATGATTATTTTATAAATGAATAATTAAATACTCTAAGAGAGAAATTTCTATCGTTTTATATTCACACGGATTATAAAAAGAAAATTCAAGAAATCTATCGAGATCGAAATATTCAAATAAATGATTGATTTATTCCTCATTGGAATTCGTACTAATTTAGAAATCCGTTAAGTAAATACTCAAAGAACGAATACATATGAAATGGATGTGGACTAAATAATGTGGATTGATGTGGAACAATGTGTAAAGACGAGAGTTTGTTATAGAAACTGTATTTATGACATGTTTTTAAATGACTATTTTTTGTCAGGAATGTTGGGGAAGCATTTTGACCGTCTTGTGAATGAGGTCATGGAGACCTAACTGATAAATTTGCAACAACTGACGGAGAGTCAATGGAGGACCTCTCGCGTAGCAAGGTCGACCGAGGTCTTGACCAGCCTTGGTTTGATTTAAATGGTGAGCTTCCGATACGGTGGATGAGGGACTAAAGAAGTAGCCTATGAGTGAAGCACTAGCGAAGGATCCTAGAGGGTGCTCACCATACGGTGCTCGGCAGGCTCTGGGTTGCCGAAGATACCCACACGTGCATCGTGGAAGATATTGGAACAAGGAGTGAGAGTTGTTTTCTAAATTCGGGCATGGATCTGGTTGATTGACCTTGCTGGTCCTCGACGGATGAGTCCATGGCTCTTTTATATGGATCTATAGGTTGATCTTGCTGATCTTCAATGGAGATTCCATTTTGATTTTTATAAGTGAATATATTGCTGGGTACTATGAGCTAGGAACTATCGAAAAGGCCCCTGAGTGGACAGGTGGTGAGCGTTCTAGTTGCTAATGATGCCATAGGTACACTGATGAAGGAAAAATTAGAAATTAGGATTCAACCGGATATTTTGGAGGATTATGATCAGTGATACTATAGTTTCATTAAAGATTGTTTTAAAATTTAAAGTCAGTTGAATCTGTGAAAAAGGTAATTTTATATTGGGTGTGTAAGTGGTGTGACTAGTTTTAAGTTTGCATGAATATCCAGCTAGGGGGCCTGGGAACTCTTTTCCTTGGTACCTAGGAAAAAACCTAACCAAATTCTTAAATGGATCCCATCACTACAGTGGTTGGGCGGTTGGCTAACCCACGGAAGTGGATGGGGTTAGGCTGGACTAATGGATCCCTAAATTGAGACTCTATTATGTTGGTACGATAGATGAAGTAAATCTCGGATAAAAATTGTTCTATGGAAAAGAATCAATGGTTGTGCCTCTCAATGAGGAAAAAAGTGTTGGTCTCTATATGATCTAAGTGAAAGTCTTTTCCTTGATCTGACTATAGGGCTTACAGGCTTCGTCAGATCAATTCAGTTAGTTAAGCCAAAACCGAACTCGGAAAAACTTCCCTTGTCCGAAAAGCACGCGCGATTCCTCCAGGATATTTTTACTCTAACGTAGTCAAGAGCAAGAACCAAGGGATTAGTCTCTTGTCCGGATATACATGGGTGAGGCCCCGAGTGAGGGACCCTGATCCGCGCAAGAAGTGCTACTTTATCTGTGCTAGCACCCCAAAATTCGTTGCGCGAAGGGGGCAGGGATCTTTCAGATTCACTCTACCTCTTTTGCTTGATTCTCTCCAAGTCGTGGACAGCATAATTTCTCTCTACCCTTTGAGGTAGTAACTGATGCTAGTGGTTTTGCCTTGGGAGGTGCGCTCATGCAGGAAGGTCATGCAGTGGCCTATGAATCCCGAAAACTCAGAATGCATGAGAGAAATTATGTTATCCACGACCTGGGGCTACTTTCAGTAGTCTATACCCTAAAGTTGTGGAGACATTACTTATTGGGTCAAAGATTCACTTTGACCCAGACAGATCATCTGAGCTTAAAGTGGATCTTCACTCAGAAGGATCTCAACATGCACCAAAGAAGGTGGATGCAGACCCTGTAGGAATTTGATTTTGAAATCAAGTACCGCCCAGGCAAAGAAAATGTGGAGCAGATGCCCTCAGCAGAAAAGCCTTCTTGCTTACAATCATAGTGGTGTCAAATCCATTGATAAATGAAGTAAGAGACAAGATCATACAGGATAGATTCTTTGGCCCTATTGCTACCCTACTTATGCAGGAAAGCAAAACTCCTCAAGAGTTGAACCGAGGTTCAAGGGTACAGCCTGGATGAAGGAATTATGTATTATAATAGCAAGCTATGCATTCCCAATGATGAGGGGACTAAGGGTCAAATTCTGAATGAAGCCCATGATAGCCTTATAGCAGGACATCTAGGTTTCATCAAGACCTACATGTCTGTAAAGAAAAGCTTCTTTTGGCTTGGACTAAAAAAGGATGTACTTAATCATGTACGTCAATGCCTGATATGTCAGAAAGTCAAAGCCGAGAGAGTAAAAAGTCAAAGCCGAGAGAGTAAAAAGAAAAGCTTCTTTTGGCTTGGAGAAAATTATGTAGATTAGAGTTCAATGAATCTAATTTGGGTTAATTTAAGTCAACTAAGGAATGATAAAAATGAGAAATGGTCAGCCATACAAAGGAGGTTATGGCAAAATTTTCTAGAGTTTTGTGGAAAAGAAAGATTGTTTTCATGTTATTCCAAAAGAGTAATTCCCACCATTTTTGCATCTAAAAGAAATATTCTTATTACTCCATGTACATATTCACCTATGAATATGCATGGATATCACTCATATTAATTATTAAAATGGATTTTTATGCATAGAAAGATGCATAAAGGATTTATTTTTATTTCAAAAGTGTTATTCTCATTAACATTGATTTTTATGCATAGAAAGATGCATAAAGGGTTTACTTTTATTTCAAAAGTGTTATTCTCATTAAAATTGATTTTTATGCATAGAAAGATGCATAAAGGGTTTGTTTTTATTTCAAAAGTGTTATTCTCATTAAATTTGATTTTTATGCATAGAAAGATGCATAAAGGGTTTGTTTTTATTTCAAAAGTGTTATTCTCATTAAAATTGATTTTTATGCATAGAAAGATGCATAAAAGATTTGTTTTTATTTCAAAAGTGTTATTCTGATTAAAATTGATTTTTATGCATAGAAAGATGCATAAAGGAATTATTGTATTTCAAAAGTGTTATTCTCATTAAAATTGATTTTTATGCATAGAAAGATGCATAAAGGAATTATTTCTATTTCAAAAGTGTTATTCTCATTAAATTTGATTTTTATGCATAGAAAGATGCATAAAGGAATTATTTCTATTTCAAAAGTGTTATTCTGATTAAAATTGATTTTTATGCATAGAAAGATGCATAAAGGAATTATTTTTATTTCAAATTCCCATTAAAATTGATTTTTATGCATAAACAGATGCATAAAGAATTTTTATATCAAAATTAGAATTCTCTTAAATTCTATGTTTAAATTCTATGAATAGATGTGAATAGAGGTGATGAGATGTGAGGTGAATAGATGTGATGAGATGTGATGTGAATCAAATGGACGTGAATGAATGGATAGATGGATGTGATGTGAATAGAGGTGATGATATGTGAGGTGAATAGATGTGATAAGATGTGATGTGAATCAGATGGATGTGAATGAATGGATGGATGGATGTGATGTGAATAGAGGTGATGAGATGTGAGGTGAATAGATGTGATGAGATGTGATGTAAATCAGATAGATGTGAATGAATGGATAGATGGATGTGATGTAAATCAGATAGATGTGAATGAATGGATAGATGGATGTGATGTGAATAGAGGTGATGAGATGTGAGGTGAATAGATGTGATGAGATGTGATGTAAATCAGATAGATGTGAATGAATGGATAGATGGATGTGATGAATGGATGTGATGAATAGATGTGATGAGATGTGATGTAAATCAGATAGATGTGAATGAATGGATAGATAGATGTGAGGTGAATAGATGTGATGAGATGTGATGTGAATCAGATGGATGTGAATGAATGGCTAGATGGATGTGATGTGAATAGAGGTGATGAGATGTGAGGTGAATAGATGTGATGAGATGTGATGTGAATCAGATGGATGTGAATGAATGGATGGATGGATGTGATGTGAATAGAGGTGATGAGATATGAGGTGAATAGAGGTGAATAGATGTGATGTGAATGAGATAGATGTGAATGAATGGATAGATGGATGTGATGTGAATAGAGGTGATGAGATGTGAGGTGAATAGATGTGATGAGATGTGATGTAAAGCATATGGATGTGAATGAATGGATGGATGGATGTGATGTGAATAGAGGTGATGAGATGTGAGGTGAATAGATGTGATGAGATGTGATGTGAATCAGATGGATGTGAATGAATGGATGGATAGATGTGATGTGAATAGAGATGATGAGATGTGAGGTGAATAGATGTGATGTGAATCATATGGATGTGAATGAATGGATGGATAGATGTGATGTGAATAGAGATGATGAGATGTGAGGTGAATAGATGTGATGAGATGTGATGTGAATCAGATAGATGTGAATAAATGGATGGATGGATGTGATATGAATCTAAGAGGTGATGAGATGTGAGGTGAATAGATGTGATGAGATGTAATGTGAATCAGATAGATGTGAATGAATGGATGGATGGATGTGATATGAATAGAGGTGATGAGATGTGAGGTGAATAGATGTGATGAGATGTGATGTGAATCAGATAGATGTGAATGAATGGATGAGATGTGATGTCATGTGAATCAGGATGTAAATGAATGATATGGGATGTGAGTGGATGTATGTAAAAGAATGGATGTGAATGTGTATGTGAAGAATGGATGTGAATTAGTATGTGAAAGAATGGATGTGAATGTGTATGTGAAGAATGGATATAAATGTGTATGTGAAGAATAGATGTGAATGAGTATGTGAAAGAATGGATGTGAATGAGTATGTGAAAGAATGGATGTGAATGTGTATGTGAAGAATGGATATGGATGTGTATGTGAAGAATAACTGAGAATGTGTATATGAAGAATGGATGTGAATGAGTATGTGAAAGAATGGATGTGGATGTATGTGAAAGAATAGATAAACATGTGTATGTGAAAGAATGTGATATGATGTAAAGAGATGTGATGTGACATGAATATATGTGGATGTGAAGTGATAGATATGAATGTATGGATAGATGTGAGAAGTCGTACATGTGAACGATTGGATGGATGTGGATGAATGAGATGAGATGTGTATAAATGAGATATGATGTGGATAGAAGTGATGTGATATAATGTGGATAGAATGTATGTGATGGGATGGTTATGAGAATGTATGTGGCGGATATGAACGAATGAATGTGATGGATATGAATGAATGTGATGTGATGTAAATGGAGATAGATGTGATGTGTGTGATGTAAATGGAGATAGATGTGATGTGTGATGTGAACAAATATGATGTGATGAGATGTGGATATGGGTAGATGATGTGAGTGAATGGGATCTGATGCAGATAAATGAGAAAAGATGTGATGATGATCGAAAATGATGTGATTAGAATGGGAATATATATGAAATAAATGAGAATTGATGTGGAACAATATGGAAAGACAAGAGTTCGTTATAGAAACTGTATTTATGACATGTTTTTAAATGACTGTTTTATGTCAAGAATGTTGGGGAAGCATTTTGACCATCTTGTGAATGAGGTCGTGGAGACCTAATCTGATAAAGTTGCAATAGCTGACGGAGAGCCAATGGAGGACGTCTCGCGTAGCAAGGTCGGCCAAGGTCTTGACCAGCCTCGTCTTGATTTAAATGGTAAGCTTCCGGTACGGTGGATGAGGGACCAAGGAACCGACCTATGAGTGAAGCGCTAGGTGACCTGCGAAGGATCCTAGAGGGTGCTGACCATACGGTGCTTGGGCTCTAGGTCGCCGAAGATACCCACACGTGCATCGGGGAAGATATTGGAACAAGGAGTAAGAGTTGTTTTCTGAATTCAGGCATGGATCTGGTTGATTGACCTTGCTGGTCCTCAACGGATGAGTCCATGGCTCTTTTATATGGATCTGTTGGTTGATCTTGCTAATCTTCAACAGAGATTCCATTTTGATTTGTATAAGTGAAAATATTTCCAGTACCTATAGGCGAGAACTATCGGAAAGGCCCCTAAGTGGACAAGTGGTGAGCATTCTAGTTGCCAATGATGCCATAAGTACACCGATGAAGGAAAAATTAGAAATTAGGATTCAACCGGATATTTTGGAGGATTATGATCAGTGAAACTATGGTTTCATTAAATGATTGTTTTAAAGACACTTGATTTTGTGAAAAAGGCAATTTCATATTGGGTGTATAAGTGGTGTGACTAGTTTTAAGTTTGCATGAATATCCGGCTAGGGAGCCTGGGAACTCTTTTCCCTGGTACTCGAGACAAAACCTAACCAAGTTCTTAAATGGATCCCATCACTATAGTGGTTGGCTAACCCACGGGACAGGCTGGACTGATGGATCCCTAAAATGAGACTCAATTCATTTATGGGGTACGATAGATGAAGTAAATCCCGGATAAAAATTGTTCTATGAAAAAGAATCAACGGATGTGCCTCTCAATGAGGAAAAAAGCGTTTGTCTCTATGATCCAAGTGTAATCCTTTCCAAGATCTGACTATGGGACTTAGAGGTTCAGTCAGATCAGTTCAGTTAGTTAAGGCTTTTGACTACGTTAGAGTAAAATTATCCTAGAGGAATCGCCTGTGCTTTCCGGGCGAGGGAAGTTTTTTCGGGTTTGGTTTTGGAAAAACCGATGGATTAGTCTCTTGTCCGGATATCCGTAGGCGAGGCCCCGAGTGAGGGGCCCTGCCCCGCGCAAGAAGTGCTACTTCTACTACTAGCACCCCTAAATTCATTGCACGGTGGGGATAAGGATCTTTCATACGTAGACATAAACTCTATGCCAAGAAGAGCAAATGTACCTTCTTTACTCATGAGATTGAGTGTCTTGGATTCATTGTCTCCCAAGATGGTATCTCGGTAGATACTGCCAAGGTCAAGGATATATTGGAATGGCTACCCCCTAAATTAGTCCACAAAGTTCATGGATTTTTGGGAATGACAGGATGGTGCAAGATTTTCATCAAAGATTATGCCTTGGTAGCTACACCCTTAATGGATCTTCTTAAGAAGGATTTCAAAATAGTGTAGTTTCTAATCCATCAAGTCATCTTTCACAGCTCAAAGCCATTATTACCTCAGCACCAGTCCTGAAACTTCATGGTTTCACCAGGGAATTTGATGTGGTTATTGATGCCAGTAGTCTAGCACTTGGTGGTGTCTTAGGACAAGAAAAGAAGGGATACCAGTGCCTTATACTTCTCAAAAGATAAAGAAATATGAAGAAAATTGTCCCACCCATGATTTAGAGCTCTTAGCAATTGTTCATTGCATAAAATTATGGAGACATTATCTCTTGGGGGGAAAATTCCATCTTGTAACTAACCACAAGAGTCTAAAGTGGATCTTCACCCAGCCTACTAACCTTAACATGAGGCAAAGAATATGGATTGAAATCTTACAAGAATATTACTTCGACATCAAATTCCACCCTGGGAAAGATAATGTGGTAGCGGATGCACTCAGCCACAAATCCTTCTTGAGTGCAATTTCGCTACCAAATGATCCCATACTGGACAAGTTCAAAGAAGTCTCATCTCATGATACTGATTATTACCAGAGGACGGTGAAGTTAGTAGAAGAAGGAGGAACTTCATAGAAAGATAAAAATCTAATCAAAGGGTACTTTATCCATGATGGGAGTCTTTACTTCAATCAAAGGCTATGTATTCCTAAGGATATATCTCTAAAGAGCTGCAAGGCATCTAGGCTATGCAAAAACATTGAATGCTATAAGGAGGAGCTATCATTGGGCAGGATTGAAAAATGATGTCCTTCGGTACTTGAAGCAGTCTCTCATGTCAAAAGATCAAAGCTAAAAGATTCAAGATGCCTGGGAAGCTTCAACCCTTGGATATCCCCCAAATGAAATGGGAATGCATAAGAATGGATTTTGTCATAAGTCTCCCCACTATAAGGAGGAGCTATCATTGGGCAGGATTGAAAAATGATGTCCTTCGGTACTTGCAGTAGTCTCTCATGTCAAAAGATCAAAGCTGAAAGATTCAAGATGCCTGGGAAGCTTCAACCCTTGGATATCCCCCAAATGAAATGGGAATGCATAAGAATGGAAATATCTTTTGTCATAAGTCTCCCCACCTATACAAGGAGGATATGATTCCATATAAGTGGTGGTGGACTTGCTTACCAAATTAGGTCATCTTATACCAGCAAAGAAAACCTTCAAATCTTTTGATGTTGCCCGGTTATTCATCAAAGAGGTCTTCAAGCTTCATGGTCTTCTGAAGAGGATAGTCAGTGATCGGGATTTTGATTTTACTTCAAAGTTTTGGTAGTCCTTATTTCAAGCCTTGGGAACTCAGCTTTGCTTCAGCACAGCTCATCATCTAGAGATCGATGGCCAGACTGAGAGAGTCAACCAAGAAATTGAAGACATTTTCAAGGCATATTTTGGATAGGAACCAAGAAGATGGATTCAATACATTCCTCTGGTAGAATTCTCTTATAATACATTTTATCATTAGAGCATAGGAATGGCACCAAAAGCAGTCTATGGGAAAGAATGTTTATCTCCTCTAAATTTCTCTGATCCAACCATAAGAGTTCAAGTATCTAGAAAAATGCTTGAAGAGATGGAGGAATAGACCAAGGTGATCCAAAAAGATATTAAAGCTGCTCAAGATCGGCAAACGCATTATCCTGACACAAGGAGGTCTGAAAGAATCTTCAAGGAAGGGACATTGTTGCCGAAAATCTTTTGAAAATTTTTTCTGCACCGTCGGGCACTCCGGCATGCATATCGAGGCCGATGCCCTAAATTAGGAGTCCCCACCCAAAAGTTATTGTACACACACTCGAGCGCCCGTAGCATGCCCACGCAAGGACCAAAGGCCGACCGCCCTAGTGTACGATCCACATAAACCACCACATGGATGCCCATGCTGCCTCTAACCCAAAAGGTACATGCTGCCTCTAACCCAAAAGGTACATGCATACCATAGCTTTCATCCACGCACAGGCACCACTCCTTTCCCCAAGCCCATGGAAGCCATAGGTCAGTGTACTTTCACTGTGCACCGTCCTTTGCACCCATGCTTTTCTCTCCCTTTCCCTGCACCCGTATCCATACCTGTACCTATATTATAAATCCCCCAGTACCTCATGATTGAGACACCCCAGCACACTGCTCTACCTGTACTTGACATTCTACCAATGCCTGCACCGGGTAGTCTGCACCCGCCGACTCTGTGCGATACTACACTACACTGTACCTGACAACCTTCCAGCAAGCCCATTTTTTCCCATCTCCAAGTAAGCCCTCTACATGCCTCCTCTCATCCTTGAGGGTAGAGTGTCCTTAGCTGCTCGCCCTCGTGAGTGAATAGACTTAAGGGAGGACTCCCCCTCCTCTCTCTCTAGTTGTAGCCTTCTCCCTGCAAATCCAGTTTAAGGACACCTTCCCGCCCCCCCCCCCCCCCATTAGCGATGACTTTAGTAAGGGATGTTAGACTCTTAGAATTGTTGATTCACACCTAGGGGTTTTTTGCTCTTAACTTGAGCAAACAAGATCCAAATTGTGATCCGACCAAAGCATTGGATTTGTGACGTCGCGGACTACAAGAAGGCGGGAAGAATGGCTCCTTCACGAAAGTGCCAAAACATCGCACTGAGAGATGCGTACATCAATGAGTCTCGAGAGGTTTCTCTAGATGCCGCCCCATATCTTCCCTTATGAGCCCCACAAAAAAATAATGACCATGTTAGCTTGGTCATCATTTAAAAAACATTTTTATTTATTTATTAATCTTTAATGTTAACTTTAAAGACATTAAGAAAGAGGTGCTATTTTTCTTTATACCAAAAGGAGAAATTGTTGTTTTCTCAAGGAAAGTGATGAAATTTGTTGAAATATGTCATATTATAGAATTCATTTGTAAAGTGTTATCTTGATTGAGTTAAGAAGTATAGGTATATCTTCTCCCCGCCTCGACGCTAACCCCATTTTCGTACTTGTGTAGCCGGGCGACGGCGATGTTAGCAAGGCCCGGACCCGCCGACCCAAGGTATCCCTCATACCATTGGGAGAATAAGATTTCACCAATGGAGGTGAATACTGTGGTGTTGCCTAGTTCTGCGGGCCCAGGATAGTGCGGTGAATAAGCCATCCCTAGCACGTAGACATCCCTCATAGGAGCGGGAGGATCAAGTGATAGAGCCTAAGAGGGTGACAGGCCGGCTTGAGTCCTTGCTAGCTGTCGCGACGAGCGACGATGAGGTGTATGGTCCCGTAGGGATTTCCTAGTCTGTAGAGGCTGGAAGGCCAAATTCTAGGCAAAATAAAGTAAAGAGCCTGGATTTGGCTATGAATAATTTTGAACATTGTATCTATTTTTTTTAACACTTTGTTTGTAAACAATGTGTATCATTGATAAAGACTGTTTAAACAAACCATGTGTAAGGATTTTAATTAAGGAACTTGTTTATTTATGTCAAACAGTGTGGTAGGATTAATTAGAAAATAAGTTGACACGTGAGTTGCGTGGAAAGTGGGAGGATGGAATGCCTTGACGGCAACATCCTATGGACGGGTGGACCCGATTAGTCGGGTAACTTTCTAATAAATTAATTAAAGCGCTACGTTAGATAAATAAATCCCTAGGCAATCCTACTCTAGAGGACTAGGTCAGCGGTTGTGCCTTATATAGATAAGGAAAAAAGCATTGTTTCTAAGAAGTCAAGAATAGAGGTTGCCCGAATTAAAGTCGATCACGCTATGAGTGGTTTGATTTTAGAAATCCTTTAAAAAGATCACGCTTCCCCTGGGAGATAGAACTAGGTCATACCTACTAATCGTATCCTTGTATCTTACATGGTCAAGGTGTCGATGAGTAGGAAACTACCCTAAGTTAGACGTAGTAGACTATCGTAAAGGTTTCCCCTATTTAGGAAGCGGGGGACCTTACATTGGGTGGAATGGATTGATAGGGATGAGGAGAAGGGATGATGGTGGGTGCTGAAATGGGAAGTGCTTGGCATGGGAAAGTAGCGGGTGTTGAGATGTCAAGCTTAACATGAGCTGATACTCATGAGGCACCTATATGACCAATCGACATTTATATCACTGGCGGGTTTGGTAGCTGGCACCAACATATCTTCGTTAGAGAGTCTACATCTAGACTACACCAACTAGTCCACACCTACCCACTCCACTGAGCATGTTCACATTATGGACCACCTGAATATACTCTATTATGTGTGTTAGTCATCTTATCTTCTTGGTAGACCTCTTTGTTGTGTGAAGAAGAAGAAGAATTTTTAGCCCCTCACCTCTTGTGTCTCTTCTAGGGTTTGTGTGAGTGTGTGTGTGCTTGCAAGAGCTCAAGCTCTCTCCTCCCCTAGATCTTTTCATGGTATCAGAGCTTGGCTAATGCTAAGGGCTCAGCGGCAAGTAATTGAAGCACAAGAAGTGGTACAAAGGTGAGAGCTTCATCTACTCTTTCCCCTTTGTGTTGGCTACTACACCCTTATCGAGAGCTCTTCGAGAGGCACCGGCAAACGAACTCTGATTGAGGAGCTTTTTTTGTAGGAGGAGAGCTACAGGGCAACTATACCATCCATTGGACCACATTTTTTCGACCGAAAACACGTTTTGGGTGCGTCTGGACCTTCGTTTTTCAGTTCTCGTAGGCATTTTCATGGGCACTGCGAGAGTAAGTTTTGATTCTATGCAAAACTCTGTTTTTGGAACTATAAGAAGGGAGATTGGTTGTGCAAACACTATGTGCTACTGCAAAGAGGTCTTAAAATTTCCATTGAGTGTATGTATGCAAATTGAGGTCACTGGTTTTGATAGTTTGCATGCAGTATTGGGTGTATGCAAATTGAGGTCACTGGTTTTGATAGTTTGCGTGTAGTATAGTACCATTGTAGAGAATACAGTACTTTGTACAGAACAAACAAGAGTGTTGTTTTTTGGAAAATTTGTGATGCAAAGACAAGATGTCAAATGATGGAATAAACCATATTGTTGTAGAGAATCTTGACAAGAACAACTTCCATGCTTGGAGGTTTACATTGACCAATTTCTAGATGGAAAAAGGTTACTAGGACTACATTGAAGGTGAACATGAGGAGGCACTAGAGATACCAGAGATTAATCCATCTGCTGTGCAGATGTAAAAGAATTCAAGGATTGGAATCAAGGAGTAAGGAAATTCATGTATTGGCTTTCTATTAGTATACAGGACACCATCATTGGGCATATACAGGATGCCAAGTCACCTAAAGAGGCATGGGACACCTTGGTGAAGCTGTATGAAACCAACACCAAGAAACGAAAGATCTAGTTGAAGAATGAGCTTCATACAATGGAGAAGAAAAATATGTATGTGAATGATTATGCTTTGAAGATCAAGGACATTGTGGAATCCCTTGCATCAATTGGTGTTTTTGTTGATGATGATAAGGTGGAAGTATGTCTATGTGGTCTCGAGCCACAATATAAGACATTCAAAACGTTAGACTTGAGAGAACATTCCCAACTTCATAGATTTGGTGTCAATGCTAATCATTGAAGAGAAGAATTTGGGTGAAGATCAATAGTCTTCAACAAAACAAAAATAGTTCAAAGCAGCAAGCCTTCTACACAAGTTTAGGTAGAGGAAGAGGTAGAGGTCGTGGACATGGCCAAGGTAAGTAATCAGAATTATGATCATCAGTAGCAACAGTCCCAGGATTTGCAACATCACATAGGTGGAAGAGGCTAGTTTAGAGGCAGGGGGAGTCAAAGAGGTTGTGGTAAATTGGCAAAGGCAGCATATGATACACGAGGTTGTTTTTATTGTGGTAATCCTGGACATGTGCAGGTGGAAGAGGCCAGTTTAGAGGCAGGGGGAGTCAAGGGGGACATGACATGCGAAATGGAAAAGTGGAGCAAAACAACTATGCATCCTCTAGCAAAAATAATGAGGAAAATGAGAGGTTGTTTGTTATGCAACATGTGGTTAATGCTATGTCTGGAAATGATGTAGCAGCATGTAAAGATGATGTATGGTATGTTGATTCAGCTACTTCAAAACCACATGACAAGTCATGTGAGTGGTTCAAGGAAATGAAGAGTCTTGAAAGACCAGGTTTTGTTGAAACAGGGGATGACACTGCTCATCTGATTTCCCATGTTGGAGATGTGTGATTGTGTATGCAGGATGGTAAGGTGAAGTACCTTACAGATATACTTCATGTTCCAACCATAACAAAGAATCTGATTTCTATTAGCCAGATGATTGAGTAGGGTTTGCAGGTCTGATTTAACCCTAATGGATGTTATGTAGAAGACTTTAAAGATAAATGTAAATTGGTTGCAAAAGGCAACAGAGTGGGTAGAATGTTTACATTGAATGTAAATATGTCTGAAGTGAGTGATGTAATGTTTGCAAATGGTTCAAGAGTTGTTGCAAATATAGATATTTAGCATAAGAGAACTGGGCATATAAATGTGCAAAGAATGAATTCCATGTAGATAAAGAAATTGTGACAAGGCTACCTAAGTTTAAAGTTGAAGGTATGCACAAAGTGCATTCCATGTGGATCATTCCACCTTGCTTTATCTTCTCACCTTTTCACAGGTTCTTTCACATTTACACATCCTCTTTTACAGCCTCTAACCAAGGGCTTGTTCCCGCACACACCCTATTCACTTGTATATTTCAACACCTCCCCTCAAGTGAATACTCTCTAGCACACCTGGACCCTATACCAAGCGACCAGTGTCTAGCACACCTCCCCTCAAGTTATCTTAGCACACCTGGACCCTGTACCAAGTTTCTCTCTTACTTGATAGCCCGCGACCAGTGCCTCAAGTCCCTAAACTCATAGTCCTTGACATTCTCTCTCTCTATGTGTCCAAGGCTTACTATAGTTGCCCGCGACCTTGACTAAAGTGCTCACACATACATCTACCTACCACGTGGCCTACATCATCAGTGGCTCAGAGGTGGTTTTACTTTGTTGGGGCATGTTACATTGGGTTGTGGGGTCTCTCTCTCTCTCTCTCTCAGAGATTTTCACATGGCTCCTCACTCTTTGGAGCCTCACATCTTCTCTTGTCTTCAGTCTTCTTCTCATGGCAGCTTCTCTTCACGCGTCCGTCTCTTCTTTCAGTCTTCTTGGGGCAGCTTCTCTTCTCATGTCCATGTCTTTCTTCAATGCTTCCTCTAGATCTTCTTCTCGGTGTGGATCCTCTTCTTGGAAAGAGATATTCTTCTTCTTTCATGGTGGCTGGGGCCATGAGCTTGTTTGTCAGGTCTTCTTGCTCCATGATGTGAGCAACATATTTAAATGTTTTATTGACAGTTCTTTTGGGCTTTTGATGTTTATCTTGTGTCATTATGCAATGCAAACCCAAAACTATGTGGGAGGTCTTACCTCTTTCCTTATTATGGACAAGGGCAGTGTCTGATCCCATTTTTACACCGATGCAATGTGCCCAATACATAATGCGTATAGCATTCATTCTCATGCACATTCCCAAATGCAACTCTGGCTGTGAATAATCTTGAATTTGAGTGAGATTTATAGGCATTAACCAAGGGTTAAATGCAAAATGATGATTATCACAATTTTATCAGCATAATTTTACCAGACATTACATTAAATCAAGGGTAACCAATTTGTACGGAATGGTTGGAGTATCAAACCAACTCCGAATTGCAATCTGAAGTTTTGGGATTTGTATTAGATACCTAATGGTTAATTTGAACCCTCAATTACACCAAAATACAGTGATTAGCACTGAAATAATCACTGATTAGCAAATTAATCCACTGTTTTGTGTGCAAAAAACAGAGTATGTGGGGAGTCTAGATCTAGTGCCTTAGACTTCAAATGAGCTCAAATGCTTTCAAAGAAATCAATAGCAATGAGTCTAGTAGAGGATTAAGCCAATAAACACAAGATTTGACGAAATATTGAATGCTTAATCTCTATTTTACCAAAGTCACCTGCAGATTTGATGAAGAGCTTGGATCTCACTGTAGACTAAATCAAATTGAATTTTGACTTCACCAGATTGTAGAGCATGCTTGAAAACCCCTGGAGCTATGAGGAATTAGACCAATTTGATTTGGAGCAGCTGGAATGTCAAATTTCCTCATCAGGAAAAAACGCGCCTGCTGCAAATCGGCCGCCAGCATTCTGCACTGAATTGGCTCAAATGCTTTGAGCTGTGTGTAGCCCCTTGAGTCTACTATGAGTACCTAAAAGGGCTTGGGCTAATGTTAAGTGTGCATGGAGCTAGAGCTCCTCCACTAGCTGGGGGTACAGAGGCTAGTTGAAAACTAACTAAAATTTTGATTAATTTCTAATTATCTACTAATCCTAATTAAATAGATAATGGGCTCATAAACCTGATGGATTCTAGGCATGGCTCTGATACCATGTTGAAATTAGGGCAATGTGATGAGCTATGGTGGATCAAATACTAGAATCAACATCATTAACAAAGTGATTAGTAAATAATTAATTAGTGAATAATTAAGATATGATTCGTGAATAATTAAGATGTGATTAGTGAATAATTAACAAATAGCTTAATGTAGGCATGGATAATCAAAAACCAGCAAATTCTCATTAGGCCAATGCCTCAATTTATAGAGTTTACATCCAAGCATCAAATCCCATTGATTTCTCCTTGATTCACTCCACCTCTCCCAGAATATGTCCACCTCTTTTGCTTGATTCTCTCCACCTCTTCACTTTTCCCAGAATATCTCCACACTTCCTAAATCTTCTCATGCTACCCTTTATTCTCTCCCAGTAGATTCTTCTCACCTTTTCACAAGTTCTTTCACATTTACACATCCTCTTTTACAACCTCTAACAACCAAGGGCTTGTTCCCGCACACACCCTATTCACTTGCATATTTCAACAAGTACATGGTCCGACACTTTGGTGATCGTGTTAGCGAAGAGCATAAGCTGGGAAACCAAAAGAATGCCACCACCATTCTCTGCTGCTACAAGATGTTCCTAGAAACCCTTTTACTACAAAACATAGCACATCTCGATAATAGCCATGGGATGGATCCAAAAGGCAAAGAAAGGCGAAGATATTAGCTGGGCCACCCTTTGCTTCACTAAACTGCAAAAGGTAGCCACCTGCCTCTGTAGAAGAGCAACACCCACGCCAAGATGGGACACCTACTCACATTGATGTTTCCATTCGGCAAGGCCAGTGCAAAACCTACACCAGTTACCTTAAGTGCAAAACCCCTCCAAAACCATAGCCAGAGGCACAAACTACACAAAACCCAATCGAGGTGTGGCCAGTTTAGAGAGAACCGTCAGCTTGAACACAAAAATAGGATGCACCCAATCCCCGGCCATGGTGTCCCAGTTCAAGTGCAAGCTGGTACTAGCCTCCCAAGTCTCCAAATAAAAGAAGCACTGTGTCTTGGTGGAGCTATTGTCTGGCTGACTTCTTCTTCACACAACAAAAGAGGTCTACAAAGAAGATAAAGTGACTAACACACATAATAGAAAATCAAGCACAACACATAGGCTACACTCACACAATCAATCCTTCTTGCTAATGGATTTCTAGTAGGAAGTCCTACCATGCCATACTCAGATGACCATACATGTGAGAATCTAGGTCGACACATGATTAGGACACTAATTAGATCTACCTCTAGAAACAAGACCAATGATACAAGTGGATGCATAGGAAAAACATACCCCATGGGTTGGCCACCAAGTGAGACACAACTATGGGGTATATAGGAAATACAATTTACTAGATAAAGAGGAGAAAATAATTTCATGTAACTAGGAAATATGCTAAAATTTCCTGAATCTAGTCCCTATGAAGAGACTGGTTGGATGCATATCCCTGTCGGGAGAGCCATTGAATTCACTAAATCCAATAAGGAGGCTATTGTCTCATTATACACATTGAGTCCCCTCTCAGAGCAAACCCATACACCTCTCCAATGACCCAACATTTAGGGTTTGGCTTGACTTTATATTTGGCAAAAAATAGGGGGAAAAAAGTGAACTCTGATTAGCTCACCTTTAAAAAAGGCTTATAAAACCCTTTAAAGCAATGTGACTAACGCATATAGGGCTTTAAATTTTTTTTAAATGAGTGTAAAGCTTTAAAGCCTTAAAAAAAAGGCCTACTGAAGCCTTTTTTGAGAGCCTTATATTAAGGCTATGAAAGCCTTCCCAAAGAAAAAAAAGAGGGTTATACAAAGGGATCTTCTTTTTCTTTTTAAAAACCCCCTATCAAACCTTTCTCTGCATTAGCTTTTCTCACATTAAGCAAGTTTTAATAACAAATTTCTCCTCATTTTTATGCTAGATTTTAGGGTTTTCATAAAAGAGGATGAAAACCTTCAAAACCAGACATCCTTAATGTCTCTAAAAGTGAGGAACGAGATGCCTTGTGTTGAGTGTAATCACTACAACCATCCCAATCCTCATTGTGCATACAAGGCACCTGTTTTTCTATATTGCATATATTGTAAAACCTTTGACCATAATACTAAAAAGTGTCCCACTTCATCCACAATGGACTCAAAACCTCCACCTCTCCCGTGCACCAAATAGAAACAATCCAAAGGATAGAAACTGCTTAGGAAGCAGTTAATCGATCACTTCAATGTTTCTATTGTCGTGGACCTCACAAGGTGGAAGACTACACAGTTTGGAATACTTCCATGCGCAGAGTCAGTGACACCTTACGAACCAATGTGTAAACAATGTGGCATTGATCACATGCTCCAAGATTGCCTAAGACGAGTTACATCAACGCAGCTTGTCTTACAAAATATAACTCTTAACATCTTAAGTGTACAAAACGGGCAATTGTCCACTGTACCCTTAAATGTGCTATACGCTTACAAGACAAGGCACGACAAACAGTAAAAAAGAACGCAAAAGACAATACCTCAACATGGGTAAAAGAACATGCTTTAAAACAGAACCCAAAAGAGAAAACAAAACATTCTAAACCCAAGAAAGACAAGGGACAAAAAACTATCGAAACCAAGGTCGAGTTAAAAGACAGGGAAAAGGAGTCGTTAGAGGACATAAACACAAAAGAGCCAAAAGCTATACATGAACGTTAGAGGACATAAACACAAACTATCGAAACCAAGGTCGAGTTAAAAGACAGGGAAAAGGAGTCGTTAGAGGACATAAACACAAAAGAGCCAAAAGCTATACATGATGCAGAAGCATCCACCTCAAAGACCACCACGCAAACCACAACACCCATACGTGCGACACAGGACACAAAAACCCAAAAGAAAATTCGATCTCGTCGCAT
Source organism: Cibotium barometz (assembly GCF_041138505.1). NCBI lineage: Eukaryota > Viridiplantae > Streptophyta > Polypodiopsida > Cyatheales > Cibotiaceae > Cibotium > Cibotium barometz. The sequence goes on from NC_141076.1 coordinate 50,332,470, forward strand.
GGGTAAACATAATGAAACAAGTTCTAGTATATCACTAATAAGTGAGGATGAAACAAGTTCTTATTCTTCGCTCAGTGCACCATATAGACTAATCAAGAAACTAGAACCCACCCAACCACCCCAAATGGATAATAATAATCACATGACATATGCAGAACGCATGCTTAGCTTGGTTGAATGTCTTACAGGGTCACTGGTTGTGATTGAGCCTCATAATGCCAAACCTAAAACAACAGCCAAGATACAAGCATTGATTTGTGAAGATGGTGGCGTCGTTTGGAGAGGTTTGTAATTTGAAGGAAAATTCAAAGCGATGGGTTGTACCATTGAACCAAGCTTTCGTCGCCCACCATGGCCCCCCCATCTAGAGATGTACCTAGAAGTTGTCGATGTCACGGCTTTGGTGCAATTGTTCTCCAGTGCATGAGTATGAATATGTACTCATGGAGCAGCTGCTACATTAATTTAGCCAAAAGAATAGTAAGGAATAAGCTTAGCAAATATATAGTGGCTATTGCGTGATATGGCTTAATCCGTGATGGGGCTTAAATCGTGAAAGTGCTGGTTTTTAAGCTGTGAGATGGAACTCCGTGAATTACAATTCCATGAGATGGAATTCCGTGAATTTGCTGGTTTTGACCTCGAGGTTTTTTTTTTTAATGGGTCATCTAGGTCATGATTTGCAAGCAACATCTTCTTATGTGCTCATTTCTCACTTCCAGAGGGGTGGCAAGTGCATTGTTATTTTGTTCTTGATGTGCTCCTAAGTCTCTGTATTGATTCTTGAATTTGTTATTGAAATGATGTCGAGGCAATAGAGAAGATTGCTGATTGTTTGCTTGAACATACAAGCTCTTGTGTTGTGCTGAATGCACGAGAGTGGTTGAGTGATTTGCTTGTTGTTTCTTGGGCCTCCATTCTTGTCGAGCTATAGGTGAAGTTGTTGGGGTTGAAGTCGGTGGTGAAGTTTTCTTCACATTGTTCGATTTTAGCAACCATATGATGGAATTACCATCATAGTATTCTTGTTGTTGAAGTACATGCACAAGCACCCATCTTTGACGAACACTGTAATTTGGTGGCCGATGTGCGTGTTGAGGCTTTCTTCTTTGTACAAGCTTAGGGGACTTTGTGATGCGCTTGGGGACCTAAGCTTGGGTATTTCTTTGGTAGTACCCTTGTGCTTGCAGCAGTGTTTTTGGTACCCACACTTGTTGCATTGGTGGAGTTCTTTGAGGAACTTGCATAGGCTCTTCTGGACGGTGTTGTGGAGTACTCTTCTTCTTCCTTGGCTTTTCTGGACGGTGTTGTGGAGTACTCTTCTTCCTTGGCTTTCGAGTGCTACGTTGAGAAAGAGGTTTTGATTGTCGAGGCACCCAAATTTTATTGGCACCTTCATAGTAGCCTTAAGCTACAAGTAGCTGCCTCTCCACCGACATTTTGATACTATTAAGAACCGCCAAGGACGACATCATACTCAAGGGAATCTAGGGTAACATGAAATGTAAATTCCATATCGCCATAAATTATTTGAGTAGTGTATCTAAAGTAATATGGAACTTCAATGTTTTGTTCATTAGTTCCTTTTGCAAGACTATTGCTTGTAGCAATGAGTTTAAGTTGTCCCAATGACAACCAAGTGTCTATTGTCATGATGTTATGACTAGCTCAAGGGCTAATCAATGCGCGTTTACGTTGAATATCATTGCCTGTAGGAAAATCCAACCATACCATGATAGAATCTTCCAAACGAACCATGGGTGCTTCGGTTATTGTTTCAGCTTCAGATCTTGTGTCTGTTTCATACTCCCATTCACTTTCATCCTTTGTTTAGGTCTCAGCATTTTCAAGAGTACCCAATGCGTACACTAGCATACTTGGCCTTCTAACAATTCTTAATGAGGGCTGTTTGGAAACTTGCAAATCCTCACAGTCCTATTTTACGAAGTTCGTTATGTCCTTGTATAACTCAGGAGGATGAGCCATTAAAGGTGCAAGTGCTGATGTCATGCTGGTTCATGAGAGAAGAGCATTCCTCCGAATAAGGTTTTGAGAGACTGTTTTAATCTTGTAAGGGAATTATCGAATTCCTCAAGTGCTTTCTCAAGCCTATAGTTCGTACAGTCTGTTTCATAGTGAAGATATCTATATTAGCCTTGCAAGTCGATTGTAATTCTTTCAATCCTCAAGTGGCTACTTCAACACACAGAGCAGTTCAATAAGAGTCAATATGACTCAATTCTTGTACTTCATGAAATCTGCTTTATAAAAGCACTTAAATATGCATAAAAACATAAAAAGCACATGGGCAGAAGAAGACAAGATCAGGTCCTACTCAACAACATTTGACAAGAATCCTACTCAACAACATTTGACAAGAATCCTACCACACAAAGGGACATCATCACAAGCCAATTACTTCAAATGATGAATGTCACTTCAATGAGGAACTAAGAATCAAATGAGGAACTAAGAATCACCATCTCATTCTGATGATTAAGTCTACATTCCTCCGGATCCTTCGCTCTCTTCTCTCTCTTAGTGTCTCCACTAACAAAAATCACATGTAACCTTGCCAATGATTGCCAAAAACAAATTGAGCCCAAAAAAAGAAGAAGAGGGGACTCACACAAATGTAAAAATGCAATCATTCGCAAAAAACCCCACCCCCACCCTGTTAGGAATTCCCAATACACACCATTAACCTATTCATTCATTAACTAGCTTTTCTTATTCCTTCCGGAGGAATAAAGACCATTGAATGTCACTCAACATCAACGCCATCGACAAATCTTGTTCATTCTCCCCACACAAAGGTCTTCAACGCGATCAGCAGGACGCGATCGCTTCATCAGCAAGGGGGGATGTTAATCCAATTCTAGGATTAACAAGAGCTACCGCCATTATCTTACATCAAGGAGTCACGTTAGATACACCAAAGGGTTATACATTCAAGATAAAAAGCAATAGTGTCCAAAGCTACAACTTGGATGGGCGCCCGTAATGGTGTGACGGAGTATTTATGGCAATTCCCGCTTCAAGAGCGAGTGGTAGCAAGATAGGATGAAGTCCTAAATAATGTACTTAATGGATGTATTATGAGAGTAGTCATTGTAATAGCATTAGGCCCCTTATGAGCCTAAAGTTCCCGGTCGGCCACAGTTTAAGTGAGTGTGAACACTTATGGCCATGTATATAAGTGAATTTCTCTCATAATACAACATACTCTCCCATTGTGGAATCTAGTCTTGCTCTTGCTAATCCTCTTGCTAATCTCTCTCCCTGATGCATGCTAGTGAGTGTGTGTGAGTGAAGTGAGGTGAGAGGAGCAATGAAGACCCGTAGTGCAACGCGGCGGTGTGACAACGCTCGCGGCGGGAGACACGGTGGAATTGTAGAGCTTGGAGACCTCAAGGGTTACGAGCTCGGCCATTGGAAAGATCCTCACACGATAGTTACGGTTCACCAGGTAATCTCTTTTTGGATGTGTTTCAAGGAGAGTTAGGGTGAGCCATAACAATCTCCCACTATCTGTTGAAGTACGCACTAAAAGTTGAGCCACTAGAAACATTGAATATTTTAGTAGAGGATGCTACAAGGCTTAGGCTACAAGGCCTCGATAAAGTGAAGTTGAAGCTCATCGTAGCTGCAATCATGTCGAGATTGACATTAGCTCAGAAGCACCCTTGAATTGGCTTCAAATATCAATAATCACAAAGAGTGACAGTGTGTAGTACATATACTCGTCACTATCAAAGCTATGATAAATGTTGGTTTCATGTGGGTAAAACATTGTCATGCATCGTGTCGATTTGTACTGTGACGACTAGCCAGCTTGGAGAACATCACTTTTTGCGATTACCACAAAGCATACAAAATTGACAAAGATAGCTTTATATCAATAGAAAACCAGTTGCATGATGCATACAAGAATGTTGTAAGAGAATACAAAAGGCTTGTTATATTCACAGAATATCATCCAGGTCACCAAACAAGAGGTTTCTTCTTTCAACATCCTATTCCGAACAATAGTTTTTAGGAATGCATCAAGGCTCACCAGAAAACACATCATCATCATACTTTGTGGAACGTTAATTATGTTATTTTATATTATCAGGGGAAGATCTTAAAATGTACGTAATGGAGTACATGCAATAGAACATGCTACTTTTCGACCAAACGGCCCACATGCTTAATAGAAAGTAGCGTTGAATCGTGAAAACTCTCTGACAACAATAAATGCCGAGCCATTGAACAACAAGGAACACAATCAGAGCAAAATGTTGCTCATGCTCCATGAGTTCTGCGAAGTTCAAAATGCAGCACTCACATTAGAGCAAGCAACAATCTACAGGCAACTAGAGACCGCACGCAATGGGCTACACATCATCACAAGAACATCAGGCAGTGGAAAGAGTTTCCTCATAAAATATCTAACATGTGAGCTATATGTCTAAGCAATATTGCTACAATCGTCCATTACCAATTCAAAATCCCAACAAGATATCAGCAATACCCACTGTCTATACACCAAATATATGAAAGGTTCATAGTGATTAAAGAAGCCGACATAATCATCATCAACAAGATGTCGGTACTAACTAAAATGACATTTGACATGGTTAACATCACAGTTGATACACTTTTGAGCCCTTTCAAGGACAAGTTGCTTCTCCTCTTTGGGGATTTGGCTTAGCTCCCACCAATATGCAAGCATTCAACTGACCTATATGCATGGCATGCAGATTACCCAGTTGGCCCACATTGCACCTGCAACATTGCATAACATTACGTTCTTTGTGCACCATACCAGGGATATCCCTTGGCTTGAACTCATATAAGCAATATGCCACAAGCAACCAATAGAATTGGAGATTTAAAGAACTTTTTCTGAGTGCATAGTGTAAGAGAATGGTATAGAATAGTGCATCGACAACCAGACCACTATCATTTACACTCACAATGAAGATGTTTATCAATATACGATGACGTAATGCTCACAAATTTGTACTTGAAAAAGATATAGTCACCGTGATGAACCTTGCCTGCATCACTGGGTTGGCAATATCAACTTCAGTGAAATACATAAAGTTGTAGTAGGTGCCAAGTGTATGATAAAACGGAGAACATTGACTTGACAATCGAAGCATCAAACGGGGCATCATGCAACGTAGAGAAAATACTTGAAGATCCTAATGAAATAGTTATAGCAATATGCGTCAAAATTGATGCAACACAAAGCACGATAACACTACGTCGTACGAAGCATGCCAGAAGGGCCGTCAATGGTATATGGTAGCATATGCCATAACAAGACACAAGGCATAGGCAACAACACTCTCAACAAAAGTCCTCCTCGTGTGATAAAAGAAGCGTTCGCGTGTGGACTAGCATACGTGATGTTCTGACGTATTATAGAACGTCGACATTTGAAGATACTACAGCTGCCAATGCCCGAAATGTTCATCCCCATGCCAAACCCTTTCTCCACTGCTGCAAGCCTCGAATGACTCTAAATTCAAGTATAATGCAAGCACTATATATCCTTTTTATTTGTTTGAAATCGAATACATGCAAAATTCGAAATACAAACACAACACTCACCATACCATGTGCCCATAATTCGATTTTGCAATGTAATAGTGAATTGTACCCCATTACTTTTCATTCATTTATTGTCAGTTAACTTACGTTCTTATACATCAATTAGCTCCACACACCAAAGTTATTAACAATAGCTATGGATGGCAATAAGGTATGCTTTGAATGCATTCATTCATTCATGCAATAAGGTATGTTTTGAATGCATTCATTCATGCAATTATTAATATAACAACGCACCACGTTTCAAACAATAACATTAAAACATTTTTAACATACAACTATTTGAATTATTTAAGAAAAATGCAACAACCACTCGACAACCCAAACTAAAGTCAGGTCCATCACGCTACTTAACAATAAACCAAATGCGAATGTCAAACTTAACTGGAGATAAACTAATAACATATATTAACAGATTTCTGAACTACATCGAGCTACGCTCATACATGAACAACTCCAGCAAACAACTAAGTGATAATAAGCAGAAAAACTTAAAGGCAGCAACATGTGAGGTGTTATGTACATAAAGACAAACTTTCCTCTCCCCTTACCTAATAACTCTCTAACTGAGCAAAATAATTGTAATATTACCAACATTCTACAGGACTACAAAAGGAGATACTTGTAGAGATCGGCATTGAAATAGACGAGACAATTGGATAACTACTAGAAGTAGAAGCCCAAAAACTTTTGGATGATAAAAGTAAAGGGATAACCATGTACATAATGGAAATACTATGTTATGGATACAATGTTGACATCAATCAACTCTAAAAAATTTGCAAGCCAGATATTGTCTGAGATGATGAAAGAATATGATTACAAGACCGATAATACCCGATCGTTAATAAATGATGAGAAAATAACTTGGCAGTTCGACAGAAAACTCTTCAACCAACGGTTCGACCAAAACACAGATCCATACATGAAGATTGAGAATATATTAGGTAACTAAATGACCAATGTCATAAAATGCAATACGAAAAAAATACATATAAAATGTACTTAAAAAAATAATTCCAGTGTAGGTAATCCAGATCAAGAAGACGGAGACACGTGATGAGCAACCAACAAAAAGACGATGATAGACAAAGAGGATGAATACGTAGTCTACTCCATCAGGTGCTCTAAGAACGGGATAAAATACATTGGAGTTACAAAAGATTATAAAAAAAGAAAAACAGCGCATGCTAGAAAACTACTGAGTAGAATGAAAAAAGATATTGAAGCCTACAAACCCTTCCACACAAGAATTTCACATTCTCCATTTTGCATTCAACCACAAGCATAGTTATAGCTAGAGCATCATAGCAACAATAGATAGCATTAGAAGAAACAACAATAGATAGCATTAGAAGAAACAACAACTGACAAAGGGTATAACAACTTGAAAGGACATCTGACACATTGTACCAAATACTACTATTTGAAACAATATAGAATTTAAATTTTTGTATGTACTTAGATCTTTCTTGAATACTTAATGCGTAAGTTTATCTTTGTAACATGATTAATCAACAACAAATAGAAAATCCGTTTACATCTTTTGTTTTACATGATATCTTGACATCTCAGAATTTTAGAAAAGATTTATTGATTTTAGACAACCCTTTATCTTTGAATGTTATGTGTTAGTATGAATTCAACTTCATGTTTGTTTAAGCACACTTGTGCACTTATAAAGGCATATAAGGGTAACTAAGCATTCTAGTTTAGTATTCTAGTGTAATTTTTGACGGGCATTTTACTACCAAAAAACGGGCATGACGGCCATCACAAAGCACATCCTTTCTCCTACATTGTACAACTGCACACGTGCGAGACATCCTAGGGGTTGGCTTTATGGAATGCATGTGTTATGTTATAATCTCCATTAGTGAACGGGAAAAAAAACACACACACACAGGAGCACGCGCGCACAGGCAGAAAAGAGAGAACACACACGCCATTTCTGCGTGAACAAAACAACCAGCTGGAAGAGCAATCGTTAGTGCAAGCGAAGCCAATCCGGATGCCTGCGGGCAGCTCTCTTCTCGTTCACGCTCTCAGTGCAATTCCGGCCCCTTGCCCTTTCTTCTCCGCTTCCTTTGCAATGCAGGTTTCCATGTGCACCATGAGCTGAGCTCGGGACTGTCACGCGGTGGACATTGAATCGGTTTCTCATTTCTGATGTTCTAGGGTTTCTGCGCTCCGTATGCAACTGAGCCCCGTAACAAGCTGTCTTTTGGACTTCTGCCTTCTGCTTTTCTAGGGCTTTCTGCTTCTCTAGGTTATGCCCTACTGTGATTTCTTGCAAGCGACGCTAAGGGCAAACCGATCAACGAACTAAACCTTCCTGTATGCTTGAATTCTCTTAAAAGCTTCACAAGCCTTGAGGGTTTCTGTGTTTAGGGCTATCTGCATTCACAGAGAAGGTGCGACTTCATCCAATGGCAGCTGAAGCATCAAACAACGAAGCAAATCCGCCTATGGCCAATGACAGTGTGGATGACAAGAAGCATTCCTGGGCAAGCGAGGTTGAAGAAGATCAGGAAGCAACAGGATGGAGCTTGGAACAAGAAACCGCAGGAAGCATCTCCTTGCCTGTGTATCCAGGGGGGCCGACAAAGCCGAAAAAGAACAAAAAGAAGAAGAAAAACAGCCATCACAATGACAAAACAGCAAAGCAAGAAAGGGAAAGAGTGGAGACTGCACTAAATAGTGTGGGGGGGTCACAATTTGAGGCTGAGTTCGAAAACCTCAATGTATCAGTGGACAGAATGTCTGGTCAGAATTCACATGCCACCCCTCAGGATGATGATGGATGGCAGGTTTCAAGCTCTCGGAGGTCCAGGAATGCCCAATCCAACCATACCTTACCTCCATCCAACCATACCTTGCCTTCATCCAACCATAGCTTTCCCTCGCCACCACCATGTAGACCCGGCCCCGGGCTGATCCCTACTCCTGTTTCGAGGTATGCACAGCCTGAAGCAGCAGGCTTTTTTGGTGGAAGAAACTCAGAGCCGTTGCTGGCTCAACCATGGAAAGTTCCTGATGCTCCTCCTCAAAGATCAAGAAACTGTTCTGATCCTTCCAGAGCCGCTCCTCAAAATGTAAGATTTCAATGCATAATATACCATAGGTATTTTGATGTTTGGCACCTGTACCAGTGGCTGAAGTATGCCTTTTTTACTATACCATGTGTTGAAGTATGCTTTTTACCACCTTTTTCAAGGCTTGATTGTCCAGGCATCAATACCATCTGTTAAAGTATGCCTTTTGGTTGCTTTTGTAAGACCTGGTTGCTGTTTATCCTGTTTGGTCCTTTCCTTGAAAGATGCAGGATTCCCTTTTACATATGTGCATTTGATGAGATTTGCTGAGTGCTTTTCGCAATGAGTGAGGTGCGTACCATACCCACCTCGTACCAAATGCCTCTGACGCCTCTAACAACCTTGTAGAAGACCAAGGACAAAGGGATACCAAAGAGGCACTAGAAACCGTGTCGGATCGTCAACCAAGAGGTACAATTGTTCGAGCATGCAGAGCCACAAACAATTCCAGATTCTATGCGAGTTCCAAAGATCATCATAGCCATCGAGGAGATGAAAGTTCACGAGGTTCCCACAATTATCTCCGAATCCATTGATGAGGAGGAGAAGATAAGTACTTTAGTTGTTGAGGTGTTCATGGAGTCTACCATGCCAATAGCGCTTTCAAAGGCAAAGGGGCAACTTCCAATTCCCACAGTTCCCGAGGAGATAGCGGTGGAGACACCATATGGGAGATCCAGTCCGTAGTCGAATCGACAGCATGGAGCAAAGGCGCATCATGTGCACCCAGTTTAGCAAGAGGGAATGTCACGTGCACACCTTAATCCGGTGCCACGTAGACATGATTATTCCTTACAGCTGCCTTAAGGGCAAAGTTAGAGGTTGTATATGGGCAGTTTGGAGCCAATTTGATGGCCCTATAGGTGCCTGGAGGTGCCCATGACATGCACCAATGGTTGGGACATATTATGGGCACAATATGAACACATTTTATGACATTTTTGATGACTTTGTATGGCGTGAAAAGTGAAAACCGACCTGATTACGACTTGCTATCACTTTACTATATAAAGGCAGGTCATGGGTCATTCATAAGGATTCAAAGACAGAGATTGCAGAGCCAAGACCAAGGACATGCAGTCTAACAGTTTGGATCAGCCAAGTACATCTCCAAATCAGTGTTTTCCATTAACGCATAGTGGAGGACAGTAAGCATAAGTTCATTCATAGTCTAGATCTACATTGGATCTATGACAATCATTGTAATTACTCATTCATTCAATAATATATAGTTGGAGTAGGCTAGGTAAAGTGTCTCTCTCTTCTCCTTCTCCTTCTCTCTCTCTCTCTCTCTCTCTCTCTCTCTCTCTCTCTCTCTCTCTCTTCGAACCTGTCTCGCCTCCCTCTTTCGCTTGCTGCCCTGCTTGCTACCCTCTCTCTTCGAACCTGCTACACACACACTCTAGTCTCTCTCTCTTCGAACCTGTGTCGCCTTCCTCTCCCGCCTGCTGCCCTCTCTCTCTCTCTCTCTTCGAACCTGTCGCCTCCCTCTCTCTCTTCGAACCTGTGTCGCCTCCCTCTCCCACCTGATGCCCCGCTTGCTGACGCTCTCTCTCTCTCTCTTCTCTTCTCTCTTGGGATAGTTTCCTACTTTGTTAAAAAGTTCTCTTCTCAATGTGTGTGTGGGTGTGTGGGTGTGTTTGTGAATAAGAAGAGGAAAATGGGCTAACCTTTCTATCACCCAAGTGTGGTAGATTGGTTAGCTCATTTTCCTCTTGAATCAAAGGTCTTGAGTTCAAATCTTGTCGGATAGATCAATTTGGTCTCTTGGGATAGTTTCCTACGACGTTAAAAAGTTCTCTTCTCTCTTCTCTCTTCTCTGCTCGCCCCAAAAGGACTCGGCCATCTCTCTCTCTCTCCTCGTAGCCCCCTCCCGCCACTCTCTCTCTCTCTCTCTCTCTCTCTCTCTCTCTCTCTCTAGAGTCATGAGATACTAGGATCAGAGATGCCTCGGATTATACTTGCTGGAGCTGCGTAGACATAAAGAGGGTCTCTTGAGAGGGAGGGGATCAGAGAGGGAGAGACACCTACAGAGGCAGATTACAGACTTCTTTCGACCAGAGATTGAGCAGTCAGGCCAGCAGGCATTGCAGCTAGCCCCAGAGTATAGCCGCACTAGAGGTACACTGATTGATCGGGCTATAGAGCTGGGGCGGTCCAGGCGCCCCAAGATGAGAGGCCCATCCCAACACCGACGGAGACTACAACAGAGGATCAGGACCATACTAGAACGGCATGGGAGACGTCCAGTCAGAGTACTCACCATGGAGGACATTGAGGATATCCACCATCGATCGATGAGAGACATCTTTGGATAGTGATGTATATGATGCTTACCTTTGTTGCTGGAGTTTTCCTTCCCAGATTTTATCCATTAGGAGCTCCCAGTACCTTACTTTTCCTCATAGTTGTTGTTTCAGTTTCAGTTTGTTGTTTAGTTGTTTTAGCTTTTCTTACACAGACAGTGTATCAGATCCACCAATTGTTGTAACCTTTTTGGTCTCATAGGTCATTTTGGCCTTTTGAGGACGTTAATATATCATTTCATTTCATTTCATTTCTCTCTCTCCCCCGCCTGCTTCCCTCTCCCGCCTGTTGCCTATCTTTCTCTCTCTTCGCAATAGCCCCCTCTGGCCTCTCTCTCTGTGGGAAGTGCTGCAGACACGCACAGAGCTCTTCCTATGGCCAAGGGTTAATTAATTTTTAACGAGAAACCAGCCTTTTTCAGCCCAAGACAAGATGGAGAGGATTGACATTGAAGACCTGATCAAGGCAGCCATCCAACAACACAAGAAAGAGACGGACAATGCAGTTAATATGGTCAACCGGAGCCTTCTTGACAAAGTCAAGAAGCTTGAAGTGCGGATAGCAGCCCAAGATGCAGAGATCGCAAATCTCAAGAAGGAGATAGAAGAAGCACGTGCTCAACATAAGCTCGAGGAAGGTGAAATTCAGCCCGTCATGATGGAGGAGCTGAACACCATCAAGGCCCAAGTGAGAACACTTCAAGAGGGAGAAGAAAAGAAGGCTTGGGAGACCTCCTCGTGGGTGGAGGTACTCACGAAGACGCAAAAGTAAGTAGATGAAACGGAGAAATGGATAGAAGTGGTCAAGAAAGGTAAGAACAAGGAGGCCGAAAGCACATCTACCTCGAAGATTATCAACCTAACCATTGAGGAGGAACAAAGAAGAAAGACAAGGGAACTTCATGTGCGGATCATGGGTCTCAAGGACGGTGACAATGTAGAGGAGGAAGCCAAAGATTTATACACACGCATGGGCATTTCGAGGCCTACACACACGGGGGCTTGGAGAGTGGGCAAGAAAGACAAGAATGGAGGAGAGAGCTCTCATTTTACGCTTTCCCACCTTGGAGGCCAAGATGGATTTCTTGGCCAAGCGCTCCGCCCTTAAGAAAACGGGCATCTTTTTAGGAGATGACCTCACCTTGGCACAGCTAGCACATATGAGGGAGTGCATGCCGGAGATTAGGGTAGCTAGAGAAAAAGGGAAGCTAGCATTTTACAGAGGAGGCAGAGTGGTGATACTAGAGAGACGCACCACTTGACGGTGCGAGACCTATGGGACCAGTCAGAGACTTGCAGTATGGAATTGCAACGGAGCATTGAGATTGGATGTGGGGGCCTTTGAGGACAGCTTCAGAGATAGGGACATCATCTTCTACTCGGAGACACATTAGGCCCTAGGCAGCACATTACCGAGAGTGGCAGGATACAGATGGGAGACGACTTGTAGACAGGAGGCCCGTTCGAAGCATGGTGGTCGCGGATGTGGAGGAGTTGCAGTTCTTTTTAGAGAGGAGCTTCAGCCACTCATCCATGTTATGCGCTGTGATGAGAGCGCGAGGTACATGTGGGTTAGAGTGAGGGCAGATGAGGGTAGACCCCTATACATTGCTATATGTTACTTTCCACCCAGCACATCTCATTATGCAGCGCCCAAGGGGCAATCTCCATATATGATTCTAGATGAGGACATATGGGAGTTCTCCAGGGAGGGAGATGTCATCATACTTGGGGACTTTAATGCTCGAACGGCTCAGTACCAGACCTCCTTCTTTGACACTTCGGAGGAGATGTTGAGAGAGATAGATGTAGAGGAGATGTGTTTGACCCGGAGATCACAGGATGAGGTGGAGTGTACTGAGTATGGGAGATACCTCTTGGAGATGGGGATTGCACATGGGCTGGCCATTTTAAATGGCCTAGAGAGGTATCCACTTGCCAGTGGCTTTACTTGCTTTCCACACAGACATGGGGCCAGCACAGTGGATTATGTTTTAGCCTCGCCAACCTTCATCTCGAGTATCCAAGATTTTGTGATCAGCCCCAGGCCCATCGGAGTTACGGTGGATCATGCACTTCTCTCCATTACGGTGGATTTCCACTACAGTACCCGCCAGGTTGGGCAGTCCTCCTATCACCCGAGATATACCTTCTATAGAGACTCTGATGGAGTATACATTGCAGAGATCTACAGCTTGTTGAGTGCAGAGGATCCACGAGATTGCTTAGAGAGCACCCCCCACTTCCGGCCATTACCTCTCCAGATACATGGGGTGAGTATGCAGCCTCCCTCCACACAGTACCAGAGCAGCCACCACTACCGAACCCTCCAGAGCCTTGTCCACCCACTTCTACCTTCTTCACAGCAGAGATGGTGAGGAGGGCCATCAACAGATTGCATACAGGGAGGGCACAGGATCATGAGGGCATTGTAGCCGAGCATTTCATACATGCTAGAGATATGATTGCAGACTTGCTAGCTCTCATGTTTAATAGAGCCATGTGTGAGGGGTTTCCTGGGACTTGGAGTACTTCCACGATTGTGCCGGTACTCAAGTCTGGAGATCCGAGCTTGCCGACTAACTACCGCACCATTATGATTGGTCACTTTGCTGGCCAAGCTATATGTCTCTATTCTTGAGCAGGAGTTGAGCAGATGGGCAGAGAGACAAGGGGTCCGAGCTCAGGGACAAGCCAGTTTCAGGAGGAGATTCTCTACTTTGGATCATATCTTTACCCTCAGGGCTATCATTGAGGAGGGTAGAGCACATGGGAGGAGGATCTACTGTGGCTTTGTGGATTTCCGCAAGGCCTTTGACACAGTGCCCAGAGCTAGACTGATGCGCAGGCTACAAGACTTGGGGGTTCCATGTGAGCTCATTTGGGGTATTATGGCACTTTATGAGACAGTAGTTGGGCAGGTGCGGACTTTAGAGGGTCTCTCCCATCTAGTACACTCCACTATAGGGGTGAAACAAGGCTGCCCGCTCTCTCCGACTCTATTTGGACTATACATTGATGAGATCTCTGATTATATTGGGACACGAGGGGACAGAGGAGCCTAGTTGGCTGGCACTTGGATACCTCTGCTCTTATATGCTGATGATATTGTGCTTATAGTAGACTCACCAGAGGGTATGCAGAGGCACTTGGATACTTTACATGCTTATGCACAGGACAGTGGGCTCTCAGTTAACCTTGGTAAGACCAAGGTTATGGTGTTTAACACTACAGCTCAGTGGGTCTGGAGATTAGCGCCTATTTTCACATATGGGCAAAAGACAGTGGAGTATGTTGACTCATACACATATCTTGGAGTGGTGTTCAGCGGGCCCACATTTTCCATGAGGGGGGCAGTAGAGGCCAGATTGACTAGAGGATATGCAGCACTAGGAGGTCTAGAGAGGATGTGCTCACAGGTACAGTTTCAGGAGCCACGCACTAAGCTGTGGCTTTTTGACACGCTGGTCACATCGGCTATGCTATATGGAGTATAGATCTGGGGGCCTAGCCTAGATCATCACAATCGATCAGGACACACATACGATGGATGGAGATCGATGGAGAGACCACTTGTGTCCATGATGTCCAGGATGATTCGGGCTAAGGCCTCGGTACCCCATGAGATTATCAGAGCCGAGATGGGAGCATCACCGACCATAGTCTTTAGACAGACTTCCACCCTTCCAGTACTCTCTCTGGAGGCACCCTCTCTCACCTTGACACATTTTGAGATTAGTAGAGTCATCAGACAGGACCTCATTTAGTTGGACAGTAGGAGGACATGGCTCACAGGAGTTGGGGACGAAGATGACTTTCTATAGAGACCATCTTCTCCGCACCATTGAGGATGGCTTTATACTTAGACCGAGCTACACCCATGTGGATGCTGAAATTCAGCAAAATGAACAGCATGTTATGCATGATGATGTAGAAGAGGTTGTGAGAGAAGAGCGGACAGCTCTACAGGAGGCTATATCAGCCCCTAGATGGCTAGTCCAAACTTTGCAAAAGAGAAAGACATGGCTCACAGGAGTTGGGGACGAAGATGACTTTCTATAGAGACCATCTTCTCCGCACCATTGAGGATGGCTTTATACTTAGACCGAGCTACACCCATGTGGATGCTGAAATTCAGCAAAATGAACAGCATGTTATGCATGATGATGTAGAAGAGGTTGTGAGAGAAGAGCGGACAGCTCTACAGGAGGCTATATCAGCCCCTAGATGGCTAGTCCAAACTTTGCAAAAGAGAAAACTCTCAGCTCCTCTCAATAGCAGGACACGAGCTGGTTCTAGGAACAAACCACGTCATGCGGATGTTGCTTGGTTGAGTAGCTTGTGTGACGTTGATGAGCGAGGTTCATTTGAAGAAGCTCAAGAACACGAGCATTGGATGGAAGCTATGTAGGATGAGATGAATGCCATACATAAAAATGGCACTTGGGATTTGGTGAATTTGCCTCTTGGCAAGAAGGCAATTGGCATTACGTGGGTGTACAAAGTGAAGAGGAAAGCTGATGGTATTGTTGAGAGGTACACAACAAAAGGGCATATAAACTATGACGAAACTGTTGCACCTACTTCCACAATGACCACCATTAGGTGCATGATTGCATTGGCTGTCCATCATGGTTGAAAAGTACATCAGTTGGATATTAAGATGGCCTTCCTTAATGGGGATTTGCAAGAAGAAGTGTATGTATCTAAGCTCATTGGATTTGAGGCAAAAAGTCTAGAAAGAAAAGTATGTAGATTGAAAAAGGCATTGTGTTTCCTTAAACAAGCTCCCTGAGCTTGGTATGCGAAGATACATGCTCATTTGACCAGCCAAGGCTATCAAAATAGTCCGACTGAAAGTACCCTCTATATCAAGGTGGACGAAGAGGATTTGATTGTGGTCATTCTCTGTGGATGACATGATACACACTGGGACAAATGAGGATAAGAATGCAGCATTCAAGGTTGATTTGGAGGTCTCATTTGAGAATCGAGATGTTAGAACTCGGCCTATTGCACTTTTATTTTGGCATACAATTTATGCAGACAGATGAGGGTATTGTGCTACTATAGTCCAAGTACATGAAGGGACTGTTGGAAAGGTTTAAATTTCAGTATTTTAAGTCTATTTCTACTCTGGTAGAACGTGCTGAGCGTGGATGATGCAGGAGAGCCTTTTGATAGCACAAGCTATGGGCCGCCTCATATATTTGTGTAATACAAGGCTAGACATTCAGGATGGGATGTCTCAATTGAGTAAGTTTATGCATAGGCGATGGTCAAAGCATTGGCAAGCTATGAAGCGAGTGTTTCGATACTTACAGGGCATCCAAGATCTTGGATTGTTTTATCCCAAGGGAGGTGATTGTCATTTACTTGCTTACAGTGATTTAGATTTGGCTAGTGATTATGACACTAGAGTGTCCACAATTGGGAATTTCTTTTTCCTTGGCAGCTCATGTATATCTTGGTTGAGTAAGACACACCAATTGTGGCCACATCATCTTGTGAAGCTGAGTACAGGGAAGCGTTCACTACTACAGTTGAGTGTGTATGGTTGAGGAGATTGATGGCAGATCTTCGTAGGTGTCAGCCGACACCCACTCCCATTCTCACTAACAGTTAGAGTGCTATGGCTTTGGCAAGGAATCTAGTCTTCCATGATTGCACCAAGCATATAGAGATTCATTATCACTATGTTAGAGAGAGGTTACATGTAGGGGAGATCAGCTTGATCTATTGTCCTACGCATGACAACATAGCAAATCTGTTTATGAAGGCGTCGACTCTAGAAAAGTTTGAAGCTTTCTGCAAAGCTTCAAGCTTACTCCCATTTGGAGAGTGATCTACTACCTTGCACATGTTCGCACTATCACTAAGGGGGGATTTGTAGGATTTTACATCTGTGGTAGTGACCGTGTGAATGGGGGTTTACGAGGGGCACTTTTTCCCTCTACACATTATAGAGGGTTTTTCCCCCTGGATATTTGGTGTGTCCGGACAGCTGTACTTTTACATTTCGGGTTTGTACTTAGGGTACTTGTGGGTGTACACAACTTATCACTTCATTCTAGTGTATCCATACTTCCAAGCTCTCTATTGCTCTTGTGCTCTTGCTGTTTTCTGTGTATTTCTGCTGAACATTAGGGTTTGTCAAAACCCAATATGTGTGCCATACCTTGCTACTGTTTAAAGTCCTTCAATGTGTCTTGCCTTTAGGGAGTTGTGTTGATTCACCTGTGGCAGCAAGACATCTTAATGCTGTTTGTGTTGTTTGGTAATGTTCAGATCCCTTTAGCATCTTTCACATCTATAGCAACGTTTTGTAAGACCTGGCATTTCTTCTTTCTGTTTTTGTTTGATATTGTTCTTGAAGCATGCTCAAATCTGCAATGTACTTTGCTGAAATGACTGTAATAGCTCTCACGATGCGATCAATTTTCTGTAAGACCTGGGATTTTTTCTTGCTGTTCTAGTATATCTCTGACTGTGCGGATTTGTAATTTCTGTTGCTGCTTTTGCTTTTTGGTGATGTTTTGAAAGCACACATTGCTATTCAGTGCCAACCTTCATGAGGGCTGAGCAGTGGGTCTGGGAAGTGATGGTTCAAGGTTTCATGTATGATATCTAGATACCAAGGTTGAGGTCTTTGTGAGTACATTTGCACGTTTGTGGGCTTTCATGATGTGAATAGGGCTGTTATAGCACATAGTTTACACCATGCATTGTGGAGTAGTTGATGTGAAGCTTTATGAGTTATACTTTGCAAATTCAATATATCGGATAAATCCCATAGTACAATATCAACCTAAGTTATACTTTGCAAATTCAATATATCGGAGAAATCCCATAGTACAATATCAACCTAAGTTATTCAACGTCCTCCATATGTCTTTGCTAAGTTTGGGAATTGTACAGACACTGTGTATGTTTGAAAGTTAATTTTTCTGAGACTTTATATTTTTATCTATATTATTGTTTTGTGATGTGTTGAAGCATGCTTAAGTTCACATTTAGCAATATACAATACGCTTATGTTTGGTAAGAAGGCTTTGCATTTCTTCTTTTGTTATTAGTTGCTGTAGTTTATGAAGCTTGCTTGAATCCTTCCATGCACTGGCCTATTTTTTGAATGATTTTGTGTGAGATGCTCGTGTTTGATATGTTAGTCCTGGCTGTTGCCAGTTTCATATGGTAATCTGGTTGTTTTCAGTTTAAGGAAAGTGAAACATCAAACAGAAGGCATTGGAAGGGAAATGTTCAACCACAATGGGCAAGGATAGTAGAAAGCCAGCCAAGTCGGCAATCAAGCACAGATGACGATTGGAATGCAAGAACAACTTCAGTTGCTCAGGTCAGCTCATTTGGGTGTTCAAATGTTCAAAAAGGCCAACAGACTCATGTGAATGCTTGGGAAACATCTCTTCTAGTTTCCACTGCAAAAGAGGAAGTGAAGAAGACTCAAATGAATGATAACATTTTGACGAAGCTTTTGCCTTCTGAGAGAGCAGGAGAGAGAGAGTTTCTGAAAGCTGGCAGCAGTGGTACATCACGCAGTTCAGGCACAAAGATGGGTAATAGAATATCTTTTCCCCCCCCTGAGCTTAATGACTTGTCTTTTACAGTTGATTCTGATAGTGCATGCTCAGATGGTGATTTGGATGATGATAGTGACTGGATTGGAAGTGACCCTTTTGATTCTGATGGAAGTGTCAAAAGTCTGGACACCAGGAAGCAGAATAAGTGGTTGCACTCATTTTTTGAGACACTGGATGATTTCACAAATGAACAAATTCTTGAGCATGATCGTCAGTGGCATTGTCCTGCCTGCCAAGGGGGTGTTGGTGCAATTGATTGGTATAGAGGCTTGCAACCACTGATAGCACATGCAAAAACTCATAGAACAAAGAGAATTGGGCTGCACAGGGAATTTGCAAGGGTCCTAGAAGAAGACCTTGAAAGACGCAAAGCAGGAACTGGATCTCTGGGTGAGACTAAATTTGGAAAGTGGAAGGGGTTGCGAAATGATGATGGCGCAAAAAATCCAATGATTGTTTGGCCGCCCATGGTGGTAATACAAAATACTCAACTTGAGCTAGATGAGCAAGAGAAGGTATGCATTATCTGTCATGTGCTCCTGATTGCTTTCCTGGAATTGTTGATTGCAAGTTTGAATTGCTGTGCATTCTTTTAAGCTCATTTTAAAGGAGTGCAAAATGTCAAATCATAGGCTTAAGTGACTATACTTTTTGTTTGAAGTTGAATGAGCTTTTGAATATTGCATGGGTTGCACATAACGACGTGTTTAGCAAGCCTAACTTGTATCTTCATCCTTGCCATATACTTTCAGGTGGCTTGACGATTTGTATTTTGCAAACCTTTGACCTTTTTGATGAGAGGTGTGGTGGAAAAGTGAATCTTTACTATAGATGTATGAGAATGTGTGTTTAGAAAGGCTCACTAGTGCCTCTTTTTTGGCTGTCATGTCTTAGTGGTCCTGCAAGCTCTTTTTTGGCTGTCATGTCTTAGTGGTCCTGCATCCTCTTTCAGATTTTAAGTGTATTAGGGGCTTTCATGTTACTGAAGCTAGTGTTTGGTTTCTATCTGGTGTCAAACTGAGCTTTGTGCTTGTTATCAAATTCTAGCTCTTAGTATGTGTGAAATGACTGGTTTTCCCCTTGATTAATTGTGTTGCACCCACACGTCAGGCAGGATCAGAAAATGGGTGGCCAGTCTGGACAGATCAGGACGCCCAGGCTGGCCAGGTCTGAACGGGCAGGCTGGGCACAAAACAAGCAGGTCAGGCAGGTCGGGTATGGGCCACAGGTTGGGTAGGCCAGGTCGGGCAGCAGGTGGACCCCCTTCTATAGGCCAACTAGTTCCATGGGGCCCTGTAAATAGGTGCCCCCAGCGCCCACGATAATCATTAAGATATTCTGCAAGCTCTCTTCTAAAGCAAGCAGCGTTCTGGGGATTGGAAGAGCAGGAAGCTTATCTGCAATCAGCATTTGGACAGGGCTAGCTGGGTTACTGTAACTTGGGGTAAATATGAAAGGATTGATCACCTTTTGAACATCAAACATTTAGCTGTACATTTATTATGTGGATTAATACAAGTTTACAGTAGGCTACTAATGATTGTGTGTTCTAAGTCTTCCACTGTGCATCAAACGGTTGGAGTATGCACAGGCAGAAGCATAGACAATACAAGAGAGAGAGGGAGCAAAGGAGATAGAGAGCTTGTGGACAAGATCACCTTTTATAATAGCATGAAGCTTTACAATGGCGATAGCCAGCAAGGGGAGCTGTACAAAGTGCAGGAATTGGATGGATGAAGTGAATAGAGGAAGCCTCTTTATGTAGTGATGTAAAGTAGCTGGCCGATTGCTCATAGAAACAGGCCGATAGCCACACGACCTGCACATGGAGGAAAAAATGAATAAAACCTCATGGATAGACATTCCCCAATACACTAAGATGCACAATTTCTAACACCCCCTATGCAAAATCTGAAGAAGATGCAACCATGGACCCTCCAATATTGCAGATATCGAAATCACCTCGGAGAGAGCACCTGCCAACCTGTTTCCTCGAAACATAAAACCACCACAAACAACAAAGAACTTTGCTTGGCTCCGAATTCACACACAAGTGTGTAGTGAACTCCAAGAATAAGATGATGAGCTGCTGGACACACCACGCCCATTATTCCCCAACTGTGAACTATGAACACATCATGCCCCAAAAGCCTCGAACAATGAACTTGGAACTCATCTAGTCAATAATCTCTGCTACACCAAAGTTGACCTTGTCCTGCCAGATTTTTAATGCTTGGAACTCTGACTCATGGTTCCCATGCACCAGAAAATGGAGCTGCTACCAACAAGCCTCCTCTGGCTGGAAGCACATGGGGGAAATTGTATGTATACTAGAGAAGTACACCAGCTTGGTTCTCTTGAGCCGGAAGCGCCTGGCAGCCCTAGATGAGTTACAAGAAGTATCTGTATCATTGTCTCGTGTTGTGTCTTTGCCCTTCTTTTGAGATGAAGACTTGCCCTTGGTCTTGTTCTTCTTCTTGGACAAACAATCCTTAGACAGATGTCCTCTTTTCCCACATGAGAAGCTAAAGTCATCAAAATCCAGTTGAGTGGTTGTGACCTAGCATCTCAAAGCTCGAGAAACCACATCATACTCCGGGGGAAGCTTGGTGAGGATAAGTGTAGAGAAACGAGGACGGACTCTTCTTCCAAGAGAAGGGAGCTAAGGTCATCAAAATCCAGTTGAGTGGTTGTGACCTAGCATCTCAAAGCTCGAGAAACCACATCATACTCCGGGGGAAGCTTGGTGAGGATAAGTGCAGCCAACTGAGCAGAGTATGATGTGCAGCACCCATTAATAGGTCATGGATAACTTTGGCCTTCATGAGAAACGTCTGCATAGAATTGCTAGCAAAAAATAACAGACCATAGAGTTGCCCTTGCAAAAAGTAACTACTCGCATAGATGAATCTCGAGCAAAGAGATCCTCCAACTTGGACCATATTTGATGAGCACTGGTAAGAGTTTGCACGGTGGGTGAGACCTTTGTAATGGTCCGCACAAGCACTGAATGCACCTTCGAATCACGATCCTCCTAGATGAATAACAGACCATAGAGTTGCCCTTGCAAAAAGTAACTACTCGCATAGATGAATCTCGAGCAAAGAGATCCTCCAACTTGGACCATATTTGATGAGCACTGGTAAGGGGTGAGACCTTTGTAATGGTCCGCACAAGCACTGAATGTCACGATCCTCCTAGTTTTGTAATTTCGCAAGGAATTTATCCTTTTGAACTTGAGTCCAACGCCTCGGGGTCTTGGGACGCTCGGGCTTCTTCTCATTGTCCTGCTCAATTTCCCACAAACCCTTATGGATGAACCAAATCCGCATATTCAGCTTCCAATAGGCATAGTTGGTTCCGTCCAACTTGTCATCCTTGTTCGTATAGGTATCCACAGCAACAAAGTACACAAATCTTAGCACTCCAAGACCTCTCTCGAGCACTTTCCAACGAAGCGAGGCACCAGGACCAATCAGCCCCCTTTCAAATCTGAGAGAGAGAGGCTGGACAGTAGCAAAACAGTCCACCAAAATTCACCGGAAACACCTAACCGGAGGGAGGGGAAGCCGGGGAAGAAGCACAGATGTTGGGGCTACTTGTCAGGCTACACCACACGCGAGTAAACCATCTCCAGGAGATGTCCTTGCTGTTGAAAACAACGGCAGCCACTACGCTAGCCACCAGGACTTGCACCTTGTCACGTACTGAGGTACCTGCTAGATCAACTCCATCTCCGCCTCCCCGTGTAATGAAGTCAACCACCTCATCAATGTATAACCCAAATAGCGTGGGGGAAAGTGGGCATCCTTGCTTCACACCAATGGTGCTAGCAATAGTCTCGGACATACCTCCTGGGCATCTGACTCGCCCAAAAACCTGCTCATATAATGCATAGATGCCCCATGTCATATCTGCTGGTATGCCAAGAGACTGCAGGCGCTGAAAGAGCCTCTCTCGTGGTACTGTGTCAAATGCCTTGCCGAAATCCACAAAGTAGGAATAGAGCTTTCTCTTCCTCACTCTGGCCTGATCAATCATACATCTCAAAGTGAATACATGGTCAGTGGTAGAGAAAGCTCTCCTGAGGCCTGCGTGCCCTAATGAGCGTAAACCTGCTTGCTCAGCATATAAGCTAAGCTCTTGCTCCAACACTGCACCATAGAGTTTGGCCAACACGTGGCCAACCATAACCGTCCTGTAGTTGCTCGGATCGAGCATATCCCCTGTTTTGTGGATCGGCACAATGGTGTGCATCGTCCACTCCGCAGGCAAACCCTCTGCTAGTGCCCTGTTAAACAGGTGTGCAAGAAAAGGAGCGAAAGAATCTACTGCATATATGAGATGCTCACCTTGTAGGCCCATATGGTCGGCGGCCTGTCCATGCTGTAGGCGGCGGATACCATCGAGTGGGTAAAGAAGCTAGCTGTGGTAGGTCAAGGCTCCTGTGGTGGCTGAGGTATAGGTGTGGCTGCTGTGGGGCGTGGTATAGGCCCTTTGCATATGTGTGCCATGTCTGTGGGTCTGCAATGGGCGTCGGTGTTCGGGGCTCTATGAAGTGCCGCCATGAGATAGGGCTATCTCTACTCATGAAGAAATGGAAGATCTCTAGCCCCTGTATCTTTGCTAAGGCCCGCTTTTTGCGGCGAGTAAGTCTCCTCATCTCTCTCCTCGACTCTTGCTCTGTGATGGCTCCCAAGGCTCTCTGTATGCGGAGCCGTGAGTATAGGGCTATGCACTCGTCATCATACCATCTAATCTGGGGCGCAGGCTCTCCTGAGTGGACACAATGTGGGAAGCTCTGTAATGCAGCCGTGTGTAGGAGTGATGCCAGCTGGGCTGTAATGGTATCCATAGGTGCCAAGGGATCCATGAGTAGGAGCCCATCCTCTACTCTGCCAGTGTATGTCTGCCATGTCATGTGTGAAGTAGATGGTAGTGTGTGGCGTCGGTATGTGGGGGACTGGTGATACCGGTGATCCGGCTAGTGAAAATGCGAAGTATGTATGATTTGCCCCAATAGGACGAGGTGGGATGGAGAATGAGGTGACAAGCTGTGATGCCTCCAAAGACCCCATAATGTAGTCTATCACTGTGCCTCCGGTCCGTGTATGACCCCCATGTGGGAAGCATGTCAGCCCTCGTGATCCCGGCCACTGTAGCATCTCGTTATAAATAACGAGACGATGCCTGGCTCCCAGCTCTAGTAAGTGGTCCCCATAATGTCCTCTGTCTGGTCCAGTGTCCTCTGATGCCCGACTAGCCCCTATCTCCTCTAGATCCACAGGGTGGAGGATCTCCATGTCTTCATAGTCATACACCTCACACTGTCTGCTCTGTGTGTGGGCATTGAAGTCACCCGTAATAAATACTTTCCCTAGTGTAGAATAATGCATAATCTTCTCTGACAGACAAGTGTATGGCGAGGCCTTGTATGGCGAGGCTCCTGTCTCCTCCTCCTGTGGCATGTCCTCTGTAATGACATATGAGGATCCTGATGGAGGAAAGTAACATAGGGCTATGTATACCCCGTCCTGTGAGAGCTGTAAGTTGATCCACATGTATCTGGCCTCTGGATCCTGTGCTACCACTCTCAGTCTCCCGTGTAGCTCCCGTCTGAATAGAACTGCTACTCCCCCGACCCTCTCGAGGTACCCAGGCGTGTGGTCCTCGTGTATGCTGACTCCCACTGGAATCCCTCTACTCGAGGTAGCCCTCTCTCTGGGCTCTGATGTGTCTCTGTAAGAAGTATGATGTCTCTCCCCACCATAACATGCTCCAGTCGTCCAGGCTGCACCCATAGTGAACCATTACAGTTCCATACTGCCATGTGTCTCTGTCAGAAGTATGATGTCTCTGCCCACCATAACGTGCTCCAGTCGTCGAGGCTGCACCCATAGTGAACCATTACAGTTCCATACTGCCATGTGTATCTCTATCAGTGGCCTGGTCTGTGTCCCATAGGCCCCAAACCTCTAATCCATGGGCCGGCCATCAATGATGACCCGACCATCTCGATAGAAGGCCTTCTTGCCTTCTCTCCTCGCATGTAAGACTTGTGGCATGCAAGCTCTCCCCTCGTAGTATGACCCTCTTCCTCATGAAGGTGACCCTCTCCGTCTCTCCTGCAAACTGTAGGATGAGGGCTTGCTTGCGTGTTGAGTCTTTCCCGGCTCTCCATGCTTTGGTGAAGGGGAGAGGGTCCTCTTCCCTGTAGCCTAGTTTCATGCATAGAAGCTGTCCATCTTTCTCGGGAGTGGAGTTGGGTGTCTCGGCTATACCAGTGACTCGAATGTTGAGGCGGCGGGCATGCCTCATCTTCCTCTCCTCAATGGTGGTGTGAATGATTTGATGTACTTCCCTTTGAGTCTCCTCCCTCACTTCTTTGCGGATGTTCTTCACCACCTCAACCCATCCTAACTGCTTGGCTTCGAGTTTTCCCTCCATGTCCTTTGTGATCTCCTTGGAGATCTCTTCTTTGATGACCGTGAGAGTGTTCTCATTGATCTCCCCTTCTTCCTTCTCGGTGTTCTTGACGGCTACCAGTTCCATGCACTCACCTCCTCCTTGAGTGCCGTGTTCTCTTGTTCAGGGCCCGTGACCGGTGCGCTTCGAGGGCCATGATGTGCCGGTGTAGTTTGTTCTCCACCTCATTGAGGTTGGAATCGGATGTCTTCTTGTTCTCCTTGATTAGTGCCTTCATTGCCGTCTCGAGGGCCTCGAGTTTCTCTTGGAGACTCGGGGCCATTCCTCGAGATTACTCTACAGCCCTTTCCACAGGCAGGGAGGAGAGAGAGAGAGAGAGAGAGAGTTATGTTGCTACCTTGGGGTCTGAGCAAGGGTGGGTAGGGAAAGGGGACCACAGGGCCTACCGGACAGGCAGGCGGGCCAGCATAGTGCCAGCGAGGCGGAAGGGCTACTGGGCGGCAGTAGCGAACATGGAACAGAAGCGGCGAAGCGGGCGGCTACGCACAGAGGCGCGAAGCGAACAGGGAGAGGTGGGAGAGGGGGCGGCGAGCAGGGGCGAAACAGCGAACAGGGAGAGGGCGGCGGAAGTGAACAGAGAGAGGGCGGCGAGAAGCAGTGAATGGCGAGTAGGGGCGAACTAAGAGAGAGAGAGAGAGAGAGAGAGAGAGAGAGAGAGAGAGAGAGAGAGAGTCCTCGCCTTCGATTTCCCCTCGTTCTGTTACCTTTTCGCCCTTTCTTGTTGCCCTGTGCAGGAGAAGCGGATCCTTGCAACTGTGTATGCACCCCCATCATGGCGGAGAAGCTTCTGGATTTCAGTCATCCCTTTGATGTCCCGCTTCTTGATGCTACTGTCGTTGCTTTCTACGGGACGGGTTCCAAAGAAGAGGGTTTCCGGCTCTAGGGTTTCAGGTAGCAGTGGTGGAAGATTAAAAATAAAAAATAAAAAAAAAGTTCAGGTTTGCAGGTTTTCTCAAGGGTGCAGCAAGGGTTCAAGCAACTATTCAAGGGTTTGCAGCTGCTGATTTAGGGTTTGCAGCTGTTGAATTAGGGTTTGCAGGTGCTGAATTAGGGTTTTCAGGTGCTGAATTAGGGTTTGAGAGAACGGGTTTTCTTTGCTTTTGTACATGGATTTGGATGACCCGGCTGCTGCTGTTGGTGGCATGGCTACCAATAGCCTTAACATGGATCTTATTGAGGAGATGATCGAGAAGGATGTGGTATGCTTTAGATGCCTCGGAGCAACAAAAACGTCAAAGGCTTGATGTTGATGTAAGCTACACTCTGGTGAATGTTGGAGAGAATGCAGAGGAAAGTTCTCATGTACCTTCTCTGGAGTTTGCACGTTTGCCTGCAGATCACTGGTGAGCTTCTGCAAGAATATGTGAAGGCAAATAGCGTGCAAATGGCTGCAGTAGATAATGGTGGTGTGGCTGATGTATGCATGGAGACTCCTTTGTTTCTACAACAGCTAGCAGATTTTCATGATCGTGCTGCTATCTTCTTCTTTACTGGGCGTTTTCCATTGTTGCCTCGTCTTAGAGCATGGTTGGGCCGCTTGGTGTCGCCTGAGGCACTTGAGGAGATTTATGATGGTCCAAGAGGCTTTTATGAAATACTTTTTCGCACTTCGGAAGCCCGTAGGGCAATCTCGTGTTCGGCAGCACTTTAAGGTTCCTCGGACATTTCAGCCACTATGGGTTGACATCATGCATGCAGTTCAGCCTTTTACTCCATTGCCTCGGCCATCTGCAGATCAGCCTTGGCTTGATCAGTGGATGTCAGCACACATACCTGCTTGATGTGACAGTACGCATTGGTTTATGCATCTGTCTGTGACACTTGGATAGTGATTTTGGCATACAGTTTGAGGTGGATACTGAGGTTTTGCAGGGGAAACTTTGCCCAAATTTTTCAAAATCTGTGATCTTTGCCATTGGTGTTGTACATCATGTCTTCATTGCATTCAGAGCGCGAATTGTACAACATCAAGAAGTTCGATGGTACGAACTTCTCGCTCTGGAAAGAGCAGATTCAGGATGTGCTCATTCAAAAGAAGCAGTTGAAGCCCTTGAAGGGGATAACTGCTAAGCCTGCAGATATGGATGCAGAGGATTGGAATGAGTTGGATGCCTTAGCAAAGTCTACTGTTAGACTTCATCTTGCTGAGTCAGTGTACTTTACAGTGGTAAATGAGAAGACTACGCATGAGCTGTGGATGAAGCTATGTTCCACATATGAGAAAGAGACTCCCTCCAACAAAGTCTATCTCATGAAATGGTTATTTGAGCTGCCAGATGAAAGAGGGTGGATCCATTGCATCGCACTTGAATGAATTCAATATCATCTTCAGTCAGCTTCAAGCACAGAAGCTGAATTTTGATGCGGAGATGAAGGCGATATTTCTCTTATGTTCATTGCCATCATCATGAGATACTTTCCGCACTGCTATCAGTAACTCTGCACCTGGTGGAGTACTGAACTTTGATGATGTTGTGGGTAGCTTGCTTATAGAAGAGATCAGAAAGAAGTCTGTAGATCATGGCAAGCAAGATGCAGCTCTCAATGTTGACCGTGGTAGACGGCAGTTCAGGGTGAAGTACATCAAGCGTGACTGTTATGCATGGAAAAGAGAGCAAAAAGAGAAGAAAAAGGATGCAAAGAAGAATGACGACGGACCAAAAGATGATGACAGGAAAGGGAAAGCAAAGATTGAGGAAATCAATGCAGTAACCACTGATAGTAGTGACACTGAGATACTTTTCATGTCATGCCTACCTGCAGAAGCGCTTACTACATCCGATGATGGATATTCTCAGGATTGGATCCTAGATTCAGGTGCTTCATTTCATTTCACTCCCCATAGGGATTGGTTCAGCACCTATGATAGTGGAATGCATGGCTGTGTTCATCTTGGAAACAACTATGCATGTGACATAGTGGGAGCAGGGGACATTAAGTTCTCATTTGCAAATGGTTCGTCATTTACTCTGAAGAATGTACGTCATGTACCCAAACTGACTAAGAGTCTTATATCGGCTGGTCAGTTGGATGATAGTGGTTATCATACTATTTTTGGATCTCAGAGCTGGAAGATTCAAAAGGGCTCTATGGTTTTGGCGAGAGGTGCCAAATGTGGGACGCTGTATCCCTTGCATCAGTGTGCAGGTTGTCTTGTGAGGAGGTTTGCATGTGTCTCCCTCTTTGATTAGTCCTATAGGTCAGATGTGGCCTCTAAAGGACGTTAATATAGTTTTCTTTCTTTCTTTCTTTCTGTATGCAGAAGGAAGGAGGATAGCATTCGTGCACAAGCAATCGTGGGTAGCAGTGTGCAGGTGGCTGACAGAGTTCTGTCGTGCGTTGGTGTGAAGACATGGTTCTCTTGTGTGTGGTCAACGTTGTGAAGGCAGCCCACAAGATTGTGTGAAGGAGCGCAAAGGGGAAGGTAGTGAAGGCAGCGAACAGGTGCGCACGGTTTGTGTAGCGCATAGGTGAAGGCAGTGTTGTTTGAAGGTTGACAGCATTCGTGCACAGGCAGTCGTGGGTAGCAGTGTGCAGGTGGCTGACAGTTTCAGCTGCACTCAGCAGCAAAGTTCGTGAGAAGCATTGGTCATTACTTGGCCAAACTATATATGGCTCTATATTGGAATCGGAGCTGAGCCGCTGGACAAAGAGGCATGGTCACGGAGCACTGGGACAGGTCGGCTTCAAGAGAGGATTTACTACCTTGGATCACATACTTACACTTCGGGCACATATTGAAGAGGGCAGGGCACAGAAGAGAAGGATATACTACTGCTTTGTGGACTTCCGCAAAGCCTTTGACATCGTACCTCATGCTAGGCTTATGCACAAACTGCAGGACATTGAGGTACATGAGGATATGCAGTGGGGGATATATGCTTTGTATGAGTCTGTGACAGGCAGAGTCCGAGCTCCAAGCGGACTATCCGATATCGTGACCAGCACGATAGGGGTGAAGCAGATGCTCGCTATCACCCCCCCTCTTTGGATTGTACATGGATGTGGTCTCCGATTATGTAGACAGATTGGGAGGCCTAGGGGCATGCCCGGCAGGGGTGTTGATACCCATCTTGTTATATGCTGATGATATTGTTCTAATCTCAGACTCTCCGGAGGGATTACAGAGACATTTGGATGCATTACAGGCATTCTGTGCATATAGAGATTTTACAGTGAACCTTGGGAAAACCAAGGTTATGGTGTTTAACACCACACATGCATGGGAGATTAGAGTATCAGTTCACTTTCCGAGGGGAGTCGGTTGAGTACGTCAAGTCATATGTCTTTGGGAGTTACTTACACAGGATCGCGTTTCTACCTGAAGGAGGCAGCAGCAGCTAGATTAGCTCGAGGGCATACAGCCTTGGGGGTACTTGAGAGGCAGTGTGCACACATACAGCTTCAGGAGCTGCGCACCAAATTGTGGCTATTTGATACACTTGTCACACCGACCCTCATGTATGGAGCTCCAATTTGGGGGCCCAGCATACATCACAGATCTCAGAGAGGGACGGATGAGGAATGGAGGCATATGGAGAGGCCACCGATTATGATGATTGCCTGCATGATTCGAAGCAAATCATCGGTACCACAAGAGATTGTTCGGGCTGAGTTGGGTGCCGCACCAGTAGTGACCGAGGCCCTAATCCAGGCAAGTACCTTTTTATAGCGGCTATGGGAGCTCCCTCCATAGGTACTCCCGATTGGCATTGACCTCATCCATACAATTGGCAAAGGATGGAGATACTCATTGCTGGTATGCTCAGATGTGATCATGGTTTGACCTACATGGTTTGCGGATAGAGGGACTCCCACCCTTTCAATACAGGTTGGATTGTCCTTTTTTTGGATCTCACCTGCTCAGAGCAGAACCACGTGATTAGGATGGATGTCACATTGATTAGTCCCCTTGAGCCCTTAGGCATGAAAATGGCTCATTACAAGAGCCATTTTCTGCACCTCTCACCAGATGGTTTTATCACCCGCCTGGCCTACATGGATGTACACCTGGGATATGTTGTGCCATTGGACAGATCCAGACCTCATCACACCAGCTGCGGATTGAGACAGGGTGATATGTGCATTTGATCTCGGATGACCGCATTTGTCAGCTATGCCATCAGCAGGAGGCAGAGACAGAGGAGCACTACATTTGCCGATGTATAGTCTATTATGAGATCCGAGGTAGATATCACTGCCTCTTCCGAGAGGGTTTTGGGCTGTTACACAGGGTCATGGAGTTTGAGGATCAGAGATGCCTGGGATTGTTCCTACTTGAGCTCAGGAGACAGAGAGACCCTCTTGGCAAACAGGAGACCGAGCCATGATGTACCTAGACAAAGGATCCTGATAGATTTCTTGAGCACCAGCACCAGCAGCCTAGCCCACACACCTCCTGATACCTCCTCCATCGGGCCATCAGGACACCAGCCATGCTCCCAGGGAGTCACCATTGATAGAGCAGTCGTCTTATGTCGTGCTCATCGGCCACGCCCACCAGGATCGCGACCACCACGGCATCCTCACCATCGCCAGATCAAGGCCATTATTGCTCGGCATTGGAGGCGCCTACCTCGCTTCTATGACCTCTACATTCTAGACAGCCCCATGGCGGAGATATCTGATCTGAGGAGAGGGCAGCACTTCAACTGATCAACAAACATGGATCTACTTGATATACATTTTCCAGTATTTTCTACTTAGTATCATCTAGGAGTCTTACTTACAGTTCTTATAACTGTAAGATAATGAGTTTATTGTACTTTTCAATTTCATTTGGTTGTTCTCTTTGATGAGACACAAACTTCAGATGTACTCTCAGTTTTGGTCTCATAGGCCATCATGGCCTCTTAGAGACGTTAATATATCATTTCATTTCTCTCTCTCTCTCTCTCTCTCTCTCTCTCTCTCTCTCTCTCTCAGGTCATTTTGGCCTCTTGAGGACGTTAATATATCATTTCATTTCATTTCATTTTTTTTTCGTGAAATGGTGTTTTATATTATATGTAAAAATGTACATCAGCCACATGGCTCACACAGAACCTATGGCCCCAAAAAAACCCACAAAAGATCCTCTAAAGGATCATGACCATGCAAACCTGTACACTAATAAGAAAGCCTCCTAGCCAAATAAGCATCCCAGATAAAAGCATCAAAGATGAGCCAGCCGAGCCGCCGTAGACCATAACGAAATAACATATGCATCTAGTAGCTGAGCTGAGAGAAGAGAAGAAAACTGCCAAAGCAGCAAACCACGGATACGTAGAATGTGCCCATGTATTCCAGACAAGGAATCAAAGATGAACCCATTCCGTGTAGTCCAAATATGCCAAAGTCCTGTCCATCTAAGGAAATGGAATATCACAAGGTGATTGTCCGAAGTAATGACTTGAGGACAAATCCCAAATATCCACTGATGAGCTGAAACAGCTCCCAAACGCGAGAGACAAAAGACCAAATCTGACGGGACACTGGACAACTCATGAACAGATGCATAACTGTTTCAGTGCATATCGTGCAGAATGAGACCGAGAGAGAGAGCGGAAGCAGGAGGAGACGACTCGTATTCTGGTGGTAGCTAATACTACCTTATCTTTCTTTTCTTCCATTTATATATAATGGGCTAAATACCCATATACAGGGGCCTTTACCCCCAACAACCTCCCACTTAAAGGCCAGTGTGGCTCTAAGCGAGAGTGGTACATGCAAGAATAGTGCTCACCCAATGCCCATCATCTCTCTGAGACATGCGAATCTCTCAGATGCTAAACCCTTCGTCAGAAGGTCTGCAGGATTATCATCCGTATGCACCTTGTCAAGCTCAAGCCGCTTGTCCTCAAGTACCTCTCTAATGAAATGATACTTGACCTCTATGTGCTTGGTCTTTGCATGAAAGACCGGATTTCGTGCCAACTGTATAGCACTCATACTATCACTATGCAACACAGGAGTATCAACTGTAACTCCCAAATCTCCCACTAGCCGACTAAGCCAAATGGCTTCCTTGCATGCCTCTGTGGCTGCAATATACTTAGCCTCTGTGGTAGAAAGTGAAACACTTTTCTGTGCACGTGACATCCATGACACTGCACCGCCAGCAAAGGTAAACACATAGCCAGAAGTAGACCTCCTCGTGTCAGGGTGACCTGCATAATCTGCATCTGTGTAGCCCAATACACATGCATCTCGTCTACCAAAGCATATGCACATCTCTTGCGTACCTCGCAAGTAATGCATCAAACCCTTCACTGCCTCCCAATGCTTCTTGCCTGGATTTGCCATGTACCTGCTAACAACTCCCACTGCAAATGCAATGTCGGGCCTCGTAGCTATCATAGCATACATCAAACTGCCAACTGCTGATGCATAAGGAACCTTAGCCATCTCGGCCTTCTCACCATTTGACTTCGGACAATCTTTCTGGCTGAGTTTCACATATGGAGGAAGAGGAGTGCTCAATGCCTTCCCCCCCGCCATATTGAAACGCTCAAGCACTTTGCCGACATACTCTTTTTGGGATAACCATAAGAGTCCTTGCTTTCTGTCACGTGTAATGCGCATGCCCAAAATGTGTCCTGCATCTCCCAAGTCCTTTATGTCAAATGCCTCATGCAACTTGGCCCGAATACCATCTAGCTCATAGCTATTCCTGCTAGCAAGTAGCATATCATCCACATATAGAATGAGTATAAATAGACTGCCATCTGCGGCCTTCTTGGTGTAAAGACAGTGATCTGACTCACTCCGCCTAAAAGGCTGAGATCTCATGAATGCATCAAACTTGTGATACCATTCTCTGGGTGCCTGCTTAAGACCATATAGGCTCTTCTTAAGCTTGCATACCAGCTTCTCTCTGCCTTTTTGCACAAAGCCCTCAGGCTGCTGCATGTAGATGTCCTCATGCAAGTCACCATGAAGAAACGCAGTCTTGACATCCATCTGCTTTAACTCCATGTCATCTTTAGCTACCAAGCCAAGCACACACCTGAGTGTAGTCATCTTCACGACTGTCGAGAAGATCTCATCAAAGTCCACACCCTTTTCCTGCTTGAATCCCTTGGCAACTAACCGCGCCTTATACTTAGGCACCGCATCACCTGTGACTTTCATTTTGAACACCCACTTGCATGGGAGCGCATGCTTCTCTCTAGGCAAAGAAACAAGATTCCACGTATCATTCTTTCTGAGTGAATCCATCTCTGACTGCATAGCAAGCTCCCACTTGCGCTTGTCATCATGAAGCATAGCCTCTTTGTAGCATGACGGTTCTCCGCAGTCAGTCAACATAACATAGTCTGCGCCTGGCACAAATCTATCCGGCGGTCTAGAGATTCTGGTTGACCTTCTCAAAGGCATGTCAACGTGTTGTCCATAATGCATATCAACCATATCCTGCTCATCACGTCCACCAATTGATGAACTATCATCTGCCCTTTGTTGTGAACCACTGGGAGTACTTGGCTGTACCATTTGATCCACATTTGGTGCATGAACAACTTGCCTTCTACCATCATGTGCCAGTGGATTAACATCTTGAAAGGTGACTCTGCGCATTTCCACATGTTTGATGGGTGTCTTATGCATCTTCTTCTCATTGAAGACCACATCATGGCTGCGTATGATCTTCTTGCCTTCTGGATCCTAGAGACGATATCCCATCTCTCCACTTTCACCATAACCCAGAAAGATGCATTTCTTAGATTTCGGATCTAGCTTCTTCCGAAGCTCTTTTGGCACATGTGCAAATGCCTCACACCCAAATATGCGCAAGTGATTGTAAGAGGGCTTCTTGCCACTCCATGCCTGTTCAGGAACGCCATGATCCAAATTCTTATTCGGTGATCTGTTTATCACATGCACTGCAGTCTTCAATGCCTCAGCCCAAAATCCACCTGGCAAGCTAGCATGAGAAAGCATACACTGCATCCGCTCCTGAATAGTCCGGTTCATTCTCTCTGCAACTCCATTCTGAGCTGGAGTACGAGGAGTGGTAAGCTCCCTCTTTATGCCACGTGTCACAGAAATGTCGAAACTCATCAGAGACATTCTCTCCACCATTATCAGTCCGCAAGCATTGAAGCTTTCCATCTGACTGATTCTCAACCAAAGCCAACCATTTCTGAAACACATTGAATGCATCACTCTTACGAGCCATAGGATAAGCCCAAACTTTCCTGGTTGCATCGTCAATGAATGTGACAAAATATTCAGCCCCTCCTAAGGATCGAGTAGGCATAGGATCACATACATCTGAATGAACCAAATCCAACTTGTCAAGCTCTTTCTTAGCCTGCCGCTTGTGGGCTGATTTAGACTGCTTGCCATACACACAATGTTCACAAAATTCAAAATCAGAAAAGCTCAAACTCGGCACATAACCCAAACGGCATAAGCTTTTCATTCCATTCTGGCTCATATGGCCCAACCGGCAATGCCACAAAGAAGTGCTTGGCTGCTCGGTTATAGCAACAACATTATCAGAAACACCTGATACAGGGAGTGGGTTGGAGCACTAGCCGTGCATGATAGTGGTCCATCAAGGGCTGAGAGAGAGCGCGTTGGAGCACTAGCATTGCATACCACACAACAGTTGATGCCATCTAGAGCATGGTATGCTCGGGACAAGAGGACATGTAGATCAAGGGTTGAGAGAGAAAAATGAAATGAAATGAAATACTATATTAACGTCTTCAAAAGGCCAAAGTGACCTATGAGACCAAAGTTACAACCATGTGACATCTGATACACTGTCTGGAAAAGAAAAGAAAGAATTGAAGGTAAGTATCTAGCCCTACAATACATCAGTAGAGGGAGCATCCGGAAGCAGCAACTAGGGAGAGTGGGAAGCTAATGCTACTAGTCAAAATGGGGTCATGAATATGGGGGAGTACAAAAGTGACAGTGAGTACAACAGTATATGGCTGGAGTGGTAATCATCCTAGGAGCTCTAGCATGGGTCTCTGCCGGATGGCCTAGATATCTGCCATAGTGAGATGCCTGGTCGGACGAGCCCGATGCCTCGTAATAATGCTCTGAATCCTCCGGTGTAGGCACCGTCTCCGATATGAGGATCTGCGAACCCTCGAGCGTCTGGATCTGCCCAACTGGATAGCTCTCTCAACTAGAGTCCCACTGCTAGGTTATCGGCTGTGTGTCCTCCTGAGTAGTCCCTCTAAAGAAGTCAGTTATCTGTCTCTGTGTGGACTCCCTGCCAGTCGGGTGTCTGCTCCTGATAATGGACTCTCTGAGCCTGTGGATCTCCAGGAGATAAAAACCCAAGCATCGCTGATCACAATAGTCCATGACTCTAGCCAGTGGTCCAAATCCCTCTCTGAAAAGGCAATGGTAGCGCCCTCGAATCTCATAATATGCTGTGCAGCAATAAATGTAGTGCTCCTCCGTCTCTGGCTCTATCCAACAAATCTGACAAATCCTGTCCCCTAGATGTATGCCTCTAAATCTGCCTGTCTCTATCTCTAACTGATGTGAAGAGGTGCAGATCTGCCCAATGGCGCACCTCAATCCATGAGACAGATGGGTATCCATGTAGCTTGGTCTAAGTATAAAGCCATCCTCAGTGGTGCGGAGAAGATGGTCTCTATAGAAAGCCATCTTCGTCCCCAACTCTTGTGAGGGCTCTAGCCATGTCCTCCTAGTGTCCAACTGAATGAGGTCCTGTCTGATGACTCTACTAATCTCAGAATGTGTCAAGGTGAGAGAGGGTGCCTCCAGAGAGTACTGGAAGGGTGGAAGTCTGTCTAAACTGAACCCGTGGAGCTCAAACCAAGATGCTATCTGCACATACCAACATGAAGTGTCTCCCTCCATGGCTAGCTGATGAGAGGACTCTAAAGCAAGTCGTGCATACCGGTGTCGGGGAAGCTCCCAGGTGCTATAAATGAAGGACATTGATTTGGCAAGAGCCTCGACTACGATCGGTGGTGCTCCCATCTCGGCTCTGATAATCTCATGGGGTACTGAGGCCTTAGCCCGAATCATCTTGGAAATCATGGACACAACTGGTCTCTCCACATCGATCTCCATCCATCGTATGTGCGTCCTGATCGACTGTGACGATCTAGGCTAGGCCCCCAGATCTGTACTCCGTATAGCATAGCCGATGTGACCAGCATGTCAAAAAGCCACAGCTTAGTGCGTGGCTCCTGAAATTGTACCTGTGAGCACATCCTCTCTAGACCTCCTAGTGCTGCATATCCTCTAGTCAATCTGGCCTCTGTTGCCCCCCTCATGGAAAATGTGGGCCCACTGAACACCACTCCAAGATATGTGTATGAGTCAACATACTCCACTGTCTCCTGCCCATATGTGAAAATAGGCGCTGATCTCCAGACCCACTGAGCTGTAGTGTTAAACACCATAACCTTGGTCTTACCAAGGTTAACTGAGAGCCCACTGTCCTGTGCATAAGCATGTAAAGTATCCAAGTGCCTCTGCATACCCTCTGGTGAGTCCGCTATAAGCACAATATCATCAGCATATAAGCGCAGAGGTATCCAAGTGCCAGCCACCTGGGCTCCTATGTCCCCTTGTGTCCCAATATAATCAGAGATCTCATCAATGTATAGTCCAAATAGAGTCGGAGAGAGCGGGCAGCCTTGTTTCACCCCTATAGTGCAGTGTACTGGCTGGGAGAGACCCTCTGAAGTCCGCACCTGCCCAAGTACTGTCTCATAAAGTGCCATAATACCCCAAATGAGCTCACATGGAACCCCCAAGTCTTGCAACCTGCGCATCGGTCTAGCTCTGGGCACTGTGTCAAAGGCCTTGCGGAAATCCACAAAGCCATAGTAGATCCTCCTCCCATGTGCTCTGCCCTCCTCGATGATAGCCTTGAGTTGAGGTTAAAGATATGATCCAAAGTAGAGAATCTCCTCCTGAAACCGGCCTGTCCCTGAGCTCGGACCCCTTGTTTCTCTGCCCATCTTCTCAACTCCTGCTCGAGAATAGAGGCATATAGCTTGGCCAGCGAGTGACCAATCAAGAAAGAAAGAAAGATTTTATTAACATCTTCCAAAAGACCGAACTCGGCCTATGAGACAAATCAGTGTACCTGTCTGGGATATCCTCTGTCATCCCAACAAAATGAAAAAGTACTGAACTAAA
Source organism: Cibotium barometz (assembly GCF_041138505.1). Taxonomy (NCBI): domain Eukaryota; kingdom Viridiplantae; phylum Streptophyta; class Polypodiopsida; order Cyatheales; family Cibotiaceae; genus Cibotium; species Cibotium barometz. Next base: position 50,369,685 of record NC_141076.1, read on the forward strand.
AAGCTGAATCTGGGTGTGCAATAAGTACAATGAGTGGGGGAGGGGATGGAGCTCTACTACTAGGAGAATGCAAAGCTATATGCATGGAGTATACAATCATGATATGCAACCTAGCTAGCTCCATCCTGTACCATACTGGGGGTATAAAATGGTATACATCAATGAAGGGGGTGTCCACAGCTCCCTGAAGAACATGCCTGGGTCTGCTCTGAAGCGAGCCAGTCGCTCCGCACCCTCTCTGTGAAACGAAGCTCTGATCTCTGTCATCTCTCTCTGGTAGAGGCGTGGTGTCCGAAAGCCAGGTGTCCTCTGTCTCCTGTGGGCTCTGAGTGTCTCTGGTCTCTGAAGAGTAATTCCCTGCTGTGTAGGGGCTGGGAGTGGGATGGATCTCTGAAAAAATGTAGTAATCTATGTCTGTTGTCCCCCCTCTGGAGCTGTCTGAGCTTGTAATGATGTCTCTCTATGACGCTGTATGTCTAGAATGAATCTCCTCAGTATGCGTTGGTCTGCTGCCTCAAAGAGCTGGCGTAGGGAATGTGGCTCTCTGAATAAAATGGGATATCTCTCCCTGTTGGCTGTATATGCTCTGCATCTGCATACATAATGCTCCTCACTCTCCACCTCCTCTCTGCACAATCTGCATACCCTCTCCTCTCGGGGGATCCGTGCTGCTCTGCCAGTCTCGATCTCCAATCGATGTGATGAGACTCTAAGCTGACCAATAGCTACTTGGGAGCCATGTGGTAAAAAGTCCTCCATGTATCTAGGCCTCTCTATAAATCCATCATCAGTGATACTCATGAAGTGATCTCTGTAGTACAGCATCTTCGGTGGAAGAGGCTGTGTAAGCAATATCCATGTCTCTCGTGTATAAAGCTGCCATAGGTCCTGTCTTAATACTCTGTTCCTCTCACTATGAGAGAGACGGATATGTGGTGCATCCCTCTCATACTGGAATGGTGGTAGATGATCCATGTCTAGGCCATGCTGTGAGAACCAATGTGTGACCTGTGCATACCATGATCCTCTGTCTCCTGCCTCAGCCAGCTGTCTAGATGCCTCAAAAGCTCTGTATGACAATCTGTCTTGTGGCATCTCTCTGAATCTGTCTAGCAGGCATATAGTCTGGAATAAGGGCTCTACCATCATAGGAGGCGTTGCAAACTCTGCTCGGATAATGTCATGAGGTATTGACGGTTTGCTGCGTATCATGCGTGCCATCATGAGGGCCTGTGGTCTCTCTACCTGTGTCCACCAATGCAAGGCCTGGCGCCCATATTGCTGCTCCATACATCAGTGCCGGTGTGACTAATGTGTCAAATAGCCACCCCTTCGTCCGGGGCTCCTGAAAATGCGCCTGGTGGCATAGCCAATACTGCATATCCCCATGTCAATCTAGCTCTGGTTGCTGAACCCATGGTGAAGCGCGTGGCTGCTGCAGAGAAGGTAACCCCTAGGTACACGTATGATGTCACCACCTCCACCTGGCGTCCTGCGAGAGTGAATGTCGGCTGACTCTTGCCCTGTCTCGATGTATGAAAGACCATAACCTTGGTTTTCCCAAGGTTCATAGTAAGACCCCTCTGTGTGCAGAAATTGCTGCTGTAGACCTCTTGGAGACTCAGACACTAATACAATATCATCAGCATAAAGCATAATATGTACTGAGGTACTTGCTAGATCAACTCCATCTCCGCCTCCCCGTGTAATGAAGTCAGCCACCTCATCAATGTATAACCCAAATAGCATGGGGGAAAGTGGGCATCCTTGCTTCACACCAATGGTGCTAGCAATAGTCTCGGACATACCTCCTGGACATCTGACTCGCCCAAAAACCTGGTCATATAATGCATAGATGCCCCATGTCATATCTGCTCGTATGCCAAGAGACTGCAGGCGCTGAAAGAGCCTCTCTCGTGGTACTGTGTCAAATGCCGTGCGGAAATCCACAAAGCAGCAATAGAGCTTTCTCTTCCTCACTCTGGCTTGATCAATCATACATCTCAAAGTGAATACATGGTCAGTGGTAGAGAAAGCTCTCCTAAAGCCTGCCTGCCCTGATGAGCGTAAACCTGCTCGCTTAGCATATAATCTAAGCTCTTGCTCCAACACTGCACCATAGAGTTTGGCCAACACGTGGCCAACCATAACCGTCTTGTAGTTGCTCGGATCGAGCATATCCCCTGTTTTGTGGATCGGCACAATGTTTTGCATCGTTCACTCCGCAGGCAAACCCTCTGCTAGTGCCTTGTTAAATAGGTGTGCAAGAAAAGGAGCCAAAGAATTTACTGCATATATGAGATGCTCACCTTGTAGGCCCATATGGTTGGCGGCCCGTCCATGCTGTAGTAGGCGGCGGATAGCTTCCTTCACCATCGAGTGGGTAAAGAAGCTAGCCGTGGTAGGTCCGTGGTAGATCGAGGCTCCTGGGCTGAGGTATAGGTGGCTGCTGTGGGGCGTGGTATAGGCCCTTTGCATATGTGTGCCATGTTTGTGGGTCTGCAATGGGTGTCGGTGTCCGGGGCTCTCTGAAGTGCCGCCATGAGATAGGGCTATCTCTACTCATGAAGAAATGGAAGATCTCTAGCTCCTGTATCTCTGCCTTGAGTATTTTCCTTTCATAGCTGTTTAGGACTGTTTTAGGACTTTTTTAGTCCTTTTTGTCTTCCTTTTGATGAGACACCATCAGCTGTGTACTATGTTTTGGTCTCATAGGCCACTTTGGCCTTTCGCAAACGTTAATATATGTATCTTTCTTTCTTTCTTTCTCTCTCTCGTGCCCTACCCCCCGCTAGACCCCACTTTGGCGTGACTCTAAACCAAGCCACGACACTACAGCGAGTCTGACACCCCAGACTCCCTGGACCTCGCGAGCAACACAGATATTAGTCCCAGCTTGAGGAGATCTTAGAGAGGCACAGAGCCACCTTCCCACGCTCGGCGGATCTACAGAGCTGTCCACAAGCTAACCCCATGCTTGATATCCTTGACAGCCCCTCCCCCTACCGGGCGGTTGGCTCTATTGGTTGTATGATGATGGTCCCACTTTGTATCATATGGCTCGGATTTGACATTCTCAACTCATAGCTTTAGTCTTTGTTTTCTTTTGCACCATGATGAGATTACATGGACACTATTGTAGCACTTTTGGTCTCATAGACCCACTGGGTCTTTTGAAGACATTTAATATCACTCACTCTCTCTCTCTCTCTCTCTCTCTCTTTGTATCATATGGCTCAGATTTGACATTCTCAACTCATAGCTTTAGTCTTTGATTTCTTTTCCACCATGATGAGATTACATGGACACTATTGTAGCACTTTTGGTCTAATAGACCCACTGGGTCTTTTGAAGACGTTAATATAACATTTCATTTCATTTCATCTCTCTCTCTCTCTCTCGATGACCTGTGCGCTCGCCTGTTGAGATGACTTGTGCGCCGGCCGACTGAAGCGAAGGCAGCCGACTGAACTCTCTCTTCCGACCGACTGAAGCAAAGGCACTCGACACTCTCTCTCTCTCTCTCTCTCTCTTCCGGCCGACTGAAGCGAAGCGCCATAGCCATTTTTCTTTTTTCTTGTTACAGCGCAGTGGTGGCACAGCAGCTGTACATGAAAATCATCGCCTTTTCGAAGGAAGCCAGGCAAATAGGACTGCAGGAGGCGCTTGGGTTTGCAGGTAGTTGCAGAAAGCGTAGAAGGGACTGTACTTCCCTTTCTCTCTCTTCTGCAGTTCTGCGCAGGTGCAAACAGTAAGGTGCATTGCCAGTTTTCAGAACTGCGCAGGTGCAAACAGTAAGGTGCAGGAGGTACAGTCGGGCAGAAGGTACAGTAAGGTGCATTGCCAATTTTTCAGTTCTGCCCTGTTTTCCGACCCACCCTTGCTCAGGCCCCCAAGGCAGCAACTAGTAGGGGAAAACATGTCTCAACCCCTAGAGGGGGAACAAGATGGTGAGACAACCTTTCACACCCCCACGAAGGCACCAAATGCCTACCCCAGAAGACTGAGGGAAGGAATCATGTCCTCCCCTGGCTCACGAAGGATTACGAAGATGGCCCGACGAGATGAGGGCAGATGCATGCCCAAAGGAAAGTGTGAGACGAAACGCTGAAGGAAGAGATATATGTCCAATTGAAGGGAGAAATGCAAGCCCAAGTACTAGTTGAGATGGAATTAGCCCAAGCCTTGATGCACACGGAAATGAAAAAAGAGATGCAAAAATGGACGGATGACATGCTCCAAGAGATTGGCACAACAGTTGCATCGTACGAAGGCACTTTGAAGACACGTATGGCTGACCGCGAAAAAGATGTCACAGAAATGCAAAACACTTTGGAATCATGTAAGGCAAAAGTGGCTGCAGGTGAGAAGGAAATGCATTCATGGGCTGAAATTGCCAGTGCCACAAAGAAACAAATTGAGGAAGTCAACCCATGGATTGAAGTAGTAAAAAAACAGAAGGATACACTCAATAAAGTAGAGGTGATGAATGCTACATTGGAAGAGGAAGCCAAGAGACGGGCACGTGCCTTACATGTACGTGTAGTTGGGTGGGAAGATAAGGGAAATCCCCAAGAGGATGCAAAAGCTCTTGCAACAAAAACTGGAGCCACTGATGTACCCATTACCGGAGCATGGCGAGTAGGGAGAGATGAAACCAGGGCGAAGATATTGATCATCAGGTTTGGTGAGTTGGAGAAGAAGAAGGCCTTCCTCTCGAAAATGATGGCCCTTAAGGGGGAAAAGATTTATTTGGATGAGGACCTTACACCGGCACAGATAGCACACCGGAAGGAACACATGCCGCGTGTGCTTGAGGCAAGGAAAGAGGGGAAATGGGCGGTATACGGAGATGGCGGAGTCATCATTACGGAGAGGAGGCCCGCTTGACGGTGTGCGGCCGATGAGACCTTGCGATTCACGGTGTGGAATTGCAACGGAGCCCTTAGAACGGATGCAGGATACTTTCAGACACAGTGATATTGCTATGTGTACGGAGACCCATCAGTGCACAAACAAGAGGCTTCCTAACGTCCGAGGTTATAGATGGGAATCAGTTTTCCGCCCTCAGCCACGCACAGTGGGAGGTACTAGAGGATCTGGAGGAGTGGCAATACTTTGCAGGGAGGAGCTTCGTGACAAAATACATGTGGTACATAGAGATGCAGATGCGAGGTACATGTGGGTCCGAATATGCAGAGAGGGGCTCCGCGAGCTATATGTGGCGGTACGCTACTTTCCCCCAGCCCACTCCAGGTTCGCACCATCAGGAGAGTCGCCCTATATACCACTATATGATGATATGATGAGGTTTGCCAGCATGGGAGACATATTACTATTGGGAGACTTTAATGCACGTACAGGCACAGAGCAGACAGAGTTGTATGATACTCAAGAGGCTATGTACCGGGAGATAACGGCAGAGGATGTAGGGTTGCAGAGATCAGCACAGGATGAGGGGGAGATTACAGATTATGGCAGGCATTTTCTCACACTCGGGAGTGCACATGGGTTGGTCATATACAATGGCTTATCGAGATGGCAAGGATCAAATGCTCTCACACTGTGGAACTCTAAAGGGGGAGCGAGCACAGTGGACTACTTGATGGGATCTCCTTCATTGATACCTGATGTGCGGGGTTTCATGATTTCCAGTAGGCCCATAGACATAGCAGCCGATCATGCATACCTGAGTTTCACACTAGTAGGTAGATCCCCGAGAGATGGGCCACCCACTCATCTACTTAGGTACCCGAGATGTCAGTTTACACGTGAGACAGTTGGGGTTTATCGAGATGGAGTATTTGATGGCTTGTTCGCTCTAGACCCGCATAGCCCTCTGGACGAGATCACGAGAGGATTGGCAGGTGTACTACATGCATCCGCCTCATATGCGTTTCCCTGCACTATTATCCCTTCCACCCACCCCCGCAGCAGTGCCCCACAGAACAGTTGGTATGATGGCACACATACAGTTTCAGGAGCCACGCACCAAATTGTGGCTATTTAATACGCTTGTCACACCGATCGTCCTGTACGGAGCTCCAATTTGGGGACCCAGTATACATCACAGATCTCAGAGAGGGACAAATGAGGGATGGAGGCAAATGGAGAGACCACTGATTATGATGATTGCCCGCATGATTCGGAGCAAATCATCAGTACCACACATGAGATTGTTCGGGCTGAGCTGGGTGCCCCACCAGTAGTAACCGAGGCCCTATTCCAGGCAGTTACCTTTTTACAGCGGCTATGGGAGCTCCCTCAGCAGAGGTACTCCCGATTGGCATTGACCTCATCCATACAGTTGGCAGAGGATGGAGATACTCATTGTTGGTACGCTCAGATGAGATCATGGTTTGACCTACATGGTTTGCGGATAGAGGCACTACCACCCTTTCAGTACAGTCTGGATTGTCCATTTTTGGATCTCACCCGCTCAGAGCAAAACCGTGTGATCAGGATGGATATCATCAGAGTGGACACAGAGAGGACATGGACTAGCCCCCTTGAGCCCTTGGGCACGAAAATGGCTCATTACAAGAGCCATTTTCTACACCTCTCACCGGATGATTTTATCACCCGCCCGACGTACATGGATGTACACCTATCACATGGGATACGTTGTGCCATTGGACAGATCCGGACCTCATCACACCAGCTGCGGATTGAGACAGGGCGCGATGTGCATGAGATCGTGGATGACCGCATTCGTCAGCTATGCTACCAGGAGGTAGAGACAGAGGAACACTAAATGTGCCGATGTACAGTCTATTATGAGATCCGAGGGAGAGATCACTGCCTCTTCCGAGAGGGTTTTGGGCCGTTACGTAGGGTCATGGAGTTTGAGGATCAGAGATGCTTGGGATTGTTTCTACTTGAGCTCAGGAGACACAGAGAGACCCTCTTGGCAGACAGGAGGCCGAACCATGATGTACCTAGACAGAGGACCCTGACAGATTTCTTCGGCACCAGCACCAGCACCAGCAACCCAGCCCACACACCTCCTGATACCTCCTCCATTGGGCCATCAGGGCACTGACCACGCTCCCACGGAGTCACCAACTGATAGAGCAGTTATCTTATGTCGTGCCCGTCGGCCACGCCCACTAGGATCCCGACCACGGCATTCTCACCATCGCCAGATCAGAGCCATTATTGCTTGGCATCGGAGGCGCCTACCTCGCTTCTACGACCTCTCCATGCTAGACAGCCCCATGGCGGAGATACTTGATCTAAGGAGAGGGCAACACTTCAACTGATCAGTATACATGGATCTACCTAATATACATTTTTCCAGTATTTTCCAGTATTTTCTACTCAGTATCATCTCGGAGTCTTACGGTTCTGTTCTTATAACTGTAGGACAATCAGTTTATTGTACTTTTTAGTCTCATTTAGTTGTTCTCTTTGATGAGACACCAACTTCAGATGTACTCTCAGTTTTGGTCTCATAGGCCACTATGGCCTCTTAGAGACGTTAATATATCATTTCATTTCTCTCTCTCTCTCTCTCTCTCTCTCTCTCTCTCTCTCTCTCTCTCTCTCTCTGTGCTGCCCCCTTTGCGCCCCCTCCCGCCCACCCCTTGCCCCCCTCTGCGCCAGCCCCCTCTACGCCAGCCCCCTCTGCGCCCCCCTCTGCGCCAGCCCCCTCTGCCCCCCTCCTTTGCGCCAGCCCCCTCTTCCCCCCCTCCCGCCAGCAACCCCTTCTGCGCCAGCTCTCCCTCCCACCCTCTCCCGCCAACCCCCCTGTCCTCTCTCTCTCTCTCTCTCTCTCTCTCTCTCTCTCTCTCTTCCGTCGCCTTCGCATCTCTCTCCCCGTCGCCTCTCTCTCTTTCTCTCCCCGTCGCCTGCGCTTTCTCTCTCCCCGTCGCCTGCGCATCCCCTCCCGTGGCTTCGTTTTGGTCGCCGCCTGTGCTGCCGCTGCCGTCATGTGAAGCCCCAGCCCAATCCAGGTTATGTTCGCTACCCTTTCCTCACCCACCCTTGCTCAGGCCTCCAAGGCAGCAACATAAGTGTTAGGGTTCTATCTCTCCGAGGTACATCGACATGGCCAAGGGTGCAAGCAAAGAGGAGATAGTCAAAATGGAGGATAAGCTGAACATCTCCATCAGAGAAAACAAGAAGACGGCGGACTCCGCCATCAACAACATCATCAACCAACTTTCCAAAGTCGAGAAGGAGATCGAAGCTTTACAAAAAGAGAAGGAAGCTTGGAAAAGGGAGAAGGAGACTTGGGAGAAGGAGAGGGAGAAAGAGAAGGAAGGAGGGAAGAAGGAGAAAGAAGCATGGAAAGAGGAGAAAGAGAGATGGAAGAAGGAACGGGACACTATGAAGGAGGAAATCGACATCCTCAAAGCGGAGGTGATCTCTCTACAGGACCGACCACCACGGGAGGAGGGGGAGATTGTGGAAGTTGACAAAGAGGCCATCAAAGAGCAACTCACCAAGGCAATCACCAAGAGCCTAGAAGGTAAGATAGAGGCAACAAGGGAGGGTTGGGTAGAAGTGGTGAAGAGGAACATCAAAAAGGAAGTAAAAGAGGATGCCCAAAGAGAAGGGCTCCAAATCGTCAACACCACCATTGAGGAGGGGCGGATGCGACATGCTCGTAGACTCAATGTGAGAGTCACGGGGATTCCCGAGGTAGCCGACTCTACCCCGGAGGGGTATGGGCGGACACTATGCACACGACTTGGATACTCACATGAGGGAACCCCCCCCTTCCTCAAAGCTTGTAGGGCTGGGAAAAACATGACAAAGAAGAGAGCTCTCATCATACAGTTTCGCAATGTGGAGGCACGCACCATCTTCATGAGGAAGAGGGTCATACTACGAGGCTTAGAGAGAGCTCCTATTTTCTTAGATGATGATCTCACGAGGATGCAGCTAGAGCATAGGAGAGCTTGCATGCCATGAGTCTTACACGCGAGGAGAGAAGGCAAGAAGGCCTTCTATCGAGATGGTTGGGTCATGATTGATGGCCGGCCCATGGATTAGCGGTTTGGGGCCTATGGGACACAGACCAGGCCACTGACAGAGCTACACATGGTAGTATGGAATTGTAATGGTTCACTATGGGTGGAGCCTGGACGACTGGAGCATGTTATGGTGAGGAGAGACATCATACTTCTTACAGAGACACATCACAGCCCAGAGAGAGGGCTGCCTCTCGAGTAGAGGGATTCTAGTGGGAGTCAGCATACAGGAGGACCACACGCCAGGGTACCTCGAGAGGGTCGGGGGGAGTAGCAGTTCTATTCAGACGGGAGCTACAGGGGAGACTGAGAGTGGTAGCATAGGATCCAGAGGCCAGATACATGTGGATCAGCTTACAGCAGAGGACATGCCACAGGAGGAGGGGACAGGAGCCTTGCCATACACTTGTCTGTCAGAGGAGATTATGCATTATTCTACACTAGGGGAAGTATTTCTTACGGGTGACTTCAATGCCCACACACAGAGCAGATAGTGTGAGGTGTATGACTATGATGACATGGAGATCCTCCACCGTCAAGAGGAGATAGGGGCTAGTGGGGCATCACAGGACACTGGACTAGACAGAGAACATTATGGGGACCACTTACTAGAGTTGGGAGCGAGGCATCGTCTCGTTATTTATAACGGGATGTTACAGTGGTGGCCGGGATCAGGAGGGCTGACATGCTTCCCACATGGGGGTCATACACGGACCAGAGGCAGTGTGGTAGACTACATTATGGGGTCTTTGGAGGCATCACAGCTTGTCACCTCATTCTCCTCCCACCTCGTCCTATTGGGTCAGATCATACATACTTGGCATTTTCACTAGCCGGATCACCAGTATCACCAGCCCCCCACATACCGACACCACACACTACCATCTACTTCACACATGACATGGCAGACATATACACTTGCAGAGTAGAGGAGGATCCCCTGGCACCTATGGATACCATTACAGCCCAGCTGGCATCACTCCTACACACGGCTGCATTACAGAGCTTCCCACATCGTGTCCACTCAGGAGAGCCTGCGAGATCTGGGACTATGCCCGAGAACAGATGGTATGATGACGAGTGCAGAGCCCTATACTCATGGCTCTACATATAGAGAGCCTTGGATGATGGCTTTAATCCACTGGTGATGAAGTGGCCGTGGACGAGGTCCTAGTAAGCGTGGGCGTCTCGCTCGACAAAGTGCTATGGCTCTGTCAAGGGTGACTCCTCCTGAAGGACGTCTAGTGGAAGTCCTGGTCGTATCTGTGGGGGTGGTCGTGGCCGTGAAAAAATCTGTCATGGCTCGCTGGCGGGGTGGATCTTGGTGTGCTGTACTGGCTTGTAGGAGAGCCTCTCGATGGTGTCTGAGCTCCAATAAGAAAAGCCCCAAACACCTCTGATCCTCAAACTCCATCACATGTCGTAATGGTCCAAAACCCTCTTGGAAGAGACACGAGTATCTCCCTTGTATCTCATAGTACACAGTACATGAGCATATGTAATGCTCCTTTGACTCCACTTCCTGGTGACAGCTGACAAATGCGGTCTTCTGGCTTCATCCTTTCTGCATCTAGCCTCACAATGTCCAGCCTGATCACCCTTTTCTGCTCAGAGCGACTAAGGTCCAAGAAGGGGCAGTCCAGGCTGTAATCAAATGGAGGGAGTGCATCGATCGTCATGCCATGTAATCTCAGCCAGGTACACGTCTGGGTGTACCAACATCGTGTATCGCCGTCTGCTGGTAACTGCCTGGAAGAGATAAGTGCTAGGTGTGGGTATCTCTGTCTGGTGAGATCCCATATCTTCTGCAAAAATGTCACTGACTGGAACAGGGCTTCGGTAACCATTGGTGCGGCTCCTATCTCTGCTCTGACAATCTCATGAGGTACTGATGGTTTGCTCCGAATCATGCGTGCGATCATAGTCACCAGTGGTTTCTTTAGTACTTGCCATCCATCATAGAAATCTCTCTCTGGTCCGACCTGGTCGACAAGCGGCTCCCTCCTCGTGTGGTAGAGGCTGGGTTGTCCCCATATGGGTGAGCCATGTAAGAGTGTAGGTGTGACCGATGTGTCAAACCTCCTCGTGTGGTAGAGGCTGGGTTGTCCCCATATGGGTGAGCCATGTAAGAGTGTAGTGTCAAACAACCAGAGTTTGGTGCGCGGCTCCTGAAACTTAAATTAGGCACATTGTCTCTCTAGTGCCCCTAGGGCTGCATATCCACGTGCCAATCTAGCCTCTGTTGCTTGCCTCGTAGAGAACTGTGGTCCGTTGAATGTGACTCCTAGGTACACACATGACCTGGTGTACTCCACCGATTCACCTCTAAAAGTGAACTGATGGTTGGATCTAGTCACCCATGCCTGTGCGGTATTGAAGACCATAATCTTAGTCTTCCCACGGTTCACTGTGAGGTCCCTATCTACACAAAATGACTGCAAAGCATCCAAATGCTATTGCAAACCCTCAGGGGAGTCTGCAATAAGTACAATGTCATCGGCATATAGCAGTATGGGTATCCAAATCCCTGCCATACTCTATGAGAGAGAGAGAGAGAGAGAGAGAGAGAGAGAGAGAGAGTACACCAGTAATGCACGAATCAATGATAGCTTGATTAATGATTCATGCTATACACCAAGTACAATGCTTATTGTAGGCATTAGAGCATTATCTTTTGACTCAATCACATGACACATACATATAGGCACATGCCACATGGCACACTGACACAAATATCTTATCCAAATATAAGAGGGTGTTGACACCTAAGCAAGTGTTCACACACTCGTACACATGAATAAGGTTGCGCGCACACACACAGGGCGGACATGCATACACTTAGCCCTTTTAGAGGCTGTACACACGTACCCGCATAGGTATACACGCACACGATGGGCACATACATGAAGCTCCGAAATACCCAATAGTATTTGCTTCATTGAATGATGTGAAGGACTGACCGCCTAGAGATATTCTTTGGCTGGAAATCTGCAGTCTGAAGATGACGTATTCTTAACCTTCAAGTTCACCTTTGCATGAGCCTCCCCTTGGCTGTCTTGGCCCTTGGAGTAGTTCAGCACTTGTTAATAGTTAGATGGATTAGCCTATTCCAAGCCTATGCTTATATATGGCTTCCTACTGCTGGTCGGTTTGCATAAATACCTGTCAGCCAGTTTGCTGAAGTCCCACGACCTGTTTTAACCACCATGAATGTGACTCTTTTTCACACGTGGCCCCCAAGGGCTGGCCGGCTGCTTCTGCTGGCCGACTAGGCATTAGCCCTTCACATGGGCTGCCGCCTGGCTGCCCAGCCCTCCTAGGCTGGTTGCTTGGGCATGGGGCCTCCTTGGCCCCTAGGGTGCACCGCCCACAAGGGCTGCCCACCTTGTAGGCAAGGCCCTTAAGGCCTTATGGGGTGGCCCATAGGGATGCCCCTTTGCGTAACCAATGCATGCTTTCAACAAGATTCCTATAACCTATCATTGGTGTCCCAAGCAGAGCTCGATACACCTCTACATCATTCCAGAGGGCGACTTACAGTACAGACGTGCACTGCTCCATGTGCGGGACATGCACACTTGACCATGACCATGTACGGGACTTGTACACTTGACCGTGGACGCTTCAAGTGGATCCCTGGCTGACTCGTCTTGGACTAGGGCTCGCAACGAACCAGTTACCACTTGAGGTCGTGCACGTGCTGTATAGATATGTCCACGTGGTATCCAAGTGCAAGATGCACGTGACATTCCCTTCTTCTTAACTTGATGGAAGCTGCATAGTCTCCAAATAGTCTGTCAATAATGCCAGATAATCTTCGAAAAAAGTCTTGTCAAGCCACACCGCTTCATATGTCTCTCGGTCGTGAAACTTCGTGAGGAACTGTCTTTCTCTCAACCGGAGCCATGCTTGAAGTGATGCAAGAGGATTTGTTCTGTAACCATAACTTCAGCTTCGTCCACCTGTTCATCGTGGATAACAAAGAGAGGAGGTCCTATATAGGGCTTCAACCAACTGCCATGGAACAGATCATGCATGGTCCAATTGGGAGGTAGCTTCAGCTTCATAGAAAACTTCTTTAGAAAGGGAAAAGCTCCGAAGCTCCGGAATGATAACTTTGGACATTGCTTGCCCACTTGTTTCAACTTTTGTCCTGAACACTACGAGACCAATTTGCACCCAGTGCAAAGGCTCAAGTTCTGTCCTCGCTGCATCAACATCGAGACCAGCAAAGAAACCTGCAGATGACCAACTTCTGCCTGATGCATTTCCAATTATCCAACCATCCATGCGTTGAGTATCCTCCGATAGCAAGTATACTCTAGAGGATGGCCTGGCAAAACTCTGCTATTCCCACTCCAGCTACGAATGCATCGACTCAGATGGATCACAATACCTTTTTGCACCAATTCCAATGCACCCTAAGGGAAGAAATCAAAACCAAGAACAATATTCCTTAGGGATACACCACCAGTCATTTCTGGAGGGCATTATTTGATAACTTTGGTACTAAGTTGAATTTCTCCACGGCATTTCACCCACAAAAGAATGGTTACTTGGGTACCTTGGATGGGCTTTGCTTGGATCGTTTCCTTTTATGAAAGGGCACTTTATATGGACACCATGCAACTGAGGACTACTGTGATGCAAGTGGGGGAGAATCTGACACACCACCAATAGCAGTGCCACGTGGCAGCTTGTGAGCAGGCCGGCCAGCAAGAAAGCATGTAGGATAGGCAGTAGTGGTCGGTTGTAACATGGCAGCCTGTGTCACTTGGAATCAATTAACGCAAGTGGTCTTGTGCAAGTGTTGGCTGTGATAGCTGTTTGCATTCTCAGCCACCTTTGAACTTGAGATTCAGTTATATTAATCTCTTCTTGTATATTATACAGACAATAGTTTAGAAATCGTGTGAGTGTTGTGTGAGTTGTTTCTGCTGCACTCTTCTCTCTCTCTTTTCAGATTTCAGATAGGTGCAAGTGTTCTTCAATCAATATGAAAAAAAAGCAGAATTACTCAATCCTATGCTGTTTTGCACGTTTCAAATAAAGGAAATCTTTAATACATTGTGTGTGTTAAAACATTGTTTAGAATCATACATAATTAATGAGATGTTGACAGCTTGGGAAATGACTTCCTATGCAGTGGATTGGAATGGGTAACAAGGAACTTCTAGATATGTTTAAGGAGTACTGTCCGATGAAGGCTAGGCATGCATATGGTCCTCAAGGCCATCGTGGGATGAGCCTTGTCATATTTGCAGACTCACCAACAGGATACTACAATGCTGAGTGCCTTGCAAAGCACTTCAAAAATTCAAGAAGAGGAAAAGAGTATTGGGATCAGCCGAGCAAGATAATATTCCACCCAGGGGGTGACCGGATATTGTACGGATATATGGCAGGGGCTGAAGACATGGAGATCTTTAACAAGCATAGCTCAGGTGAGTCTTGCACACAGTCATGAGATTTATCACTATATTTAATCTATGATCTTAAAATAACATTCTTACTTCAACTCAAATTGTTAGTGGATCTCTGATCTATGCGTGGTAATTTGCAATGACTTTGGTTGTACCCTTGCTTAAATGCCGATTTTAATGGTGTCTTTTGAAGGTAAATCCAAGCTGAAGTGGGAGCTTAAAAAATATCAAGAAGCTGTTGCCCAGCCAATGAGACAAATGTATGAGGACAATCAGCAGCTGCACTATTATAAAGTCAAGGCGCAGAAGCAGAAAGAGCACAGCAAAACACTTGAAAAGTCAATGAGTGTCTTTACAAGGAAGCTGGAGCTGAGAGAGAATGAAATCTCTATCATACGACAAAGAGCCAAAGAACAGCATGAAGAAAACCAGAAAGAAGTAGGTTTTTATGTTTTGATTGCACTTGAGTTGTCAGTGTTTTTGTATGCGGGGTACTTGCATCCTGGTTCAATGGCTAGGAGAGTGGTACTCGCATTCTGTTTGGATGTCTAGGAGAGCGCTACTTGCACTGAAGTGCACCTTCGGAGGAGTCCTTTAGGGGCATGTATGGCTAGGAGAGCACTACTTGCACTGTGCAATATGCATTTAACGAGGTGCAACCAGGCATGTATGGCTAGGAGAGCAGGACTTGCCGCACAGTATGGCTTTAGGTGATGTCCAGCCAGATTTGCTAAAAAAGGGTTTGAAAAAACACTCTCCTGATTCTTTTGCTTTGGCAGTAAAGAAGGGAGAAACTTGAATGGTTGTTCTCAACTCTTCGATTTTGCAGATGGATGATCTTGAGCAAACTTACAAAGAAAGGATAATTCAACTGCAAAGGGACAGTGCTAAAAGAGAACAAGAGATTCAGGAAAAGCAAGAGGAGTTTAAGCAAGAGCATATAGAGCGTTGTCAACAACTCGAGAAGAAGCTGGGAGAAGAACAGCAGCAGCCAAAGCAAGCCAAGTAAAATAATTCTTTATTTTTTGATGTGTAGTTGGGGTGGACTGTTTGGCGAGTTGAAGTCTAGCTAGTTGCTTGTACTGAGCTGAACTGCATTCATGCCTGTGGTATCACTTCTGTTTGCATGTATGTAAAAATCATACTTTCTGAGTTATCCTTGGACTTTTGCAGAGTCGAGGAGGCGATTGCACGGCAAACTGAGATCGTTGAATCTAGCTTGCGGGATTCTGAAGATTACGAATATCAGAAAAGAGAGCTCTTGAAGCAACACCATTTGAAAAAGACGGAGTTCATAAGAAAGCAATATGAGCAAGCGCTTGATCTTGAGAAAGAGTTTGAGAAAGAGAGGCAAGCACTTCGAGATAAGTACAGCAGGCAAAGGGAGGAAGCAAGTTCTAAAGTTGAGTAGAGAGTTTTGTTCAGAGGAAAGAGAACCTGCATACCTTTGTAGAGGCAAGTAGATAAGAGGTCGCTCGATGATATTCACAATTATGGTGAGAAGCCTGGATTTTGTAGGTTACAAACTCTCACCAGAGAGATGAATCTCTAAAAACCTATGGTAGCATATATTCTCACTATATTCAATGATTAGCAGCTACGCTCTTTTCACCATATCATTTGTTTTTCTATAGGAACTTTCAGTTTAGTGGACGTTTTTGAAGTAAAGCGATCTGCAGGGAACCAGCTTCATGTAGTTTTTGCTTTGGAAATGCATCTAAAATGCAATTTACCTTCCACAAAATGTTCTTTCGTTGTGCTCTTGGGTTTGTAAAAAAATGTGGTTAATCTGGTACTATCTTCTTGAAAAGATGCAGGAAAAGGCCTGCAGTTTGTTGTTCCAATGATATAGCCACTCTGTTGTAATGATGAACAAGAACAGTCCCAATTGGCTTTTGTGAAGAGACCGTCGTCATCTGCTAAGTTCAGTCAGATACTCATGCTCATCTGTGCATTTAGGATCCCCCTTGGTGTGGAATATGCTTCAGCTAACACTCTTAAATAATCCCCATCTCTGTCCGTTGTACAAGCTCTGCTGGTGGCACTCTAATGGAAGGGAAGGAAAATGGGCCTGCCTGTCTGTGCACACTGTATTGAGGAGATTGTCTTAAATCTTAGCAAAACAAGTGAATGGTTTATTTTATTCACTTTCAAAAGGGTGGATGATATTAAACCCAAGTTCTGTAGTGAGGCTGATACTAACCGTTGAAGAAAACAATTAAAAGGAAGAAAAGCTCGCACATTGTAGATACACTCTATGTGTCGTATTTACGTACATTCTTAAGAGATTTGAGGGTCTATAGGCTGGGAATTGAGGGTCAGTGCGTCTCTATCTCGCTGGAGTATGTTCCTGATCGGGAGCTGCCGGGCTGAATCTCATAGCTCTCTTCAGAGATTGTGCCCTCTGGGGTGATAGTTGAATGCTGGTATCACTAGGCATGGTCTCCAGTGCCATCCATGGTAAGATCTCGTGCATCTCTCTGATCTGTCAGCCCTCTTTGGTGCGATCACAATTGGGTGTCTGCTGTCGCCGTGTGGTATGACAGAGAGAGGGGATGTTGATGATTGTTTTGTCTTTCTTGGGAATACAAACACACGTTTAAGTGTGACATGCATGTTGTGTACTGTGTACAATCCATGCACACAACAGTGTAGGCCGATCATTTGTCGTGGTTGGTTGAGTAGGTACTCTTGATTATGGAGAACATCAAGGGCCCCTAGCCTACCATCACGTGCTGGCAATAAACCTTTCCAATGCTTCTAGTTTCCAACAAATGAATGCAGTATGAGTAGTGGATTTAACTGCCAATTGCTTTTTTGAATCTTTTATATGCCACTCCCAAGTGCTTTTGGAGGTCCTTCCTCCCGAAGCCTCTACTCCATACAAAAGAACTGGTGCTCTAAATAGATAAGATTTCAGATGCCATTTCCGGATACATACTAGCGTGATTACATTTGTTCTCAAGGCACGATAGCTGTTTGGTTGAGCCTGCCTAAATCATGTATTCCGTGCATTTATGCCGAATGTGGTTTAATAAGGTTTGAATGCCTAATAAGTACTAAATGTGCTCCACGGTTGCTCTTTGGGATGAGCTATTTTCACACAATCATTTTTCCCATACTTACATATAGCCCATTGCATCAACAAAAGTGCTTTTGTATACCTTCTTGTTTGAAAATGTAAAAAGCACCATAACATCTACATGCACTTGTTAATCTACGGACTTGGTAACCACTCCGTAGGTTGACGTGGTTTCACCCGTCCAACCTACCTCAAGGCGCTTTGCCATCTTGCCTGCTCGAATGAGCACTTGTCTTTTATAAATGGGTACTTGTCTTTTATGAAGATGACGCTTGAATATATAAAGTGGCCTTGTGTTTAATGTCAAATAAGGAAAGTCTAAGGACTTTGTATACAGACTTGTTGAAGACTAGTAATAAAGGCCATACCATTTTTAAGTTTGGTTGGCCTAATGTGAAAACTCGCCACTTGTATATAAGTCCTTTTTTACAGTGAGCAATACACAATCATTCCCTTGTAATAGTTTACTTGTGAACTTTTCCCTTCTCTCTTCTTGCTTGCTTGTATGCCATTGAATCTTTCTTGCTCGACGGATGCATTGGCTGTAGGTTTTCTTCTTGCATTAACTTCTCTTTTGCCAAGGACTAGCATTGGATGTAGCTCCGTTTATCCGTCCATTCCAAGCTATTGGGATCACCCAATGCTCGGTGTTGATTACGAGGTAACATTCTGAAAAACTTACGGTTTTAAAGCCTTGGATGTGTTAGTTTTATTACTTTTGATTTTGATTTGAAGTTTATTTACATTAGGACATTCTATTTTCATACGTTGGGTGGAAAAAACCTTGGTTTCTTGGTGATTTGTATGATTTCGGAGCCCATAAAAAGCTTTGATCTTGTTGCGTTGAGCTAAGGAATAGCTTAGAAATTATGATTAGGAGTGGAATCTTCTTAAAGACTTGCAAGGACATACTTACTTATGTCTTTTAAGGTTTTCTTATCATATAACATGTATCGGCTACATTTTTGAGAAAAGTTCTTATCCTTTGTGATTATTAGGGTATTAAAGTATAATTATTATCCAATAATTGCATATAATTAATTGAAGTAATTACAAAAAAGAATTTCTTAACCTTTGTAATTATTAAGACATAAGGTATACCTAATATTCAATAATTATATACGAATCCTAGAATATAAAATTTCTTAAGTTAACGGATGTAAGTCAACACACATGAACCTAAAAAAATATAATAATAATAAAACTAAAATTATTTAAACTTATAAAAATAAATTATGAAAAACAAATGTAGCTTGAGCATAACAGAAGGGCCGTAGTTAGATTTCGGTGTGATTGCTAGCGTGGAGGTTTTTTCCAGCTTATGTGGCAAAAACGAGCGTGGCCACGCTGGCAGTTACCACGCTGGCAGCTACCAAAATTGCTTTGAATGCGCCGCATAAGCTGGACACTGCCACCAACCTCGCACTTATTCCCTGTAAACGAAACAGAAAGCCCCGAAAAGAAAACAGCGCAGGAACTACGGCCCACCCAGACCTCCTGCGCACCATGAATCATGGCGATGTTAAGACCTTCAATGTCGATTATCAGTTAAATTTGGGGATCATAAATAGCAATTTAGCGATCGAAATTCAATCGCGTGAGGGGCTTTTGCTTACCGAGGATGATCGGAACGAATAAAGACACTCGTATAGCTGCAGTGAACCATGAGGTTAAGTGAAATTCGTAAACTTTTTAGCCAAATTGTAACTAAAATGTATATAAATTTGAAGGTTTTGAAAATCGATACTTAAATATATACACGTAAAACTGTAAATTTTACAGTAATTCATTGTAATTGTTCACAGGTTTTCGTGAAGACTGCGAAGGTCGGCTAGGTTTAAGGTATTTACTTTTACAGCTGCTTCCGTCTTTGCGAGACATTCTTCCTCTGCTTGACTACAGCAGGTTCTCATACCAGGATCTACATGAAGCAACAGATTCTCACGATGGCCGTAGCTGCTTATTGGGCCTCCGGCAGCCGCCCATAATGCTTTTCTCACAGACTTGGGCACTGGTGGATGCGGCTCTGTATATGGCGGCATGCTTCCAGACGAAAATTGCTGTGAAGGTACTGGAGTTCCTGTTGAAAGAAGCAGTTCCTGGCTGAAGTGACCACCATAGGTCGCACGAGCTGGTTTATTTTAGCTCATTTAGCAACAATCGATGGGCACCCCTGTTCCCACGCATGGTATTTTTGATGTTTCCGGAATACAATGGAGACTGGTACACAATGAAAGGTCGAAGTACAAAGTGCAAATGGAAGCTCGTATTCCATGGGCTCATGTTGGCGAGTTTGTGAACAGAGAAGCACAAAATCCTGACTTCCCTACAACGTTTACGAGGTACTCCCACCATCATCGCACACCAGGCTCGCTAATACGGCCATTCAAGGATTCATGGCTTGAGAGCACCATGTAAGTGTTTATTTTCCATTACCTTATTTAAATGATTAGCATGCAAGGCTTTAGACTTATACCCAATTATCATTGCCAATAGATATTGGTGTGGTTTTGGGACACGTTGTGCTTCCAAACGTGTATGCCATGTGCATGAACAATCGGGTGGAAAAGATGTAGAGTGCAAGAGTAATGTGCATGAAAATGAGCTTGACGATGGGGAGTTACATGGTTGTCCTACCATCAATGAAGACAGCGTAAAAGCCTCTACCAAATTAAATGCCAATTTGATCAAGAAAGAGACTAAGCCAAGGCGGCCACCCAAGGCAGCACGACAGCGCATTCGAGGGTGTCAATGCCATTTCATGGTGAATCGTCTATACTTGGATCCTAGCATCGCAGTTATATCTTATATTAATCCCTTTCACACAAATAAAGAAGATATCATCTGCCATGGGGAGCCTTGTAAGAATGAGGGAAACACCCTTCTTCTCCTCTCTCCATGGATTTCATTGGAAAAAAAAGTTTGGGTTTCTAACTTGTTGTTCAAGGGCTTTACTCCACAACAAGTTTTCGATGCACACATTCAAAGTTTGCATATACGACAAAGCAAAGAGCCCAAATGTCCAATGGTGAGGGATGACTACTTATTCCTCCAAGATATACTCAATATTGAAAGGAAACATGCTATGGAGACATATCAACTACATGATGATGATGCAGAGAGTACAAGGCGATGGTGTACACAAAATGCGGATATGATATTTGTTTACCAGGAGCAAAATCTTCAAGTACAGAAGGAATTCTTTTTAGGGATCCAAACCCCATGGCAAAGAGAGATTTGTGACAAGTTCGGAAATGGAAATTTGTTGGCTATGGACTCCCCATTTGGAACGAACAAGTACAAGGTATGCTTCAATTCTTGTCTGTTTTTTGCCATGTTCAAGTCAAGGTACTTGTACTTATTATACCTAAAATGATGTAGTTCCATTTGTATACAATTCTCGTATTTGACACACATCGCAATGGCATCCCAATTACGTGGGTTCTTGCCTCAAGTGCCACCTTTGAGGCTGTGCGATATTGGTTGACAAAGTTTCGAGATCGCATGCTTGATCACCATAAATCGTGGCAGCCAAATGCTTTCATGGTGGATGATGCGGAGAGAGAAATTGATGCACTAAGGTAATTTTCCTAACATAATGCATGGTGCTTGGACAATGCTTTATGACCATTGCTTGGATTTGTACCCTCAATACTTGGATTTGTACTCGCAGGGTCGTTTTCAGTTTGCCGGTGTACTTGTGCTTATGGCATGTACGTAGGTGTTGGCTAAAACACCTCATTCGAAAGGTGAAAGATTGGCCAACACGTGCGGCCATGTTTCGGATGCTTGGTAACATCATGAATATGCGGGGAGGGTCCTCGTCTTCATATGAGCTCACCAAGGATGAAGCTAGGGAAATGATATGCAAGTTCAAGGAAGATTTTCAAAGTGAGAAGGAGTTCCTCCACTACTTTGAAATGCAGTGGTGGCAGCCTAAAATAGGTGACTATGAGCTATTTTTCTTGCTTCAATGTGTTCCCAATGTGTTATGTTCTCTTATGGTCATATATGCTTACAAGTCTTCATTATGTTAGACATGTGGGTGCGTGCGACAAGGACATTGCCACATTCCAATCAAGACACGAATGGTGCAATCGAGGCGTACCATGGAGTTTTGAAGTACAGATTTCTAGGATCTTCTAAGAAAATGGTGGGGCGTCGAGTGGATTGGCTTCTTTACAAGCTAACCACAGCTTGTGTACCTCATTATTGGTACATACAAGTTGTGAAGGAAGGGGGATTTAAGAGAAACAATGCCATTGAGAAGGTAGTGGAGAGCTCGCGTGAACGAGCTCTCAAAATTCCAGATGATTATGTGTCATTCATTGGTAGCAACATGAAGGCAGATGCTTATGTTCGAAGCCTCTCCAATCCAAACCAAGTGTACACTGTCTACAACTCAGATTGTCAATGGGCATGTTGTACATGCCATTGGTCCGAGCTTGGCAACATATGCAAGCATCAAATCAAGGTGATGCTCATGGCCGGTGTTCAGGAGCAAGGTATGGTGTCACATTGTGTGAGCATGTATGAAGATAGTGCCTTGGAGATGGTCCCGAGGAGACTACTTGAGATTAAGCCTGATGACCTCAACATCGGAGTGCCACTTGAGGATGATGCGAGCTTGGAGGAAGGGCACAATTGTGAGGCTGCATCTTCAAAGTCTACAAAGAGGTCAAGCTTGAATCATTTACATGACACTTTCCAACAACTTGTGGATTTTGTGCAGGATGATGCCGAGCTTATTCATGAGGCTACCACTAGCATGAAGAAGACACTTGGGCAACTACATACATTGAAAGCACAAAGAGAGGAGGGCATTGAGCTTGCAAAGTCTTTTGTACGAACTAGAGATGGCTTTGGGAATAGTTTGAAGAGAGCAAAGTCTTTCATTGAGAAAGGGATCAACAGGAAGAAGCGCAAAACAATGGATGGCAATCAAGTTGGCACCTCCTTCATTGCTACAGTTAAGGGTAGACGCCCCTCCATGCAAGCCAAATTGGATGCACGTGCAGTTAAAGAGTCGATGCAAGCAACAATCGAGCTAGAGGGCAATGACGCCCAGATTACATGATGGCATCTATATGTATGAATGTATAACCATTGTATCATGAAGCCCATATTACATGAAGGTGGATTTTCAAATCTTTATAGGCTCTCTATTGTGATTTACAAATTGTTGTTCTAAGGTTTGGTAATGTACAATGTAGGCTCTCTCTATCTCCCTTGTCTACATTCTGAAAATTGAAAACTGATCTGAACCATAAAAATGAAAACTGAAAATGTCAAAATGTCATCAAAAAAGTAGGGTCTTCAAAATGTCATCCAAAACGTAAACCCCATGGCAAAAAGTACATAATGTCATCATAATGTCAAAATGCCATAAATAGAGATAGGCAGCCCTTAAGCTCATGTGTTCTTCCCTAGAATAGTCTCCACAAAAGCGTCGTCGTTCAAATCCAAGCCTTCATTCACATGAGGTTGTGAATTTCAATATAAGTAAATTTGAATTTCAATATAAGTAAATTTGAATTTCTCCTTTAATTATAGTAATTATAGGCATATGCTTAACATATACATATGTTTTTTAAGTTTGTTTGGTGGTAGTATAAAAAGTGCATGGTTGAAAAGAAAGACCCTTTTGCACTGAGTCATTGACCTAGTAGATGGGATACCAATATTGTAGTCGACAAACTTGATTATTACGAAACTATTCAAAAAACGTCTTAGGGGTTGGAGTTAGAACATTCAGCTAATCTACCTTTGATGTCAAATGGTTCAAAGGGGTTGGAGTTAGAACATTCAGCTTATTTACCTTTGATGTCAAATGGTTCAAAGGTGGTGTGTGGAGGTGTTGAATATCAAAATGGTGGTATGTTATACAAGTGACTCCTCTATCAAATGGTGGTATTTTATATAAGTCATTCTTTTATCAAAATGGTGGTATATCTATCAAAATGTGTCTTTCAAGGTCAAGATGTTGAGGAGACATTGGAGGACGTAGAAGTGAACCATGACACATCATCAACCATTCAACATGACAATGAGAATGGCCATGTTTAAGATAAATAAGAAACCATAGTGGAGCATAAGCAAACTTGCACCAATATTGCATCATCTAGTAGTGAAATAAAACTTTTATAGACATCAATGATTAGTCAGGTGTTGATATAGAGACGGCATGGATGGTTTGATATAGAGACTGAATGGTTTGTTGCAAGATGGAAACGATGAAGAGAATTGCTTAATACTAATATCATGGATTCAATTTATCAATTATGTTTATTTTATACTATCTATGTCATTCATGTTTCATGCAATTGGGTTCTTATTATTTTTAGATATTCTACTAACAATCATGAACAATTGTTGGTAGAATATCATGAACAAGCACGAGGTGATTCATCATTTTTATTTTCTGGTGGTGGCGGTGTGAAGCACGAGGTGATTCATCATTTTTATTTTCTGGTGGTGGCGGGACGCGTAAGATTGTTCCCTCCTCATCAGTATTAATGCTGCAGGGTTGCACTGAGGTTTGGGTTATGTCATGACGATCAATGGTAATCTCCTCAGAGGGAGTCATCGGCCTACTAGTGTGAGACTGTAATTGATTGTTAGCGAAGGAGAGTTTAGGTTTATGTTGAGATTGCTCCACATTAGAGGCGGCGCCCTTAATTATATCAAGCTCGGTTTCGTAAATGGAAAAAACCTCCACGCTGGCAACAGCTTATGCGGCGCATTCAAAGCAATTTTGGTAGCTGCCAGCGTGGCCACGCTCGTTTTTGCCACATAAGCTGGAAAAAACCTCCACGCTGGCAATCACCCCGAAATCTAACTACGGCCTAACAGAAGTGTCTCAAATTAGTTTTAGACTTGTTTGAGGAAGCACTAGGAGACAGTTTTATCTGGGTGCACAACCTTTGATGTGAACCCGACCTGGACTAATTATTGAAAACAATATAATTGACTATAGTGCATCGAACCAAACTTCCTCAAACCCATCCAGCCTTCGAGTCCAGAAAATGACCAACACTCAAACAGAGCACTCCCTTTTTGATAAAGAAAAACTCCTTCAGATCCACCTCAAGCGAGGAGCTTTGGGACGAAATGAGTCAACTAAACGTAAATGTAAGCAGAGGAACAACGGAACACCTGAAAACAGGAGCCATCACGGTTCTCTGAGCCCCAGATTCACTAGCTAGCTTTGTAAACACCATAAACTTCATGAAAAGAGCATTAAACTACCTTATTTTAGGAAAAAGCTCCGGTGAAGGACCAGAAGCAGAGCTATGAACCTCAAAGTTCGCTCCCTCAAGAAATGGCTAAATCATTTTAAACGTTACAATGTTTCAAACATTGGGGACATGTCTCCTATGCTATGCCATTAGGGACACGTATTCCTCACAAAACACACAGTACAAGCAAGAGCCCCACTTTCCAATGGAGCTCATTATTATAGAATCATCTTCACTACATAACTAAGTTCTAATTCTTCATCCATAAGGGCATTTACATAACGTGTCCTAATTATTTACTTGTTTCTATGGGTGAAGATTATAACATGTCCTTAGTAGAGAGCTAGCAGTCTCACAGCTAGGCCGTAGGATAAGTGCCATTGGAAACCACATAGCCCAATCCTATGGGGCAAGAAATCCCAAACCCTGAAAGTGTAACCACTCCCTTACATTCCTCTACCCACCACGTGAAAATACATAAGACTTGTTTAGGATGATGTTTGAAATGGGAAGGGGGGTTGCTATAAACATAATATTTAGAGACTCAAGGTTGGGCAAAACAAAGCCAATCCACATCTCAAGGATGATGACCAAATTTGATAGAACTGGAGATCCCATTAAGTATCTAGAGAAGTTCGATCAAATTTACCAGGCCATAGGAAGGATCTCTAAAAACCCATATGAAAAGGCTATCTACGAGGTCTTGAGACACATTTTTTGTGGGATTCTTGTCCGGTGGAGCGTGTACATAGATCTATAACCTCAAGCAAGATGAGGGTGAAACAATGTGGATTTATATTGTTAGAACCAAGTATATCTCCATAAGAAATGCATCCCTTGTC
Organism: Cibotium barometz; assembly: GCF_041138505.1. NCBI lineage: Eukaryota > Viridiplantae > Streptophyta > Polypodiopsida > Cyatheales > Cibotiaceae > Cibotium > Cibotium barometz. Next base: position 50,395,248 of record NC_141076.1, read on the forward strand.
TGCAATAGACTAGTAGATGACTTAACACTCACATCGATCGATTTATGATCGGTCTCAAGAGCAAGAAGCTACCTCTACTACAAGAATGCATTTAAGCCCTGCTAGAAATATTACTCTACCCTATTAGATAATTTGGGAACACCTAGATTGTCTTTGTGTTGTGCAAAATTATGTTAATATTGTGGGTGATTCCATTATAAATATTAATAAGTTTGGTGCACATTGACATATATTTGGGGCCTCTAATGTTTGTTATAGTTGGTTTGTAAGACTACCTCTGCTGCTACACACACCCTTCCCCTTCTTCAGCTTTTAGTTCACAGAGTGACATCTTCTTCAATTCTCCCTCTTTCTTTCGAGCTCTTCACAATAAGCTTCCCTATGGAGCCCAACCTTGACAGTAGTGTTTCTAGCCTCCACTCTCTTCCTTACGAGCTCCCTTGCCCTGTTTTATAAGGTTACGAGGCATTGTGAGAATTGTGGCAAGCTTGCCAAGTGGCCGGACATGCCATTAGCGATCAGTCCCAACGTTGCCAGGGATAACTGTCGTGTCGCTCTGTCATCACCTTTCTCTGTGCTGCCATACTGGGCCTTCATTCATTCATGCTAAAGAGAGGACCCCCATGCCCATCTGGATTAGTCTCCACACCCCCAGGATCAGTCGGATTGTTGCCCACGTGGGCTCCTGCTCCATACTCTAGCTATTATCCTCCTCCTCTCTCTCTCTCCACGAGCTCTTGATGCCGCCATCACACGTAGCTGCCATGCTGCATACACACCACTAATGCGTGGTCGTCCGTCACATGACTGCCCATAGTCTCCATTTTGAAAGTTTTTTAAAACCTAAGTAGTGTATTTTTTTTGAAGGAGATCCCAAAGCCCTTGTTCACATGGCTAGGCTTCCACTTAACAAGTCCATCACAACACCACCACATCCACTTGTCCGCGGCCACCACTCTCTCACGAAAGCAAGTTTCTCAAGATGGGATAGCTACAACTTCATTATCAATCCAATTCCCAAGTGAGTAAATGGCACCATCAAAGTCTCCGAGATTAAGAAAGCAATGTCATTAAGAGTTGTCATCATCCCTTGAGCCTTGTTGTAAACATACACACATTAAGAGCTTCTTTAGAAGAGTTGTCATCATCCCTTGAGCCTTCTTATCAACATACACACATAATGAAACAAAAAACATGCTATAAAGATGAATTGAATCATCACTCAAACCATAATGCAAGCATACTAGTTGATCATTAGTACATCGCCGTCAGAGGATCCTACTACTCCTCCAGTCAGAAACACAAAGTGCATTCATTTGAGTATACCAAAGCTCAACACACACTGCCTTGGTTACTTATGTACAAGGTTTTGGGAGTTTCCCTTATCTCCTAACATGTTTTGCCCACCCCTTAGACTGCTAGGGCATTTATGTCCAACAGTCTCCATTTCTTCTTTTTGTTGAGTGAAAGATGGATCATCAATCTCTGCTACAAAATCTTCTTTGGTGATTACCATGAGCCAAGGAACATACTTCTTTAATCTAAAACCATTCACTCTTCTATTGTGCAAGGTGCCATCTAGGTCAGAGAGTTGATAAGAACCATTGAGATATTTGTATTTAACTTGAAAAGGTCCTTCCCATTTAGTTTGAAACTTAATTTGAAAAGTGTTATCCAATTTACTGTTGTATCATAACACTAAGTTCTCTTCTTTGATCGCTTTTTCTTTGAGTTTTGCATTAAACTGCCTTTGATTTTGTTCTTGTGTTCTCTCATAATGCTCAAATGTTGCATGACAATCCAGTTGCATGGTCTGGAGAGTTGTTAACTTGCTTTGATATAGTAATTCTTGTAGCTTGATGAGCATCTCAAAGCGGGTATTTCCACTTCAATTGGGAAGCAAAGCCTCTTTGCCATAACGCAAGTGAAAGGGTGAGAAACTTGTTCCCTCCTTAATTGATGTTTTGTAGGCCCACAATGCACATGGGAGCTCTAGATCCTAGGTTTTCCCGTGACTCATCATTTAGATTAATTCTCCATTGAATTGCTCATTCAAGCCATTACACTGAGGGTAATAAGGAGTGACATACCTATGTTTGAAGTATCTTGATCTAGTTGACTAAAGCCTTGAGCTTGCCATTTTTGGTTTGCCAACTACCTAGCACTTATTTGATAATCAACAAAGCATCCCCTTTGATCATTAGTTTTCTTATTCCTAGTCGCAAACATTCAAGCAAACCTTGATGTAGGGAATTGTATTTTGCCTCATTTTGTTACTTGTAGTTTTCAATCGAAGACTGTTGTTTCACCATATGTCCTTGTGGATGTTGGATGAAAAATCCTCCTCTAGCCTCATTGTTGAGACTCTTTTCAAAAAGAGCCATCAAAATATACAGTGTATGCATTTCAGCTCCATCTCCTTAATTGAACTCTTATGTTTCTCCACATCTTTGACCAAGATTGGACCTTCCTTGTAGGTAAGAAGATCTGCCAATGAAGCTCGAGTAGATTATTCCACTAAGAAAGAAAAATTGAACTCTTGCAGTTCAATTATCTGCCTTATCATACTTTTGGACAAATTAACATTGTTGACCAATTGAGGCAAAAGAGTGTAGCTAGTTAATACAGTAAAAGGTTTAGGAAGTAAATAATATCTAAACCTTCTACATGCAAACACCAAGCTAGAAAGAATTAATTCCACCTCAGTATACCTTCTTTTTGCTTCAGACTTCACCTTGTTGGCATAATAGACTGGTTGCATATACCTTGCATCTTGTCCTTGTTGAAGTAGAATAGATCCCAATGCATTTAGACCCATTAATGAGTTCACATAAAACATTTTCTTGAAGTCAGGTGCTTGCATTCTAGTGAGTCCTCCCAACACTTCCTTCACCTTTTGAAATACTTCCTCACATTCTTCAGTCCATTGAAGAGGATCTTTCTTCACCACTTGTTGCGGAGGAAATAGAAGTTGAGATGTTAAAGGAATAAACCTTGACATATATTTTACCTTGTGTATGAAAGTGTATAATTTCTTGGTAGTATAAGGACAAGGCAACAATTTGTGATTCTTCACCTTGTGAAGATCAGGTTCAATTCCATTCTGAGATACAACATGCCCAAGGAGTTTAACTCTAGGTTGTGCTAAAAAACACTTCTTTGGATTCAATTTCGTGCCCCTTTCGTCAATTCTTTGAAGATTGTTTCCAATAGAGCACAGTGCTCCATCTTGGAACTGTAGATGCAGGTATCATCAAGAAAAACCTTAATAAACTTGTCAAGCAATGGGGCATACACCTCATTTGCCCTTGTTGATACCATGAAGGTGCATTTATTAGACCAAAAGGCATCACCCTATAGCAAAAACATCCCCAAGGTGTTATGATGGTTGTCTTCCTTTGGTCCTCTCTAGTGCAATGGCAATCTAGAAATATCTTCTCGTCTTCCTTTACTATAGTGGGGATGCCTTAGGTTGCATTAGACCTTTCATGGTCTCTATGGTGCCCTCTTCTTGGATTACATGTGCCTTTTGAACTTGCATCACATGTGTGTCTTCTTCTTTAAGCAAAAAAGATACTTGTCCTTCTTCTTCAAGACTAGATTTCTCACTTTCTTCTTCACTCTCATCATCACTCTGTTCCTCACTTGTCTCGTCTTCATTGACATTAATGAGTTCCTTGTTAGTATACACTCAATGCCTGCCTCTCAGCATGTATCTCACTTTGATGTATAATACACATTTGTTAGGCCCCCATTATGAGGAGTATCCATGGTGCATATGTCTTTAGTGGGAACCCTGGCTTAGACGGTGATGGGATCATTATTGTGACCATTGATGATGGTTAGGAGATGATCAACGCCCCCGAGGTGACGGTATGAGGAATATTCCCTAGAATATTTCCTCAGATACTAGGTCCATCAAGTTAGTGGTCGGTGGGCCGCGTTCTTGATATGCAGATGGTGACCGTGTCTATGTAGTGTAACCGCCCTAGTTGTATATGCGTCTACCACACCAGCTATACGGTACTATATATAGACATGGTTGCTCCATGAGCTATGGTATCCAATGCTTGTTGGTATCCACCCCCTTCTACACCTCGTACATACTCCATCCAGAGTTCGTCTAGATCGCCATCTAAGCTCTACTTGAGAGCGCATGGGTGGACAGCACCATCACTTCTACCTCTTTGGTATAATCAGAATTTTAAATTCTCTCCATTGTGTATCTATTGCATTGTCTATTGTGCTTTGTCTTGCTATCTCTTTCCGCTGTGCCATATTCTTATATTCCTCTCGGCTAGACATATCATATCTCTTCCATTCCCCAATACTGTTGTGCACTGTGATAGTTCCTCTTTCTTAGTTTTGAATTGCCCCTACTTTCCTTAACCATGGTCTCCCCAATATCAGTAGAAATGTACCTAGATGAGCAGGCATAACATGGCAATATATTGTACAACGGACCCCAAATAAATCAACTTCCATACCCATAACTGTCCCTAGACATTTCACTTTTGCATGGTTAGCTAATCTAATTCTAAACCCATAATGTGCAGCAAGTTAAAGACCCAACTTTTCCATACAAGACTGAGTAAGCACACAAATTTGAGCACCTCCATCAATGTAAGCCTCCTCAATCCTATACCCTTTATGCCAGGCCTCATCTTTAAGAGAAAGGACTGTAACATTCCCTTTCCTTGGTTCCTTCTCTTCCACCTTCTTTGGGTTGACCAATTTCTTCTGCTTTCTTTTCAATTTAGGACAAAGGGCCAAAAATTGCCCGAAAGTAATGTCTAAAGAGAATGTGGGGGAGAGGGAGAGCTTCAAACCCTAACAAGCAAACACACACACACAAGAGAGAGCAAGACACAAGAGAGAGATGGATAGCTGAATTTTATTCTATATTCTTCTTCTCTACTCAACCAACATAACATAAAGATAAGAGTAAACACTATATGGGTTAGTACTCAACTACTACAACATACAAGGGTCGGTCCATAATGTGAACCCGACTAAATGAGCTGGCGCTATAACTATGCCAGTCTCTAGTAATCCAAAATAACTCACACAGCCTGTCATCCCACTGGCGCCATATCACCCATAATCTCACCAACCATGCCAGTGGTGTATATGCAGAAGCGATCACCCAGGCGGGTCATCAATGTTTGTTGTAGCACTGGTTGAGCTCGATATCTCAACACTCCTCCTCAAGCTCAACTCCACACACTGCACTCCAAGTAAGCTCCTAAACCTATGGAGCTTCTCTGTGCCCAATGCCTTCATGAAGATGTCAGCTACCTGATCCTTTGTGCTGACACATACCAGATCTACATCTCCTGCTAGAACCTTCTCCCTCACAAAGTGATAATGCACCTCAATGTGCTTCATTCTAGCATGATATACTGGGTTAATGGCCAACTGTATGCTACTCATGTTGTCACAATGTATGACAACTTCCCTATCCACGGGCTCTCCCATGTTACCAAGTAGCTTCTGAAACCAAGCTACCTAAGAAGCTGCCATAGTAGCAGCACCCCTGTACTCTACCTCTGTACTCGACAAGGCAACTGTTAGTTGCTTCTTACTGCTCCAACTCACAACAACACTCCCAAATGAGAACATAAAACCACTGGTAGATCTCTTATCTGCAATACTACTAGCACAATGAGCATCTGTGTACCCATGCAACTGTATCTCTGTACCAGCCTCATAGAGAAGTCCATAATCAACTATGGACTTTATGTACCTGAGAATCCGTCTAGCCGCATCCAAGTGTGGCTTCCTAGGGGCCTGCATAAACTGATTCACAAGTCTAACAGCAGAGCTCAAGTCTGGCCTTGTAATGGTCATGTAGATCAAACTACCCACTATGCGCCTATATGTAGTGCGGTCCTCCAAAAGCTGTGCGATCCCACTGCCCCCTCTGTACACCGGATTCCCGGTAGCTGGCAGCAGAAGCAGCTCCCTCATGCGCGGGGCAGGGTTTCCCACTCGGGGCCTCGCCCTCGAATGTTTGGGCACGAGACTAAGCTGGTGGTCATTTCGAAAACCGAAATCGGGAAAATTTTCCATGCTCGAAAAACGGGGATGATTCCACCATTTTTATTTTCTTAACGAATTTTTCTAACGAAGTCAAAATACTGAACTAACCTTCATTTGACACCATTTTTATTTTCTTAACGAATTTTTCTAACGAAGTCAAAATACTGAACTAACCTTCATTTGAATAATTCAGATAGAAGGAAAACTATTACAGACTTAACTTGAAGGGATCAACGCTTTTTTCCTAATTGAATCAGGCACAGCCGTTGATCTATTCATTAGAGAAGTCTTCAGGATTTTTTTTAACTACTCGAGTTCTAAACGTATTCCTATTAATCAATTTTATAATTAAAACTAAACTGATTCCAGCCTAACCCCATCCGGCCCATGGGTTAGCCACCGCCCAACCAGTGGAAATGGTAGAACCAGACAAGTACTCACCCACCCATAATTGAATGCCTTTCTTAACTTTTGCTTTAGAATACAGATACGCACACACTCCTCTTTAAACTTTAACTTGTAAAACAATCCATTGACAAACAATTATTGGTTACAGATATCATAACTCCAAATTTTCATCCAGTTCCTTGTTTCTCAAAAACAAGTATCACTCTGGACTCTTCGTCAAGACTAGCTGGTCAGCAACGAGATCCAGTAACAGATTACAATAATTTTTCATCATCATACATATATATCTTCCATGACATACGCATGGGTGTCCTATGCACTGCGAGTCCGTGCATCGCCTGGTCAGAACCCTCCAGGATCCTCCTTAGGTGTCCTGGCACTTCACTCAGGGACTGCTTCGTCGGCCCTCGAGCATCGTACCGGAAGCACACCATTTTTCACCATACTAAGGCTGGTCTCAAGACTTGGGTAGGTTTTTGCCGCTCGCGTGAGCCGTCATTTGAACACTCCCCGCTAGCTGTTGCAATCGAACTTCCCTTAGAAAAACACATATACCAAATGCTCATTCTGGCGTAAGACAGTCCTTTAAGAAAACAAGGTTTCTATGCAAGTTTTCAGTTTTGATTTTCTTTTGAATACAATGAGTATATCTTAATTCCATATCCCAAGACTTTTAGATCACAGGTCTGGATTCCCAAGTAGAATTCCTCGAATTCTGTAATCTTGATCCTCAAATCAAAATCAAAGGTCTCAATTTAATTTCAGATTCGGTGGGTGATGTGATTGAATTTTCCTGAACTGGTCACATCGTCTTTTTTTGAAACTGACGAAGGAGATTAAGTTGTGGTCATAGTCTGATTCAGGTCGAGTCTGGAAAGGTTCTCCTTGAACTATCTTTCTCGAAGGGTAGTATTTCAAGTACTACTTTACTAAATTTCATTCATTGAGTATTTTGCTTAACTGAATTCAAAACTAAACACGTATTCCTATGAGGAATAAATTAATCATTTATCTAAAATTTCAACTTCGATAGATCTTCTGAATTTTCTTGTTACCATCGTAGAGAATATGAAACAGTAGAATTTTCCTTCACAGAGTATTTACTTATTCATTTACCAATATTCATGGGATTTAAACAATGATTAAAGAGAACTCTCATTTTGATATTAAAATAAAAATCAATATTGATGAAAGTAACACTTTTATAATTAAAAAAATGCTTTATGCATCTATTTATGCATAAAAATCAATATTGATGAAAGTAACACTTTTATAATAAAAAAAATCTTTTATGCATCTATTTATGCATAAAAATCAATATTGATGAAAGTAACACTTTTATAATAAAAAAATTCTTTTATGCATCTATTTATGCATAAAAATCAATATTGATGAAAGTAACACTTTTATAATAAAAAAAATTCTTTTATGCATCTTTTTATGCATAGAAATCAATATTGATGAAAGTAACACTTTTATAATTAAAAAAATTCTTTTATGCATCTATTTATGCATAAAATCTAATATTGGTGAAAGTAACAATTTTATAATTAAAAAAATTCTTTTATGCATCTATTTATGCATAAAATCAATATTGGTGAAAGTAACACTTTTATAATAATAATAAAAATCCAATATGCATCTTTCTATGCATAGAATTTAAATCTAATGAAAATCACTCTTTTATAATAATAAAAAATAACCAATATGCATCTTTCTATGCATAGAATTTAAATCTAATGAAAATCACTCTTTTATAATAATAAAAAAATAACCAATATGCATCTTTCCATGCATAGAATTTAATTTTAATGAAAATGACACTTTTATAATAAAAATATTTCTACTATGCATTTTTCTATGCCTAGAATGAAAATAACACTTTTAGAATACACAAACGGTGGGGATTACTCTTTTTGAATAATAAAAGATAAAACTTATTTCATAAAATTTAAGAAAATTTTACCATAACCTCCTTTGTATGGCTGCCCATTTTTTAATTTTTTCTATCCTTAAGTCATTTAAAAATTATCCCCAAATGGTTTAAAGCTAATCAAAACTAATCAAATTTCACTTTTAAAAGAGAAATAATATGAAAAGTTTAATTCCAACAATTAGATTACTTATCTAGGATAAAGAAAGGTTGAATTTAAGAATGAGAGAGGGGGAAAGCCTTTCCAACAAGGCATAACATCATTTTTCATTTTAAAGAAAACAAAAATTAGAAAACCATTAAATGGAATAAAGAAAAAGTAGGATTTCTAGCTTACATGAATTTTTGTGAGCTTTCCTTTGGCTTGATGGTTTGAGGGATCTACTCTTGTTTGCAACAAGAGTGGCCACCAATTCTTTTGAAGAGGAAATGGTAAAAAACTAATGAATTATCAATAAATTCACTGTTTTTGGCTCTAAGGAGGAGTAGAGTAACAGTGCATAAAACACTATTAAGCTTCTACAAAGGGGGAGGCTTCTATTTATAGGAAAAAGTGAGCTTCTAACCAAGCAAACTGATTCTAGAATTTTCCAGATCAGTTTGGTCAAATTTTGACCATTTTTGGGTCAGATTAGTTTACTTTTTGGATCCAGTTTTGAATTAGGAGAGAGGAGAGAGGAAATATCTCATTATTTAAGAATTTAAAACTCCACCAGACATGTGAAATAGGCGCCTCCCTCATGAGGGGGAATCCCCACTCTGAGGTGTCAAAAATTTATTTTTTTAGTATTTCCTTTGGTCCTTAGTCCACTCTTCATCTTATGTGAGTATTTACTTATTTTTGGGGGGATTTTCTTTATTTCTTCAATTTACCTCCTCCCTACATTTGGATTAATCTTATTGGTCCATAGGAACCTTAATTTAAAATTTTCAAAAAATCTGGACCCTTAGTATAAAGCCTTTTGAACAGATTATAATTTATTTCTAATGCACCTTCTGAAATTCTTTTTGAACTTCTATTTTGGAAAAATTTATGTTAATAAGATGAGATATTTTTCCATCCAAAAATATTTAAAAACTGAATCACCTCTCTGTAGAAGATTTTCTCTCTCTAGGTCAAAACAGGTAGAAACAAGATCTTTTATATTTCTGAAGAGGGATTTGATTACAGGGGAAGATACTAGACTTGTTAAGACGTTGGGGAGAAATCTTACATTCTCTCCCACTTGAAAAATGTGAGATGTCTTAATCTCGCAAACTGGGGATAATCTCGTAATAGTTCGGCTTTTTTCTCCCAGGTGGCATCTTCAAAAGGATAGAACTTCCATTTAACCAATAATTCTCTCAGAATTCTATTCCTGAGAACCTTATCTCGAACATCAAGGATTTTTTCAGGTTGGAGTTCGATCTGCTGCCCTTGGGTTGAAGAAGTTGAGATTTCATTCATCAAGCACATGATTCGGGCTTGGTACATACTTTTTAAGAAGGCTAACATGAAATACATTATGTACTTTGAGATGAGGAGCAGAAGACTCTCGTAGGCTAAGTCACCTACTTTCTTTGTGATCAGATATGGTCCACAATATCTGGGGGATAACTTCTTATACTTCCCAAGAGATAGGGAACTCCTTTTGGGGGATAACTTCTTATACTTCCCAAGAGATAGGGAACTCCTTTTGGGGCGTACTCGAATGAAGACCATATCTGCTTCTTCGAATTTTCTGTCTGTCCTCTTCTTATCTGCATACTGCCTTTGTCTATCCTGGGCAGCTTTTATATCTTTGCGAATTGACTGCATCTGCTGCTCCATGTTGTCAAGCATCTGTTTGGACATCTCAAACCTAATTAATGGGTCGGACCAAGTTAATGGAGTTAAGCAATCTTGTCCATACAGAGCTTTGAAAGGGCTCATCCCAATACTTCAGTGAGATAAGAAGCATTGTAGGCAAATTCGACTAGGTGCAGATAGCTTAACCACTTCTTGGGTTCCCTGCCCCACAGCATGACCGAAGTATATCTTTGATTACTTGGTTCACCCTTTCAATTTGACCATCAGTCTCGGGGTGGTAAGATGTGCTGAGATCCAAGAAGGTTCCTACTGCTTTGAAAAATGCAGTCCAGAATCTTGACGTGAACTTGGGATCTGGATCACTTACTATTCTCCTGGGTAGGCCATGCAATCTGAAGATTTCCTTGAGGAACACTCTGCTGGCAGTTGTCAGGAAAAATTTTGAAAGGTGTTTTGGGCTTGTGTACATATGGGATGCATGGCATGTAAAAAGGCTTTGCCCTGAATGCCCTGGCAGGCGTACAGAGTGGATGTTTTGGTAGTGAGCTAGTACATGCATTCTTTTTTCTTTTTTTGGGAGCAGGTGCTTGAGATTTAAAGTTTTTTTTATTGCAGCAGTGCGTATGGCCTTGAGGAAGGTTGGTCTCCAATGTGTGGAAAGCTTGCGGAAGGCTTTTGATGTTGGCAGCCTTTGGGCTTTAATGTATGTATGTTGGGAGGAACAGGGTGATTTCATGCTTTTTTTCGAGCTTTTGGTAATGCCTCCATGTGAAAATATTATGGGAACCCCGAATGTGATGATGGCTGGTCAATTTGGGACTGATTCTGGATGTAGAGATGGCGCTCCATTTTTAAGCAAGCATATGATGATGATCAGCAGTGTATGGCATCGACTGCAATAGTCATGTTTTGGAAAATGATGGTATAGCTAATGAAGAGTGTGGGGTAGCTCTTGCATTTGTTTTGGAAAGTCATGGGCGCCGCACATAAAGGTGAAGCACGAGGGATCGCAGAAGGGCCCTCTTGGCATCGTGGGCGTAATGCATGAAGGCCACCTTTCGAGATACTAACGTGGCCATCCTCCAGGCCTTTCGAGATGCCAACGTGGCCGGAAAAAGTTGACTTCCTGGCCGCGGAGGCTGGTGGCAACGTCAGCAGAGAGCTTGTTTTCTTGACGTGGAGGGTTGCCGTCTCATTGCAGGAGCAGAGGGTTGCCTTCAGTTGAAGGGCAGCGCAGAGACTGTGGACGGCAACTTCGCAAAAACACAACGGAGAGTTTTGGCATGGGGGTGAGTTTTTAGTTTTCTGGGAAAGGCCTTGTCGCTTGCTGGAGCTGCTGAAGGTTAGCGACGAGGACAGAAGTGTGGCTTTGGTTTTGCTTTGTAGCCGGGAGAAGCTGGTAGCAAGGAGAGTGAGAGGGAGCGGACTACAGGGTGATCGTGTTGGGTTTGTTGTGTTGGCGCAGTGGATGGTGGGGATAGAGAGAAGGAGTTCTCTTTGAGTTGGCCACCTCTTGAGGGTGAGCTTTGGGTAGGTGTTGCTTTGGTCGGCTTTGGACGCTGGCGATAAGCAAGCTCTGGAGAGGTGGGCTCTAGGAAGAGCAAGATTGTTTTCTCTCTCCCATGGAAGGCAGCGCAGCAAAAGACAGCATTTCAACTAGTAGCATTTTCTCTCCTCTTTTTGCTGGCTCTTGGTTCTCTTGGAGGTTCTCCTCTGGCCCTTGTGAACTCGAGGCTGTTTGGCACTCCTTGTATTGAGAATCAAGGGACCTAGTCAGAACGCTGTGTTCATGTATTTACAGTTTGTGACAGCCTATGCAATTCAGCGAGGGCTCTTTGAGACTGTGAAAATAGCATAGAGTTTGTTGTGGAAAACAGCCTTGGTTTTAGCACTACTGTTTGTGGATGGTGCTGTGTATGTTTACACGTGGGAACAAGACTGTATGTGCTTGTTGGGTAATTATTTTGTTTATGGTGCCCTTGTTTTGTGCTATCCTTTTGGTGTGGGTGGTGTGGTGAATCGTGTGAGAAGTGTTCCAGCCAGTGTGCTGGTGGTGCCCCAGGCTCGTGGTGTTTTCCAAGGTTGTTGGGGATGGACAGCTATAGAGGCAGGTGATTCCATGTCCGGAATTTCCGACAGCTTTCTCGTGCCTCCACAGAGGAGAGCTCATGTATTTTTCTTTTTCTACAAGGGTGTATACTCTAGAAGTTGAAGGTTTCAGGGAAGGTGTTTTTCTTGTTTATCTTGGGATTTGAGGTGAAGCTTGGGGATCAAAATGATGTCGTATCCAGAGTTTTGTGGTGGTCCTAATGAAGATGCAGCAGATTTTCTTGAAAGAATGGAGGTTGCATGCATAAGCAACCACATCAACGAGCCGGTACAGGTATTGCGGTTGCTGAGTATATGTTTGAAGGGAGATGCAAGGGCATGGTTCAGAATTTTTGAAGAGTCGTTAAGAGATGTTGAGCCGTGCATTTCAATGACTGAGGATGGATTAAAGACTGCACTTTTGAATAGGTTCAAGAAGGTTGGGGATCCAGACAGAGTTTGGCAGCATGAAGTTGTGCAGGGGTTGACACAGGGCGAATTGGAGCCAATTGATGATTATGTGAAGAAATTCTCTTTGCTGTGGGAGACCTTGTGCAGGGCTTTGGGGGAGGATCAAGTACCTCCGGACATGATGAAGAAGGATCATTTTGTTATAGGATTAAAGGGAGGCATTCGTTGGAAGGTTGAAATAAAGAAGCCCAAATCTTATGAGGATGCTGTGGAGATTGCCAAATCAAAGGATTGGAAATTGCAGCACAGCGGATGAACCAGTTGGGGATGGTTCTAGTGGTAGTGAGGCCTGAAATTAGAAGGGTAGAAGCGGTACCGATGAGAACCGTGCTGGAAAGAGTGCAACCGACAAAAGCTCAAGTGAATAATGCCACACCACAAGGGGCAAAGGTGGCACCCACAACTGTTACAGCTTCTGATGAAGGGCTTCAACAGGACATGAGGCAAATAGTGGATTATATGAAGAATTTGAGTTTGAAAATGATAGGGAACACAGGTGGTGGACGTGGCCGAGGCAGAGGTTATAATATGGAAGGGGTTGAAGGTCAGACAAGCTATGGAAGTGGCCGTGGTTTTGGCACGGGTAGACGGTTTATTCCTACATGTTGGAATTGTGGTGAATTGGGGCATATAAGTCCCGACTGTGACAAACCGCCGCGAATGGGGGGTGATATGTATCCCTTACCCTCTCAGATTCCCAATAGGGCAAATGATTATGGAATTGAAATTAAAGGTGAAGCAGGGACCAGTGGGTTGACAAATGAGGAGAAGGGTAAAACTAAGGTGGTGAATGTGGTCACCCTTGAGAAAATGAAGGAGACAGAAGCTGATGTAATGCCTTTGGGGAAACGGATGCCACAGGAAAGGGAAGGCAGGGATGCTGTAGGGCCTAGCAAGAAGAAAGGTAAAGTGAAGGAAGGAGGGGATGTAAAGGTCAAGCGGAAGGAAGGAGGGGATGTAAAGGTCAAGCGGAAGCAAAAGTCTCGTAGTAGGAAGTTTCAAGTGATTGATTTTCCACTGGGGGTTGGGCAGGATAGCTACAATTTGTAGGAAGACATGGCTGGAAGGAAAGCTAATATTACTTTTGGGCAATTGATAGAGTTAGCTCCCAAATTGAAACTTCAGTGGAAAAGACTTGTGAACCCGAGAGAGAAGGAACCTGCCAGAGGGATAGTGACTGTTTTATTTGTTGAAGAGTTACCTGATATATGTCCTGTGGTGGTGGATGTATGGTACAAAGGGAAGAATCTGGGAGAGGCATATATAGATGGTGGTACACGAATTTGTGTAATCACACTAGCAGCTGTGGAGAGGCTTGATCTTAACATTACTGAAGCGTTTGGCCAATCACCAGAAGGTCAAATGCTTAGGTGTAATCAAGGAGTTAGAACTGCAGGCTTTTGATGTAAAGGTGCTTGTGGACTGTCATGTTATGCCGGCAGGAATGGGTGCATTCCCCATCATTTTGGGAAGGCCATGGCTGAGAGTGGTGAAGGCTGTTCAAGATTGGAGGAAAGGGGTCATTACTCTGTATGACATGTGAGGGGATAAAAAGCAGTTTAATATGGATAATCAGAAGCCTGTTGATGATGAAGGGGAAAATGAAACAGATTCGAGTGTTGATGATACGACTAGTAGCACCACTACTAGTGTGGAGTGTGTTACAGAGGACACTTCAGCCAGTGAGGAGGAAGCAGAGATGGCTGCCCTAGTTATTGATGAGGAAGTGCTTAGTGATGAGGTTGCCCAACAAGAAGAGGCCATACAGGAAGAATGCAAGGAAGTAGCGAGGACTGATTTTATGACAGAGGATGCTCTTGAAGAGTATATGTTTTTTGAGGTAGATTTCCTTCAAGATCCTGATGAACTTCCTTTGGATGCTATGATTGAGGTACAAGTGAATCATAAGCAGATGCATGCATGTGATTTGAAAGAGCATGCTTTTGAGTTTTTGGATGATGAACCTTTGTGGGATGAGTGGGATATAGAAAGTCTGCAGGATGATGAACCCGAGTTGGAGTTGGATGATCAGATGTGCATTAATGTTAAGAAAGCCACGACCAGAATTGATGCTATGAAGGAGGAGCAACACTAGAAGACTATGAATGATGTTGATGCTATGGATGAGATTATGGATGCTGTGATAGATGAATTTCTTATTGGCCTTGATAAAGATAAGCATAGAGCAACTGAAGTGGATGCTTTGGCAATGGTGCCTATTGAAGGGGAGTTTGTTTTGCCTGTAGTGGTTGGCAATGGCGCTTGTTGAAGGGGAGTTTGTTTTGCCTGTAGTGGTTGGTTTTGATGGTGATGTTTCTTATGTTGATGGACAAGAAAGTGCTATAGCACAGCAAGTCTTTCTTGATGAAGCTTTCATCAGTTACTACCCTCAGCAAGAGTTGCTTCACTGGTTTTTCAATAATAGTGTTGACTATATCAGTGATTATGGAATTGAGATGAGGCAGGATGCTATGTATGTCAAGAGCTTTGTTTCTAAAAGTTCTTATATTATGTTGTGGGATGCGGGATGGCAAACTACGTCTTGAGAAGATGACAGTGTTTTTTTGAACACATGGAATAGAGATGTTTTGGTTACATTGTGTGATGCTCAAAGGATTGACGGAGGGAAACGTGGTTGTATGCTTTTTGCTGCTGATCATAAATGATTCAGTAGGCTAGGGGTTGGGCAAAGTATGTCAAGAAAAATTTTGAAAGGTGTTTTGGGCTTGTGTACATATGGGATGCATGGCATGTTAAAAGGCTTTGCCCTGAATGCCCTGGCAGGCGTACAGAGTGGATGTTTTGGTAGTGAGCTAGTACATGCATGCTTTTTTTTTTTGGGAGCAGGTGCTTGAGATTTGAAGTTTTTTTTATTGCAGCACTGCGTATGGCCTTGAGGAAGGTTGGTCTCCAATGTATGGAAAGCTTGCGGAAGGCTTTTGATGTTGGCAGCCTTTGGGCTTTAATGTATGTATGTTGGGAACAGGGTGATTTCATGTTTTTTTTCGAGCTTTTGGTAATGCCTCCATGTGAAAATATTACGGGGACCCCGAATGTGATGATGGCTGGTCAATCTGGGGCTGATTCTGGATGCAGAGATGGCGCTCCATTTTTAGCAAGCATATGATGATGATCGGCAGTGTATGGCACCGACTGCAATAGTCATGTTTTGGAAAATGATGGTGTAGCTAATGAAGAGTGTGGGGTAGCTCTTGCATTTGTTTTGGAAAGTCGTGGGGGCGCCGTACATAAAGGTGAAGCACAAGGGATCGCAGAAGGGTGCCGTACATAAAGGTGAAGCACAAGGGATCGCAGAAGGGCCCTCTTGGCATCGTGGGCGTAATGCATGAAGTGGCCATCCTCCAGGCCTGACGGGGCAGCTTTGCCAAGTGCAAGAGAGACCGCCGCGCTGGATGCAGTGAGAAGAAGGGTTGTGTTGGTTTGCTGGGCTGCTACTGCGGAGGCTGGTGGCGACGTCAGAGAGCTTTTTTTCTTGACGTGGAGGGTTGCCGTCTCATTGCAGGAGCAGAGGGTTGCCTTCAGTTTGAAGGGCAGCGCAGAGACTATGGACGGCAACTTCGCAAAAACACAACAGAGAGTTTTGGTGTGGGGGTGAGTTTTTAGTTTTCTGGGAAAGGCCTTGTCGTTGGAGCTGCTGAAGGTTAGCGGCGAGGACAGAATTGTGGCTTTGGTTTTGCTTTGTAGTCGAGAGAATTTGGTAGCAAGGAGAGTGAGAGGGAGCGGACTACAGGGTGATCTTGTTGGGTTTGTTGTGTTGGTGTAGTGGATGGTGGGGACAGAGAGAAGGAGTTCTCTTTGAGTTGGCCGCCTCTTGAGGGTGAGATTTGGGTAGGTGTTGCTTTGGTTGGCTTTGGACATCGGCGATAGCAAGCTCTGGAGAGGCGGGCTCTAGGAAGAGCAAGATTGTTTTCTCTCTCCCATGGAAGGCAGCGCAGCAAAAGACAGCATTTCAACTGGCAGCATTTTCTCTCCTCTTTTTGCTGGCTCTTGGTTCTCTCGGAGGTTCTCCTCTGGCCCTTGTGAACTCGAGGCTGTTTGGCACTCCTTGTCTTGAGAATCAAGGGACCTAGTCAGAACGCTGTGTTCATGTATTTATAGTTTGTGACAGCCTATGCAATTCAGCGAGGGCTCTTTGAGACTGTGAAAATAGCATAGAGTTTGTTGTGGAAAACAGCCTTGGTTTTAGCACTGTTTGTGGATGGTGCTGTGTATGTTTACACGTGGGAACAAGACTGTATGTGTTTGTTGGGTAATTATTTTGTTTATGGTGCCCCTATTTTGTGCTGTCCTTCTGGTGTGGGTGGTGTGGTGAATCGTGTGTGGTGAATCGTGTGAGAAGTGTTCCAGCCAGTGTGCTGGTGGTGCCCCAGGCTCGTGGTGTTTTCCAAGGCTATTGGATGGACAGCTATAGAGGCAGGTGATTCCGTGTCCGAAATTTTCGACAGCAGTGTAAGTTTCTTCTACTGGAATCAGACGGGCAACTTTGGTTAGTCTATCAACTACCATGAAGATGGAGTTGTAACCTGATTGCATTGAAGGTAATCCAGTAATAAAATCCATATTGATACATTCCCACTTCATCTGGGGGATGTCTAATGGATGTAACTTCCCAGGCATTTTTAATCTCTCGGCCTTGACTTTCTGACAGGTGAGACATTGACGTACATGATTAAGTACATCCTTTTTTAGACCAGGCCAAAAGAAGCTTTTCTTCATAGACATGTAGGTTTTGATGAAACCTGGATGTCCTGCAATAAGGCTATCATGGGCTTCATTCAGAATTTGACCCATAGCCCCCTCATCATTGGGAATGCATAGCCTGTGATTATAATACATAATTCCATCATCCAGGCTGTACCCTTGAACTCGGTTCAACTCCTATGGAGTTTTGCTTTCTTGCATAAGTAGGGTAGCAATAGGGCCAAAGAATCTATCCTGCATGATCTTCTCTCTTGATTCAATAATCAAGGGATTTGACACTACAGTAATTGCAAACAAGGAGGCTTTTTTGCTGAGGGCATCTACTACCACATTTTCTTTACCTGGGTGTAGTACTTGATTTCAAAATCAAATTCTTGCAGGGTCTGCATCCACCTTCTTTGGCGCATGTTGAGATCCTTCTGAGTGAAGATCCACTTTAAGCTCTGATGATCTGTCATCAAAGTGAATCTTTGACCCAGTAGGTAATGTCTCCACAACTTCAGGGCATATACTACTGAAAGTAGTTCCAGGTCGTGGACAACATAATTCCTCTCATACATTCTGAGTTTTCAGGATTCATAGGCCACTGCATGACCTTCCTGCATGAGTGCACCTCCTAGGGCAAAACCACTGGCATCAGTTACTACCTCAAAGGGGGTAGAGAGAAATCTGGCAATTTCAAAATGGGATTGGTTACCAAGGCGGTCTTTAGCTTATCAAAAGCACTCTGGCACCTGGTAGACCATTGAAACAGGGTATTCTTCTTGAGAAGATTAGTCAGGGGGGAAGCCATGAGAGCATACTTTGGTATAAAAATTCTATACCAACCAGTCAATCCCAAGAATCCTCTGACTTCTTTCACTGACTTTGGTTCAGGCCAATCTATGTGCTTGGACTTTTGCAAAATCTAGAGAAATTCCATCTTTGGATACCAGAAAGCCCAAGTATTCAACATGGTCGGCAGAGAAAGTGCATTTGCTCTTTTTTGCAAAGAGTTGGTGCTTCCTTAGAATCTCAAGAACTTTTCTGACATGAGCTTCATGGTCAACTGCATTCTTTGAGTAAATCAGAATATCATCAAGGAAAACAAGAACAAAATCATCCAAGTATTCTCTGAGAATTTCCTGCATTAAGCGATTGAATGTAGCTGGGGCAACGACATGATAATGAACTCATAATGCCCATACCGAGTATTGATGGCTGTCTTCGGGATATCTTGCTCATTAATCCTGATCTGATAATACCCTGATTTGAGATCTATCTTTGTGAAGATCTGGGCTCCACTTAGCTTGTCCAGAAGCTCATCAATTATGGGGATAAGATACTTATTCTTAACTATCAGCAGCAGCTGATTGAGACCTCTGTAGTCCACACAGAGTATTAGCATTCCATCTTTCTTTTTCTGAAAGAGAACTGGCGCACCCCAAGGTGAAACACTGGGTCTTATAAACCCTTGCTCTAACAGCTGTCTAAGCTGTTCCTTGAGTTCGATGGCTTCAGGAACTGGCATTTTGTACGTAGGTAGGGCTACTGGCTGAGCTCCGGGGATCAATTCTATCACATGATCTACTTCCCGAATTGGAGGCATCTCTGATAATTTTGCTGGAAATAAATCATCATATTCATTTAACCATTCAGGTTCTTTAACTTTTAACTTTGTGTCTACTGGATTCATTTTGACAACATAAATGAGCTGCTTCTTTTTAAGTCCTTTTAGTAACTTAGAAGCTTTTACTAATTGCAGACTTGGGGATCCTGAAATTTCGGTTCCTTGAACTTTGCTTCCGTGAAGGTCACGGAAGGAAATGGTTCCATTTATGACAGTGAATGTCAGCTTGATTTTTATGGAGCCAATCCATTCCAAGGATCTCGTCAAAAACTCCCAAAGGTATAACTCTGAACTGAGAGTCAGTTAAATTCCCATCTAGATTGAACTAAATACGATTTATCTCAAGGAGAGTGAAAAGAATCTTCCCACTGGCCAATTCAACTTGCATAGGTTTCCCTGATTTCTGTTCTAAGACTAGCTTACGCAAGCATCCTGGGGAAATGAAAGAATGACTACTTCCTGAATCAATCAAAAGATTAAAAGGCTTACCTTAATACTCAACTGGAGTATGGATGATGGAGAATTGACGATTTGGCCTTTGGTTTTCAATTGCTGCATAAATATGTCCTCTTTCCTTTTCCACTACTTCTGCTATTGTGACTGCTCTGGCTACAGTATGAGGCAAAACTCTTTCTCTTTGGTTGCCCCAGTTATGGGAAGGAGTTCTGAGAGGTTAATCTGGACACAAAGGCAGATGGTTGAGCTGGAGTTCTCTTGGGATTGCCCTGATTTTGACGAGATGGACCCTGACTGATAGGAAGGGGCTGGTCTCTGCACTCTTGGTCCTTGACTTCCCTGTCCCCTTGACATGGTAGGAGTCGGGCAGTCTTTCAGCTGGTGACCAAAACCCTTGCATCCAAAACACCGGTTCTCACTTCTGAGCTCATCCCTCTGAATCCTTGAAAGAGGTGGGGCTCTTGAGAAAGTGTTATGGGGGAAGGGTCTTCCTTCACTTCTGAATCTTCCCACATCCTGATTCCGAATTGGGCCTTGCTGCCTCTTTGGGAGTGGAAAGTTGGGTGCAGGCTTTGGTGGGACCTTAACTACAAAGGCTTTGGTAAAGTCCTTTGCCATTCTTACTCCTTCGGCCATTGAGATAGGTTTGGCATTCTTTACTAAGGTGTCCAATGGCTCATTCATTCCTCGAATGAATCTGGCCATCAACTGCTCTTCATCTAATCGCAGGGAATATTTAAGGAGAAGGGCAAAAGCCTGATGGTACTCTTCAATTGTCCAAGAACTCATTCATTTTAGTTTCAAGGAAGCTCGGAGGACAAAACCTCTTTCTGAGGTAAGCTTTAAGATCGGTCCAAGTCTGGGTATTCTGATCGAGATGGTTAGTCTCGTAGTGATTCCTCCAACAGGTGACCTTGGCCATTTCCACAATCTTTAACTTGGCGAGAGCCATCTTGCTTCTCTCATTGTAGCCAGTTACATCAAAGTATTCTTCCATTACCTCAATCCACTTTTCCACTACTTCACCTAACTGCTCCCCTTCACCCTTGAAGGGACCAGGTTGGGATCTGTGCAGGGCTTTACGAGCATCCGGGTCTAACTCTTCCTCATCGATTAGAGGATCCGGTTGCCTTGCACGGGCCGCGCGCCTCATGATTCTGACAAAACGAGATTTTCGTCAACTTAACTTTGACAACAGATTTATGATTATTTAATTTTTGTGATTTATTCTTTAAACAGATAATTATTTCATCATACTTCTTGAAATAAGATTTACTCTGATAATTTTACTAATCATATTCACAATCATGAAAACAAATTGGATTTTTTTTTTTTGCAAAACATCGTTTATTATCAAAAGGTTTTGATACATACATAGAGCATCACGGCTCCCAAAATCACTGCCTCAATCGTATATGCATAAAGAAACGAAACTGCGAAGGAGACATGCCATGGTACACATGATTCATTTACAGAAAGAGGTGCAGTAATTCTACTTCTAGGGATAAAGCGGCTAAGAAGCCCAAAAATTTGGCATGACATTCTGAAGTTCCTGGGTGAATGATCAAAAAGTTGCACACGCTGAACAAGCCCTAGGCTTATCAGAATCATGGCTAAGGAAATATTTTGCCTAAGCTTGACGCTGACTGGTACTGACATTAATACATCGTCCTCCACAGAACCACATATACCGACGTTGCTCAAGAGGATCAGGAAAGTAAAGACTCTCAAAATGACCTGCGAGTCTCACTCTGCTTACTCGGGTGGTAGCAGACTTGATGAGGTGCTTGAATAATGCAAAGGCTATCATATCCTGACTCTGGGAGAGTTTAGGAATGCCAGATAGATTCGGGGTATCCATCTATAAATTTCCAATTCAATTTATGAGTTTTCAATTTTTGAAGTTCATTCAACATAATATTAACAAGCAAAAACATTATTTACCAGATTTACTTTAAAATTTTAAGCAATTTCTGTTGCTATTACGTAAATTTACAACAAGGCTCTGATACCAACTATGAGATTCCACTGTCTCCTCCGCTCACCAAATTCCTGGTAGCTCTGCCAGAGAGCAGAAGCAGCTCCCTCATGCGCGGGGCAGGGTTTCCCACTCGGGGCCTCGCCCTTGAATGTCTGGGCAGCACGAGACTAAGCTGGTGGTCATTCCGAAAACCAAAATCGGGAAACTTTCCATGCCCGCAAAATGGGGACGATTCCACCATTTTTATTTTCTTAACAAATTTTTCTAACGAAGTCAAGATATTGAACTAACCTTCATCTGAATAAACCAGATGGAAGCGAAACTATTACAGACTTAACTTGAAGGGATCAACGCTTTTTTCCTAATTGAATCAGGCGCACAGCAGTTGATCTATTCATTAGAGAAGTCTTCAGGCTTTTATTTAACTACTCGAGTTCTAAACGTATTCCTATTAATCAATTTTATTATTAAAACTCTACTGATTCTAGCCTAACCCCATCTGGCCCATGGGTTAGCCACCGCCCAACCACTGGAATTGGTAGAACCAGACAAGTACTTACCCACCCATAATTGAATGCCTTTCTTAACTGTTGCTTTAGAATACAGATACGCACACACTCCTCTTTAAACTTTAACTTGTAAAACAATCCATTGACAAACAATTATTGGTTATAGATGTCATAACTCAAAAATTCCATCCAGTTCCTTGTTTCTCAAAAATAGGTATCACTCTAGACTCTCTGTTGAGACTAGCTGGCCAGCAACGAGATCCAGTAATAGATTACAATAATTTTTTGTCATCATACATACCCACCACGACATACGCATGGGTTTCCTAAGCACCGTGAGCCCGTGCATTACCTGGTCAGAACCCTCCAGGATTCTCCTTAGGTGTCTTGGCACTTCACTCAGGGACCGCTTCGTCGGCCCTCGCCCATCATATCGGAAGTACACCATTTTTCACCATACCAAGGCTAGTAAAGACCTGGGTAGGTTTTTGCCGTGTGAGCCGTCCTTTGAACACTCCCCGCCAGCTGTTGCAACCGAACTTCCCTTAGAAAAACACATATACCAAATGCTCCCTCCAGCATTCTCGCATAAGACAGTTAGTTCTTTAAGAAAACATGGTTTCTATGCAAGTTTTCAGTTTTGATTTTCTTTTAAATACAATGAGGAGTATATCTTAATTCCATATCCCAAGACTTCTAGATCACAGGTCTGGATTCCCAAGCAGAATTCCTCGAATTCTGTAATCTTGATCCTCAGATCAAAATCAAAGGTCTCAATTTAATTTCAGATTCGGTGGGTGATTTGATTGAATTTTCCTGAACTGGTGACATCATCTTTTCTTGAAACTAACGAAGGAGATTAAGTCATGGTCATAGTCTGATTCAGAGTTCAAGTCGGGAAAGGTTCTCCCTGAACTATCTTTCTTGAAGGGTAATATTTCATTGAGTATTTTGCTTAACTGAATTCAAAAACTAAACACGTATTCCTATGAGGAATAAATTAATCATTTATCTAAAATTCCGACTTTGATAGATCTTCTGAATTTTTCCATTACCATCCTAAAGAATATGAAACAATAGAATTTTCCTTCACACAGTATTTACTTATTCATTTACCACCAATATTCATGGGATTTAAACAATGATTAAAGAGAACTCTCATTTTGATATTTTAAAAAAAATCTTTTATGCATCTATTTATGCATAAAAATCAATATTGATGAAAGTAACACTTTTATAATAAAAAAATTCTTTAATGCATCTATTTATGCATGAAAATCAATATTGATGAAAGTAACACTTTTATAATAAAAAAATTCTTTTATGCATCTATTTATGCATAGAAATCAATTTTGATGAAAGTAATAATTTTATAATAAAAAAATTCTTTTATGCATCTATTTATGCATAGAAATCAATATTGATGAAAGTAACAATTTTATAATAAGAAAATTCTTTTATTCATCTATTTATGCTTAGAAATCAATATTGATGAAAGTAACACTTTTATAATTAAAAAAAATTCTTTTATGCGTCTATTTATGCATAGAAATCAATATTGATGAAAGTAACACTTTTATATAAAAAAGATTCTTTTATGCATAAAAATCAATATTGATGAAAGTAACACTTTTATAATAAAAAAAATCTTTTATGCATCTATTTATGCATAAAAATCAATATTGATGAAAGTAAAACTTTTATAATAATAAAAATTCTTTTATGAATCTATTTATGCATAAAATACAATATTGGTGAAAGTAACACTTTTATAATAAAAAAATTCATTTATGCATCTATTTATGCATAAAATCAATATTGGTGTAACACTTTTATAATTAAAAAAAATCCAATATGCATCTTTCTATGCATAGAATTTAAATCTAATGAAAATCACTCTTTTATAATAATAAAAAATAACCAATATGCATCTTTCTATGCTTAGAATTTAAATCTAATGAAAATCACTCTTTTATAAAAATAAAAAAATAACCAATATACATCTTTCTATGCATAGAATTTAATTTTAATGGAAATAACATTTTTATAATAAAAATATTTCTACTGTGCATTTTGCTATGCCTAGAATGAAAATAACACTTTTAGAATACACAAACGGTGGGGATTACTCTTTTTGAATAATAAAAGATAAAACTTATTTCACAAAATTTAAGAAAATTTTGCCATAACCTCCTTTGTATGGCAAAATTAGAAAACCATTAAATAGAATAAAGAAAAAGTAGGATTTCTAGCTTACATGAATTTTTGTGAGCTTTCCCTTGGCTTGATGATTTGAGGGATCTACTCTTGTTTGCAACAAGAGTGGCCACCAATTCTTTTGAAGAGGAAATGGTAAAAAACTAATGAATTATCAATAAATTCACTGTTTTTGGCTCTGGGGAGGAGTAGAGTAACAGTGCATAAAACACTATTAAGCTTCTACAAAGGGAGAGGCTTCTATTTTTATAGGAAAAAGTGAGCTTCTAACCAAGCAAACTGATTCTAGAATTTTCCAGATTAGCTTGGTCAATTTTTGACCATTTTTGGGTCAGTTTAGTTCACTTTTTGGATCCAGTTTTGAATTAGGAGAGAGGAGAGACGAAATATCTCATTATTTAAGAGTTTAAAACTCCACCACACATGTGAAATAGGTGCCTCCTTCGTGAGGGGGAATCCCCACTTTGAGGTGTCAAAAATTCATTTTTTTAGTATTTCCTTTGGTCCTTAGACCACTCTTCATCTTCTGTGAGTATTTACTCATTTTTGGGAGGATTTTTTTTTATTTCTTCAATTTACCTCCTCCCTACATTTGGATTAATCTTATTGGTCCATAGGAACCTTAATTTAAAATTTTCAGAAAATCTGGACCCTTAGTATAAAGCCTTTGAACAGATTATAATTTATTTCTAATGCACCTTCTGAAATTCTTTTTGAACTTCTATTTTGGGAAAATTTATTTTAATAAGATGAGATATTTTTCCATCCAAAAATATTTAAAAACTGAATCACCTCTCTCTAAAAGATTTTCTCTCTCTAGGCCAAAACAGGTAGAAACAAGATCTTTTATATTTCTGAAGAGGGATTTGATTACAGGGGAAGATACTGGACTTCTTGAGAGGCTGGGGAGGAATCTTACAAAAGCTCACTTGTATTTGCTTTGTGTTCTGCTCCAATGGCACTAAAACAGGCTTACTGCTTGTCATATCATACTTGGACAACATGTCCAAGCCATACTGCCTCTGCAGTAGAAAAATGCCATGAGGTGATCTCACCACCTCTATGCCCAACAAATACCCCAGCTCACCTAAATCCTTCATCTCAAACTTCTGCTTCAAAAGCATCTTGCAATCATGTATGTCTGCATCACTATCACTAGTGATAATCAAGTCATCCACATAGATGACCAATAGCATGATCTCTCTATCTGTCTTTTTCATATATAGTGAAAAATCTGCATTGGATATCCAAAATCCAATGGTAACAAGATACTCCCCGATCTTGTTTGACCATGCTCTCTGGGTGCCTGCTTCTTCAAGCCATACAAGGCTTTGCGTAACCTGCATACAAAATCTAGATGTGCATCACTCTCATAACTTGGTGGTTGCATCATGTACACTTCTTCTTGCAAATCACCATGCAAGAAAGCATTCTTTACATCCATTTGATGTAAAGACCAACCCTTCCCTGCTCAGCCATAGCAATGACAGCTCTCACGGTTGCCATTCTTGCAACCGGGCTGAATGTCTCCTCATAGTCTATGCCATAATTTTGCGCATAGCCCTTGGCAACCAATCTTGCCTTGTACCTGCTCACTGAACCATCAACATTGTGCTTGACTTTGCACACCCACTTACACCAAATTGCCTTCTTTTCCTTAGTCAAAGGCACTAACTCCCATGTTACATTTGCATACATTTGCATCCAATGCTGCCATCTCCTCATCCATGGCATCTTCCCATTTCTTATTTCCAATTGCCTGCTTAAAGCAAGTGGGCTCAACCTCCTGTATTTCTTTTACCATGTAAGCATAATGATGGGTTGTATATCTATTATATTATAACCTGTAGCAATCAAATAACCTACAAACAAACAACTTTTGTATACAACCTGTAATAATACAGCAGTATCTCTTGTAACTGCCTGTAGAGCAGTGGTACTTTAGCATAGCCTGTGTGTCACCAAATGTGACGAGAGTACATGTACATACACCCAGTAGTATCAATAATACATGTGCAAACCATGTTTTCACTTCTAAAATGCATTGATGCACTGTAATAACCAGATTTTGAGCAGAAACACTTCTCTACCAGAACTTCCAGAAAACTACCGAAAATACCCTGCAGTGACAAAACGGTGCTCGAAAACATGCCCGAAACGTGAATTTGGCTAAAAAATTCCGTTTAATAAGATAGTATACCTGCCGTGTAGCTCTATTCCCACGAAGACAGCTCCTCAATCGGAGATGTGTAGCTCCAAGAGAGCTACTGAGGCGGTGTTATACCTAAACCAAGAAGGGGAAAGAGATGATGGTGCTCTTACCCATAGTACCGCTTCCTTCCTTGCTTGTTCTTTCCTCTTGCTTGCCTCCTTAGCTCTCACATGAACCAGGCTCTGATACCATAAAGAGAATGTGGGGGAGAGAGAGAGCTTCAAACCCAGCAAGCAAACACACACACACACAAGAGAGAGATGGATAACTGAATTTTATTCTATATTCTTCTTCTCTACTCAACCACCAACATAACATAAAGATAAGAGTACACACTATATGGGTTAGTACTCAATTACTACAACATACAAGGGTCGGTCCATAATGTGAACCCGACTAAATGAGCTGGCGCTATAACTATGCCAGTCTCTAGTAATCCAAAATGGCTGTGATAGAGCCTACTATCATCCCACTAGCCACATATCACCCATAATCTCGCCAACCATGTCAGTGGTGTAGATGCAGAAGCTATCACCCAGGTGGGTCATCAATGTCCGTTGTAGCGCTAGTTGCGCTTGATATCTCAACAATGTCCACTTTTTGAATGGTCAATTAGTTGCCATGTTTTAATCCTCTTGATTGTGTCTCCCAAGGGTAAATTAGAGGTATGAAAATTTCTCCAAAACCTCTGCATTTTTCTTGATGGTTGGCTGGTTCTCTTGGACAAACTATTTTCCTTTATTTTTACTTGAGCTCGCTCTTCTACCTCCTGAGTTCTAGCCCTTTTTGCCACTGGCATAACATTATGGATTGCTTCAAGCCCAATCAGGCTCACTGCTTTCCCTTTCTCTTTAAGAGTGAGACCACTACTTTGAGGCTTTGATGGATCTTTAATCTCTACCCCATAATCATTGGCTCTATTGTTGAGGTTTTAAGGTAACGGAAACATGTCACCCCTAAGACGAGGAGGTTTGTCAGAGTAAGTGCTGATGTGACCCTATTCACCACAATTGAAATAGTGTGCATTGATGGGATATGCACCTCTCCCTCTTCCTCCTGCATACCACTGCTCAGATCACCTTGGCTAGGATTGACACATGCTCCTGTCCCATTGGCTTGGCCCCTTCCTCTTCCTCTTCCCACCGACCATACAGCTCCTTCTTGAGGAAATCATCTAGTTGAGGTTGATGTGGGATTGTTGTGAAGTCCTTGAGTCTACTACTCTCTCCTTTATTTCCAATTGCCCCAATATCTTTATTTTCCACTCTTTCTCTCTCACAAGCCAGACAACTTCTTCAAAAGTCTTAGGATTCTTTAATTCCTTCTTAAATCTAACATCTGACGTAAGGCCAATTATGAAGCGTTCCTTTTTTAGCATCTCCGGAGGAGCTTCATCGGAGGAGCTTCATTCTCTAGAGCCTCTTTCCATTGTCTCCAAATATTTCCAAAGTTAAGTAAGGTAATGATCCACATCCTAGTTTTCCTTCTGCTCATAGTTGAGCAATTCCCTCCAAGCTTTGTCATAGTTTATGGCCCTTGCATATGGTAATAAGAAGGTTTCTTTCACATCCTAATACTCAGGCTCAGAGTAGTAGCTCCATGAAAAGAGGTCACATAAGTTTGCAACCATGTCTTTGCCTCTCCCTGTCGTCACCAAAACACCAAGATCCTTGACAAAACATGAGGTTTTACCTTGTCCCTAATCAAGACTATGAATTTCAGCTTCTTTAAGAAAATGAGAAGCATCTTCATTGGGTAACTCAAACTCAAAAAATCTTGAGCCATGGTGTTGGGTCTTTAGAGTAGTTAGATTCTTAACAGAGATACATTTATGCCTAAGACTTACTCACATGATAGCTTAGTTCTTTATTGAAGAGAAGCACACTTCCCTACTACACTTCCACTTCCTCACCATGCTTTAGAAGTTTTTCATCCTCAGTGGGGGCACCAAATCAGTGTTAGGTTGAGTAAAACAAAACTAGGGCCTCTATAAGGCAAACCCAACCTTACACTATGGAACACCAATAGAACCACAACACCTAGCCACAAGGTATATACAATCAATGCTCTTTCATTTCCACCCTCTAAAAGCACAATATAACTCAGACTTGAATAGGGAAATAGGTTATGTTTAATCAAAGTAAATAGCTTTCAAGTGGATTTATACAACTACAAAATAGACACCCTGAGTATATGAGATAATAGCAAGTTTTTATTTATATACAAAACATCAAGATGGATGGGTGGTTGAAGTACAAAAGGAGGTATCAATCTACTTCATCATCATTATACAATTTAGCATCTATGACTCCCTTAGGAAACTCCAAAGGAATGGTAACATTTTTCAAGCATGATCAACACAAACCGCTTGAACTCCGTCTAGAATGAGCCAACCACGTTGATTTAAAAATATTCACTTCTTATACGGGTTCTAGTACAAGAAATAAGAAGATGGTTTTTTGTTTTTGAATTGAAGTAGCCACACCAACAATTTATTCACACCACCCACTAGGCACAATGATGGTAGGAGAGTAGGAGGAGAGGTGATACAATCATTTAAAGAGAAACGTTGCAAATAGGCTGCTTGGCTTTATAACAATATACCCTTGGTTACAAGTCTACACCAACCCAAATATAAAAATTGGAAATAGTAAGGTGATACCATTGAGTGGAGCACAACTACCACATCACATCACCAACCCACTCACTCTCTTGAAACTGCTGACCTTACTGGCACACACCAACCCAACAAGCATCAAGGGAATATCCAAAGAGATAACACAACACAAAATATGTCAAGTTGAGAGGATAACCACACACAATCCTCAACACAAACACCAAGCAAACTCACCACACACAAAGCTCACGATCAGAGTAATATTGTCTCAATCATGTATGCCCAAGTGGCTATTGAAAGGACAGCCAACAATCATGTATGCCCAAGTGGCTATTGAAAGGACAGCCAACAATCATGTAGCCTTTTCACCACTTGGTTGCACGTGATCTTGAGAGAATGAGTATACAAAAACTGGATCACACAAAGGAACCAACATGGTCTTGAAATTTTAGCAGCAGTGGGCTTTGAAGTCTTGGAGGTCTTCACACAATTGTCGACAAGATTAAGGTCTTCACTTGAGGATGGTCTTCTCAACGTGCTCCACAAGCTTCACTCCTCAATGGCCTTCAAGAGCTTCACTTTAAAAGATCACCTTCCCCTGGAGTCTTCAGCTTTTAGTTGTTGCTCTAGTGATCCCTGCTATTGTTTGCCATTATAGTCCCAGCATTGCTAAACAGCTTCCATGCTGCCATGCTGCATACACACCACTAATGCCTGCTCGTTGGCCACATGACTGCCCATAGTCTCCACTTTGAAAAGGTTTTTAAAACCTTAGTGTATTTTTTTTGAAGGATAGCCCAAAGCCCTTGTTCACATGTGGCTAGGCTCCCACTTAACAAGTCCATCACAACACCACCACATCCACTTGTCCATGGTGGCGACCACTCTCTCCTGAAAGCAAGTTTCTCAAGATGTGATAGCTACAACTTTGTCATCAATCCAATGCCCAAGTGAGTCAATAGCACCATATACCATCAAAGTCTTCGAGATCAAGAGTGCAATGCCATTAAGAGCTTTTTTAGAAGAGTTGTCATCATCCCTTGAGCCTTGTTACAAACATACACACATTGTGCAACAAGCAACATGCTATATATACAAAGACAAATTGATACATCACTCAAACCATAATGCAAGCATACTAATTGCTCATTTAGGACACCCCTGTCAAAGGATCCTACTACTACTCTGATCGTCGCAAATGCAAAGTGCATTCATTTGTTGAGTATCCAAAGCTGAAAACACACCTCCTTGGTTTCTTGTGTACAACATTTTGGGGTTTGCCATTTTCTCCAAACAGCAACAAGGAGAAGCACTAAATGAGTTGCCCATTTTTGTCCTAATTGTGCTTGTTTTTGGGGAGTTTGAGCTAAACTTCTGGCTTAGGACATTTCTACTCTCATCCCCATTAAAATCTATTTTGGTGAGCTTAATTGGGTCCTTCAATTTTTGTTCATGCTAATCACTAGTTTTATGACTTGGTCACTATCTCATTAGTAAAAGATAGTAGATATCAGAGATTTTAGAGTTGAAAATTAAAAAAATTGGGTTGTTTTTTAGCTAGGGGAGTGGTTACCTTGTCTTCAATGCATTTTTCATTTCTCTGATCTCATCACTTGCATTACCTTCTAGTCCTCTCTTGCATTAGACATAATCCCAATAAATTGGAAGAAAATCGTAAAAGGGATAGACACTTCCTGAGCACTAAAATCAAGGCTCAAGGTAAGACCCCCTTCTCATCATGGAGTATCTAGAAATTAGCTCAAGGTTCAATGGTGATGGTTTTTTTACATGGCAAAGTAAGACCATGTACTTGATTATGTGTAAGGGGCTTTAGCAGCATGATTTGATTGAGGATGAACAAGTGGAGGTCAAGCCACTTGAAAATAACAAATCATTTGGCCTTATTGCTCAAAACCTCGGTGATGATGTGATTAGTTACATTGTTGGCATCAAGGATGCCAAATTGGAATGGTAGGAGCTTAACAAGATTTTCAACACTCACTCAAAGAGCTCCACGATTAACCTTCTAATTTAATTCTACAATCTCAAGAAGAAGAACACAGAGAACATGGCACAACACATCAATGAGTTCAAAGGTATCAAGAAATAATTAAGTGTGTTGAAGAAAGTTATTAAAGAGATGAGTCTATTGTTGTACTATTAATAAGTGTTGATAAAGAACCTTATGAATCACTTGTGGCTACACTTAAAAATGTATCTAACACTAAGATTCAAGACATAGAATCATCTTTGCTTGAGCATGAATCAATTTTCAAGGACAAAGTAACATTTACCTCACAATCAAGTGCATAAGCACTCTATGCAAAGAGTGGAAAATTTCAAAGAAACAATCAATCTACCTCTTCACTTGAAAGATACTATCATTGTGGAAAACTTGGTCACCCAAAGAACAAATGTCACAACAAGCACAAACCAAAGCTTGTGTGTGATTTTTGCGTAAAGTTAGTCACCTACAAGAAGATTGCTACCATAAGAAGAATCAAGCAAACTACATCGAGGTCAAGACTCTTCTAGAGAAAGAACCATGGTGTTTCTCATCCCTCATATATCTACAAAAATTGTTGTAATAAACCTCTGAGGCCATATGATGCACTCAAGTTGAAATTTATAGCCAAAGAAGCTATAGTGCCAAATTAGCATAAGGGTAAAAGTATCCTAGCACCAAGGAATAGAGAGGAAGAGTGAAAGCCTAAAAGTTGTACCCAATCTAGCATCAAGGGGGGTGTTGAAATAAGTGATGCTAAAGTTCCAAGTTACCTAGTTAAAGAAATCCCATAAGCTCAAATCAAGCCTCTTTATGAGTACAAGTATTAATCTCTTGTAACCTTATTGTGCTTGAGTCTAAAGCCTAATTAGTTTCGTTCATTCATCATTATGATTGCAAATTAGGAATCATCCATCTTAGCTTATCTTGGCACGAATCACATTGCAATTAGTATAGGATTAATCCATCTTAGCTTATCTTGTAATCTTATACTAATCACATTGTAATTAGTATAGGATTAATCCATCTTAGCTTATCTTGGTATCACATTGTAATTAGTATAGGATTAATCCATCTTAGCTTATCTTGGTAGCTTATCTTGGTATCACATTGTAATTAGTATAGGATTAATCCATCTTAGCTTATCTTGGCACTAATTTTAGCTTATCTTGGCACTAGTCACATTGTAATTAGTACATGATTAATTCACCCTCACCACATCACCATTTCCATGGGAGATTGAAACCTCAAGATTTATCTTATCTTAGATTAGTACTAATCACATTATAATTAGTATAGGATTCATTCACCCTCACCACATCACCATCTCCATGGGAACTTGGATCCTCAAGTTTTAACATGGTGATGGTTTGTTTGCCTATGGAGTATGTGTTGGATTTACCAAAATATTTGTTAGATATTTTATAGAGGTGAGGAGGCCTTGAAAGATTCAGGTGGATGCCCATAAATTATTATTTTGGTAGGCATTTACAATTTTGAACAAGCGTTGTAAATATATGTAAGCTTATGCACACTTCTTTATTTATTTTTACAAGCTTAGACTTAAAAGCATAGAATTTGGAAAATATTTTAACTTTTATATTTTGTAAAGTATGAAAAGCTTTTATCCTAGCCTTAAGTAATTGAAATTAAAAAGCTTTTATCCTAGCCTCAAGTAATTGAAATTAAAAAGCTTTTATCATAGCCTCAAGTAATTGATATTGATATAACTCTCTATTTTGGGCAAAAGAGAGTGCCATCTGAAGAAAAACACACTTTTTTGTATTTTTGGAGGAAATGGCTTATTATTGAAATAAAAAATATACGTGGATAGGCACACACATGGGGGGGGGGAAGATTATATCCATTAATAGTGTCATGTAGAGATAATTATTTTAAGGTCCTATTTCATATGCTATTTTCAAGCTTAGTTTGCTGCTTGCTTTATATTAAATGGTTGATTAATTCATAAGATTGAGAAATTCTAATTGATTAATTTCATCATCAATCTTCAACCAAGCCTAGGCTCTAGGTGACACAAATCTCCCTCCCTTCCTTGCACTTGTTTCCTTACTGAAAAACCATGACTTGAGATTAAGCTACTTAGCTTAAAAGCTTATACATACAAATATATATATAATATAAATTAGAAAAGTTTTTTTAAAAGCTTGGACATTTGACATGTTGGAAATTTTTGGGAGTCATGCAAGGGTTCACAAAGCCTTTCCAAAAAAAATTAGAGACTTTTTAGTAATTCTTTTTTGCTCTATTTTAGGCCCAAAGGCCTAAAATTATAGAAAAAACCAAAATAAATCTAGAATAATCTTTGGATTTTTTTAAAGCTTTTGGAAGAAAAATTTTAGTTTTCAAGTAGCGAGAGAAGTGAAGAAATAAAATTTGATCATATTTTGATCTAGGTTTAATATCTTGAACATGTACGGTCTTCATCGAAACAAAATATGTGAAACAAGACTAAACATTATATCTTTCTCCATGAGAGAACGGAAAAGAAAAAATTCCTTAGCAAACGTTAAAAAAGAAGCTAAGCATGCCTTCAAACATCCGCACGATGACCTTAAACATGTGCCTGAAAATTTCCAAACGTGTATAATGTGGGTGACCGATTTGTACACTTTCAGAAGGCAAAGAGAACCCCTGATGGGAAGACTGGAACATCTTACAATGGACTTGCTGAAATTAAGGAGGTCAGCATAGCATGACCAAATGAGGATCCTAAACTTGTATATACATTGGAAAGGACCTATATCTACAAGAAGAAACACACCCCATTGACCTTTTCATAGAATTCAAGGACTTCTTTTCTTGGAAATATACTAATATGAGAAGTGTGTACCCCCAAAGGTGGTTAAACACACTATTCCTTTTGTGGAAGGAGCATGATCATCAAGGCATAGGGCCTACCAAATGAATCCAAAATACTCAAGAATGTCCAACGACAATTGACACACTCAAAGTCTCACTTCCCCTAGGTGCAAGGAATGGTTCAATGTGAAAAGACTAAAGACAAAGATATCAAAGTCAGGGACATGGTTCTTGTATACAAACAAAAGGGCAAGCTAAAGTGTAAAGGGATGGGACCATTCCTAATTTGCAAACTCACTGTGTGCAAGGATTACCATGCATTGAAACACTTATCAATGTAGAAGTATGAGGATTCTTCAATGATAGCAAACTTAGACACTACTATGGCCCATTAACTCGTGAATGCCTTGAAGGCCATTCACTGAAAGAAAGAGGACAAAATAAAAGAAGCTACACTAAAAGGTGAAGCCCAATGAGAAGCTAAGGTTAGATAAGACAAGATACACAACCATCACATTTTTGTTAGCATGGCCCCAATTGTCGGCTTAGAAGAAGAGGAGGACTGGGAGGTGAAGCTTGCCAAAATCTGGTTGCGCATGACCACAATGTCTAGCCTTGAACACAAGCTTGTGCTCGTAGACAACACGAGTGCCAGCAAGCTAATGTCCCATGTAATTTGGTGTGTTCTACAACAACCATTGTTTGAAATCCACAAAAGTAAGAGTTAAAGGAGTAAACACATTCAAAACCTCATGCATGGGCTCATTCTCAAATTGGAAATAACCCCTTTGAAGAAAAGTACTATGTTATGCTTGTAACTACTAAGCATGAAGAATTGCTCCTTGGAGGAGGATGGATGGGACCCAAAAATTTCTATTTTGAAACTAGCTATGCTCCACCAAACAAGTAATTGTCCTAATGAGAGATGAGAAGCCCATCTTTTGTCAAAATTCAATGCCAGAAAACCATTCTCCCATCAAAGAAGTGCTCTAACCCATCACACATTCAAAATTACTCCCCACACTCTAGCTAAGCCACTTTTAAAAAAGGATTTTTCTATACTTGACTGCATTTAAGTGACCAAGCTTAATTAAAAGCCTTGCCTAAGCAAGATCAACCTTCACCATTGAATACCCCGTGACACAACTGGCTCCTTTAAAAACTAACCTGCCAAACACCAATACTGCTAACATTTACAACTTTGCAAAATCAAGACCACTCATTAGTTCCTAGTACCACACCAATGTTTCCATGATTAGGGTGAAAAATGTTGGGTACCAAAAGCAATGCTCTCAGCACAAGGTTACCACAAAGGGAAACAAAAATGTTGGGTACCAAAAGTAATGCTATGAGCACAAGGTTACTACAAAGGGTAACAAAAAATCTAGGTACACCCAAGAGGAAGGTTCAACATCATATGCTAGTCAAAGCCGCACCACCAACAACTAGACCACGCTGTCGTGCCATGGCATGTCTATGGTGTGAAACCATGCATGTGAGGCCATTAAATATAAATCTAGATGCATGGGATTAAGTGCCATGACTTGAGTCATTTTATGATGCCTATGTACATATGTTCATATTGTAAATGAGGTTCAATAAGACGAGCTGAGGCTGAGCCAGGTCTCGAAGCCTCTGTACATAAATGTGGTGTGAATCATGGAGTTTTTATGCTTATGGTAAACCTTGAGGTAGCACGAATTATCAATGAACCAAAAGCAGCATCACTTTCTTATGGGGCTGACAAGAAAGAGGGATTAGTTGCAGTTTTTGATCTTGATGGAGGCACAAGAAAGACTGAAGGGGCCGGTGTTGCCTTGAGCATTGGTGTGGAAAGAGTGATGGTGGCCATCACATTGGGCTTTAAATAAAATAAAAAAAAATACATATAAACGTGGCCGCCAATGTGAAAGGCCACATGGTTGCTTGTTTGGTTGCCAAGTAGCCGCCAGCAAAGGAGTTCTGGAAGGTGGCAAAAGCGTGGAGAGTGCGGGTGATGTGTGGCCGCCTTGAAAAAGGAGAGGAGGCTGCCTAGTTAGGGGGCTCTCGGGCGTAGCCGCAGATACACAGAGAAGGGGAGGTCTCCCTGAAGAGAAGCTGCAGCAGTGGGAAGGCTGGCGGCGTGGACGAGAACGTCCTTGGTGAGGTGGTGTTGACGGTGGTTGGAGCCCCCTGTGGCAACCACGTGGTCGTGGGTTTGTGTGAGGTAGGTCGAGCTGCTGCTGGCGACAGTGGAGAGCAGTAGCAAAAAGGTGCCGAGCGTGGAGACGCAAGGCTGGCGTGAGAGCAGTTTGGGCGCAGCTGCAGCCATACACAGAGGGAGGCCGCCTTTGGGCTGGTTGGTGCAGTGGGTGGCGCAGTGATGAAGTGCAAGGGTTGACAGTGCAAGGAGATGATGGTCGAGCTGCTACTAGCATCAAAGGCAACGGGCAGGAGACAGCGAAAAGGGACGCATGAGAAGTGACAGGCTGGCGGAGAGCTACTGGAACCATATGATGGTTGGCCATGAGTCTTGGATGTATATGCCATGAGTTGATTTTCTGGAGTGCAAAAACCTATGAGATGTTTTTCTGGGGTTTGATGTTTTGAGTTTTATGACAGGTTATAATGTTATCAACCTTGGATTTTGGTTTGAACCATGATGCTTATGATGGTTTTTGGTACAACTCATATGTCTCGCTGAGATTTGGTATGTAAATATTATGGTTCCAGCTTCTGCTGGTGGTCCCCCTTGAAGAGATATATATTCTGTTTTCTTGCTGGGATTTGAAGCTACTCTCACAGCCAGAAGTCTCGCACTTGCCCAGCGATACCGCCCACGTCACGACAGCATTGGTGAACCC
Organism: Cibotium barometz; assembly: GCF_041138505.1. Classification (NCBI taxonomy): domain Eukaryota; kingdom Viridiplantae; phylum Streptophyta; class Polypodiopsida; order Cyatheales; family Cibotiaceae; genus Cibotium; species Cibotium barometz. The sequence continues at coordinate 50,431,973 of NC_141076.1, forward strand.
GACGTGAAACTGCTGGTGTGAGAGTTAGTGGTGAAATACACAGTGCAAGCTATGGCTGAGAATCCTGAGGGACAGGGGGTTCGTTTTGACCCTGGGGTTATGCAAATGTTTCAGATGTTTACTATGTATATGCAACAGCAGCAAGCGGCTAAGAGGGGGCAAATTTCCACGACTAAAGCACTACAGTCAATCGTGAAAAAGGTGGATCAATTTGATGGTAAAGACATCACAAAGTACCTGCGCAATTACACAAAGGAAATGGAGCTAAACAGGGTGACTGAGGAGGATATGGTTCGAAGCTTTGAGCTGGTATGTGTTCCCAAAATAAGAGAGCGCATAAGAGGACTACAGGCAGCACATGGTGGCAGAAATTGGGAGGAGTTCAAGCTTGCTTTGAAGGATGATTATTTCATGGAGGATTCCGAGCGGGTGACCAAGCGAACTTTCTTGGAGTGGGTTACAAAACCCAAAATTGGAATTTCTGCCACAGAGTTGCTAAGAGAGTTTGAGAAGCGCTATGCCCAGCTGTCAAGGATAGAGCGCACAACCTTAGACAGGGAAAAAACAGAGCTCTTCTTACAAGCATCTGGGAAAGATCTCCAAGAAAAACTGGAAATTCTCCTTGAGGATAAGGATACGGAGTAGGGGTTAAAGAATGATTGGAATGATGTCGAGGATGCGGTCACCATGCTAGCAAAGCGGCAGCGAAGGAGGGATAAAATGGTGATGAGCTCGGCAACTCCTATAACTGTTACCCCTGAGAATCTACCAAAACCTGCTGCAATCCCAAAGGTAGAAGGGCCGATGGATGAGCTTATTAAGGGTATACGAGACCTAAAGTTGAAGATGTCCAGGATTGAGGAAAAAGGGCTACCATTAGGGCAGGCTTCTATGCAAAAGCCTCAAAGCAAGGAAGGGTTTACATTCAGATGTATATGGTGTGATGACCCAGAACATGCGAAAAAAGACTGTGCCAGCTATAAGGAAGCCCTCAGAAACCAACTTGTATTTTTCAAAGATGAAAAAATCCACCTTACAGAAACTGGTCTTCCGTTAAACACAAACTTTGGAAAAGGAGGGATGAAAAAACTGGTTGAAGATATGGCTGCCAACCATGCCATCTCTATGGTTGAGGCAGCAACCTATGGGTTAAAGGCTAGTCAATCAAAGCAGGAATCTGAGAAGGATGAAGACTAGAGTGAAGATTTTTGGCCATCAACAATGGAGCTAATTGCGTCAAAGAAGGTGTCTAAGCAGGCTTTGCATGAGGCAGGAGACTGTATACGTCTTGAGACTATATATGTCTTGAGACTGGCTGGGAAGAACCTGTAAATTCTCTATCTGTTCATGCCTATATTGCAAAATGCCAGAATAATGAGGCACAGGTTGAGGAAAAGCGTAAGAGGGAAAATGAGGAAGGAGGGCCATCAAAAAGGGTCACCCGTGGTGGTAGTGGAAAGAAGGACCCTGGGCCATCACATGTGCCTCCGCGCCGCAAAACCAGCCTCCACAGGAAGTATCAATGGAAGAAGCGCCAGCAAAGATGAAGCATGAGAAGGAGAAGGGTAAATGGAAAAGTCCGCTCTACAAGCTCCAATCCGATATTGAAGCCACAACGGACCTCAAAAAGGTGCTAGAAGAGAGGATTCTAAACAGTAGGGTGGAATTTACACTATAGGGGAAGTCTTGGGGATTGCAAAGAAAGAATTCCATGATGAGATAATTGATATTATACGAAGGAAAAGGCAGTCCATAATTGAATCTATTCCATCATAGGGGGAAACAAGCACTTCCAAGACTCATGGAGTACAGGTACAGCAAAAGGAAGAGAGAGAGAATGTGGTGGAATGCAGTCACTCTACTGGAGGGGCACGACAAGTGCGCTTTGTGGATGAGGGTGATGAAAAAGAAGTTCTTGCAAAAAGTCATTACTCCAGGAACCATTGGGCAAGGGCCACCACCACTGAAACCCTTGTCAAGATAGGAGACTTGGAAGAGCCGTATGTCGCTCTAATCGACCATGGGTCTGAAATAAATCTTATGGCTAAAAACCTCTACAACAAATGTAAGTGGCCAATGGATGTAGATCACGGGTGGATGATTAAGGCGGCTAATAACTCATCTGGAGAGCTCTATGCAGCCTGTCCAAATGTAAGGGTAACTAACTATAGGGGATGTGAAAGATGACCAGAACTTCTTCGTCCAGGAGATGTCATCATATCCCCTTATCCTTGGGCAACCCTATATTACAGCTGTGAGGATGGAGACAAAAGTCTTGGATGATGGCTCGACGTATGCAAAAATAAGGAGCAAAGATGGCAAGAAAGCTGTTCAGTTCTTGACAGTTTGCATCAACCATGAAAGGAACCGCGAGTCTCTTCGAGAACAGTCACTCCCAAAGATAAACAGAGAATTCATGAACTACAGGGAGATGAGGGATTTTGGCCAGGTGCCATTGTAAAGTGGGATTGCAATGGTACCAGGGGCAATGAGTTCTCGCAGGACTCAATCAATGTAAATAACTCTTCAGCAAACTTTCAGAGATTCTCTAGCTATGGGTCAATAGTCTTTGTAAAAAGCAAGGATTTGAAGCGTGGTATACATTGATATGTACAAAATGTACAAAAAAGTCTTGAGCAGTGTGGTCTTTTGGAGAAAAATGAGTCTATTTCAGGTGTGCTCGACGAGGTGTCATTTGTGGATACTATGGGTGAGCTTTTTGCCATGGAAAGCGCATGCTTACAGGGTGGGAATGAGATGGTAGAGGTGTCATCAGTGGGGATGTATGATATAATCCGGGAATTTGAGGGAATGGAATGTAAAAACATGTATTGTGAGATGGATGCTTGTGTTGATACAAAGTATAAAACGGTTGCAAAGAAGGTTAAACCAGTTGCCTTGCCCCTGCCACCAGAAAGCAAGGATGATAGATGAAGCCTCTATGCAACCGAATCTCAGAGATCCGAAGAAAATTGGGCATAAGTTTACACAGGAAACCCTAAAAGAGCTGAAGATCGGTGACAAGGATTTCCTGTTACCAGTTGAAAAGGAATGCTTTGAGGAGATGCTTGTAAAACATGGGAAGGCCTTTGCTTTTCAGCCGCATGAGATAGGCTGTGTTGATCCAAGCGTAATAGCGTCAATGGTGATCTTCACTGTTCCACATGTGCCCTGGAACCTGCAGGCTGATTCCAGTACCAAAAGCTCTCTTGCCAAAGCTGATGGAATTACTAAAAGAAAAGATCAGGATGGGAATTTTGGAGCCATCATGCGCTCCGTACTCCAACAGATGGTTTACCGTGCCAAAGAAAAATGGAGCATTGCACTTCATTCAAGACATGCAACCTGTAAACAAGGTCACAATCAGGAATGTGGGAACAGGTCCAATTGTGGACGAGTTTGTAGAAGCATTTGCAGGAAAAGCTATATACTCTATGGGTGATCTGTATTCGGGATATGATCAGTTCTAGCTGGATATACAAAGCAGGGATATGACCACAATGAAAACTCCTTTGGGTTTGGTAAGGATGTGCACCTTACCACAGGGAGCCACCAACTCAGTGGCGCATATGATGAATGGAATGAATAAAGTCTTACGAGACTTCATACCACAAATAGCTATGCCTTTTCTGGGTGATGTGCCCATAAAAGGCTGTGATTGATGAAAAAGATAAAGATGGGGATTTGGATTCGAAAGGGTGCCGCAAGTTTGTGGCAAATCATATAAAAGATTTTTGTGAAAAAATTCTATCCAGGCTTGAAGAGGTGAATCTTACTTTGTCTGGATTGAAATCAGTGTTTGGGGTTGGTTGAAATCAGTGTTTGGGGTTGGTGAAGTACTAATCGTGGGGCATCTTTATAGTACTAATGGGCGCAGTCCTTGTCCAGCCAAGATAGATACGATACAAAGAATGAAAGAGATATGCATTAATGTTACAGAGGTGAGGAGATTTCTTGGTGCATGTGTCTTTTATGTTATATGGATCCCACATTATGCACATGTAGCAGATCCTCTCTACCAACTTTTGAGGAAAAAGCAGAGATTTTTATGGAGTGCTGCACATATTAAAGCTATGCGGAAGCTGAAATGTCTGCTCCAAACATCACCTACTCTACGGAAGGTAGATTATGAGTGTGGCAGGCCTATGATTGTAACAGTTGATACTAGTCCTACTGGGATAGGATGGGCAGGAGGGCAAGATGATGAGGATGATCACAGGTATATAATCAGGTTTGGAGCAAAGGTACTAAGCATTCGCTAGCGAAATTATCCGCAGATCAAGAGGGAGTTATGGGGAGTAGTCACTGCCTTAAAATGTGAAAAAGAATATCTCATTGGGGCGTCCGTGCTGCTTGTGGAAACTGACTGCTTGCCACTCCTTGGGATGATTACAAGCTGCACCACTCCAGATATCGCTATGCTCAGGTGGATTGCCTATATCAAGTCACTAAATCTTGAGTTTGAGCATATTGCAGGGAAGGATAACCCAGTTTTAGATATGCTATCGAGAGCCAGGTATGAAGATGAAGAAGGGATGATTAGTGACACTGATGATGTAGGCACAAAGTTCTATACTACTACACATGGAGAAGAGAACCATGTTTGCTTATCAAATGCACTTGAGTCTTTTACTGAGGAAATGTATGAAGGAGATTGGGCCAATACTTGAGTACCTTGACAAGGCAGAAAAATTGGTCTGACTTAGAATTCAAGAGGATCCGCAGAAAAGAATATGGGTATTTTCTAAAGAATGGGTACCTGTGGAAGCATCCTAGGCAGAGGAATGCTATGCCGCAGAGAGTTATATGTGATAAAGAGACTCAACGGAAGCTCATGAAAGAATTCCATGAGAGTCTCTGGGCTGGACATCGAAGTGTGTGGGCCACCTTTACCAAAATAAAGGAAGGATATTGGTGGAAAGGAATGTACAAGGATGTATCCCAATATGTAGAAACATGCATGGTATGTCAAATGTACTCGAATGTGCGACATCGTGATGGCCTGCAACCAACCTATCCACCTGCCATGCACTACAAATGGGTAGTGGATCTAGTTACAATGCCCTTGGGAATCTGGCAGATGCGGTACGTAGTACTTGCAAGAGATGACCTGACAAATCAGGTGGAAGGGCATGCTCTTAGAACAAAGAGCACGGAAACAGTATGCAAATTTCTCTTGGAAGATGTGATTTGCCGGTATGGTTGTGTTGGGAAAATAACAGCTGACAGGGGGGTGAGCTAGATGCTGAAGAAGCAAGGGAATTCTTTTCTAAAATTGGCATCAAATTGGCCCTAACATGTGCTTACAACCCTGAGGGCAATGGTAAAAGCGAGCGAGGACATCCTCCAATCATTAAAGCTTTGGCTAAGGCATGTAGAGGAAGAATGCGGGAGTGGCCAAGGCTGCTACCATATGCTTTATGGGCTGACCGTACAACTCATAGCTCAGTGTGACAGGATACATGCCTGCAGAATTAATGTATGGTCAGAAGCCGGTAATGCCAGTTGAAGAAGTAGTCCCAACTTGGAATGTATTACCCTGGGTGGAAGAATTGAACAGGGAAGACCTCCTTGCATTGCGAATGAGGCAGTTGGAGAGAAGGCCTGAAGATGTAGAGCTTGCTAAAGCTCGTTTGAAAGATGCAAGGTTGAAAAATAAAGAAAGAATTGATAGAAGACACAGACTCCAGCCAAAACCCATTGAAGAGTCCTAATGTATGATAGTAGTCTTGACAACCAGTTCACTGTGAAAAGGAAGTTTGCAAAAAGATGGTTTGGCCCTTACATTGTCAAGCATGTGCATGGAAATGCCACGCATGAGAAGTGACAAGCTGGCGGCGCAGAGCTACTGGGAGGCTCATAGAGGCTGATTTTGTGGGTTATCATTATACAAGGATGTCTATAATGATACTTGGCGGGCCCAAGATGGAAATTGTTACTGCAAGGATCATAGGAACACAATACCATGTGGAGTTGGGTTTTGGAATCATATGACGGTTGGCCATGAGTCTTGGATGTATATGCCATGAGTTGATTTTCTGGAGTGCAAAAACCTATGAGATGTTTTTCTGGGGTTTGATGTTTTGAGTTTTATGACAGGTTATAATGTTATCAACCTTGGATTTTGGTTTGAACCATGATGCTTATGATGGTTTTTGGTACAACTCATATGTCTCGCTGAGATTTGGTATTTGGTGGTCCCCCTTGAAGAGATATATTCTGTTTCCTTGATGGGATTTGAAGCTACTCTCACAGCCAGAAGTCTCGAACTTGCCCAGCGATACCGCCCACGTCACGAGACAACGCAACAAAACATCAAACCCCAACCCCAACCCTAGACCTAAAACATGGTTCTCTAGCTACCCAAAGTAGTGCAATCAAAACCAAACTGTTAAAGAAGACATCCTCAACAAAAATACGCTACCCAAAGATGACGGGTGCTTGAAATGCTTCTAGTGGCCCATAGCTATTTAAAGATAACAAAAGCATATGGTTCCCTAAAGTCACACCATCAATTCCCTTAACCTCTTTAGGCATAGCAAATAGAACCAAGGAGAGATGGCAATGGGAGTCCAAGACTACCAACACCACAAAAACCCCATGTGTAACCCTAACAAAGGATAAGGTAAAAATTGACCAATTCATGGAGCCCCATGACCATATCCAAGCGTACCATGAACATGATATTCCTTTGACCTCAAAATTAGAAGCCTATATGATGAAATTGAAGGCCTTGACCCATCTCCAAACATACCATGAATAGGATATTCATGGAGCCCCATGACCATATCCAAGCATACCATGAACATGATATTCCTTTGACCTCAAAATTAGAAGCCTATATGATGAAATTGAAGGCCTTGACCCATCTCCAAACATACCATGAATAGGATATTCCTTTAACCTCAAACTTAGAAGCCTATATGATGTAGTTTAAGGCCTTGAACCACCCATTTCCCTACCATAACTGGCATCCCTTTTAAGCTTTTCTAAGTTGGCCAAAAATAAGTACCTCACCCATGCCAGATGGAGAGGGATACCAATAAAAAAAACTCATTAAAAATGTCAAAGAAAGTAGAGAAAAGAGTCAAGGAAAGTAGTGAGAGAAGGAGAAACAAAGAAAGCGGAGGGAAGGAGTATTGTGAAGGAGAGTCCACAAGGATGCCAACACCATATGTAAAATGGTTCTCTAATCATCATTGGCTTTCTAGGTACATCTCCGGATGGGGGGGCCATGGTGGGTGAAAACCTAGTCCATGGTGTGGCCCATCGCTCTGATTGCTAATGATCATAGAACACGACTATAAGTAAGGAACTTCATTATTCAAAAAATAAGGAAATCTATACAAGATGCACACGCACGTTCTCATCTATCGCACACATGTTTCCACTCTTCTACGCATGCATGTTCTCATCTTCACGTGCACATTTCCACATTTCTATGCATGCACATTCACATATTAGCATGCAAGTTTGAAGATGAGAATGCGTATGTCATTATACGTATGCACATTTCCAAGAATGGTCTACAAATATACGCACATGATCATTTCAATGAATTGTGGCAAAAGAAGCTTGCTATTAATAGCTCTCTTTTGGTCCACTCCACCATCCCACAGCAAGCAAAACCCAATGAGCCCAAATCAGTCCCATAAAATCTTTTTCGCTTTGTTCGCAAAGCATGTAACAAGAGGCTAGCACTTACATAAAAGGAAGCCAAAAGGCTAGTTGACGAAGAAAGTGCTAAAGTTGAAGAACTTAGACAGGTGCCTAAGAATTTAAAGATCTTCCAGATGGCCGACTGATTTGTCCACTATGATACGGCTCAAAGGATTGATAGTGGGCAACCTAGGACCTCATATGATGGTCCAACCAAGGTCAACCAGCCAAGGTCAAGGAAATAAACCTGGCAAGCCCAAGTGAATACCCAAGGCCGGTATTTATTGGAGAAGACCTTTCTAAGGAAGAAGAGACCAAGGTCATTGCCCTATTAATTGAATTCTAGGATTGCTTTGCTTGGAAGTACACAAACATGAAAGGTGTACCTCCAAAAGTAGTCTAGCATACCACTCCCATGGTTGATGGATCTAGGCCGGTCAAACAACGAGCTTACCCAATGAACCCTAAGTACTCTAAGATGGTCCGAGAGGAGATTGAAAGACTCATTGATGCCGAATTCATCTACAAAATTGAACATACTGGGTGGATATCACCTATCGTGATAGTGCCCAAAAAGAATGGTAAAGTCAGAGTGTGCATTGACCTCAAAAAGGTCAATGCTTCCACCATCAGTGTGGGACCACTATCCCCTACCTTCTTTTACAAAACATGTGCTGGAGTGAGTAGCAGGAAAGAAATCCTCGAGCTTCCCCGATGGATTCTATGGCTACAATCAGGTGTTGATCAATCCAAAGGACCAGCACAAAACACCCTTTGCCACCGATGGGGCACCTATGCGTACCGAGTCATGCCCTTCGGGTTGACCAATGCCCCTGGAACCTTCCAACATCTTATGTGAACGGCTTACAAGGAATATCTTTGGAAATTACTTGAGGTCTTCATGGATGACCTTTGTGTCAATTTCTCTTGGAAGGAGAGCGCCTTGTATGTTTGCGTAAAGTGCTAGAAAGGTGCATGCTATACTGCATCTCGTTGAACCCACTAAAATGCCAATTTTGGGTTTGACATGGAGTGATTCTGGGACACATCGTCTCCAGGCAGTCGTCTCCAGGCAAGGAATCTTTATCGATGACAGCAAAGTGCAGCTCATCTTGGAGCTACCACCACCCACAAACTTCAAGGGAGTTGATCTCTTTGTGGCACACGTCAACTATTATCGACGATTCATTTTCATGTACACTGATATTGCTCGGCCTCTTTATGGACTCCTCATCGTCTTTAAGTGGACTAAAGAATGCCAACGGGCTTACACTACATCAATGTCTTACCTGTTGATCCCCTCCTCAACAAGGATCGTGCCCATCGCTTGATCAAAAAAGATACCCCCTACCAACTCATTGCAGGACAACTGTATAAACATGGAAAAGATAGAATTCTTTGACATTGTGCACGGGAAGACGAGTATGTCTTCCTCCTTGAACAGGCTCACTCCCCGCCTGCGCTGGGGGGACTTTGTAGCAGATATCATGGCTCATAAGGTCCTCATGGCTAGGTTATGGTGGCCCACTTTAATGGCTAATGCTACAGAGTACGTCAAATGATGTGATGAGTGCCAACGTATAGGCATTCCACATTTCAAAGATCACATGCCCTTGAACCCTGTAGTATCCCTACAACCATTCGAGAAATGAGGCATAGATTTCATCGGACCTATTAGTCTAGCAGCCAAATACACTCAAGCACGTTTTATTTCTATATGGATTATTGCACCAAGTGGGTAGAAGCTCGCGCAACCTGCAAGGCTGATGCTTAATCAACGACTAAATTTCTTTATGAGTCCATCATCACACGGTTTGGTTGTCCCCTCGAGCTCGTCTCAGCACAGGAACAATGAAACACACTTCATTAACGAGGTAATTAAATTCCTCTTGCAAGAGTTCCTTTTCACCCACACAAGGTCCTCCCCATATTACCCACAAGCCCAAGCAGAAAGCACTAACAAGATCCTGTGTGTATTCTGATCAAAACCGTGGAGGCCAATCGCCAACGATTGGGAACAAAAGTTGCCGATTACGCTTTGGGTTCATAGAACTTCATACAAGGCAGCTACCAATGCTACCTCTTTTAGTTTAACCTACGGTACTGGAACGGTCATGCCCATGGAGTTCTTAGTCCCTAGCCTACGTGTCATGGTGCAAGAAAAACTCACTTGAAACGCCTTAGGATATCGTCTATTTGAGGTTGAAAATCTCAACGAAACATGCCTTTTAGTTATATAGCATGATTGTTAAGAAATTAAGGCATAAACAATGGTTTGATGACCAACTTAAGGATAAATAAATGAATGAGGGTGACATGGTCCTCTTATTCAGTACCAAGACACACAAGAAAAATCTCAAGCTTAGGGGCTTAGGGCCATTCCTAGTCTCGGAGATAATACCACAAGGCGTAGTGTGCATCGAAACACTTGATGGTGTTGAGATGGCGGGTTAATTCAATGGTAGCAAACTAAAAAGCTACTACGGCCCTCTCATAGAGGCCACCTTAAAAGCCATCCATAATAAAAGACAACAAAAGAAGGACCATGAGGATATAAAACGTAACCACAAGAAGAGGCCAAAGCAAGGTAAGCCAAGCTTAGGCAAAGACATATCATTGGTTGATATGGTCCAAGTGGTCAACTTAGAAGAAGAAGATTGGGAGGTGAAGCCAGCTCGGTTATGGTTAGGAATGACTACCCCAACAATTTAATGTATTATGAAACATGGCGTTCCCTTGGGGAACCCACACTCAAAGAGACCCCTGCCATTGTTACAATAGTTGCATCACAACATGTTAATTGCATAGGCACAACCACACTCTTATTCCACATTGGACATAATCCCTTGGAAGGGAGGTTCTATGTGATGCCTATAGGAGCAATGCGTGAAAAGAACCTCCTTATCATGGGGTGGATGGGATATAATCGATGCAACATCTGTTGGGATGCATGGACGATGACCTTCCAATTGGCTTCGAGCCAAGTTACTATTCTCATGATGGATGAAGAGAGAGTTCCCGCTGCTTTCCCATGCTAAGCACTCCCCATTTCACGACCCACCATCATCCCGTCACCACACCCCTATCAATCCATCCCCCCAAAAAAGAGGCCGCTAATCATGCCAACCACACCAATGCCTCTCACACCCACACCACCACCACGCACAATAACAATCCCCGCTCACATTCCCACTTCACAAGCCGTTGCCCCACCACAACCCGTACTAACCTAGCTAACCTAGCTAACACTACTAACAAAATTTCACAACGCTCACCATCTCGCCTTTGGGTACCGAATAAGCATCTCGTAGGACAAGGCTACTATGCGGGACGAATCTCAATTGTGGATCCCCAAAAGATCCAACCATCCCCTTTGTCCACAGGCACCCAAAGCTCCTCGTCCCCCCAACCTCAAGCCTACGGGGTAGAGGACAATCTCCCTAACCACAACTTCCACGCCGTGTCCCTCAACGGTCCCCTACCCCTTCAACGGATGCCCAAGGCAACATCCGGCATAAATACTGCTCAAAACAAATTTAAGCAAAAACTCCATAGTGACCCAGAAACACCCATGCTGCCGTGCGCACTGACAAAGTTAATGATTGATATACCTTCAACATCAGCAACCCCCCCACCTCTCATTGTGAGGCTACAACAACAGAGTACAACAACGCCATCATCAACTCCTTCAGCCTCAGATACTTCCTTACCAATCGCTTCATAATCCCTCACCCCTACTACCTTGCCATCTCCCAACTGGAATCAACTCCTTATCCTAGAAAATTGGGCACGAGGTCAATACGAAACCCGCAATGGGGTGTTGGCAGTGTATAAAACTTGTTTTAAGGTACACATCAACAAAATAAAAATATAAAAATAAAATATTACGATGGCTGTACCACATTTGCCACGGCCTTTCTCTTCTCAGGTCTTGGAATGCCTCGGCCATTCCAAGTTTGCCAAGACCGTTTCTTTCTCAACTTAAGTGCCACGCCCGTTTGACATGTGCCACGGCTGTTCCAATTCTTATTCAAATCCCCCGACCATACGAAGTGTTCCGCGGCCATGCCTTTCTAGTTTCCTGAGAGAACACCCGTTCCCTTCTCCAAGTTGAAAGTCCGCACCTGTTTGCTTTGGATTTTCTGATGCCGCGCCATTCGTTTTGCTAGGCCGTGCTTGTTTTGCTAGGCCGTGCCTGTTTTGCTTTTACAGCCCATCTGGTGCCACACTCGTTCGCTTCCAAAGTCCTCTTGCCATGGCCATTCCCTACAAGTGCCATGGCCATTCTGTTTAGCCAGACCTATAAACAAGGGCCTCAGCCCCTCCATTTCCTCACCTTCAGCTCTTCCCCTAGCCGAACTATTGCTCTTTTTTCTCTCAAGCCTTCACACTCACTTGCCAGCCAGAAGCATCCAACTCCTCCCAAGAGGTTCTCCGACACACCTCTATCTGGAGGAAGAAACCTTCAGGTGGCCGTTTTGAAGAATATGCAAAGCACCCACAACTCATCTCTCTCACTTGGGTGAAGCACTCATGAAGCAAGTTAACAGTCATATAGTACATTCCCTTATTAAAAACAATCATAACGGTCATACAATACATTCCCTTATGAAAAACAATCATAAGGTGGAGCACAAGCTCCTTTACTACACAGGACCGTGTTATAGGGCCGTGGTTGTAGACCCCAGAGTGGTGCAAAAGCTGGAACAACTTGGATTGGGAAGACTGCCCACCTTAGAGCCATGGGGGCTAGACCTCTATAATGCCCTTTGCTTCACCGAAACCTATGATGCCAATCAGCACACTAGCGAAGTACTGGATAACGAGGGCTAGAGGCACCAGGTGTAGCTCAGCATAGAGCTAATCAGAGATGCTCTGTCACTCCCACACATGGATCAGCCATATGTCCATTTGACCAATGCTTTGAAGCTGACCAGAGGTTTATTCAGGGGCAGTGCCAACAAGGATGGTGTTGAATGGGTGAATACTACACAAGAAGATCTTGTCATGCTAGCTATCCCGAACCTTGCAATTCTTGCTCACTACCAGGTGGACAGACCGTTTCAGTCGTTGTAGCATGATAACCTTGGCTTGAGTGTAGCAAGGTCAGATGGTGAACTGGGCAGATTACCTTTTCAGAGAGTTGCACGAAGTCTACTCAAACCCCTAAGGGAAGCTAGTGGCTGCTACTCTCCTTACTGGATTACTTTATTACGCAGCTAGATGGGAGAAGTTGCCCCCAGGCAATCCAGCTAAGTGGACCAGATAGTGCAGTCACGTCCTTACCATCTCCAGTCACTTCTCCTACTTCCTCGCTAGCAAAGAGGCCACATCGTGAGCCCGAAGTCACCGAACAGCCTCCTCCGTCCCTAAGCCTAGGCCCCACATAGGAAGAGCTAGTAGCAGCTACAGAAGCTAACAAGAAGGCTGCCAAGGAGGAAGAGCGACAGAAACATGAATTCTTTAATAGGAATATTTTTAAGATACCCCCTCCAGAATGTTCGTGAAAGATCCCTGCCCCCTCCGCACAACGAATTCGGGGTGCTAGCAGCGGAAGTAGCACTTCTTGGGTGGGGCACAGCCTCTCACTCAAGGCCTCACCCACGGATATTTGGACAAGAGACTAATCCCTCGGTTCTTCCAAAACCGAACCTGGGAAAACTTCCCTCACCCGGAAAGCACGGGCGATTCCTCTAGGATATTTTTATTCTAATGTAGTCAAGGTCATCACTTTTTTTAAAGACAGTTGAATCTATGAAACAAGTAATTTCATATTGGGTGTGTAAGTGGTGTGACTATTTTGAAGTTTGCTTGAAGCGCCGGCTAGGGGGCCTGGGAACTCTTTTCTCTCGTACTCGAGGTAAAACATAACAAAATTCCTAAATGGATCCTATCACTATAGTGGTTGGGTGGTTGGCTAATCCATGGGATTGGATGGGGTTAGGCTGGACTAATGGATCCCTAAAATAAGACTTAATTCTGTTAAGTTACGATAGTTGAAGTAAATCCCGTATTGTCCTTGTTCTATGAAAACGAACCAACGGCTATGCCTCTTGATGAGGAAGAAAGCGTTGGTCTCTATGATCCAAGTACAAGTCTCTTCCTTGATCTGACCATGTAACTTATGAGTTCGTTCGGGTCAGTTTGGTTAGTTTAGGCTCTTTACTACGTTAGAATAGATTTTTCCTTGTGGAATCATCTATGTTTGCTGGGTGAGGACTCAATTTTTTTCGGATTCAGTTTTGAAAGAACCAAGGAATTAGTCTCTTGTCTAGATATCCGTGGGTGAGGCCTCGAGTGGGAGACTCTGCCCTATGCAAGAAGGCCACTTCCACTGCTAGCACCTCGGAATTCTTCATTGCGCGGAGGGGGTAGGGATCTTTTAGCTGGTATCAGAGAGAATTGTCTAAAGTGGATCAACCGAGAAGCAAGAAATGTTAAGAATTTATGAAGTACCAGTAAAAGATTATAATTGTGTGATGAAATTCATACAAATTGATATTCAAAATGAAGATTCATAATTGGAAATTGGGTCTTCAAATGGAAGTACCACAATTGTATGGAATCCCTGACTTGCTTGAGGCCTAGATATGGTGGTATTTACCTTATAGCTCCAAGGATCGTGACTACCCGTATATAATGTGGGTATATATGCAGCTCTTTACTGACAATATATTCGTAGTAAATCTAAGACCTTGAAGTTATAAGCAAAAATGCTATCTAGAAGATAAATATGAATGTTGGTTGATATGATTTTTGAACTCTGGTTGAGAATTGATGAATTGATTTGAATTCTAACTGAAAGATGATGACTTTTGAATTCTAGTTGAAAGAAGATAAGTTGAACAAAGCCACAATGAGGATGAATGGGACGAATCCCAGTGGTGATGATGTTAGTAACTCAAAGACAATTATGACTTCAGCAAATCACTATGAGATTAGTGGATTGTACTGACATATTGCTATTGTTTGACCTTTGACCAAGTGGATCTAATTAAGGGATGACAAATTGAGAACCTCCATAACTAAAATTCCCGTGGAGGAATGTTGAGATGAAATTTTTGGTCTGATGGGCCATTATTGTGTTAAGAATATGAATGAATTATTCTCTGGTAATGAGTTCTGTATGTTCTTCTTGTAGAAGGGATCTTTATCCCATTCCTGGGGGGCAAACCAAACTATAAAGAACCCCATAATCAGTTAGATCTAAAGTCGGAGTTGAATTATAAATAAAGTGATCTTTTCACCTAAGCGTCTTGGTTTATTTGGAAAAAAAAGGGAGACTTAACAAGAATTTTCAAATCAATAGGATCATGGATTGAGGCCGTCCGTGGTGGGAATGTTAACCCCCAATTCAATGAGGAAGAGCTTGACCTGGATGTTTGTAAAACTTTTCATAGATCAAAACCTGGACCTTTCAAGAGTGAAGGGAAAAACTTGGGTGAGGCTGTGGAGAAGTGAATTGAAGCAACAATGGAAGAATACTTCGATGTCACCGGGTACAATGAGAAAAGTAAAATTGCTCTTGCAAGGCTGAAGATAGTAGAAACAGCTAGAGTTGCATGGAGAAACCTCTGCGAGACAAACCATCTGGATCGGAACACCCGGACATGGAATAATCTCAAGATTTACCTAAGGAAGAGATTCTATCCTCTCGGCTTTTTGGAAACCAAGATGAATGAATTCTTAGAGTTAACCCAGGGGAGCAGAACTATTGAAGTGCATCACCAAGCGTTAGCTCTCCTCCTCAAGCCCTCGCTTGCCACTGTTGGATGAAGAACAGCTAATGGCTAGGTTCAGAACCAACCCTTGAATATCTTAGTGAAGAATGCCAAGCTAGTTTCCATGGCCGAAGCAGTACGGATGGCGGCTAAAAGAGGACTTCCTACCATATTCTAGGATTAGACATCCTATGTAAAAAGAATGATTTTCATCATATTCATGGGAAATAAGTTTTTAGTATTTATGCATAAATATTTAATTAAAAGAAAAAAGAAATTTTTGGTAGATTTATTTTTATGCAAAAAGAGGAATTCCCAGGATATTTGAGATCCAAGTAATTAAATGGTAAAAGAGAAATATTTGGCATAATTCTTATTATGAGTATTTATCAAAAGTGAAATTTTGAGTATTTTTATTTTTATTGGAAAATATGGATAGAATTAATTTTTGTAAATCCCATGAATCTTTTATTCAAAAAGAAGAATATTGAATATATCTTACTTGAGAAATTTGAGAAAGAATGTGAAAATATCCATCGAGAAAACTTGGATACTTCTTATTCTCAGAAAAGAGAATCTGGAATCCTTGGGAGGATTGAGGATCTAATGAGTAAATGGAAGTTTAGAATTAATTCTCATTAATGAAGCTTAAGGAATGAAAATACAATACGTAAATGCTCTTTCTGAGTTTTTACTATTCAATTTTGATAAGGTTTATTTTCCCTTTTTAAACCTTCAACAATACTCTGATACGTAGATTCAATGGGATCGAGAAAAAGTACCTTTAACTAGGCCAAGCAATTGGCAAAAACTTAGAAAAGTCCTATCAGTATCGAAAGTAGAAAACGGTACTAAAAGTGGATGTGATAAGTAGTGAAATTGCATGAAGGCAAGAAAGCCATTGGATGCAAGTGGGTGTACAAAGTAAAACATAACAGTGATGGAAGCATAAGTAGGTACAAGGCTAGATTGGTAGCCAAAGGATATGCACAGACATATGGCATTGATTATGACGAAACTTTCAGCCCAGTTGCCAAGATGGCAACAGTGAGAGTTGTGATAGTAGTGGCTACGTCAAAGAAATGGTCTTTACATCAAGAATGCATTCTTGCATGGGGATTTGTAGGAAGAGGTGTATATGTTGTAGCCACCAGGTTATGAGGATGTGAGTCACCCCGAGCATGTTAGCAGGTTGAAGAAAGCCTTGTATGGCTTAAAACAAGCACCAAGAGCATGGTCTGACAAGATTTTTGAATATCTTGTCACTATTGGCTTTCATGTAGCCAAGGCAGATTTCTTGCTGTATGTGAGACACAGTGATAGAGGGGTTGTGCTTGTTGTCATCTATGTAGATGACTTGATCATTATGGGGGACCATGAAGCAGAGATATTTGATGTAAAGATCTTGCTTAGATAGAAGCTTGAGACGAAGGATCTGGGGGAGCTCAGATATTTCTTGGGCATTGAGGTGATTAGGTCACCACATGGTATTGGATTACTGCAGAGACAGTATGGCTTGGACATGTTGTCCAAGTATGGTATGACAGGCTGTAAGCCTATCTCAATGCCATTGGATCATAATGGCAAGTTGAGTGCAGATTCAGGAGAGATTTTGGAGGATCCTACTATGTATAGGCGCATAGTAGGAAGCTTGATCTACATGATGATCACGAGGCCGGATTTGAGCTATGTTGTTGGGTTGGTGAGTCAGTTTATGCAGGTTCCTTGGAAGCCGCATTTGGATGCATTGAGATGTATACTGAGGTTTGTGAGGTCTACTTTTCATTGAGATGCATATAAGACCTGGAACAACAGGAAAGGCTTGTGAAGCTAATCCAAGCACCAGCCTTAACTTGTTGAGTGTTAGCGATGGCTTTATCCGAGAGGTCCCACTTAGCGCTGTAACTAGACTGTAAAACAGGCAAAGAGCCGCATCTCACACTACAACAGAGGCATCAAACTCATGAGACCAGGGCCAAGCAAGTTCCCCTAACCAAACATGAGCGACTAGATGCTCAAGAAAGAAAACCACAAATATTGGCAAAGGGTGAGAACCGGGTGGTTTTCAAAAGTAGTGGTTTAGAAGAGGAAGATTTACTACCTTTGCCACCCAAATAGAGAACCTATCAACACCTGCCAACTACCGAAAAACCTCACTGAATATCCTAACCCCATACAAGAAAAGGAGAGACTCTTGACAGCCCAAGAGTTTGTTCGAGAGGACTGCCACAAATGGAAGATAAGCCTCCTACTGCCTACCTTGAGCCATGTCCATCATTATCAAACCTGAGGCCTATTGAATAAGCTCAAGTTTATGCTAAAGAGCTCCCGACCAACCACCCCCAGAAAGGCTAATGGAAGCAGTAGCTTCTGTTGTAGTAGAAACTAACCCCCAATAGGGGAATAGGGTGGCTAAATATCTTAGAAATCTGGGAGATGACTATTGTAGGAGAATGAGTACTAAAAACCCTGTTCACATCCCGTCCACTCAAAAGAGCTTAAGAAAGATCCAAACCAACCTTCCTCAAGGGACAACCTCCACTCCAAGAGACATCGCATGTCTCTCTTCCTCCCTATCTTCTCAAATCCAAATCCCTATCGGCACCTTGCTCTAAGGCAACCCAAGCTTATGGAATGATCTGAAAGGATTGGACAGTGCATGTCTCTCTTCCTCCCTATCTTCTCAAATCCAAATCCCTATCGACACCTTGCTCTAAGGCAACCCAAGCTTATGGAATGATCTGAAAGTATTGGATGGAGGGATGCCTCGGGTTAGGCATGTGTGAATCTATGGAGCCTGTTTTGAGATAGCTCTAATGAATCTGAGGAAGAGTAACTCGTTATATCCCACAAGATAATTGCCACCCCCACGGTTTGAGTGAATAAGTTTCGACAATACTTCGAAGGTGATGAACTCAATGCAGCATTACCGATAAGTTTCGATGGCCTCCAAGTCATAGCAATCTTGGATGGGGGATCAGCAGTAAGCATTGTGTTAAAACAATGTTGGGAAAAATAGGGAGCGCCTACCATGGATGACACCAAAGTTTTGGTCAAATTTGCTGATGGATCCATGGCTAGACCCAGTAGTCTACTGAGGGATCCGAAAATTAAGATCCTTGGAACTACTTACCGCCGCCACACCTTTGTGGTGATGAATTTTTTATGTCAGCTAGTTTCTTACAACTGCATCCTTGGTAGACCATTCATGAGATAATAAAAAATGATTCACTATTGGGACACTGACCACATATACGTTAGAGAAATGATCAAACATTCAAGATCAATCTACGCATGTGGAAGGTACACCCATGAGCAATAGACCATTCACAGAGGACTCTCTCACAACAACATGATCCACCATAGTCCATCTGTGTCAGACATGTCACAAGACACTTAAAGATGAGAAGGATAGTGAGGAGTGTGCACCTATTCCAGAGCCAGAAGACTCTGAGAACTCGATGCATATCCGTGCTATCCTGGACATTTTTCCTAGATGCATTGGCAATACATACTTAGTTTAGCATACCTGCCCAATGTCACCACCCAAGAACTTGAACAGGTTATTAGAGGAGATCCATCAAGGGACACACGCTCCATAGAACTCACAAGCCTGAGGGATTCCCTGGGCTAGAAGGATACACCTTCCCAAACCATTCAAATACCCACTGGCTGAGGTACATTGGGGTGGTGGAAGCACATGACCACTTCAATGAAATGTGGCAAACGAAGTCTGCCAATAGCTCCCTTGTGGTCCACACTACCATCCCATAGCCAGCAGGGCCCATCAATTCCCAACCTGAACTAGAAAAGCTTTTCCGCTCAGCACATAGAGCATGCAGCAAAAAGTTAGCACTTATAAAAAAAAAGAGCTAAAAGGCTAGTACATGAGGAAAGCGCTAAAGCCGAAGAGATCAGATAGGTGCCCAAACATTTTAAGACCTTCCAAATGGCTGACAAATTTGTCCAATATGATTCAGCCCAAAGGTTCCATAGTGGGCAACTAGGGACCTCTTTTGATTGTCTAGCCAAGGTCAAGGAGATAAATTTGACCTCCTCCACATACTTGATCTAGCATGAGCACCACAATTTCTAACATGGTATCTAGAGCTTTGGTTGAGTAGGTCACATTTGTGGTGTAGAATAGGCCATTTTTCCTTATCTTTCACTTGTGGAGCTGAACCCCCAGCCAGTGGAGGAGCTCTAGCAGCTCGTGGGAGGCAAAAACTCGCCGAGCTTTCTTCAAGGGAAATTTAGAGGACATTTGGGTGCATACTTTTGTACAGTCCTTTAGTTGAATCGGGCACTTTCCATCGCAGCATTGCCGCCTGTGTAGGCTGGTGCATATTCTGGTTGCAGCCATGGTCGTACAAAAATACGACGCCTATAATTGATCATTAGCAACATTGCCTTAGGGCTTTTGAAGCCCACTCCCTGAAGAGTCTACAGCTGAAGTTTCAAGGCCAATGGTGCATCCTCGCGCGCGCTATAGCAAAATAAACCAGGCAGCATTTTCTCAACTCCATTGAAGCTCTCCACCATTAAAGCTTCAAAACTTTTTCTTTTCTTGCTCTAATCCTCTCCACTTTGCTCTAATCACCTAAGTGATCTTGTGAGGGCTTTTTGCTAATCCCACTCTTGATTTTGAAGTGGTGGCCAACCACATGAGGTATTCATGAGCCTCATTCTCATCAAGCTTCCTCATCATCTTCAAGTTCACAAAGCCTTTCAAAGTGTGCTTATGAGCACTAATAGTGTTAATTAACACTAATGAGGCTTCTAATCCAACAAAGGAGAGTTACTCCAAAGTGTTTTTAAACACTAAGAGTGTTATTAAACACTACTGGTGAATCTAATCACCAATACAAGTGTCATTAGATGCTAAAAATGTGCTCTTAAGCACTAATCATGTTTTTTAAACACTAATGGTGATCTTAATCATCAAACAAAGTGTTGCTTAACACTAATGTGGTCTTAACCATCAAAGGAGGAGGTCTTTAACACTAAGGAGGCTCTTCTTCATCAACATTGGAGGCCGGGCACACACCATAAGTGCCACATTATAAGTCTTCATCGTCAACCCGCTTCTATGCTTACCTTGGCAAGCTTCCAAGGAGAAATGGTGCAACCATGAACCATTGTCTTCATCCCATAAGCCAAAGAGGTTAAGGTTTTCTGGTTTTTTCATCAACAAACTTAGTTTTTGAGTGGTTTAAAGTTGGGCACATGTACACTAATAAGTGCGCATCTTTAATGTTGTTGTGTATCACCCTTGAGGCTCTTGTTTATAAGAGGCATAGGCATGTCATAAGCCATATGTTCTCATTTCCCAAGCCCAAGGCATGTTATTCCGCTGCATATTCAACATTTTCATCTTCTAAGATGAGTTTTAAGGTTGAGCATAGCATCACTAAGTGCTCTACCTTGTTGTTTGTCATGTTTTTAAGCATCTCTTGGCATTGTCTTTGTGAGAGGTATAGGCAACATTATGAGCCATGCCCTCTCCTTCTTCCAAGAATGATGTACCTTATTGGTTTGCGCATTTAACTCAACCACTTACTTACTTTAAGCTTGTACCTTCAAATCCTAATGGGTATCATGTAACATGCACAAAAGCTTTTGTTGTAATTATGGAGTAGACACTCGTTCCTTTCCCTTTCCCATATAAATCTACCTCATAACCATTACTCTAACAAGGAATGCCCTCGTTGCCCATGGAGGAGGTATGGTATTCAAGGAAGCATCAAGCATGTTGAAGAAACATCTATGTGCAAACCACTTAAGCAAGGGTGGCAGCCTTGTTTTGATCATTGTGTGAGAATGGTCAAGGTGGAAAGCATGTGGAAGCAATGGCATGTATGTCCAAAGCATGTCAACTACAAGAGGTCAAGCAAGCACAAAGAGTGGGGTGCACCATCATTAAGGTGTACATCTTCATCAACATCAAATAAAGACTTAGATGGCATCATTGTATTAGCCTCTAAGGCTCTAGGAACATAGTTGTAAGTCCTAGATAACCACACCACCATGACATCCTTGTACGCCTAATGTTATAAAGGCAACCTACGTCCAATACCACCTATTCCAATTCTTTCATAGTTGGTATTGAGGGAGGGTATTAAAAGACTAAGGTCATGTAAAAGGGTAGGACAAGGGTGTGTGTGTGAAGGGACTTAAGGTCCACTAGCTCACCTATTTAAAGGTGGAGCTAAAAGGTAATTTGTATTGAGCAAGGCCTAGTTGTATTCATAAACAACTTAATAAGTGTTGAAATTTGAGCATAATGATGAGATATGGTGGATCAAACACTAGAATCAACATCATTAATAAAGTGATTAGCAAATGATTAAGACGTAATTAGTGAATAATTAGCAAATAGATTAATGTAGGCATGGATACTCAAAAACCAGCAAATTCTCATTAGGGCTATGCCTCAATTTATAGAGTTTACATCAAGCATAAAATCCCATTGATTTCTCCATGATTCACTCCCAGAATATCTCCACCTTTTGCCTGATTCTCTCCACCTCTTCTCTTTTCCCTGATTATCTCCCAGAATAACTCCACACTCCTAAATTCCCTCATGCTACCCATTATTCTCTCCCAGTAGATTCTTCTCACGTTTTCACAGGTTCTTTCACAATTACATCTCCTCTTTTACAGCCTCTAATCAAGGGCTTGTTCCCGCACACACCCTATTCACTTGTATTTTCAACACCTCCCCTCAAGTGAATACTCCTAGTACACCTAGACCCTATACCAAGTTTGCCTCCCCTTACTTGATAGCCCGCGACTAGTGTCTACTCCTCCCCTCAAGTTATCTCAGCACACCTAGACCCTGTATCAAGTTTCTTTCTTACTTGATAGTCCGCGACCAGTGCCTCAAGTCCCTAAACTCCATAGTCCTTGACACACTCTCTCTCTATGTGTTCAAGGCTACTATAAGTGCCCGCGACCTTGACTAAAGTGCTCACACATGCATCTACCACGTGGCCTACATCATCGGCGGTGGCTCAGAGGTGGTTTTACTTTGTTGGGGCAGGTTACATTGGGTTGTGGGGTCTCTCTCTCTCTCAGAGATTTTCACATGGCTCCTCACTCTTTGGAGCCTCACATCTTCTCTTGTCTTTAGTCTTCTTGTCGTGGCAGCTTCTCTCCACGCGTCCGTCTCTTCTTTCAGTCTTCTTGGGGCAGCTTCTCTTCTTGTGGCAGCTTCTCTTCTCGTGTCCATGTCTTCCTTCAATTCTTCCTTTAGATCTTCTTGGTGTGGATCCTCTTCTTGGGAAGAGATATTCTTCTTCTTTCATGGCTGGGGCCATGAGCTTGTGCGTCAGGTCTTTTTGCTCCATGTGAGCAACATGTTTCAATGTTTTGCTGACAGTTCCTTTGGGCTTTTTTTGATGTTCATCTTGTGTCATTATGCAATGCAAACCCAAATTTATGCGGGAGGTCTTACCTCTTGCCTTATTCTGGACAAGGGCAATGTCTGTTCCCATTTTTACACTGATGTAATGTGCCCAATACATAATGCGTATAGCATCCATTCTCATGCACATTCCAAATGCAACTCTGGCTGTGAATAATCTTGTATTTGAGTGAGATTTATAGGCATTAACCAAGGGTTAAATGCAAAATGATGATTTTCACAAATTTATCAGCACAATTTTACCAGAAATTACATTAAATTAAGGGTAACCAATTTGTACGGGATGGTTGGAGTATCAAACCAACTCCGATTTGCAATCTGAAGTTATAGGGATCTGTATCAGATACCTAATGGTTAATTTGAACCCTCAATTGCACCAAAATACAGTGATTAGCACTGATTAATCATTGATTAGCAAATTAATGCTCTGTTTTGTGTGCAAAAAACAGAGTATGCGGGGAGTCCAGATCTGGTGCCTTCCACTTCGAATGAGCTCAAATTCTTTCAAAGGCATCAATAGCAATGAGTATAGTAGAGGATTAAGCCAAGAAACACAAGATTTGACCAAATATTGAAAGCTTAATCTCTGTTTTACCAAAGTCACCTGCAGATTTGATGAAGAGCTTGGATCTCACTGTAGACTTGATGAAACTGAATTCTGTCTTCACCAGCTTGTAGAGCATG
The DNA here is from genome assembly GCF_041138505.1 of Cibotium barometz. Lineage (NCBI taxonomy): Eukaryota > Viridiplantae > Streptophyta > Polypodiopsida > Cyatheales > Cibotiaceae > Cibotium > Cibotium barometz. The sequence goes on from NC_141076.1 coordinate 50,455,463, forward strand.
CTTGAAAACCCCTGGGGCTAAGAGGAATTAGACCCATTTGATTTGATGAAGTAGAAATCATTGATTTACTGCAGAAAAACGTAGCTTTTTAATCAGCAAAAATCGGGAGCTTGCGTGGGCGGTTTGTGCTTCTGATTTCATGGGCTAGAGCTCCTATGGGTTAGCTATCTTGGGCTAGAAGGGTTTGGGCAATGGTTGAGTGTGCAAGGAGAGGGAGCTCCTCCACCACTGGCTGGGGGTGCAGAGGCTAATTGAAAAAAGAGGGAAAATTATAATTTTCTACTAATCTTGATTAATTAAATAATGGGCTCATAAATCTGATGGATTCTAGGCATGGCCCTAATACCATGTTGAAATTTGAGCATAATGATGAGCTATGGTGGATCAAACACTAGAATCAACATCATTAATAAAGTGATTAGCAAATGATTAAGACCTAATTAGTGAATAATTAGCAAATAGATTAATGTAGGCATGGATACTCAAAAACTAGCAAATTCTCATTAGGGCTATGCCTCAATTTATAGAGTTTACATCAAGCATCAAATCCCATTGATTTCTCCATGATTCACTCCCAGAATATCTCCACCTTTTGCGTGATTCTCTCCACCTCTTCTCTTTTCCCTGATTATCTCCCAGAATAACTCCACACTCCTAAATTCCCTCATGCTACCCATTATTCTCTCCCAGTAGATTCTTCTAACCTTTTCACAGGTTCTTTCACAATTACATCTCCTCTTTTACAGCCTCTAATCAAGGGCTTGTTCCCGCACACACCCTATTCACTTGTATTGTGAGATCCCTGTTCCCACCGCGCAACGGATTCGGGGTACTAGCAGCGGAAGTAGCACTTCTTGCGCGAGGCAGGGTCCCACACTCGGGGCCTCGTCCACGGATATCCGGACAAAAGACTAATCCGTCGGTTTTTCCAAAACCAGACCCGGAAAAACTTCCCTTATCCGGAAAGCACGGGCGATTCCACCAGGATAATTTTTACTCTAACGTAGTCAAAACTCTTACTGATCAAATAGATCCGACTGCATCTATAAAGATACTTGGTCAGATCAAGGAAGAAACTTGCACTTGGATCATTGGGATCAACGCTTTTTTCCCCACCAAGGAGGCACAGCCGTTGATTCCTATCCATAGAACAATTACTATCCGGGATTTACTTTATCTATCGTAATAACAGAAATTGAGTCTCGATTTACGGATCCATCACTCCAGCCTAACCCCATCCGATCCCATGGGTTAGCCAACCGCCCAACCACTGTAGTGATGGGATCCAATTTGGAATTTGGTTAGGTTTTGTCCCGGGTACCAAGGAAAAGAGTTCCAAGGCCCCCTAGCCGGAATTTCATGCAAACATAAAACTAGCCACACCACTTACACACCCAATATGAAAATTGCCTTTTTCTTAGCATCAGCTAACTTTAAAACAATCCTTTAATGAAACCATAGTACCACTGATCACAATCTCCCAAATTATCCAGTTGATTCATAATTTCCCATCATTCCTTCATCAGAGTATCTATGGCATCATTGGCAACTAGAACGCTCACCACCTGTCCACACAGGGGCCGTTTCAATAGTTCCTAGCCCATAATACTCAACAATATAATCACTTATCAAGATGGACTCTCGTTGAAGATCAGCAAGATCAACCAACAGATCCATATAAAAGAGCCATGGACTCATCCGTTGAGGACCAGCAAGGTCAGTCAACCAGATCCATGCCCGGTTCCAGAAAAACAACTCTTACTCCTTGTTCCAATATCTTCCTCGACGCACGCGTGGGTATCCTGGGCGACCCAGAGCCCGAGCACCGTATGGTCAGCACCCTCTAGGATCCTTCGCAGGTGACCTAGCGCTTCACTCATAGGCCGCTTCCTTGGTCCCTCATCCACCGTACCGGAAGCTCACCATTTTAATCGAACCGAGGCTGGTCAAGACCTCGGCCGACCTTGCTACGCGAGACGTCCTCCATTGACTCTCCGTCAGCAGTTGCAACTTTATCAGTTAGGTCTCCACGACCTTAATCACAAGACGGTCAAAATGCTTTCCCAGCATTCTTGACATAAAACAGCCATTTACAAACAGCATTTACAAACAGTTTACAAATACAATTTCTATATTAACTCTCATTTTTCCACATTATCCCTCATGCAATCCACATTACTTATTCCACATTTCATTTAGATGTGTACTCATCCAATCATATCATTTTCCATCTCTTCACTTCAGATTCCTTCACATCACATATCATATATTCACATCCATATCCACATCCATACATCCACATCCACATCCACATTCACATCCATACATCCACATCTACATGCTTATCTCCATTTTCACATCCTCATTTATACATCCACATCCCATATCCACATTCATACATACACATCCATATCCACATCCATATCCGCATTCATACATACACATCCATATCCACATCCACATGCATACATTCATTATCACGTCCTCATTCATACATCCACATCCACATACATACATACATACATCCACATCCACATCCACATTCTCATTCACATCTATACATCCATATCTACATGCACATTCACATCCATACATCCACATCTATATCCTCATTCACATCCATACATCCACATTCATGCATCCACATCTACATGCCTACATCCATACATACACATCCACATTTACATCCATGCATCCACATCCACATCCTCATTCACATCCATACATCCACATTCATACATCCACATCCACATCCACATTCACATCCATACATCCACATCTACATGCTTATCTCCATTTTCACATCTTCATTTATACATCCACATCCCATATCCACATCCACATGCATACATACATCCACATCCACATTCCCATTCACATATATACATCCATATCTACATGCACATTCACATCCATACATCCACATCTATATCCTCATTCACATCCATACATCCACATTCATGCATCCACATCTACATGCTTATCTCCATTTTCACATCCTCATTTATACATCCACATCCCATATCCACATTCATACATACACATCCATATCCACATCCACATGCATACATACATCCACATCCACATTCCCATTCACATATATACATCCATATCTACATGCACATTCACATCCATACATCCACATCTATATCCTCATTCACATCCATACATCCACATTCATGCATCCACATCTACATGCATACATCCATACATCCACATCCACATTTACATCCATGCATCCACATCTACATCCTCATTCACATCCATACATCCACATTCATACATCCATACATCCATATTCATACATCCACATCCACATCCACATTCACATCCATACATCCACATTCATACATCCACATCCACATCCATACATCCACATTCATACATCCACATCCACATCCACATTCACATCCATACATCCACATTCATACATCCACATCCACATCCACATGCATCTTATCATATCTTATCACTTCCCATATCTTTTATGCATACCTCTATGCATGAAATTCAATTATGCTAAAAGTAACACTTTTATAATAAAATATTCAACTTTTATGCATACCTCTATGCATGAAATCCAATATGATAAAAGTAACACTTTTGATATAAAAAAAATTATCCTTTATGCATCCTTCTATGCATGAAAATTAAAAATGATAAAAATAACACTTTTAATATAAAAAAATTATCCTTTATGCATACTTCTATGCATGAAAATTAAAAATGATAAAAGTATCACTTTTGATATAAAAATTTTTCTTTATGCATACTTCTATGCATGAAAAATTAAAAAATGATAAAAGTAACACTTTTGATATAATTTTTTTTTCCTTTATGCATACTTCTATGCATGAAAATTAAAAATGATAAAAGTAACACTTTTAATATAAAAAAATTATCCTTTATGCATGATATTAAAATTCAATTTCTCCATTCTTTCAATTAATCTAGGATGATAATTCCTAGAATATGGTAGGAAGTCCTCTTTTTATGCTTTGAATGAAATTATTTTATGCATAATTTTTATAAAAATTTTGCCATAGCTCCGCTGCTATGACTGATAAATCTCAAATTTTTCTAAGGGATAAAGTTTATCATTAAGGAAATAATTAAAATGATCTCTAATTGGATCATTAATCTATAGTGGATTGAATCATCAATATGCATAAACTAAAAGCATAGAAAAAAGCCATTAAATTAGTCTCAAGCATAGCTTAAGCTTGGGTTAAGGAAAAGCTTTATGAAAAGCTTGATTTGGATTGAGAACGGGTCATGAGTATGACCATTTCTTGAGTGAGAGAGAGAGATTACATAAAAGCCATTAGAATTTAAACATAAATGGAAATTAACTTCAATAACATTTATTAAATTATGTAACTCTTCACTACTATTCACCAATTAACTTCAATAGCATTTAAAAAACCATACCAATTAAGCTTCTCAAGCTTGAGAGGGGTTGAGAAGAGAGAAACATTGAGAAATTATAGAAAAGATCAATATTCACTAATTACCTCACAAATTGCTTGATTCTTTGTTCACGGTAGAGGCCCCCAACCAATCAATTGGTTAAGTATGTTGATGGAGCCACTAATGGGGATTGAAGAAAGAGGGAAGCTCCAAAAACTAGTGAATTATTAAATGAATTCACAGTTCTTGGCTTAGGTGGAGTAGAGTAACGATGCATAAACACTATATATTTTTCAACAAGGGGGAGGCTTCTATTTATAGGAAAAATTGAGCTCCTAACCAAACAAACTGATTCTAGAATTTTCTAAATCAGTTTGGTCAATATTTGACCATTTTTAGGTCAGTTAAGCTAACTTTTTGGAACTAGACTTGAATGAGGAGAGAGGAGAGATGAAATATCTCCATTTTTATGAGTTTAAAACTCATTCAAGCATGTGAAATATGCACCTCCTTTAAAGAACTCCCCTTCCTTACATATGTGTCATAATGGAATCATTTTAATATTGCTCATAGTTTTTTTTTACTAATAAACCTTGTACATTTTCAACTCTTCATCTTATGTGAAATATGCACCTCCTTTAAAGAATTCCCCTTCCTTACATATGTGTCATAATGGAATCATTTTAATATTGCTCATAGTTTTTTACTAATAAACCTTGTACATTTTCAACTCTTCATCTTATGTGAGCATTTACTCATTTTTGGATACCCAAAATATCTCATATTTTTAATATTGCTCATAGTTTTTTACTAATAAACCTTGTACATTTTCAACTCTTCACCTTATGTGAGCATTTACTCATTTTTGGGTATCTTCTTTTTACAAATTTGGATTTATCTCTTCCCTACACATGGATTGATGCTATTGGCCCATAGGAACCTTAATTGGACCATAGTCTAAAGATTTCTGAAAATCTAGACCCTTAGACTAAGGTTCTTTATACCTATTTCCAATTAATTCCAATTGCACATTGAAAAATTTTTTTTGAATTTCTGTTTCAGGGAAACTCATCTGAATTATAAGAGATATTTTTCTATCCCAAAATATTCAAAATCTGAATATTCTCTCTCTAGAATAATTTTTCTCTCTCTAGGCTAAAACAGTTAGCAACAGGGTCTTTATATTTCTGAAGAGGGTTGATTACAGGGGAAGATACTAGACATCAAAAAGGGGGTTGGGGGAGGAATCTTACATTCTACCCCACTTAAAAAATGCGAGATGTCCTCATCTCGCAACTTGTGATAATTTCGCAAGATTCACGAATATGAGACTTAGAGAAAAATTTTAATCAAGATTAACCACCAAGAAACGTCTTAAAGAGAGCAAGATTCAAAATAAGAACAAGATTTAAACTTTATTCATTCTCGGAACTTATACAGTAAAGATAGAAGAACTCTTTACACTTCCATAAGCCCGTCCATCATATGATCACAAAAGCAGTCCTCACAAGCTGCACAAGTATAAGGTAACTCATCTATGGGAATGATTCTGTGGGTTATTGCTGCGCCTATCTCAGTGGTATGAGGTGTTCTAACAAAAGGACCTCTGAGAGGCAAGCCAAAAATGGGGTAAAGGCATATCTTCTCATGAGGAAGAAAACACGCCAGTAAGAAGACCCGCTCAGAAAACCCAGGATGCCTTGATCTCATGACGCAGTAGTATCGGGGACCCAAACCCAAAGCTTCAATAACCATGGCCAAGCGGACATTGTTACGAAAGTGCTGCTGACCCCAGGGTGTTACCCTAGTTATGTTTTGATAGGTCCGCCATTTGGTTTGCGCTACAGAAGTTCCCAAGTGAGGGAAAAGTGAGCGCTCATACTGCTCTATAAAATCCTTCTTCACAGATTCACTTGCGTCTTGAAGGTGAGGAATCATTATGGATAAAACTAGTTCTTGTTGCCAAGCCATGAAGGAGATTAAGAAAGAAAGGAGATCGATGGAAGTAAGATTACTATGAGCGACAAGTAAAAGTTACGACTTATATAAAGGAAGGAGCTAGCGTAACTTAGAAGCCAACGGTAACTTGCCACTGAAGTTTTACCGTCTTTCCATGATTTGGGTTTGACACATTTTCCTATAGAAGGCATTAAGAATTTTGAGATGAAGAGATAAAAGAAGCTTGTAGGCTAAGTCACCTACTTTCATTGAATTCAGATATAAGGCTCACAATATCTGGGGGATAACTTCATATACTCCCCAAGAGATAAAGAACTTCTTTTGGGCCCTACTCGAATGAAGACCAAAACCTTGATATCCAAAACATCGATTCTCACTTCTGAACTCATTGTTCTGAATCCTTAAAACAGGTGGGACTCTTGAGAAGTATTCTAGGAAAAGGGTCTTCCTTTGTTAAACAGAACTTTCTTTTATTTTAGAGAGGGAATAATTATAAGATCAGAAAGGGAGATTCTTACTCCTGTATACCTCGAAGGCTGGGGAGGAATCTTACATTCTACCCCACTTAAAAAGTGCGAGATGTCCTCATCTCGCAAGGTAGAGGACAACTCTTTTTCTTAACATCCAATTTTATTTTGGGGTTCCTTATATTCTGGTCAACCCAGCAGAACACTGGGATAAATATCCCTTATATAGAACTCATCATTAATATTCAGATCATATCATTCATATCTTTAACATGATAATGGTCCATTAGACCGAAAAATTTCCTTCTGAACATTCCTCCACGGGAATTTCAGTCAAGCAAGTTCTCAATTTGTCATCCCTTAACTTGATCTACTGATCAAGTGTTAACAGTAACAATTTGACAGCACAACCCACTAATCTCATAGTGATTTGCTGAATTCATTATCATCATTCCAGTTATGAATATCATCACTGGGACTCGTCCCATTCATCCTCATTGTGGTTTTGTTCAGATTTTTATATTTCAACTATTTTCAGAAATCTTCTTTTTTCAATCAGAATTTTCAATCAGAATCCAATTCAATTCATCAATTCTCAAACAGAATTAAAAATCATATCAACCACATTCGAATTCATCATCTGGATAGCATTAACGCTTATAATTTCAAGTCTTAGTTTTACTCGTATATACTGTCAGTAAAGAGCTGCAGTATACTCTCGGTATATACGGGTAGTCGTGGCTCTTGGAATTATAAGGTAAATACCATCATGTCTAGGCCTCAAGCAAGTCAGGGATTCTATATAATTGCGGTACTTCCATCTGAAGACCCTATTACCAAATTACGAATTTCAGTTTGAATATCAATTTGTATGAGTTATATCACACAATTACAACCTTTTTGTGCTTCTTTGTCTTCTCAGTTGATCTTTATTAACCAAATGCTCTGATACCAACTGTGAGATCCCTGTTCCCACCGCGCAACGGATTCGGGGTACTAGCAGCGGAAGTAGCACTTCTTGCGCGAGGCAGGGTCCCACACTCGGGGCCTCGTCCACGGATATCCGGACAAAAGACTAATCCGTCAGTTTTTCCAAAACCAGACCCGGAAAAACTTCCCTTATCCGGAAAGCACGGGCGATTCCACCAAGATAATTTTTACTCTAACGTAGTCAAAACTCTTACTGATCAAACAGATCCGACTGCATCTATAAAGATACTTGGTCAGATCAAGGAAGAAACTTGCACTTGGATCATTGGGATCAACGCTTTTTTCCCCACCAAGGAGGCACAGCCGTTGATTCCTATCCATAGAACAATTACTATCCGGGATTTACTTTATCTATCGTAATAACAGAAATTGAGTCTCGATTTACGGATCCATCAGTCCAGCCTAACCCCATCCGATCCCATGGGTTAGCCAACGGCCCAACCACTGTAGTGATGGGATCCAATTTGGAATTTGGTTAGGTTTTGTCCCGGGTACCAAGGAAAAGAGTTCCAAGGCCCCCTAGCCGGAATTTCATGCAAACATAAAACTAGCCACACCACTTACACACCCAATATGAAAATTGCCTTTTTCTTAGCATCAGCTAACTTTAAAACAATCCTTTAATGAAACCATAGTACCACTGATCACAATCTCCCAAATTATCCAGTTGATTCATAATTTCCCATCATTCCTTCATCAGAGTATCTATGGCATCATTGGCAACTAGAACGCTCACCACCTGTCCACACAGGGGCCGTTTCAATAGTTCCTAGCCCATAATACTCAACAATATAATCACTTATCAAGATGGACTCTCGTTGAAGATCAGCAAGATCAACCAACAGATCCATATAAAAGAGCCATGGACTCATCCGTTGAGGACCAGCAAGGTCAGTCAACCAGATCCATGCCCGGTTCCAGAAAAACAACTCTTACTCCTTGTTCCAATATCTTCCTCGACGCACGCGTGGGTATCCTGGGCGACCCAGAGCCCGAGCACCGTATGGTCAGCACCCTCTAGGATCCTTCGCAGGTGACCTAGCGCTTCACTCATAGGCCGCTTCCTTGGTCCCTCATCCACCGTACCGGAAGCTCACCATTTTAATCGAACCGAGGCTGGTCAAGACCTCGGCCGACCTTGCTACGCGAGACGTCCTCCATTGACTCTCCGTCAGCAGTTGCAACTTTATCAGTTAGGTCTCCACGACCTTAATCACAAGACGGTCAAAATGCTTTCCCAGCATTCTTGACATAAAACAGCCATTTACAAACAGCATTTACAAACAGTTTACAAATACAATTTCTATATTAACTCTCATTTTTCCACATTATCCCTCATGCAATCCACATTACTTATTCCACATTTCATTTAGATGTGTACTCATCCAATCATATCATTTTCCATCTCTTCACTTCAGATTCCTTCACATCACATATCATATATTCACATCCATATCCACATCCATACATCCACATCCACATCCACATTCACATCCATACATCCACATCTACATGCTTATCTCCATTTTCACATCCTCATTTATACATCCACATCCCATATCCACATTCATACATACACATCCATATCCACATCCATATCCGCATTCATACATACACATCCATATCCACATCCACATGCATACATTCATTATCACGTCCTCATTCATACATCCACATCCACATACATACATACATACATCCACATCCACATCCACATTCTCATTCACATCTATACATCCATATCTACATGCACATTCACATCCATACATCCACATCTATATCCTCATTCACATCCATACATCCACATTCATGCATCCACATCTACATGCCTACATCCATACATACACATCCACATTTACATCCATGCATCCACATCCACATCCTCATTCACATCCATACATCCACATTCATACATCCACATCCACATCCACATTCACATCCATACATCCACATCTACATGCTTATCTCCATTTTCACATCTTCATTTATACATCCACATCCCATATCCACATCCACATGCATACATACATCCACATCCACATTCCCATTCACATATATACATCCATATCTACATGCACATTCACATCCATACATCCACATCTATATCCTCATTCACATCCATACATCCACATTCATGCATCCACATCTACATGCTTATCTCCATTTTCACATCCTCATTTATACATCCACATCCCATATCCACATTCATACATACACATCCATATCCACATCCACATGCATACATACATCCACATCCACATTCCCATTCACATATATACATCCATATCTACATGCACATTCACATCCATACATCCACATCTATATCCTCATTCACATCCATACATCCACATTCATGCATCCACATCTACATGCATACATCCATACATCCACATCCACATTTACATCCATGCATCCACATCTACATCCTCATTCACATCCATACATCCACATTCATACATCCATACATCCATATTCATACATCCACATCCACATCCACATTCACATCCATACATCCACATTCATACATCCACATCCACATCCATACATCCACATTCATACATCCACGTCCACATCCACATTCACATCCATACATCCACATTCATACATCCACATCCACATCCACATGCATCTTATCATATCTTATCACTTCCCATATCTTTTATGCATATCTCTATGCATGAAATTCAATTATGCTAAAAGTAACACTTTTATAATAAAATATTCAACTTTTATGCATACCTCTATGCATGAAATCCAATATGATAAAAGTAACACTTTTGATATAAAAAAAATTATTCTTTATGCATCCTTCTATGCATGAAAATTAAAAATGATAAAAATAACACTTTTAATATAAAAAAATTATCCTTTATGCATACTTCTATGCATGAAAATTAAAAATGATAAAAGTATCACTTTTGATATAAAAATTTTCCTTTATGCATACTTCTATGCATGAAAAATTAAAAAATGATAAAAGTAACACTTTTGATATAATTTTTTTTTCCTTTATGCATACTTCTATGCATGAAAATTAAAAATGATAAAAGTAACACTTTTGATATAAAAAAATTATCCTTTATGCATGATATTAAAATTCAATTTCTCCATTCTTTCAATTAATCTAGGATGATAATTCCTAGAATATGGTAGGAAGTCCTGTTTTTATGCTTTGAATGAAATTATTTTATGCATAATTTTTATAAAAATTTTGCCATAGCTCCGCTGCTATGACTGATAAATCTCAAATTTTTCTAAGGGATAAAGTTTATCATTAAGGAAATAATTAAAATGATCTCTAATTGGATCATTAATCTATAGTGGATTGAATCATCAATATGCATAAACTAAAAGCATAGAAAAAAGCCATTAAATTGGCCTCAAGCATAGCTTAAGCTTGGGTTAAGGAAAAGCTTTATGAAAAGCTTGATTTGGATTGAGAACGGGTCATGAGTATGACCATTTCTTGAGTGAGAGAGAGAGATTACATAAAAGCCATTAGAATTTAAACATAAATGGAAATTAACTTCAATAACATTTATTAAATTATGTAACTCTTCACTACTATTCACCAATTAACTTCAATAGCATTTAAAAAACCATACCAATTAAGCTTCTCAAGCTTGAGAGGGGTTGAGAAGAGAGAAACATTGAGAAATTATAGAAAAGATCAATATTCACTAATTACCTCACAAATTGCTTGATTCTTTGTTCACGGTAGAGGCCCCCAACCAATCAATTGGTTAAGTATGTTGATGGAGCCACTAATGGGGATTGAAGAAAGAGGGAAGCTCCAAAAACTAGTGAATTATTAAATGAATTCACAGTTCTTGGCTTAGGTGGAGTAGAGTAACGATGCATAAACACTATATATTTTTCAACAAGGGGGAGGCTTCTATTTATAGGAAAAATTGAGCTCCTAACCAAACAAACTGATTCTAGAATTTTCTAAATCAGTTTGGTCAATATTTGACCATTTTTAGGTCAGTTAAGCTAACTTTTTGGAACTAGACTTGAATGAGGAGAGAGGAGAGATGAAATATCTCCATTTTTATGAGTTTAAAACTCATTCAAGCATGTGAAATATGCACCTCCTTTAAAGAACTCCCCTTCCTTACATATGTGTCATAATGGAATCATTTTAATATTGCTCATAGTTTTTTTTTACTAATAAACCTTGTACATTTTCAACTCTTCATCTTATGTGAAATATGCACCTCCTTTAAAGAATTCCCCTTCCTTACATATGTGTCATAATGGAATCATTTTAATATTGCTCATAGTTTTTTACTAATAAACCTTGTACATTTTCAACTCTTCATCTTATGTGAGCATTTACTCATTTTTGGATACCCAAAATATCTCATATTTTTAATATTGCTCATAGTTTTTTACTAATAAACCTTGTACATTTTCAACTCTTCACCTTATGTGAGCATTTACTCATTTTTGGGTATCTTCTTTTTACAAATTTGGATTTATCTCTTCCCTACACATGGATTGATGCTATTGGCCCATAGGAACCTTAATTGGACCATAGTCTAAAGATTTCTGAAAATCTAGACCCTTAGACTAAGGTTCTTTACACCTATTTCCAATTAATTCCAATTGCACATTGGAAAATTCTTTTTGAATTTCTGTTTCAGGGGAACTCATCTGAATTATAAGAGATATTTTTCTATCCCAAAATATTCAAAATCTGAATATTCTCTCTCTAGAATAATTTTTCTCTCTCTAGGCTAAAACAGTTAGCAACAGGGTCTTTATATTTCTGAAGAGGGTTGATTACAGGGGAAGATACTAGACATCAAAAAGGGGGTTGGGGGAGGAATCTTACATGTATTTTCAACAATAAGCAAGATATTTTTCTTGTATTTTGTGAGTCCCTCTCCTCCACATACTTGATCTAGCATGAGCACCACGAATTCTAACACATAGACCTCAAAAAGGTCAATGCTACTACCATTAGGGATCATTATCCCTTACCTTTTACAGAACATGTGCTAGAACGGTAGTAGGGAAGAAAGCCTATAGCTTCCTTGATGGATTCTCTGGAAACAATTAGGTACTAATCGATTGCAAGGATCAGCACGAAATAGCATTTGCCTGAATAGGGCACATAAGTCCATATTAGGAAATTTGGAAAAATCCCAATTTCCATTTTCATATTTTTAGGACAAATTAGCCAATAATAGGTCAATAAAATTAACTTCTTTTGTCCAAAGTGCATATTTGTGATAGTGAGGCTTACACTACTCAAAGTTTATTATATTTAAGGACAATCTTATAAGAATGCTTTATTTAAAATGAACATTGTATACTACGAATTTTGTGATCACAATCATCATATTGTCTCAACAATAAAAAATATACAAAATGATTTTTTGATTAATTCATCAAAGTTATTAACAACAAACCCTTTGCAAGGATAGCATGTCCTACTCGAAACTCTAAGTTCAGCAATATCTTCATTTCCATGAACTCAACATTACATCCAACAAACATTACTCAATCATTGAGTGTGTCAACTTGATGACATCCTTGTGTTAATTCATATAGCTATCAATATCCTTAGTTCACAAATATCTCACTTCCATGAACTCAACATTACATTCATTAACATTATTCGTCATTCAGTGTCTCAACTTGATGGCATCCTTATGTCCATTCATATAATTACCAACAATATTTGTTAAGTTAGCCAAAGATAATAATGAAGATAAGAAAAAATCACTGTTCATTAAAGATAAGGCCTTAACAATGATACTTTAGATAGACCAATTATTAAGATAATGCCTTAACAATGACACTTACAAATTTCCATAACTATAAAGGACCAATGCTCATTTTAAAAAATAGATTTAATGAAACATATCGACAAATGATGGAAACTTAATATTGATAACACATTGCAATCAAAACTCATAGTCAATAGAGAGCTCATCTCCTACCTTAAGGTTATATATAGATTTAACATAAACGTATCCATATTCAAGGTTATTTATTGACATGTGATTTTTTTAATGCCAAGGTGGCAAAGATGTAGAAAACACGTGTCTCACATTTCTTTTCTCATTAGAACCCTCACAATTATTTATGTAACCTGTCACATTTCTATCTCAAACATCACCCACTATATAGACTCAATCCTCTTCAATGTCAACTATTGCGCCCCCAATAATGGATCGGCCCGAAAATCGAAGAAAACAAAATGTTTCGCTCTTTGCCTCTATAAGGTGGGGAAGCAAAATGCAGGGAGAAGAAAAAAGCAAGGAGAAGAAAAAATTAGGGAGAAGCAAGGGTACAGAGCAGGACAAGCACATGTAAATCATCTTATCTCTCTCTCTCTCTCTCAAATTTCCATATCAAATTGTCTCAAATGTTTCTGTCTCTCTCTTTATCTCACTTTAAAATTGTCTCAACTGTTTCTGTCTCTCTCTCTTTATCTCACTTTAAAATTGTCTCACCCTAGCAGAGCCTTGCGAAAACAAATTGCATGATGGTAATGGTGATACCCTAAACCAGAATCAATCTTTCCCTACCTCTTTCTCCAGTAAACATAATTTGAAAAATAGCTTGTTATGCAGAGATTTGGTAGAAGGAGAGTTTATCTCCTCTCTCTCTCTCTCTCTCTCTCTCTCTCTCTCTCTCTCTCTCTCTCTCTCTCTCTCTCTCAAAAAGCTTTGGCCATGACTTTCTGTCTCCTCCACGCGCATACAGTAGGGAAGCTGCATGCCATTAATAAATCTTGATTAACTAATCTATATTTACAGTTCATATTATTAGTAATTATACAAATTAATTAATCTTTATTAACTATTCAAAATTAATATATTAAATCGATTCATCACTAATTAAAATTATTATAATAACTTCTCATTCGTAGCACACTTGGCCAAATCCTTGGGCATCCACTTAACCAAATCCTCGGATACCATAATGGCTTTGACATGGGAATTGGACAAAGATATGGATAACTATTAAATTTGTCCCAATCCCTTATGTATCCATGGAACCTAAATTGGATAAAGATATGGACAACTATTAAATTTGTCCAAATCCCTTATGTATCCATGGAACCTAGACTATAACCTTTTGCACCCACTTAGCCTGATCCTTAGGTATCCACTAAACCAAACCCTTGGACAAAAGTTCTAGCTTGACATGGGAGTTGGAAAAAGATATGGACATTCATTCAATTTATCTAAATCCCACTAACATACACTTGGCCAACTATCCAAATCTACATCAAATAGAAATGCATAATGACCATCACATGTGACCTTGCTCTTTTGCGGAATTACCGAATGGTAACACTAATTGGGGACTTGTCTATTGCTCATCTCACTATATTTTGTTGAGATATCGAGCTCGTCTAGTGAGGCGGTGGCCACTGATGACCCGCCTGGGGGATAGGCCCCACACTTACACCACTCGCATGGTTGGTGAGATCATGGGAGATATGCGGCCAGTGGGATGACAGGCTGTGTGACAGCCATTCTAGAGACTGGCATAGTTATAGCGCCAGCTCATTTAGTCGGGTTCACACTATAGAGAACCCGTGTATGTATTTGGTTTAGTACCTTTCATATTATTGTGTACTCTTATCTTGTATATGGTGTGTTGAGTGTTGAGTGAAGAAGAAGAAGATTTTCAGCCTCTCACCTTGTGTGTTCTCTATTAGGATTTTGTGAGTGTGTGTGTGTGCTTGCAAGAGCTCAAGCTCTCTTCCCCCCTGCATCTTTTCATGGTATCAGAGCCTGGTTCGTGCTAAGGGCTGAGCTGCAAGCAAGAGAACCACAGGAAGCGGTACGAGGGTAAGAGCTTCAACTACTCTTCCCTATTGTGTTGGTGACTACACCCTTGTCGGGAGCTCTACGGGAGGCACCAGCAAACGGTCTCTGATTAAGGAGCTTTCTTCGCGGGAGTAAAGCTACAGGGCAACTATACAGTCCTTCGAACTACAAATTTAGGGCCGAAAACGCGTTTCGGGCGCGTCTGGACCTCCGTTTTTCAGAAAGCAGGCGATTTCGAGCACTGCGGGTAAGTCATCGATTTTCTGCAGAACTCTGTTTTAAGTACTGCAGGAAGACAGATTGACTGTGCAGACACTGTGGGTGCTGCAAAGAGGTCTACAGTTGCCATTGGGTGTATGTATGCACATTGAGGTCACTGGTTGTGACATTTGCGTAGACTGCAGTACCGCTGTGCAGAAAATACAGCAGTTGTGCAGGAAAAACCAGAGTGCAGTTCTGGTAAAATTGTGTGTTTGGCAAGATGTCTAATGATGGCATAACACAGATTGTGGCTGAGAAGCTGGATAAGAATAACTTCCATGCTTGGAGGTTCAGGTTGACTAATTTCCTGATGGGAAAAGGCTATTGGGACTACATAGAAGGTGAACATGAAGAGGCACCGGAGATACCGGACATAAATCCTACTGCTGCAGATGTGAAAGAGTTTAAAGACTGGAACCAAGGAGCCAGGAAGGTTATGTATTGGCTATCCATTAGCATACAGGACACCATGATTGGGCACATTCAGGATGCCAAGTCCCCCAAGGAGGCGTGGGACACCTTGGTAAAGCTCTATGAAACAAATACCAAGGCACGTAAGATACAGTTGAAGAATGAACTTCATACTGTGGAGAAAAAGAGCATGTCTGTGAATGACTATGCGTTGAAGATAAAGGGTATTGTGGAATCCCTTGCATCTATTGGTGTGTCAGTAGATGATGATGACAAGGTGGAAGTCTGTCTACGTGGTCTCGGGCCACAATACAAGCGTTTAAGACGTCTATTCAGACTCGAGAAAACATTCCCAACTTTACAGATTTGGTGTCTATGCTGAAGAGAAGAACTTGGGTGAAGACCAACAGTCTTCACAAAGCAAAAACAGTTCAGAGCAACAGGCCTTCTATAAGAGTTCACGAAGAGGACGAGGTAGAGGAGGCCGTGGACGCGGTCAAGGAGGTGGCCGAACAGGTAATCAGAATTATGGCCAGCAGCAGCAGCAACAACAACAGTCCCAGAACCAACAACAACAACAACACGCAGGTGGAAGAGGCAAATTCAGAGGCAGGGGGAGTCAAAGAGGCCGTGGAAATTGGCAAAGGCAGTATAATGATACACGTGAATATTATTATTGTGGCAAGCCTGGACATGTGCAGTCAGAATGTTATAAGAAGCAGGCTGACATGCAAAATGGGAAAGTGCAGCAAAACAACTATGCATCCTCAAGCAGAAATAATGAGGATAATGAAAGGTTGTTTGTTATGCAGCATGTTGTGAATGCCATGTCTGAAAATGTTGATGCAGCACAAAAAGATAATGTATGGTATGTGGATTCAGGCGCTTCGAACCACATGACGAGTCATGGGGAGTGGTTCAAGGAGATGAAAAACCCGGAAAGACCAGGTTTTGTGGAAACAGGGGATGACACTGCTCATCCAATTGCCCACATTGGAGATGTGCCATTGTCTATGCAGGATGGCAAAGTGAAGTACCTTGCAGATGTACTTCATGTACCGAACATAACAAAGAATCTGGTTTCAGTTGGCCAGATGATTGAGCAGGGTTTGCAGGTTCGGTTTAACCCTGATGGATGTTATGTTGAAGATTTTAAAAACAAGTGCAGGTTGGTTGCAAAAGGCAACAGAGTGGGCAGAATGTTTACATTGAATGTAGACATGCCTGAAATGAGTGCTGCGATGTTTGCAAATGGTTCAGGAGTTGTTGCAGACACAGACATATGGCATAAAAGAATTGGACATGTAAATGTGCAGAGATTAAAGTCTATGCAGACAAAAGGAATTGTGACAGGGCTACCAAAATTTAAAGTGGAAGGTATGCAGAAAATATGTGAAGCATGCCAATTTGGGAAGCAAACAAAGCATGTGTTTCCACGTAACAGATATGTGAGCAGAAATGCACTAGATGTTGTGCATTCAGATGTATGGGGTCCTACGAAGACCATATCTATGGGAGGCTGCAGGTATTATGTGACCTTCATTGATGACCACACGAGGAAAGTGTGGGTATATTTCATGAAGGAGAAGAGTGAGGTGTTCACTCACTTTCAGAATTTCAGAGTTTTGGTTGAAAAGCAAACAGGGAAATATGTAAAGTGCCTAAGGTCAAATGGAGGGGGAGAGTACTTCTCCAATGAGTTCTCTGAATTTTTGAAGAAGAATGGTATTCGGAGACAGTTTACATGCAGATACACTCCGCAGCAAAATGGAGTTGCTGAGCGGAAAAACAGACACATTGCTGAGATTGCGCGAGCATTGATGGAAGAGAAGAATATGCCGCATTGCTATTGGGCTGAGGCTGTTTCTACAGCAGTATACATCATGAACAGGACTCCAACTGTAGCCATACATGATGTAACTCCAGAGGAGAGGTTTACTGGCAGAAAACCAGATTTGTCTCATCTGAAAGTCTTTGGATGCATTGCATATGTGCATGTGCCAGATGAGCTGAGAACTAAGCTGGATCCGAAAGCTGAAAAATGTGTGTTTATTGGATATTCCCTTGAGCAAAAGGGATACAGGTGTTATAACCCTACTACACGTGAGCTGAGGGTAAGCAGGGATGTTGTGTTTGATGAAATGAGCAGCTGGTATGTTGCTGAAAAAGAAGCTGTCGGGGCTGATGTGAGTGGAAGTGTGGTTGCACAGAATGCAGGTCAGCAGTCACAGTCTTTGAGTGGACCAGGAGAGTCCTCATCTAGTGGGTCTGTTGATAGACCATGGAGTGGCAGGCTGCGTCATAATACCAGCCCTGCAAATGTGATTACTACATCACGTAAAGAAAAAGAGAAAATGGTTGAGCCCCTTGGTATGCCTGACATTTCTGCAGGGCATTCTCATGTTGATGGAGAGTCTAGTGGCTCAGATATGAGCCTTGATGAGGAGCTTGGGATCCCAGCTATGAGAACACCTGGTGTAAAGAAGGCTATGGAAGCCATGAATAAAAAGCTGCAAAGATCAGGGAGAGTGAAGAACCCTGTGTAGAGATTTACATATGATGGTTATGTGGCACATCACTATGCATATATGGCAAAGGTTGTGCAGGTTGTAGAGCCCACATGCATTGATGAGGCTATTGGAAATGTGTGTTGGGAGAAAGCTATGGATGAGGAGATGGATGCACTATATGGAAATGAAACTTGGGATTTAGTGCAATTGCCTGAAGGCAAGAAAGCCATTGGATGCAAGTGGGTGTACAAAGTTAAACATAACAGTGATGGAAGCATAAACAGGTACAAGGCTAGATTGGTAGCCAAAGAATATGCGCAGACATATGGGATTGATTATGAGGAAACTTTCAGCCCAGTTGCCAAGATGGCAACGGTGAGAGTTGTGATAGCAGTGGCTGCGTCAAAGCAATGGTCTTTACATCAGATGGATGTAAAGAATGCATTCTTGCATGGGGATTTGCAAGAAGAGGTGTATATGTTGCAGCCACCTGGTTATGAGGATGTGGGTCACCCCGAGCATGTTTGCAGGTTGAAGAAAGCCTTGTATGGCTTAAAGCAAGCACCAAGAGCATGGTCTGACAAGATTTCTGAATATCTTGTCACTATTGGCTTTCATGTAGCCAATGCAGATTTCTCATTGTATGTGAGACATGGTGATAGAGGGGTTGTGCTTGTTGTCATCTATGTAGATGACTTGATCATTACGGGGGACCATGATGCAGAGATCTTTGATGTAAAGATCTTGCTTAGACAGAAGTTCGAGATGAAGGATCTGGGGGAGCTCAGATATTTCTTGGGCATTGAGGTGATTAGGTCACCACATGGTATTGGATTACTGCAGAGACAGTATGGCTTGGACATGTTGTCCAAGTATGGTATGACAGGCTGTAAGCCTATTTCTGTGCCATTGGATCAGAATGGCAAGTTGAGTGCAGATTCAGGAGAGATCTTGGAGGATCCTACTATGTACAGACGCATAGTAGGAAGTTTGATCTACATGACGATCACCAGACCAGATTTGAGCTATGTTGTTGGGTTGGTGAGTCAGTTTATGCAGGTTCCACGGAAACCGCATTTGGATGCAGTGAGACGCATACTAAGGTATGTGAAGTCTACTTTGCATTGTGGACTATTCTATGAGACTGGGACAGAGATATGTGTCCATGGGTACACAGATGCTGATTGGGCTGGTAGTATCTCAGATAGAAGATCTACCAGTGGATTCATGTTTTCTTTGGGGAGTGCTGCTGTGACTTGGAGCAGCAAGAAGCAACCTACGGTTGCTCTATCGAGTACAAAGGCCGAGTACAGAGGAGCTGCTATGGCAGCATGTGAGGTAGCTTGGTTGAGAAAGCTACTTGCAGATTTGGGTCTATCAGAGTTGTCATTTTCTGTGACAACATTAGCAGTATACAGTTGGCCAGGAACCCAGTCTTTCATGCTCGTACGAAGCACATAGAGGTCCACTACCACTTCGTTAGAGAGAGGGTCTTGGCAGGAGATCTTGACCTTGTTTATGTCAGCACAGAGGATCAGGTAGCTGACATCTTCACCAAAGCATTGGGTACAGAGAAGCTCCGCAGATTCAGGGCTTCGCTTGGTGTGCATGAGATGGAGTTGAGCTCGAGGGGGAGTGTTGAGATATCGAGCTCGTCTAGTGAGGCGGTGGCCACTGGTGGGGGATAGGCCCCACACTTACACCACTGGCATGGTTGGTGAGATCATGGGAGATATGCGGCCAGTGGGATGACAGGCTGTGTGACAACCATTCTAGAGACTGGCATAGTTATAGCGCCAGCTCATTTAGTCGGGTTCACACTATAGAGAACCCGTGTATGTATTTGGTTGAGTACCTTTCATATTATTGTGTACTCTTATCTTGTATATGGTGTGTTGAGTGTTGAGTGAAGAAGAAGAAGATTTTCAGCCTCTCACCTTGTGTGGTCTCTATTAGGGTTTTGTAAGTGTGTGTGTGTGCTTGCAAGAGCTCAAGCTCTCTTCCCCCCTGCATCTTTTCATATTTGGCCAACTCTTTAATATAGATTTGGATAATTGTCCAAATGAAACTATAATTTATAGCACAATTCTATTGGGGACTTCCAAGGCTAAGACTTATTAGGGATTTGTCTAATGCTCATATCACTAGGTTTAGCCAACCATTCCATATAGATTTGGACAATTGTCCAAATCTAACTCTAATACATAGCTCAATCCAACAGGGGACTTCCATAATATGCCTCCCGCTAGAACTCACCCCTATTGGAGACTTGCCTAAGGCTAACCCTTATTATTGGGGATTTATTTAATGCTCATATCATTGCATTTGGCTAACCATTCAATATAGATTTGGACAATTGTTTAAATGTAACTACAATTAATATCTTATTGCTATTGTTGGGGACTTCCATGATTCTTCTCTCATTAGACCTTAACCCTATTGGAGACCTCTACTAAGGCCAACCCTCTACTAACTACAATTAATATCTTATTGCTATTATTGGGGACTTCCATGATTCTTCTCTCATTAGACCTTAACCCTATTGGAGACCTCTACTAAGGCCAACCTTTAATACGGGTTTGTCTAATGCTCTTCTCATTGGATTTATCCAAAACCATTCCTTGATAAATATTTGGACAAATCTATATACATACATACACCACTCCTATTGGGGATTTGCCTAATTCTCCTCTTATTGAACCATTTAGTAAATATTTGGGGGTTGTTGCAAGATCAGGGTGTCCAGTTTTATCCAGTTTATGTTGGACTGGGACAATGCTTGGAGAGCAAATTTTGGGGGGCAAGGTACTTAAAATGAGATCAAGCAAATAATAGAAAATACACTTGCCCTTAAATTAACCTAATATAACTTAAATTAATATAAATTAGTCTAATTAATCAAAATTAATCAAAAATATGATGAAATGATAAAGAAATGATCTTTCCATACTTAGAGTGATCCAATTTATTTTTCCATAGGTGCACCATTACAAGTACACTAGTCCCTATAGGTTTTAGATGATTCACATCAAAAATGTAATTTTACTAATTCCATTATTAATATTTGCAGGCCTTCTGATAGTCTGGAAGAATTTTGAAAAAGAGATCATTAAAAATCCAACCATTGGATTTGCAATTTTTACTAACCACCACATTCTTCTAATGTCTCAGTATCTACCCACTCTTTTGATCTACAAGATTGAGGATTTTAAGTGGTAGCTATTGTGGGTACAAAAAGTGGCGTATATTATAACACTTTAAAGACCTTGAAATATTTAAAGAAAATAGACAAATATCTTAAAATTTTCTCAAAAAATCAAGTTAAGCTCCATATTATGTGAAGATCTAAGGTACAAAGTGGGAATCTCATATGAGTTTATATGTAAAAGATATTAGCATTTTATGGAATCAGTTCAAATTTGGGATAGGGTGTATACATTGACTTTGTACCTAAGAAAATAAAGACTTTTGACTATCTAATGCTTAATCAAATTATGCAACTATATTTTCAACTTTGAATATGATGTTCCAACAAAAGAACTTGAAATGAAATTCCTTCATTTACTAGGAGAGATTAGCCACTAAAGGTAAACAAATGCCTGTTTTTTATTGTTTACAGGGTGCCTGAGTGGACAAAACTGGGCACCCTGATCTTGCAACCACCCTTGGATAGTTGTCTAAATCTATATAAAATTCAAAGCTCACTCATATTAGTAGCTAATGCTTTTCTTAGAAGATTTGACTAACCATTAAATACACAGATTTGGATAATTTTCCTAATCTATCTATAGTTTATAGCTCACTCCTAATGGGTATTGGCCTAATGCTAACCTTAGCCATGGACATGACTAATGATCCTCTCAAAAGATTTTGCCAACCATTGAATGTGGATTTGGGAAATTTTCAAATACTATATTTAATTCATAGTTCACTCCTATTATTGGTACTTGCCTACCTAATTCTCTTCTCACCACATTTTGCTAACCAATTAAATAAGGATTTGGCAAACCATTAAATATAGACTTTGATAATTGTCTTAATATACCTACAATTCAAACCTCAACCCTATTGGGGACGTCCAGAGTTCTTCTCTCACTAGACCTCAACCCTATTGGACACCTTGCCTAAGGCCAATCCTGAATGGGGGTTTTCTCTAATTCTCTTCTTTTTGGAATTTAACCAATCACTCATTGATATAGATTTTGATAAATTTATATACATACATACACCACTCATATTGTGGATTTTCCTAATGCTCCACTTACTAGAACTATTCAGTATAGATTTGGACAATTGTCCAAATCTACATACAATGCATAGTTCACTCATATTAGTAACTAATTCTCTTCTCACAAGACTTGGCTAACCATTCAATATACAAATTTGGATAATTTTCCAAATCTATCTATAGTTTAGAGCTCACTCCTAATGGGGATTATCCTAATGCTAACCCTAACCATGGACATGACTAATGCTCCTCTCACTAGGTTTGGCCAAGTGCTCATCAATGTAGATTTGGAAAAATGCCCAAATATATATTTAATTCATAGTTCACTCATATTAGGGACTTTCCTACCTAATTCTCCTCTCATCACATTTGGCTAACCCATTAAATGTAGATTTGGCCAACCAATTAAATATAGGTTTGGCCAACCATGAAATATAGATTTTGATAATCGTCTTACTCTACCTACAAGCCATACCTCAACCCTATTGGGGACTTCCATAATTCTCCCTGCAGTAGACCTTAGCCCTATTGGATACCTTGCCTAAGGCCAACCCTTGATACAAATTTATTTAATGCTCTTCTCGTTGGATTTAGCCAATCATTTGTTGATATAGATTTGGACAAATATATACACATATATACAGCACTCCTATTGGGGACCTAATGCTCCTCTTACTAGAACCATTAAGTATAGATTTGGACAGTTGTCCAAATCTAAATACAATGCATAGCTCACTTATATTACTAACTAATTCTCTTCTCACAAGGTTTGAATAACCATTCAATATACAGATTTTGACAATTGTCCAAATCTATCTATAATTCATAGCTCACTCCTAATGGGGATTGGCCTTATGCTAACCCTAACCATGGACATGACTCATGCTCTTCTCACTAGATTTGGCCAACTGTTCAATAATGTAGACTTGGAAAATTTCCCAAATCTATATTTAATTCATAATTCACTCATATTAGGGACTTTCTTACCTAATTCTCCTCTCACCACATTTGGCTAACCCATCAAATGTAGATTTGGTCAAGCAATCAAATGTAGATTTGGCAAACTATGAAATATAGATTTTGCTAAATGTTTTAATCTACCTACAATCCATAACGCAACCCTATTGGGGACTTCCATAATTCTCCTTTTAGTAGACCTAAGCCCTATTAAAGATCTTGGCTAAGGCCAACCCTTGATATAAACTTGTCTAATGCTCTTCCCTTTGGATTTAACCAATCATTCATTGATATAGATTTGGAAAAATCTATATACATACATACACCACTCCTATTGGGTATTTTCCTAATGCTCGTCGAACTAGAACCATTAAGTATAGATTTGGATAGTTGTCCAAATCTATATACAAAAACGCTCCTATCACTATATTTGGCCAACCATTAAATATAGATTTTGACAATCCAAATCTATCTATAATTCATAGCTCACTCCTAATGGTCATCTCGCTAGACCCCATGTCCCTATTGGGGGCTTGCCTAATAGTAACCCTTATTAGGCATCGTCCTAATTCTTCTCTCATTATTTTTAATCAATATCTCACCCCAATTGGAGACTTGTCTAATACTAATCGTGGGGGCTTGCCTAATACTAACCCTTATTAGGAATTCTCCTAATGCTTCTCTCACTATTTTCAATCCATAGCTCACCCAATCGGGGAGTTGCCTAATGCTCATCTCACTAGATGTGGCCAAGCATTCAATATAGACTTAGACAATTGTCTAAATCTATCTACAATTCATCGCTCACTTCTATTGGTGACTTCCATACCACTCCTTTCACTTCACATTGGTGACTTCCATACCACTCCTTTCACTTCACATCACCCCTTTTTGGAGACTAAGGCTCACTCCTATTAATGATCTTATCAACAATTTTAGCCAACCATTAAATGTAGATTAGATAAATATCCAAGCATACCTACAAAACATATATCACCCCTATTGGGGACTTGCCTAATGCTCCTATCACCATATTTAGCCAACCATTCAATACAAATTTGGACAATCCAAATCTATCTATATCAATTTATAGCTCACTTGTATTGGGTGCTTGCCTAATACTAACTCTTATTGGGGATACGCCTAATGCTTCTCTTATTATTTTCAATTTATAGCTCACTCCTATTGGGGTCTTGCCTAATGCTCCTCGTCCTAACATCCCTATTGGGGGCTTGCCTAATACTAACCCTTATTGGAGATTTGTGTAATTCTTCTGTCACTATTTTCAATTCATAGCTCACCCTAATTGGGGACTTGCCAATAATTTTATCACTAGATGTGGCCAACCATTCAATATATATTTGGACAGTTGTCTAAATCTATCTACATTTCATAGTTCACTTCCATTGTGGGGACTTCGATAATGCTCCGCTCACTACACATCACCCCTATTGGACTTACCTAAGGCTAGCCCTTTTTGGGGACTTTCCTAATGTTGATATCACCAGATATTTGGCCAACCATTCAATATATATTTGGACAACTGTCCAAATCTAACTACAATGCATATCTCACTCCTATTGGGGACTTCCAAAATGCTACTCTCACTAGACCTCACCCATATTGGAGACCTACCTAAGGCCAACCCTTACTAGGGATTTGTCTAATGCTCTTGTAACTAGATTTGACCAACCATTTACTATAGACTTGGAAAATTGTCCAAATCTAAATACAATTCATAGCTCCCTCTTATTGGGGACTCACCTAATGCTCCTCCTATACAATAGATTTGGCCAACCATTCAATACAATTATGAATATATATGCACTTCATGGCTCACTCCCTCTCATATTGGGGACTCACCTAATGCTCCTCCTATAGATTTGACCCATAGTTTAGTATAAATTTAGACAATTATCCGAATATATATACACTTCATGGCTCACTCCCTCTCATATCCCTTTAAAGTATTTAACTAAGTCTAATATTTTAACTAAGTATTTAACTAAGTCTAATATTTTAACTTCATCCGTCTAGAGTACTTGATCATGATCTGATTAACAGATTGTTTTTTCTATGTAAATGTTAAATGATTAAAATTTTTAAAGATCTACAAAATGTATGAAACTAAGTAAGTTGATGACATTAAACTTTTAATAATAGGTTCAAAATGTCAAAGAGGAAGACATCCTCCCCACTGCTACTAAAAGTTCTAAGGGAAGGTGAAGGCTTGAGATGTTTGATGGCGTTAATGATGTGACAAGGCATGGACTTGGTACCTTGACTTCTACAATGAAGAGGGGAATGGAAGGAAACATGTACAATTGTTTGCATTACAACAACCCAAGAAAGAGACATACAAAAATCTTGGTGTAGTACAGGCATTATTTGAGGGGATTGCATGAAAAAAATGAGTTCCATGCATTCGTGTGGATATTAGAGACTCTAATAAATCATACTTGTTGGATGCATTTTCTTATGATAATGCAAATATGAAGAGTGATGGTGCTCAGTCTATGTTAAAAATGGGTTGGTGTATAGAGGAGGAGGATGATGAGCCTATGATAAAACAACACATAGATGGGTTTTACAAGGTTCAATCCAATATTTCAAAGAATGAGGCTAGAGGTAAAACAAAAATAGTGAATTCCAAACCACAAACATCATCTAGTTTGGCGACAAATACAGTTGAAGGTTTTGCCATTGTTTCATTTGGTGATACTTCTATTGTGGTGGACTATGATCAAACAAAGAAGAAGCTTGCAAAAAAGAGTAATGAAAGTCATTCTAGATTGGTCACTTATGAGCAATACTACCCATTTGGACTACAAGAGACTAAAGTTCCACATCCCCATGAGAAATTGTGTACAAGCTCCCTGCAGTATATGTCTATAGAAAATTGATTCAAGAAGCATGTCAAAAAATTAGCTCTTGACTTTGGATTGAGTTCTAGACCACATGCATCATGCGCTGATCTAATGCATTTTGATGAGGCCACTTGCAAACCTTTGGAGAAAGTGAGGAGAGACCGTCTTCATAAATACAAGTATTGGATACTTTCTGGTCAACACTCCATTTATGCAGGCAAGGTTTTCACAGAGAGTATGACTAATGAAGCCATGAATCAAAGAAAGAAGTATTATATGGAAAGGGTGGCAAGGATAATGCAAAATTTCCCTCCAAAGGAGAGTGTGGAATTATCTTGAATGGCAAACTTACAATCTCAACATATAATGCGACAATCTCCATATCATGATTATCTAAAGCAAGTAAGGGATCAATGGATTGCATTCAATAGACCTGCAAAGTCTCACCAAGGAGTTGTAAAGAGAAGTGAATGTTCATCAATGTGCAGAATGGGATGTAAGTAGTTATCAACCTTCAATATTTTATTTTTTTAGAAATACATCAATATATTATTGGTTGTCATTGATGTATTTTTTTGTAACATTGCCTAAGGTTGAGAATGTTGTGCAGCTAGCACGAGTTGCATTTGGTGATATTGTTGCAATAAAGGATGCATACACATGATAATATGCCCAGATGACATGTTTGATACATGGATGAGGATTATGGATGCATATAGAGATGGATCACTACCCTATCGTGTTGAGCATAGTAATGATATTAATAAGGGTGGGGGATAGCTGAGTACTGGCATGTTCAGGTGTTTACAAGGTTTAGATGAGGAGAATATTAAGATCATTCAAGAAGAAGAAATATTGGATTCCGAGATTGTTCTAGTTAGGGGAAAGCATGATATAGATAAGATATATATGGCAGAAAGAGCACGTCAAATGAAGGAGGATAAGGTGTTGTAGGAAGAGCTTGTGAAGGATTTCAAGGAAAATTAGAGTGACAAGGTTGACATGCCATGGGATCAGTGTGTGACTTGCTACAACATCTAGCCAAAATACTATGAAAAGATAGTTGGATCAAGTCAAATATGGCTCAAAAAGAATCTTTCCTGTAGAGATCATAAAGATGCATTGCCTCCATCGGCACAAGCATACATTCAAAGGGATTATAAACCAAAAGGAGGGAGCTAGTTTTCATTATCTCCTTGGAGTGTATACCAGGTTGGACTAGACATGGAAGGGATGGAGTTCATGTGCAACACATTCAAGGAACCAATTACCATTGGCACAGTGGTGATTGATGCAATTTATGGGGTTCGTAGCATGACATGGAGTTCAAACAGGTTTGAGATGATGTTGCATGGATTGTTAAAACTAGCTGACCTACACAATTTGTCTTCATCCCATTTGTAACATTCAAGAAACTTGTAGCCTTGGAGAGTGCTTTAGATAAGGTAATTGTGAAACACAAGATGACAATTGGTGGCGCATGGATATTAACCCTCCTTCAATCTTTTATTCATCTTCCTATGCATAAATTCATTTTAAATGAAAATGACACTTTTGAATTAAAATTCAATCTTTTATGCATCTTCCTATGCATAAATTCAATTTGGATGAGAATAACACTTTTGAATTGAAATTCCATTCTTTTATGCATCTTCCTATGCATAAATTCAATTTGGTAGGAATTACACTTTTAGAATAAAAGAATTTCTCTTATGCATCTAAGTTATGCATAAAATCCATTTATGATGAAAATCACACTTTTAGTATAAAAAGAATATCTTTTATGCATACCTCTATGCATGAAATTCAATATGATAAAAGTAACACTTTTACAATAAAATAATCAACTTTTACGCATACCTCTATGCATGAAATCCAAATATGATAAAAGTAACTCTTTTATAATAAAATAATCAACTTTTATGCATACCTCTATGCATGAAATCCAAATATGATAAAAGCAACACTTTTATAATAAAATAATCAACTTTTATGCATACCTCTATGCATGAAATCCAAATATGATAAAAGCAACACTTTTATAATAAAATAATCAACTTTTATGCATACCTCTATGCATGAAATCCAAATATGATAAAAGTCACACTTTTATAATAAAATAATCAACTTTTATGCATACCTCTATGCATGAAATCCAAATATGATAAAAGTCACACTTTTATAATAAAATAATCAACTTTTATGCATACCTCTATGCATGAAATTCAATTATGAGAAAAGAAACACTTTTATATTAAAATAATAATTCTTTTATGCATACCTCTATGCATGAAATCCAAATATGATAAAAGAAACACTTTTATATTAAAATAATAATTCTTTTATGCATACCTCTATGCATGAAATCCAAATAGAATAAAAGAAACACTTTTATATTAAAATAATAATTCTTTTATGCATACCTCTATGCATGAAATCCAAATAGGATAAAAGAAACACTTTTATATTAAAATAATAATTCTTTTATGCATACCTCTATGCATGAAATCCAAATATGATAAAAGTAACACTTTTACAATAAAATAATCATCAATTCTGCATAACATAAAAATCAATTTCTCCATGATTACAATAAAATTATTTCAATTAATCTAGGATGATAATTCCTAGAATATGGTAGGAAGTTCTCTTTTCATGCTTTGAATAAAATTATTTTATGTGTAATTTTTATAAAAATTTTGCCATAGCTCCGCTACTACTATGACTGATAAATCTCAATTTATTTTGAAGGATAAAGCTTATCATTAAGGAAATGATTAGAATGATCCCTAATTGGATCATTAACCCAATAATGGGTTGAATCATTAATATTCATGAAATACATAAACTAAAAGCATAGAAAAAAGCCATTAATTTGACCTCAAGCATAGATTAATCTTGGATTAAGGAAAAGCTTTATTTGGATTGAGAATGGGTCATGAGTATGACCATTTCTTGAGTGAGAGAGAGAAATTACATAAAAACCATTAGAATTAAGCATAAATGGAAATTTATGTAATTCTTAACTATCATTAATCAATTAACTTCAATAACATTCATCAAATTATGTAACTCTTCACTACCATTCATCAATTAACTTCAATAACATTCAAAAACCATTCCAATTAAGCTTCTCAAGCTTGAGAGGGGTTGAGAAGAGAGAAACATTGAGAAATTATAGAAAATGATCAAAATTCACTAATTACCTTACAAATTGCTTGATTCTTTGTTCACGGTAGAGGCCCCCAATCAATCAATTGGTTAAGTATGTTGATGGAGCCACCAATGGGGATTGAAGAAAGAGGGAAGCTCCAATTTCTTCAATTTGGAGAGAATTTTAGAGAATAGTAGAAATTAGCATTATTTCAGCATAACTCTAGTATAGTAAAATTCTTCTATATTTTTCAAAGGACTCATGTTCTATTTATAGGAGAGGGAAGCTCTAACCAAAGCTAAGTAAATTTTAGAATTTTCCAGATTGAGTTTGGTTGAATTTGGACTAGATTTGGATCTAGTTTGGTTACTTTTTGATTCGGTTTGGTTCCATTTTGATTTGGTTTGGTTCAAGAGAGAGGAGAGATAAAAATATCACATTATTTTTTAGTTTAAAACTCATTTAAGCATGTGAAATATGCACCTCCTTTAAAGAACTCCCCTTCCTTACATATGTGTCAAAATGGAATCATTATACCCAAAATATCTCATATTTTTAATATTGCTCATAGTTTTTTACTAATAAACCTTGTACATTTTCAACTCTTCATCTTGTGTGAGCATTTACTCATTTTTGGATACCCAAAATATCTAATAATTTTAATATTTCTCATAGTTTTTTACCAATAAACCTTGTACATTTTCAACTCTTCATCTTATGTGAGCATTTACTCATTTTTGGATACCCAAAATATCTCATATTTTTGATATTACTCATAGTTTCTTACTAATAAACCTTGTACATAGTCAACTCTTCATCTTATGTGAGCATTTACTCATTTTTGGGTATCTTCTTTTACAAAATTGGATTTATCTCCTCCCTACACATGGATTGATGCTATTGGCCCATAGGAACCTTAATTGGACCATAATCCAAAAATTTCTGAAAATCTAGACCCTTAGGCTAAGGTCCTTTATACCCATTTCCAATTAATTCTAATTGCACATTGGAAAATTCTTTCTGAATTTCTGTTTCAGGGGAATTCATTTTAATAAGATGAGATATTTTTCTATCCAAAAATATTCAAAATCTGAATATTCTCTCTCTAGAATATTTTCTCTCTCTATGCCAAAACAGGCAGAGACAAGATCTCTTATATTTCTGAAGAGGGAATTGATTACAGGGGAATATGCTGGATATTTTGAGAGGCTGGGGAGAAATCTTACATTCTCTCCCACTTGAAAAACGGGAGATGTCCTCATCTCGCAAACTTGGGATAATTTCGCAAGATGCACGAACATGAGACTTAGAGAAAAATTTAATTAAGATTAACCACCAAATAAAAAAGTCTCAAAGAGAGT
This sequence comes from Cibotium barometz, assembly GCF_041138505.1. NCBI lineage: Eukaryota > Viridiplantae > Streptophyta > Polypodiopsida > Cyatheales > Cibotiaceae > Cibotium > Cibotium barometz. The sequence goes on from NC_141076.1 coordinate 50,486,834, forward strand.
AAGGGTCAAGACAAGAACAAGATTTAAACTTTATTCATTCTTGGAACATATACAGTAAAGATAGAAGAGCTCTTTACACTTCCATAAGTCCGTCCATCATATGATCACAAAAATAGCACTCACAAGCTGCGCACGTATAAGGTAACTCATCTATGGGAATAATTCTGTTGGTTATTGCCGCACCTATCTCAGTGGTATGAGGTGATCTAACAAAAGGACCTCTGAGAGGCAAGCCAAAAACGAGGTAAAGGCATATCTTTTGATGAGGAAGAAAACACGCCAGTAAGAAGACCCGCTCAGAAAACCCAAGATGTCTTGATCTCATGACACAGTAGTATCGAGGACCCAAACCCAAAGCTTCAATAACCATGGCCAAGCGGACATTGTTACGAAAGTGCTGCTGACCCCACGGTGTTACCCTAGTTATGTCTTGATAGGTCCGCCATTTGGTCTGAGCTACAGAAGTTTCCAAGTGAGGAAAAAGTGAGCGCTCATACTGTTCTATAAAATCCTTCTTCACAGACTCGCTTGCGTCTTGAAGGTGAGAAATCATCATGGATAAAACTAATTCCTGTTGCCAAGCCATGAAGGAGATTAAGAAGAAAGGAGATCAATGGAAGTAAGATTACTGTGAGCGACAAGTAAAAGTTACGACTTATATAAAGGAAGGAACTAGCGTAACCTAGAAGCCAACGGTATCTTGCCACTGAAGTTTTACCGTCTTTCCATGATTTGGGTTTGGTACATTTTTCTATAGAAGGCTTTAAGAACTTTGAGATGAAAAGATAAAAGAAGCTTGTAGGCTAAGTCACCTACTTTCATTGAATTCAGATATAAGGCTCACAATATCTAGGGGATAACTTCTTATACTCCCCAAGAGATAAAGAACTTCTTTTGGGCCGTACTCGAATGAAAACCAAAACCTTGGTATCCAAAACACCGATTTTCACTTCTGAACTCATTGTTCTGAATCCTTAAAACAGGCGTGACTCCTGAGAAGTATTCTAGGGAGAGGGTCTTCCTTTTTTTAAACAGAATCTTTCTTTTATTTTAGAGAGGGAATAATTATAAGATCAAAAAGGGAGATTCTTACTCTTGTATACCTCGAAGGCTGGGGAGGAATCTTACATTCTACCCCACTTAAAAAAGTGCAAGATGTCCTCATCTCGCAAGGTAGAGGACAACTCTTTTTCTTAAGATCCAATTTTATTCTGGGGTTCCTTATATTCTGTTCAACCCAACAGAATACTGGGATAAATATCCCTTAGAACTCATCATTAAATAACAATTCATTCAGATCATATCATTCATATCTTTAACATGATAATGGTCCATTAGACCGAAAAATTTCCTTCTGAACATTCCTCCACGGGAATTTAAGTCAAGTAAGTTCTCAATTTGTCATCCCTTAACTTGATCTAACGGTCAAGTGTTAACAGTAGCAATTTGATAGCACAATCCACTAATCTCATAGTGATTTGCTGAAATCATTATCATCATTTATCATCACAGGGACTCGTCCCATTCATCCTCATTGTAGTTTTGCTCAGGTTATTATATTTCAACTAAATTTCAGAAATCATCATTTTTCAATCAGAATCCAAATCAATTCATCAGTTCTCAAACAAAATTAAAATCATATCAACCACATTCAAAATCATCATTTGGATAGCATTAACGCTTATAATTTCAAGTCTTAGATTTACTCGTATATACTGCCGGTAAAGAGCTGCAGTTATACCCTCGGTATATATGGGTCATCATAATACTTGGAACTATAAGGTAAATACCATCATGTCTAGGCCTCAAGCAAGTCAGGGTTCCATACAATTGTGGTACTTCCATTTGAAGACCCAATTACTAATTTATGAATTTTCAGATTGAATATCAATTTGTATGAATTATATCACACAATTACAACCTTTTTGATTCTTGATAAATTTTTGATATATTTGGCTTCTCCGTTGATCCTCATCGACCAAAAAGCTCTGATACCAACTGTGAGATCCCCGTTCCCACCGCGCAACGGATTCCGGGTACTAGCAGCGGAAGTAGCACTTCTAGCGTGAGGCAGGGTCCCACACTCGGGGCCTCGTCCACGGATATCCGGACAAAAGACTAATCCGTCGGTTTTTCCAAAACCGAACCCGAAAAAACTTCCCTTATCCGGAAAGCACGGGCGATTCCTCCAGGATAACTTTTTACTCTAACGTAGTCAAGACCATTAGTGATCAAACTGATCCGATTGCACCTATAAAGATACTCGGTCAGATCAAGGAAGAAACTTGCACTTGGATCATTGGGATCAACGCTTTTTTCCCCATCAAGAGGCACAACCGTTGATTCCTATCCATAGAACAATTACTATCCGGGACTTACTTCATCTATCGTAATAACAGAAATTGAGTCTCGATTTACGGATCCATCAGTCCAGCCTAACCCCATCCAGTCCCATGGGTTAGCCAACCGCCCAACCACTGTAGTGATGGGATCCAATTAAGAATTTGGTTAGGTTTTGTCTCGGGTACCAAGGAAAAGAGTTCCAAGGCCTCCTAGCCGGAAGTTCATGCAAACATAAAACTAGTCACACCACTTACACACCCAATATGAAATTGCCTTTTTCTTAGCATCAGCTAACTTTAAAACAATCCTTTAATGAAACCATTATGTCACTGATGACAATCCTCATAGTCTCTGGTTGAATCCTTATTTCCAGTCATTCATTCATCGGTATACTTATGGCATCATTGGCACCACCTGTCCACTCAGGGGCCTTTTCCATAGTTCCTAGCTCATAGTAACCGGCAATATATTCATATAACAGAATGGAATCTCCGTGGAAGATCAGCAAGATCAACCCACAAATCCATATAAAAGAGCCATGGACTCATCCGTTGAGGACCAGCACGGTCAATCAACCAGATCCATGCCCGGTTTCAGAAAACAACTCTTATTCCTTGTTCCAATATCTTCCACGACGCACGTGTGGGTATCTTCGGCGACCCAGAGCCCGAGCACCGTATGGTCAGCACCCTCTAGGATCCTTCGCAGGTGACCTAGCGCTTCACTCATAGGCCGCTTCCTTGGTCCCTCATCCACCGTACCGGAATCTCACCATTTAAATCGAGCTGAGGCTGGTCAAGACCTCGGTCGACCTTGCTACGCGAGACGTCCTCCATTGACTCTCCGTCAGCAGTTGCAACTTTAACAGTAAGGTCTTCATGACCTTAATCCACAAGACGGTCAAAATGCTTCCCCAGCATTCTTGACATAAAACAGTCATTTACAAACAGTCACAAAATATAGTTTCTAAATCGAACTCTCGTCTTTCCACATTATCCCTCCTTAGTCCACATTACTTATTCCACATTCCATTCATTCTCATCCATTCCTTATATCGACGACACATTAATTCACATACACATTCACATTCACATCCATACATCCACATCTACATGCATACATCCATTTTTACATCCTCATTTATACATCCACATCCCATATCCACATTCATACATACACATCCATATCCACATCCACATCCACATTCACATACATACATCCACATCTACATGCTTACCTCCATTTTCACATCCTCATTTATACATCCACATCCCATATCCACATTCATACATACACATCCATATCCATATCCATACATCCACATCCACATCCACATTCGCATCCATACATCCACATCTACATGCATATATCATTTTTCACATCCTCATTCATACGTCCACATCCACATACATATATCCATATCCGTATCTACACCCATACATCCACATCCACTTCCACTTTCACATGCATACATCCACATCTACATGCATACATCCATTTTCACATCCTCATTCATACATACATCCACATCCGTATCTACATCCATTCTTGCCCTATCACAACCCATATACATCTTATCCCATCACATACACTTCTTACCTCATCCCATACACATCTTATCACATCTTGACTCATCTTATCACTTCCTAACTCATCTCATATGCATCTTATCACATCTTATCACATCCCATACACCTCTTATCACATCCTATCACATCCTATCACATCTCATACACATCTTATCACATCCTATCACATCTCATACACCTCTTATCACATCTCATACACCTCTTATCACATCCTATCACTTTCCATACACATCTTATCACATCCCATACACCTCTTATCACATCCTATCACATCTCATACACATCTTATCACATCCTATCACATCTCATACACCTCTTATCACATCCTATCACTTTCCATACACATCTTATCACATCTCATACACCTCTTATCACATCCTATCACTTCCCATATCTATATATAGAATACAGGAGAATTCTTATATAAGATTTCTCTACACATTTATTTATGCATAAATTCCATTTAAGGAGACTAACACTTTCGGAATAAAAATCAATCTTTTATGCATCTTCCTATGCATAAATTCATTTTAAATGAAAATGACACTTTTGAATTAAAATTCAATCTTTTATGCATCTTCCTATGCATAAATTCAATTTGGATGAAAATAACACTTTTGAATTGAAATTCCATTCTTTTATGCATCTTCCTATGCATAAATTCAATTTGGTAGGAATTACACTTTTAGAATAAAAGAATTTCTCTTATGCATCTAAGTTATGCATAAAATCCATTTATGATGAAAATCACACTTTTAGTATAAAAAGAATATCTTTTATGCATACCTCTATGCATGAAATTCAATATGATAAAAGTAACACTTTTACAATAAAATAATCAACTTTTACGCATACCTCTATGCATGAAATCCAAATATGATAAAAGTAACTCTTTTATAATAAAATAATCAACTTTTATGCATACCTCTATGCATGAAATCCAAATATGATAAAAGCAACACTTTTATAATAAAATAATCAACTTTTATGCATACCTCTATGCATGAAATCCAAATATGATAAAAGCAACACTTTTATAATAAAATAATCAACTTTTATGCATACCTCTATGCATGAAATCCAAATATGATAAAAGTCACACTTTTATAATAAAATAATCAACTTTTATGCATACCTCTGTGCATGAAATCCAAATATGATAAAAGTCACACTTTTATAATAAAATAATCAACTTTTATGCATACCTCTATGCATGAAATTCAATTATGATAAAAGAAACACTTTTATATTAAAATAATAATTCTTTTATGCATACCTCTATGCATGAAATCCAAATATGATAAAAGAAACACTTTTATATTAAAATAATAATTCTTTTATGCATACCTCTATGCATGAAATCCAAATAGGATAAAAGAAACACTTTTATATTAAAATAATAATTCTTTTATGCATACCTCTATGCATGAAATCCAAATATGATAAAAGTAACACTTTTACAATAAAATAATCATCAATTCTTTATAACATAAAAATCAATTTCTCCATGATTACAATAAAATTCTTTCAATCAATCTAGGATGATAATTCCTAGAATATGGTAGGAAGTTCTCTTTTCATGCTTTGAATAAAATTATTTTATGTATAATTTTTATAAAAATTTTGCCATAGCTCCGCTACTACTATGACTGATAAATCTCAATTTATTTTGAAGGATAAAGCTTATCATTAAGGAAATGATTAGAATGATCCCTAATTGGATCATTAACCCAATAATGGGTTGAATCATTAATATTCTGGTAATAGTCAACAAATGATCAAAAAGGTTACAAGACCATGGGCCCTATGCCTCATATAACCTAAATATCCTAATCTTCTTCATTACAAACCATCCCCACCCAAATATGTTTCGTCCTCAAAATATGCACAAAGTAAAACCATAGTTTTTATGGTTTGCATAAGCATCAACATGAACCACTTCACACTTCTTTGCCAAAGCTATCCAAAAGCTATCCCAAAAGAGCATGATTTGAGCCTTTGAGAACTCCAAAACTTCATGTAATGCTCCCCAACTCATATAGCTAAGAAGTGTATATATCAATTGCATCCCTTTTAGCCTCTTTTATGCCTCATAGTAATTACAACAGGCTCTTTTTTATTGTTTTGACTCAAGAATGCACCTTGGATGCATCAAAGAGGTGTTCCATCCCCTCCAACTACTCCAACATAGAGGCAGGCTGCCATTTTGCTTCATCTTGAGGTAAACCTTTCCACTTAACAAGGTATTCATGCAAAGTGCCGTTGCGCAACACCTTCTCTCTTTCTCCCCTAACACCTTCTCGAGAATGTACTCCACCATGCCATCTTCACTCATGGGTGGAAGCTCATCCAATACTTGTACCTCCAGCCCAACATATGCCTTCAAATGTGATACGTTGAAAGACATCATGTATTCTTTTAGTAGCAATTGATAAGCCACTTCACCAACCCTTCTCAACACTTTATATGGCCCATAATAACGGTGTGCAAGCTTTGTGTTGGTACTACCTTTGAGAGATCCATATCAAGTCTTAGGTATCCTCAAGAACACAAAGTCCCCTACTTTACATTTTCAATGGCCTTTGATGTGCATCTTCATAATGCTTCATCTTCTCTTGACACTTCTTAATGTTCTCTTTTCATGTTTACAATAGAGTTTGCATTCTTTCCACTTCCTCCCTTGCATGTGGATTTGGATTCTCTTGCTTGAATGCTACGATGGGTACATGCACCTTGTAACCACACATAGCCTCAAAAGGCAACATTCCAATACTACTATGATAGGTGCTATTGTAGGTGAACTCCACCAAATGCAACCAATCATCCCATGCATGTTGCATTTCATAGCAATAATGCCTCAAGTAAGTCTCAAGTTAACCCTTTCAGTTTGACTATCAGTTTCTGGATGATAGACCATACTAGGAGTCAGCTTAGTGCCCATGCTATCAAAAAATGTACACCAAAATGTGCCCATAAACTTCACATCTCGATCACTCACTATTTGTTATTACGGCATACCATGAAACTTGAACACATTTTCCATGAATTGGTGTGCCACCATATAGATGCCGAGTGTCTCACTTTTGTTGGTACAAAATGGGCAACTTTTGTCCATCGGTCAACTACCACATAGATGCCATCCCATCCCCTCAGAAGGCAAGCCGGTAATGAAATCCATAGAAATATGCATCCATTTACCCTCCAGAATAGGTAAAGCCACCGGTCTTGTGTGTGGGATCCTTGTTGAGTTGACAAGGAACATACTCTTTTAATTCCCTCCATTGGCCTTTCCAATGAAGACTTTTCCTTATGGCATCATAGGTTTTGAACAAACCCAAATAAATTTCCCACCATGGGGAGTAGAATGCATCTCATCCACTTCATTCTTATCTAATATCTTAGAAAAGAAGGTTAGATTGCTATGGTCTTTTGGAGGAAGAGACCAAAACCCCATAGCTTTTCTTTTAAAGAAAGAATAGTATGCCGTAGCCCTGCAAGAGAAGGCTATTTTGCCATACACCTCTTTGAAAGAGAGAAAAGTCATAGTACGAGTAAGAGAAGATAAAGCTTGGGGATGATCGGATGATTCCAATCATAAGAGAAGGTATTAGAAGACTCTATTCTCATATGTCAAGTTCTAAAGCTCTTGTTATCGAGCAAAGGTAACGATAAACGATAAATTTCTATAAGGTATATACATATTTTATTTTTCAATTATATATCATTCTTAGAAGTTGAGGTATGGCCCCGGCTTCTCTATTAATTGTTAATAGTGATCTTTTTGATTGATTTACTAGTTAAAGTTTGTATTCTTTTAAACAACAGCATATGCCTTAATAAAGAATGTCTTATAGCAATCTTAAGTTGAAATGCTAAAATCTTTGTGAAAAGGATTGTTTTCTTAAGAAGATAACATGAATTCTAGTCCTATGGTTTAGTTAAGTAAATGGATTGTTATCTTGGTCGAATTAAGATCCATATACAACTCTCTCTACCTTGATGTTGCCCCATTCTTGTGCTTGTATAGCAAGATGGCGGAGACGTTAGTAAGGCCCGGAGTTGGCCAATGGTATCCCTCTTACCATTGGGAGAATGAGGTTCACCGATTGAGGTGAGTGATTGTGATGCTGCCTAGTTTTGAGGGCCCAGCTAGTGCATTGAATTAGCCCACCCTAGTGCGTAGACATCCCTATGAGGGGTGGGAGGATCGAGCGATGGAGCCTGAGAAAGGGCGACAGGCTGGCTTGAGTCCTCGCCCAGAGTCCTCGCCCAGTGGTGGCCGACGATGAGGTGTATGGTCCCGTGTAGGGTTTTGCCCTGCATGTAGAGGCTGGAAGGCCAAATTCTAGATCATCGATAGCATAAAGGAAGAGAATAAGAGAGCCAGTTTGGCTTTTATGAAATTGATTCATGTATAAACTTTTTTCTATAAATCTTGTCTTTGGCATTATTGTACTGTGGAAAAAGACTGTTTTAACAAACCTTGTGAAAAGGACCTTAATTAAGGAACATGTTTATTTATGTCAAATAGTGTGGTAGGATTAATTAGAAAACAAATTGACGCGTGAGTAGGGTGGAAAGTGAGAGGATGGAATGCCTCGATGGCACCATCTTACGAACGGGTGGACCCGATTAGTCGGGTAGCTTTCCAACATATTAAGTGAAAGCCCTACACTAGATAAATAGGTTCTCGAGTCATTCTATTATAGAAGACTAGGCCAGCGCTGTGCCTTGCATGGGTGAGGAAAAAAGCATTGTCTCTAGGAATTAAGACTAGTACTTGCCCAAATTATGATCAATTACCCTATGGGTGATTTGATTTCTAGAAGACCAGGCTCCCCCTACGAGGGGATAGAACTAGGTCTTACTTATGAATCGTATCCTTGAATCTCTGCATGGTCAATGAGTAGGAAATTTTCTCCAAGATAAGACTTAGTGGACTATCTTAAGTGTTTCCTCCATTTTGGAAGGGGGGAATCTTACAAGTGGTATCAGAGCCAATCTTAGTTCCTAGGATTTGTTTTTCAAAGGTTAACTATAAAGGGATTAAAACAAGTGATTGTTTATCATATGAGAATGAATCAATCATCTCTACTGGCCATAGAAGTGATTTTAATATTCTCACATGTTGAGAAAATCATCCTATGACATTGTGCTTGTATCTTGGGTGTGCACACGCAAGATATTTGTACAATAAAAAGTTGAGAAATAATATTGGGGAGAAAACCTTTTGAGGAAAAACATAGGGTGATCGAATTAAGAAATTAGTGAACTGAATGACTAGAAGGATAGACCGAAACTTTGTTTAGAGAAATTTTCAGGATATATCTCATTAATTTGCGTATTATAAATTTTTAAGATTATAAACTATATTAAGGTTTGAATAGTTGACATGTGAATGCCATCCATTGGATGCTTTACACTAGAACGATCATCCAAGATCTTGAACCCATCTCAGACAAACACGGGTCTAACTTCGGATGTGTAAATCCTAGAGGATCATGCTCTTAGATGTGTTAATCCCAAGATACTAGAAGTGTAATTTTCAGAAAACTATTCATCTCAGACATGTTAATCTTGATAATATTTGGATGTGTGAATCCCAAGGCACTAGATGCGTAATTCTCAAAAAATGAAGATCTCAAATATATTAATCCATAGTGCCTTTAGATGTGGCACTATGATAAGTATTTGATAGTTTTGAACTTTTCATGGATACAATGAAAGAAGCAAGTTCACCCTTGCTTGTCTAAAAATCGTAAGAAATGCCAAATTAGTTGTTGGAAGCACTATTGTCAATCTAACCACTGGAACTAGAATCAATTATGAGATGCCATGAAAGTACACCTTCATGAAAGGTTTTGTCCTCTAAGAATTTTGAGAGGATAAAATGAATGAATTTTTGGAGCTAACCCAAGAAGGGAAGGCCCTAGAAGAATACCACCAAAATCTTGCTAAAACTTCTTCGATTAGCTCTAGACATGGATGAGGTAACTCTTCTCCATCGATTCATTTGGAAGCTTAATCTACCTTTAAATAACCTCGTCAAGATTGCAAAACCATCCTCTATTTCAGAAGCCATAATTATAGCCAGAGACTATGATAAGGTTTTTTTTATAGAAAGTGTCGAGAAGGACATGAGTCCTTCCATGTTAATCAAAAAGAGGTCCCCTAATTCAAGAGGAACGTCAAGCCCACCCTTGGCTACAAGGAATCATGAGCTAGAGTAAAATTAGGTCAAGAAATAGGGATAGCAGGGTTAAAGATAATCGAATTCAGCAAGTATTTCTATGAGTAAATAGAAGAGGATTGGTGCAACATTCATGTGAAGTAATTGTGCATGATGAATAGAGCTATCCTACAAGATGATACTAAGATTATGAAATTACTATCATAGGTTAAATTGTGTAAAGGATTGATTCCCTTACGTTTTTCCATGACAATTTGTTAAGTACCATATTACATGGGGGTATAGAATAAGGAATTCAAAGGTTCAAAGCATATGAGAGGTATATGGATGCATGAACTTAGGATAATAAGGCCAATTAACTTTAGAACAATAGACCTTTTGGAGGCACAACAACACAAGCCAAACACATGAAATAAGGAACTCGGAACAATGTTTAGATAAAAGAAGATTTCTACGTAGTGGGGACACCACTTTGAAAGAGACAGGAGGATCTACTTACATACTACCCTAGCTCGCGAGATGAGGACATCTCGAATCTTTTAAGTGGGGAGATTGTAAGGTCCCTCCCAAGCCACGTATGTGTCTCTTTTAATATAGATTTTAACACTTAGAGAAGAGTGGGACTATAAGGCTAGAAACATTAGGAAAGTGTTAGAATAAAAATATTAGCTCCAAAAATCCTTAAAAAAATAAGAAGACAAGAATAGTTTTATTAAGAGATAAGTATCTCCAAAAATAGAAATTCAAATTTAGGTGATAAGAGGTCATATTTAGAGTACTTTAACATATTTAAAGTCCATGCATACTAAAAATATGGAAAAGCAACGCGTTTCTAAAGATGGTGCGTTTACGGCTTTATACAGACATTTTTGCCTATTCTGCTTGCGTTTGCTTGTAGACTAGATACCTTTCGGTTCTTTTGACTAGTTATACAACCATATTTTGAGTTTTTATCAGAGAGTTATGGTGGCCAAAACAATTTGCTGATTCTATCAGGGTCTCTACATAGGGAAAACTGTAAGAAGGCAACAAGTAGCCTCAAGGTAATCCTAGAGCTTGAGATGCATATATCCCTTCATTCTTATCTAATATCTTAGAAAAGAAGGTTAGATTGCTATGGTCTTTGGGAGGAAGAGACCAAAACTCCATAGCTTTTCTTTTAAAGAAAGAATAATATGCCGTAGCCTTATAGGAGAAGGCTATCTTGCCATACACCTCTTCGAAAGAGAGAAAAGTCACAGTATGAGTAAGAGAAGATAAAGCTTGGGGATGATCGGATGATTTCAATGGTAAGAGAAGGTAATAGAAGACTCTATTCTCATATGTCAAGTTCTAAAGCTGTTGTTATCGAGTAAAGGTAACGATAAACGATAAATTTCTATAAGGTATATACATATTTTGTTTTTCAATTATATATCATTCTTAGAAGTAGAGGTATGGCCCCGGCTTCTCTATTAATTGTTAATAGTGATCTATTTGATTGATTTACTAGTTAAAGTTTGTATTCTTTTAAACAACAGCATATGTCTTAATAAAGAATGTCTTATGGCAATCTTAAGTTGAAATGCTAAAATCTTTGTGAAAAGGATTGTTTTCTTAAGAAGGTAACATGGATTCTAGTCCTATGGTTTAGTTGAGTAGTAAGTGCATTGTTATCTTGGTTAAATTAAGGTACAGGTATAGCTCTCCCTACCTTGACGCTTCCCCGTTCTTGTGCTTGATAGCCAGACAGCTGAGACGTTAGTAAGGCCCGGAGTTGGCCCATGGTATCTCTCATACCATTGGGATAATGAGGTTTGCCGATTGAGGCGAGTGATTGTGATGCTACCTAGTTCTGAGGGCCGATGATAGTGTGATGAATTAGCCCACCCTAGTGCATAGGCATCCCTCTGAGGGGTAGAAAATCGAGCGATGGAGCCTGAGAGAGGGCGATAGGTTGGCTTAAGTCCTAGCCAGCGGGGCTGACGATGAGGTGTATGGTCCCGTGTAGGGTTTTGCCCAGTAGAGGCTGGAAGGCCAAATTCTAGATCATCGGTAGTATAAAGGAAAAGAATAAGAGAGCCGGTTTGGCTTGTATGAAATTGATTCATGTATAAACTTTTTTTTGGGAATCTTGTCTTTGGCATTATTGTACTGTGCAAAAAGACTGTTTTAACAAACCTTGTGATGAAAAGGACCTTAATTAAGGAACATATTTATTTATGTCAAACAGTGTGGTAGGATTAATTAGAAAACAAATTGATGCATGAGTAGGGTGGAAAGTGAGAGGATGGAATGCCCCAACAGCACCATCTTACAAACGGGTGGACCCAATTAGTCGGGTAGCTTTCCAACATATTAAGTGAAAGCCCTACACTAGATAAATAGGTTCTCGGGTAATTCTATTCTAGAAGACTAGGCCAGCAGTTGTGCCTTGCATGGGTGAGGAAAGAAGCATTGTCTCTAGGAATCAAGACTAGTAGTTGCCCAAATTATAATCAATTACCCTATGGGTGATTTAATTTTTAGAAGACCACGCTCCCCTGTGTGGGATAGAACTAGGTCTTACCTATGAATCGTATCCTTAAATCTTTGCATGGTCAATGTGTCGATGAGTAGGAAATTTTCTCCAAGATAAGACTTAGTGGACTATCTTAAGTGTTTCCCCCATTTTGGAAGGGGGGAACCTTACAAGTGGTATCAAAGCGGATCTTAGTTTCTAGGATTTGTTTTTCAAAGGTTAACTATCAAAGGGATTAAAACAAGTGATTCTTTACATTATCAGGACGAATCAATCATCTCTATTGGTTTTAGAAGTGATTTGAATATCCTCACATGTTAAGAAAATCATCCTATGAAATTTTGCTAATCGTCCCCGTTTTTCGATCATGGAAAATTTTCCTAGTTTTGGTTTTCGCAATGACCACCAGTCTAGTCTCGTGTCCGAACATTCGAGGGCAAGACCCCGAGTGGTAAACCCTGCCCCACGCAAGAGGGAGCTACTTTCCTGTGCGCGGAGGGGCAGAGGGGTCTCATAGCTGGTATCAGAGCTGGTATCAGAGCGCTGTTGTAAACTTACGAAACAGTAGCAAAAATTGCTTAAAATTTTAAAGTAAATCGGGGAAATAATGTTTTCACTTGTTAAGATTATGTTTGAAATAAATTTCAAAAATTGAAACTCATAAATTGAACTAGATTTTTAGATGGATACCCCAAATCTATCTAGCATTCCTGGACTCTCCTAGAGTCAAGACATGATCGCCTTTGCATTCGAAAATCTCATCAACTCCGCTACAACCCAAGAAAGTAGAGTGAGACTCGCTCGTCATTTTCAAGATCTATACTTTCCCGATCCAGTAGAGTGACGTTAGTATAGGTGGTTCTTTGGAGGGTGATGTATTAACATCAATACCAATCAACATCAGAGACTCAGACAAAATATCTCACTAGCCATGATCTTGATAAGGCTAGGAGTTGTCATTATGTGCAACTCTATAATCATTCACCCTGAAATTTTAGAATTTCTTGTCGTATTTTTAGACTTCTTAGCGGATTTATTCCTAGGAGTATAATTACAACACCACTATCAGTGATGAATCGTGTATATCATGGCATGTCTCCATCGTAGTTTTGCCTTTTTATGCGCACGCGATTGAGGCGGTGACTTTTGGAGCGGAGATGCTCTATGTATATATCAAAAACTTTTGATAATAAATGATGTTTTGGAAAAGATTTCAAATTGTTTTCATGGTTGTGAATATTGGTTAATAAAATTATTAGAGTGAATCATGTTTTCAAGAATTATGATGGAATAATTAATTATTTAAGAAATAATCTCAAAAATTCAATAGCCATAAATCAGTTGCCAAAGTTAAGTTGACACAAATTATCGTTTTGTCAAAATCATGAGGCACGAGGCCCGTGCTGCTAGGCAGCCAGATCCTCTTACCGTCCGATGATGAAGAGTTAGATCCGGACGTTCGCAAAGCCCTGCACAGATCCCAACCCGGTCTCTTCAAGGGTGAAGGGGAACAGTTAGGAGAAGTTGTAGAAAAATGGATCGAGGCAATGGAAGAGTACTTTGATGTAATCGGCTATAGTGAGAGAAGCAAGATGGCTCTTGCCAGATTAAAAATTGTGGAAATGGCCAGGGTTGCTTGGAGAATCCATTGTGAGACAAACCATCTCGACCGAAATACCTAGACCTAGTCAGATCTTAAAGCTTACCTCAGAAAGAGGTTTTGTCCTTCGGGCTTCGTGGAAACCAAAATGAATGAGTTCTTGAAACTAAAGCAGGATAGCCGGACGATTGAAGAGTACCATCAGGCATTTGCCCTTCTTCTCAAATATTCTCCACAATTGGATGAAGAGCAGCTGATGGTGGACAGATTCATTCAAGAGATGAACGAGCCATTGGACACTTTAGTGTGAAGAATGCCAAACCAGTCTCAATGGCCGAAGCTGTTAGAATGGCAAAGGACTTTGCCAAAGCTTTTGTTGTTAAGGTCCCGCCAAAGCTTGCACCCTCAAACTTTAAAAGATTCCAAACCTCGGGAAGTACTTCAAACTTTCCACCCCCAAAGAGGCAGCAGAATCAAGATGCTGGGAGATTCAAAAGTGAAGGAAGACCCTTCCCTCAGAACACTTTCTCAGGAGCCCCACCTCTTTCAAGGATTCAGAGGGATGAGCTCAGAAATGAGAACAGGTGTTTTGGATGTCACGGTTTTGGTCACCAGCTTAAAGACTGCCCGACTCTTGCCATGTCAAGAGGGTAGGAAAGTCAAGGACCCAGAGTGTAGAGACCAACCCCTTCCTATCAGTCAAATCAGGGTCCATCTTGCCAAAATCAGGGCAATCCCAGGAGAACTCCAATTGTCTCTATTCAGAATAGTCTCAAAACTCCTTCCAAGAACTGGGGTAACCAAAGAGAAAGAATTCCACCCCAATCTACAGAGCAGCCAGAGTAGTTATAATAGCAGAAGTAGTGGAAGAGGAAAGACGTCAAATTTATGCAGCAATTGAAAACCAAGGGCCAAATCGTCAATTCTCTGTCATCCATACTCCAGTTGAGTTTAAGGGTAAGCCTTTAAAGCTTTTGATTAATTCACACAGTACTCATTCATTTATTTCCCGAGGATGCTTATGTACGCTAGTCTTAGAATAAAAATCAAGGATACCTATGCAAGTTGAATTGGCTAGTGGAAAGATTCTTTTCACTTACCATGAGACAGATTGTATTCAGTTTGATCTAGATGGGAATGTAGCTGACTGCCAGTTCAGAGTTTTACCTTTAGGAGTTTTTGATGGAATCCTTGGAATGGATTGGCTCCACAAAGATCAAGCTAACATTCACTGTCACAATGGAACCATTTCCTTCCGTGACCTTCATGGGAACAAAGTTCAAGGAACTGGAATTTTTGCATCCCCAGATTTGCAATTAGTAAAAGCTTCTAGGTTACTAAAAGGACTTAGAAAGAAGCAGCTCATTTATGCTGTCAAAATGAATCCGGTAGACACAAAGTTAAAGGCTAAAGAACCAGAATGGTTAAGTGAATACAATGATTTATTCCCATCAGAGCTAACCGAGATGCCTCCGATTCAGGAAGTAGATCATGTGATAGAATTGACCCCCGGAGCTCAGCCTATAGCCCAATGCACGTATAAAATGCTAGTCCTTGAAGCCACTAAACTCAAGGAATAGCTTAGGCAGCTGTTAGAACAAGGATTTGTAAGACCTAGTGTTTCACCTTAGGGAGTGCCAGTTCTCTTTCAAAAAAAGAAGGATGGAACGATAAGACTCTGTGTGGATTACAGAGGTTTCAATCAGCCTAACAGTTAAGAATAAGTATCCTATCCCCATAATTGATGAGCTTCTAGACAGGCTAAATGGAGCCCAGATCTTCATAAAGATAAATCTCAAATCAGGGTATTTCCAAGTCAGAATCAATGATCAAGATATCCCTAAGACAGCCATCAATACTCGCTATGGGCATTATGAATTTACTATCATGCCATTTGGATTGACAAATGCCCCAGCTACATTCAATCGCCTAATGCAGAACATTCTCAGAGAATACTTGGATGATTTTGTTCTTGTTTTCTTTGATGATATTTTGATTTACTCAAAGGATGCAGCTGACCATGAAGCTCATGTCCGTAAGGTTCTTGAGATTCTAAGGAAGCACCAACTCTTTGCAAAAAAGAGCAAATGCACTTTCTCTATTGACCATGTTGAATACTTGGGCTTTCTGGTATCCAAAGATGGAATTTCTCCAGATTCTGCAAAAGTCCAAGTAGTCACATAGATTGGCCTGAACCAAAGACAATGAAAGAAGTCAGAGGATTCTTGGGATTAACTCGGTATAGAATTTTTATACCTAAGTATGCTCTCATAGCTTCCCCCCTGACTAATCTTCTCAAGAAGAATACCCCGTTTCAATGGTCTGTTGCCAGGTGTCAGAGCGCTTTTGATAAGCTAAAGACCACCTTGGTAAACAATCCCATTCTAAAGTTGCCAAATTTCTCTCTACCCCTTTAAGGTAGTAATTGATGCCAGTGGTTTTTCCTTGGGAGGTGCGCTCTGCACAGGAAGGTCATGCAGTGGCCTATGAATCCCAAAAACTTAGAATGCATGAGAGGAGTTATGCTGTCCATGACATGGAACTACTTTCAGTAGTCTATGCCCTGAAGTTGTGGAGACATTACTTACTGGGTCGAAGATTCACTTTGATGTCATATCATCAAAGCTTAAAGTGGATCTTCACTTAGAAGGATCTCAACATGCGCCAAAGAAGGTGGATGCATACCCTGCAGGAATTTGTTTTTGAAATCAAGTATCACCCAGGCAAAGAAAATGTGGTAGCAAATGCCCTTAGCAGAAAAGCCTCCTTGCTTGCAAATCACAGTAGTGTCAAATCCTTTGATTAATGAAGCAAGAGAGAAGATCATGCAGGATAGATTCTTTGGCCCTATTACTATCCTACTTATGCAGGAAAGCAAAACTCCTCAGGAGTTGAAACCGAGTTCAAGGGTACAGCTTGGATGATGGAATTATGTATTATAATCGTAGGCTATGCATATAAAGAAAAGCTTCTTTTGGCTTGGTTTAAAAATGGATGTACTTAATCATGTACGCCAATGCTTGATATATGTAAGAAAGTCAAAGAAGAAAGAGTAAAAATGCCTAGGAAGTTACATATATTAGACATCCCCAAGATGAAGTGGGAATGTATCAGTATGGATTTTATTACTGGACTACCTTCAGTGCAATCAGGTTACAAGTCCATCTTCGTGGTAGTTGGCAGACTAACCAAACTTGCCCATCTGATTCCAGTAAAAGAAACCTACACTGCAGTGGATGTGACCAGAGTGTTCCTCAAAGAAATCTTCAGATTGCATGGTCTACCTAGGAGAAGAGTAAGTGATGGAGATCCCAAGTTCATGTCAAGATTTTGGACTGCATTCTTCGAAGAAATAGGAACTTTCTTGGATCTCAGCACCGCTTACCACTCTGAGACCGATGGTCAAACAAAAAGGGTAATCGAAGATATACCTCGGTCATGCTGTGGTGGGTGGCAGGGAACCCAAGAAGTGGCTAAGCTATCTGCACCTAGTCGAGTTTGCCTACAATGCTTCTTATCACCGAAGTATCGAGATGAGCCCTTTCATAGCTCTGTATGGACAAGACTGCCTAACACCATTAACTTGGTATGCCCCATTGATTAGGGTTGAGATGTCCAGACAGATGCTTGATGACATGGAACAACAAATGCAGTCAATCCGCAAGGATATAAAAGTTGCCTACGATAGACAGAAGCAGTATGTAGATAAGAAGAGGACAGACAGAAAATTCGAAGAAGCAAATATGGTCTTCATTTGAGTATGCCCCAAAAGAAGTTCTCTATCTCTTGGGAAGTACAAGAAGTTATCCCCTAGATACTGTGGGCCGTATCTGATTACAAAGAAAGTAGGTGACTTAGCCTGCGAACTGCTTCTGCATCCTCATCTCAAAGTACATAATGTATTTCATGTCAGCCTACTTAAGAAGTATGTACCGAGCCCGAATCATGTGCTTAATGATGAACTCTTAACTTCTTCAACCCAAGGGCAGATGGAACTCCAACCTAAAGAAATCCTTGATGTTCGAGAGAAGGTTCTCAAGAACAAAATTTTGAGAGAATTACTAGTCAAATCGAAGTTCTATCCTTTTGAAGACGCCACCTAGGAGACAGAAGCCGAACTGATGCGGGATTACCCCCAGTTTGCGAGATGAGGACATCTCGCATTTTTCAAGTGGGAGAGAATGTAAGATTCCTCCCCAGCCCCTCCTCAATATGTCTAGTCTCTTCCCCTGTAAAATCAATCCCCTTTTCATAATAATAAAAGATCTTGTTTCTACCTGTTTTGGCCTAGAGAGAGAGGTAATTTAATTTTTAGATATTTTGGATGGAAAAATAACCCTTCTTATTAAAATAAATTTCCTCAAAACAAAAGTTCAAAAAGAATTTCCTAAGGTACATCAGAAATAAATTATAATCTGCACAAAAGACCTTAGCCTAAGGGTCAAGATTTTTTGAAAATTTTGGATTAAGGTTCCTATGGACCAATAAGATTAATCCAAATGTAGGGAGGAGATAAATTGAAGAATAAAAAGAAAAACCCCCCCAAAAATGAGTAAATGTTCACATAAGATGAAGAGTGGACTAAGGACCAAGGAAAAAACTTAAAAAACTGAATTTTTGACACCTCAGAGTAGGGATCTCCCTCATGAAGTAGGCGCCTTTTTCTCATCATTACACTCCAATTTTAAATCAATAAAATTAGATATTTCATCTCTCCTCTCTCTTAATTCAAAACTGTATCCAAAAAGTAAGTTGAACTGATCCAAAAATGGTCAAAAATTGACCAAAGTGATTTGGAAAATTCTAGAATCAGTTTGCTTAGTTAGAGGCTCACTTTTTCCTATAAATAGAAGCCTCCCCCTTTTTTAAAAGCTTAATGGTGTTTATGCACTGTTACTCTACTCCTACCTAGAGCCAATTACATTGAATTTTCTTGATAATTCAATTGTTTTTGACTTAATCCTCTCCAAAGTAATTGGTGGCCACTCTTGATCCAAACAAGAGTAGAACCCTCAATCCCTCAAGCCAAAGGAAAGCTTACAAACTCCATGTAAGTTAAAATTTCTACTTTATAATTTCAAATCTATGGTTTTTTTATTTTCTTATTTTTTATAGTTGATTAAATTAAATTCTGATGCTATCTCTTGGAAATTGAAAATTGTGTAGATTAGAGTCCTTTATATCTAATTGGGGTTAATTTAAATTGAAAGTAGAATGTTAAAAATTGAGAAATGGTCAGCCATACAAAGGAGGTTATGGCAAAATTCTCTTGAATTTTGTGGAAAAGGAAGTTTAATTTTATGTTATTCTAAAAGAGTAACTCCCACCCTTTGTGCATTCTAAAAGAAATATTCTAATTTACTCCATGCACATATTCACCTATGAATATGCATGGATATCACTGATATTAATTATTAAAATTAATTTCTATGCATAGCATAATTAAAAAAATTTATTATAAAAGTGTTATTTTCATTGAATTTAATTTCTATGCATAGAAAGATGCATAATGAAAATTTTTTTATTATAAAAGTGTTTTTTTCATTGAATTTGATTTCTATGCATAGAAAGATGCATAAAGGAAACTTTTTTATTATAAAAGTGTTATTTTCATTGAATTTAATTTCTATGCATAGAAAGATGTATAATGGAAATTTTTTTATTATAAAAGTGTTATTTTCATTGAATTTAATTTCTATGCATAGAAAGATGCATAATGGAAATTTTTTTATTATAAAAGTGTTATTATCATTGAATTTAATTTCTATGCATAGAAAGATGCATAAGGGAAATGTTTTTATTATAAAAGTGTTATTTTCATTGAATTTAATTTCTATGCATAGAAAGATGCATAATGGAGTTTTTTTTAATTATAAAAGTGTTACTTTCATTAGAATTGATTTTTCTGCATAAAAAGATGCATAAAGGAAATTGTTTTATTATAAAAGTGTTACTTTCATCAGAATTGATTTTTATGCATAAACAGATGCATAAAGAATTTTTAAATCAAAATCTGAATTCTCTTCAAGTCTATGTTCAAATTCTATGAGTATTGAGTAAATGAATAATTAAATACTTAAGAAAGAAAATTCTTTTGTTTTATACTATCACGGTTTGTAAATTGAAAAATTCAAGAAATCTATGGAGAACAAAATATTCAAATAAATGATCATTTTATTCTTCATTGGAATTTCATAACTAATTTAGAAATCAGTTAAGTGTATATTAAAAGAAAGAAATTCTGTAAAATGGTAACTGAAATACCAAACCTTTTCGAGAAAGTTAAGTCCAGGAAAAATCTTATCAGACTCGAATCATGAATCAGACTATGACCAAGACCAAACTCTTTCGCCAGTTTTACGAGGAAAGAAGGTATGACCAGTTTAGAAAAATATTCTCAAAATCCTCCCGCCAAATCTGAAACTAAGTTAGAGACCCTTCGAATTGATCTCTGTGGATTAAGGTTAAAGAATTCGAGGAATTCTGGTATGAAATTCTGAATGTCGATCAAGAAGTTTTGAGATTCTAATTCAAGAAATATTCCTTGTATTCAAAAGAAAATCAAACTGAAAACTTGCATAGAAACCCTATTTTCTTAAAGGACTGTCTTACGCTAGAATGCTAGAGGGAGCATTTGGTATATGTGTTTTTCTAAGGGAAGTTCGTTTGCAACAGTTGGCGGTGGGGAGTATTCAAAGGATGGCTCACGCGACAAAAACCTGCCCAGGTCTTGACCATCCTCGGTATGGTTGAACAATGGTGTGCTTCTGGTACGATGGGCGAGGGCCGACGAAGTGGTCCCTGAGTGAAGTGCCAGGACACCTAAGGAGGATGCTGGAGGGTTCTCACCAGGCGATGCACGGGTTTGCAGTGCTTAGGACACCCATGCGTATGTCATGGAAGATATGTATGATGGATGAAATAATTATTGTAATCTGTTATTACTGAATCTCGTTGCTGACCAGCTGGTCTCAACGGAGAGTCCAGAGTGATAGTGTTTTTTGAGAAACAAGGGACTCGATGGAAATTTTGAGTTATGATATCTGTAGCCAATAATTGTTTGTCAATGGATTATTTTATATGTTAAAGTTTTAAAGAGGAGTGTGTGCGTATGGGTATTCGAAAGCAATTGTTAAGAAAGGCATTTCAATTATGGTGGGTGAGTAATTGTCTGGTTCTACCAATTCCAGTGGTTGGGTGGTGGCTAACTAACCCTTTGGTCGGATGGGGTTAGGCTGGAATCAATGGAGTTTTAATAATTAAATTGAAATAATAGGATTACATCTAGAATTTGAGTAGTTAAATAAAACCCTGAAGAATCTCTCAAATGAGTAGATCAACGGCTATGCCTGATTTTGGTTAGAAAAAAGCGTTGATTTCCTCAGATGATCAAATTATGTCAGTGATAGTTTTCCTTCTATCTGGTTTATTCAGGTGAAGGATAGTTTAATTAATTCGTTAAGAAAATAAAAAAGGTGGAATCGTCCTCGTTTTTCGGGCATGGGAAATTTTCCCGGTTTCAGTTTTCAGAATGACCACTAGTCTAGTCTCATGTCCGGACATTTGAAGGAGGCGAGTCCCCGAGTGGGAAACCTTGCCCCGCGCAAGAGGGAGCTACTTCCTCTACCAGAGCAATCGAGAATTCGTCGGTGCGTGGAGGGGGCAGAGGGATCTCACACAACGAATCAATTGGCTAGTGTGTTGAGAGGAAAGCTCCAAGTAAGGTTAAAGAGAGAGAGAAGTCTCTCCAAAATGTAGAGGATTTTTAAAGAAATGTTGCGTGATGAGTGGTGATCAATGCAAGGATGCAACACAAAGATGGAAGCAGGAAAACAAGAGACTTGACATTCTTATTTAGGGCTCTTGTAGAGAGTTCCAAGTTGTAGGTGAATGTGGGAGTGGGCTTGAGAATAATCCCACATGGAAAGTTTTGGGAGTTTTAGGAGTTTTAGTATAAATAGTGGCTCATTTGAGAGCTCACACACACATTGGGCTAAACTCATGCTTGAGCTCTCTTGAGACTAGCTCTCCCTCTTGTTCATAGAGGTGCAAGCTCTTCTCTCTCCCCATCTATCCTATTGTATGAGCAATGCTCTTGCAATTCAATGCAATGAGATGATGTTTTTCTCTCTTCTCATCTCTATTCTCTAGTGTGCATGCTTCTTTGTTGATGCTAGTGGATTCTCTATTAGGCTTTGTGTGGTAGTGGATTCAAGCTTAAGCTTCTCCATAGCTTGTAGCTTATCCATGGGCAAGGCATTGCTTGAGTAGTGAATGAGAATGCATGTTTATTTCAAGTTCCATTAAGCTTCAAGGTTTGTGTGCATGCTAGGGAAGTAAGTGCAAGAGAATGAAGTATGCTTTGAGCTTGTGTATGCATTAGCTTAGCTTTCTTCTTGTATTGGATGCATGAATGAGTGGGATGATGAGTGAATGAGCTATGGCAAGATTGAGCTTGTGTGTGTAAAGTCTATGTCAAGGTAGTGGTGTCCATAGCATTTTCTCCATTCGTGGATAAGCTTCCGTGCACCGGTACGGGTTGAATCCCTAGCTCCGAAAGGGATGCATTAGCTTAGCTTTCTTCTTGTATTGGATGCATGAATGAGTGGGATGATGAGTGAATGAGCTATGGCAAGATTGAGCTTGTGTGTGTAAAGTCTATGTCAAGGTAGTGGTGTCCATAGCATTTTCTCCATTCGTGGATAAGCTTCCGTGCACCGGTACGGGTTGAATCCCTAGCTCCGAAAGGGATGCAAATCCCATTGGATTGAGCTACACGTGGATCATGCTACTCTTGCTACAAGTGTAGAGAGTCTTCCGTCTCTCCATTGGCGCCGCTGCCGGGGAAAAGACTCAAAACCGGTTGAGAAGCTTGAATCCATTACCACACAAATTAGAGTTAGAAAAATTAGTTTTAAAGTGCTTTTTATGCGCAGAACGTGCTACGTGCTCACACTAAGGATCAGTAATCACGTATGCAAAAGAGGTCGGGCCAGGAGGTGAGGTGGCCACAAGGAGGTGAAGACGGCGGTTGCATCCGCGGCGAAGGTGCGCAGCAGAGCGAAGGCGGCGGCTGCATCTGAGGCGACTACAGCTGAGGCGCAGAGGAGGAGGAAAGGAGGCGGAGGTTGTGGTGAAGAAGAAGGGGCGTCGGACAGCAACAAGCGCTAGAAATGGGGACTGGTTGAGGCGCTGGGAGAAGGGCGGAGGGAGCGGGTCAAAGCCGATCCGCAGTTCCCGTTCAAGATCGTGGGAGGAGGTGACTGCACCCACCACCACACGCCGGAGCTCACTTGCCGGGCACGAAGCTAGCGGCACAGGCCCAGTCACCGCAGAGGAGAGAGCGGCTGTAGCGAAGAAGCTGAGGAGGTGTGGTAAACTGGTACGGGCGAAGGAGGCGGCATCTGAGCCAGCGAAGGTCCGCAGCAGCAGACGAGGAGGAAGCGAAGGGCCAGGAGGAGGCGAAGGTAGCCGTGTGAGCAGAGGAGGCGAGGAGGAGATAAGCCCGATGGCGTCAGCTCACCAGCAACAGAGAGAGATTCGGAGGCGAAGGGTGCTGCCAGCAGATTCACGAGCATAAGGATAAAAGTCAATATTAGGTAATTTGGAAAAAATCTCACATTTTGGGAATCAATTACTCCATATAGTTTTGGACATATCTTAAACATACTAACTCCAAATTTGTCAGAGATCATAGATTTAGATTCTACTCTTCAAGATCTTTCCGATGATATGTCACATGAGGGGGTTTTGACAAACTTTTGGACAAGTTCACCATACTCCCATTTTTCAAATGGAAATGGGATTTTTCCCAAATTATCTAATATGGTGTTATAAGGTTAGTATTTTTCTTTTATTTTTTATTTTTTTATTATTTTTTTAGGTGCGTTGATTTTTAATTTTTCAAAATCTGCATACCAATTTTCATGTTTTTTGCATTTTTTAAAAATAATAATAATAAAATAAAAATAAAATAATAAAAAAATTAAAAAATTAAAAAAACTTTCTGTAAATTATGTGTTTTATTTTGAGTTCACATTTTCTGCATATTCTACATTTTTTCAAATTTCTGTAATTTTTTGCATAACTAGTGTAATCTACATAATTAGTATTTTTGTGTAATTAGTAAAAAATAAAAAAATAAAAAAAAATAAAATATATATTTACACACATATTCATGTTAGTTACATTTAGTGGTTAGGTAAGGTTTAAAATATTTATATATTTTTAAAAAAATAAAAAAAATAAAAAAAAATCAAAAACTGGACACTGCTACGTGCTAAAAATAGCGTATGCATCTACGCTTGGGAACAATACTAGGGGGACGTAACACTAGTGCACCATCTAGGGTAACCACTCAAGGGAGCGGCACTCAATCGGTTGTAGGCAACTTGGAGAGAATTCTCGAGACATCTTAGGAGTCTCAAACAGAGAGCCTCTCAAGGACCGAGAGTGATATTTCAATGGACATAAACGAGTCATTTGGCATGAATAGACCATCCACACCCATTGGTATGGCAGATTTTGCTAATCCATTTGAAATCCCAGATGGGGAGTTGATTGACAACATGAGACTCCATTTCTTGTATACAAACAAAGATCTACAAAGATCTACAAAGATCCAATGAGCCAGTTTGTTGTTAAAATTGCAGACATTCATTCTGCATTTGAACAAACACCATGGGTAAACTACCAAGACGATATGTACATGGGTAGAAATGGAGTACGCTACGAGGTCACCAAAAATCCTGAACAAGTGGATGCTTTGGGTATACTTCAACCTAGCGCACAAGCAAAGCAGAAGAAGGAGCTTCCATCGGACCCAAATGTGCCAGGAACATCGCGCAGACCTGGTACGCCTAGTTCTTTACTTGAAGAATTGTTTTCCGATAGGAATTGGGAGGATAGAGAAAGAACTGGAAAAGAAAAAGAGACCATAGTAAAAGAAATTCCAGTAGTTAAAATCTATCAAGACGACCCAATTAAAGAGGTGTATAGGGATGTGGTAGAAACCTACTATGCAACCACTAAGCATTCGAGCTTAGAGCTTCCAGTCACGCATACAATAACTGTAGAGCATCTAGAAGGTTTCACTAAGCATGTTCATGATAGATGGGGGAACGACTTTAGAACCCTTAAATGGCCAGAGGTTAGGGAAATGACATGGAAAGGAAGGCCCCTTTTCACTGAGGTGTCTACCATAGACACAGCACGCCCAGATGAATCTGCCTTTCGAGGAGAAACACTAGCACCACCATGGGCTAGAACCCCAAGTGTGGCTCGACCATCACCTTCCATGCGGACAACTACTAAAGGACCAGTCTTTCCAATGATTGATCCTACGAGGAGACCCGGGGCTATTAGAGAATCTAGGGGAGAAGAAAGACCACGAGCAAGTGGATATGTACCTCCAAGAGAACCCCATAGACCAAGTGGACTGACATTTGAAGAGCCTAGATTTAGAGGCCGAGACTCATATAGGAGACATGACGATGAATATTCTAGAAAAGTGAGACCATCTGCACTGCAAAAGCTTGTCAAGAAGTATGACGGATCCGGAGACCCATATGACCATATAGCAGCTTTTAAGCAAGCTATACATGCGGAGCAAGTCACGGATACGCATACGCAAATCGAAGGATTTGGCTTGACGCTAGAGAGTAAGTCTTTATCCTGGTTTCAGACTTCAGAGCCTGAGGCAAAGCGGTCTTTCGATGGGCTAAAAAAGAGCTTTATAGCTGCGTTTTCAAAAATGGGAATTAAGCACAATGCGGTAGCTCCAATTTACGCTTTTAAGCAAAAAGATCAAGAATCTGTGCGAGATTGTGTAAATAGGCTAAAGCAATACATCTCTGCACCTAGACAGCAAGTTGTGAACCATGAGAGAACCTTAGTTGCTCAAGAGCAAGCACGTCCGGTGCTAGGAGCTCAACCTCCTCCACCTGGCACAGCTTCCTTTAGATATGTGGAATATGAGAATCCTGAATTAGGTATGGAGATGGTTAGCTCTCAACCATACTACATCGAAATGGAGCATCCTCTTGTCGAACCCTACTTTGAGAACCCAACCGGACCAAGCCTAGTTCATGACTTTAATGGAGACCCAAGCTCTTTGATGCTTATAGCATCTCAGCCAACCAAGACTAAGGTTATCCAGGACCATATCCTACAAAGAGACTATACCCCACGCAACAAACAGGACCATGCTACGAATGTGGTGGACCACATTGGGCGAGAGAATGTCCAAACAAGAAATGACCCCTCTTAGCTAACATAGGCACAACATCTACGTTTCCACCTATAGACAGGTTTTGCCAAGGGTGTAGCGTTGACCATCTACCAAAGGATTGCTTGTTGAAGCCTGCGGATCCGGCAGCACAAAAAGCTAAAGCGCCCCTCAACTATGTTGAAGTGATTCCATCACCCACGACATCTGAGGAGGAGAACGAACTAGTGTCGCTAAGAGTAGTAACTAGAGCCCAAGCGCAAAAGAATGTCAAAGAGGTTGTTGAGAAACCCTTTGAGATTAAGGTTCTATCCAAAGATGGAAAAGAGAGAAAGAAATCAACTCGACGTAAACCACGCAGCAAGGGGAGTAAGAAGTTGAAGGAGCAGAAGAGCTCTGATGGAGGAAATTCTATCCCAAAAGAGCTAGAAGGACTGTTGAAAACAAAACAAATAGGAGAGAAAACTCAAAATGAGCAAAAGGGAAAAGCATCTGAGTCTGAGGAAAGCTCAGGAGGATCATTCCTTCTGGACAAGGTGTACGAGCCTTTAGATGCAGCGCTTCAAGCGTATAATAGTAGGATCACAGGTCTGACCGAGCTACCTAAGAAGCTGCAAGAATATCCCAACCCTCGTGAAGAGACAATCAACTTGGCTATCCATAAGCAGTTGATTAGGGATACTAAGACTCTAATAGACAGCCCACCACCTATGTATGCAAGAGGACCTGCTTCTCTGAAGCCTAACTTAGAGACGATACCAGAAGCCATGCCAAGTATGGAAAAGGGAAGTGAAGTTGTATCTCTACATTTCCCAGAAATGCCTGAAGGAGATGATTTACCTCATACCAATGCAGACAAGTCAAAACCAATGACTACCGTGGATTTTGGAGATGAAATTCCTGAAATAGAGGAAGCAGTAGCAAGGGAGATGTGGGAAGCGGTGCAAAAACAAGTTGAGGATCTAGCATCTTCTGACAAGTCACCACCGTTCTCTATAGTAGAATTCTTGAATCAAAGGGTTCAAGAATTAGATGCTTTATTTTTACCAGATGATGCTCAGACTGTTGTCTCAGCTCGGAGCAACAAGCTCACATGCAAGACACTGCCCTCATATTTAGGACTGTACAAAGCACATAGCCAAATCATGCGAGTACCATCAATGACAACCTTGGAGAGACGGAAAACTCTCTCTCTTGTAGCAAGAGGAGTACGATCCACACTAAGCTCAATCCAATGGGATTTGCATCCCTGTCGGAGCTAGGGATTCGACCCGTACCGGTGCACAAGAGCTTATCCACAAATGGAGAGAATGCTCATGGCTACCATCACTTGACACTAGACTAAGCACACACACAAGCTCAACTTGTCCTCATTCCTACACACCCCTTCATTCACAAATACAAGCAAGAGGAATACAATCACTATGCACTCAAGCAAAGAGAAAGACCTCACTCCACTCCTATCTTCCTACAAGCATGCACACATTCAAGCATCAAGCTTCCATGAAAGCTTCAAATCAATCCATGTACTCAAAAATGAAATACTAAAAGCATGCATAAGAGTAAAATGATTAGAGAAGAGGATGAGAATGACTCATGACATTGCTAATGATTCAATGAAGAGATTTACCTCATACAATGATGTAGATGGGGTGAGAGAAGAGTCTTCACCTCTATGGAGAAGAGGGAGAGTAGGTCTCTCAAAGGAGCTCTTACATGAACTAAGCCCAAAAGTGTGTCTAAGCTCTCAAATGAGCCACCTTTTATACAAAAATTCTAGGACTCCCATAAGTCCCCATGTGGGATTATTATCAAACCCTCTCCCACATTCATCTACAAAGTGGAACTCTTTTCAAGAGCCCTAAGTATCGTTTTTGTTGCATCCTGGTATTGATCTTCATTTGCAAGCAACACTCCCCCCTTCCTATTTTGCGCACGTCCTCGAGCGTAGTAGTAGCAAGAGCTGCAACAAAAAAACAATTGATACAAGTAAAGTCCTTTATTGATAAAAAGAAAAGAAAAGAAAAATCAGCAATAATAATTACACACGTGAGCATACAAGTGCAAGGCTGATTAAAGTTTTAATGAGTACTAAAAGAGGTGAGTAAAAACTAGTCAAAGTGAGACTTAGGTAGTAGATAATGCTATGCAAAGGCAAGTGTCTTTGTACACCTCCGGTTATGACCGCAGTCTCAATGTCCTATCAGTATGTAAGTTACTCCTAAGTGGCAACCCTACTCCTAAGTATGAGCAAAGGTGATTGGAGCTCTCTCTTGTTGTTCTTTTTTTTTTTTTTTTTTTTTTGATATGTGTGTAGAAAGTGATAAAGATTAAGGTTCTATCCCCATGAGACCCGAGCAATGGCCAAGAGACCTCCGCCAAGAGAATCTAAAGACCGCTAAGTATCTCAAGGGCGACAGACCCTTTTTCTTTCTTTTATGACCTAAGGAGTACCCCTTGAAGATGAGGGCATCGGTTTCGAGGGCCCATAGTGTACCCCCGAGTCCTACCAACATCTATCAAGGCGATAGATTCCTCAAAGGTCCTCTATTGAAGCTTCTAGACATCAGTGTTCACGCCATGGAAACCAAGGCATCGGCCCCAAGGTGCTGAGACATCCCCAGGTCCTACCAAGCACTTCGCATGGCGGTAGACACTTCATGTCGCAATTCACCTTGTATATATATTTTTGTAGGGTATATTTTCATAAATTTTTATTACTCGTAGCACCTAGCTCATATCTAAGAGATAACTACCACTAGGGATAACTAATATACCTTGAAGACATAAGTACTTGGCATACTCCCTTGGTATATATCCTACACTGTCTTTGGATAGACATATCTTTTACTAAGTCTTCTAAGACTCTAGAATTCACTCACCATATTTTAACTACAAATCAAAAACTCAAACCAGCCAATATTGTGTACATGCAAACCATATATTCGAAAGATAAGAGCACTTAAAAAAATAAAGATTAAGATTTGCATACACCTGTTGTAGTGCCCTGTTGATGTTGTTCGTTTGCCTTGAATAATTGCTGATTTTGTGCAGATTGCTTCTCCTTGATCCCTGTAGGCATAGCATATCTCCCCCCTTCCTAATTTGTGTGCACGATAGGTGGACTGTAGGGGCGTATCTGATGCTCTTCTTAAGCTGAGATCTCTGCACAAAGTTTTATTAACAAACAAAGAAAAAACAAAAGAATAAAATTTGTTAGTGGTGCCAATCACCAAATATAGCCGAGGGGAAAAAACCCAATGGGAGAAAAGTGCCCTGGCTTGTCGATCTTATTATGGAGTCGTTGAACTTACCCTTGCGCTGGTGGTGAAGATTATCTCAAAAAGAACATAATTCTCTAAAGGCGTAAGGCACCACACTTATTCAAACATTGATTTACCAAAGAGCTTTAATTGTAGTGTTAATGCCTTATCTTTGGTGTTAGGTATGTCCTTCTTGAGTGGAAATTTTATCAATTGTCTTGGAATTTGAGCAAGATAAGAGGTTTTAGGCTTTGAAATGCTAGAATCTATGCTCAAATGAGACTCCTTTGGAGTTGGATGTGTCTTAGGTACACCAGTTGATGGTGGAATTGTGTAACAAGGAGAAATCGGGACAACAGGTGTTTCAATACATGTTTTAGGAAGATCAACACAAGTAGTTTTGTAGGTGCTATCACAGCCACCTTTCCTATCTTGAAGAGTTTGTGTGGATTTCTTTTGTACCCACTGATATGGAAAATCAAGGGTGGCTCTTGGAACCTTTTTGAAACATTCTTTTACCTTTAGCAATCCATGGCATTTTGGAAGCCAAATTGATGTTGCACCCTCATAATAACCTTGTGCTTTAAGAACCCGTTTTGGGACCCATCGAGTAACAATCCGAGGTTTGGGCTTGGAAATGATGTGCTTCGTAAGAGGCTTAGCAACTGGACTAGATGGTACAAGTTTGTACGCATCTTTGGGTAGCCACATTGATAATTCCTTCTTGCCCGGCCTTCTTTGAGCAGCAACTAGAGTAGTTGGAACATGCCAGCCATGGCCCTCACTTGAGTACTCATCAATTATCCACATCATTTTTTTTGGAGCTTCAAGAGCAGATTTTGATTGTGGGCCGGGTAAGGTAGAAACATTACCCCTTTGACACGATAAAGCTCGTGGAGTAGCCGAGACTTCCTTAACATGCAATGCTGTTGTGGATGCATTCCTATAGTACAAATCATCTCGAAGGTTATGTGGTTGTACCATTCGTATAGGAACAATATCATATCCATCTGAGTCACAGAATTGAATTGGCTTCGGTAAAGCACATGTCGATAATGTTGCAAGGACATGACTCCATTCTAATGGATCAATTAAATGCTCAGGGAAGGGTTGTGGAATGTATGCCTCGTCTGATACACTTCGATTACCCTTAAGTCTCTCAGTGTTGAAATCCCTACATGAGGCTCCACACATCCATAGATCTTCTCGCCCATCTGACAATGTAATTCTTGAGCCTTCAGATGAAGCAGAATCAAACTCATCTATTGGAGACCTTGTTACATCACGATATGAGTGATTCCTTAGGTTG
The DNA here is from genome assembly GCF_041138505.1 of Cibotium barometz. Lineage (NCBI taxonomy): Eukaryota > Viridiplantae > Streptophyta > Polypodiopsida > Cyatheales > Cibotiaceae > Cibotium > Cibotium barometz. The sequence continues at coordinate 50,517,854 of NC_141076.1, forward strand.
ACCCTTGTGATGACAGAATCATGTCGGAGGTACAAGTAGTTGTATCCCCAATCTTGAATCATTTTAAATTGTCGCATGAATGGTCTACCCAATATCACTTCATAGTTTGGATGCTTTCCAAAATCCACTACTGCAAAGGTATGCTCATATTCAATCCCACATGTGGTGACCAATATGTTCTCAAGCAGCCCAAGGGGATGTTCTAAGCTTCCATCTGCTAGCTGCAAGCGCATCCTGGTACTCCTAATAGCTGGTTTGCCCCATTTTTCCCAAATGGACCTTGTCACAATGCCCACTCCTGCGCCACTATCAAGTATTGCAGTTGAAGATACTTTTCGCACTTCTAATGGGAGGGTAGCATTTCCCTGATCGTCTTCACAAAATTTTCCTACTTTGTTGATAGGAACTGGCATTACATGCTTTGTTTCAGGGTGTATAGTACACTCATGGTGACCCTTTTGTAGCAATACCTGCTCTGACAAACATGTGGCAATATCATTCCACAACTCAGGTTTAAGCTTTATCAATTCAAGCAAAGGTAAGTTACAAGCCACTGGTGCAGACAAAATAGCTTGCACCATACTCATATCCTTCTCCTTTGTCAACCTTTTATGCATGGAGGGTATCCTCAAGGTTTGAGAACAGTTCTCATATTCTCCCAGATAGGATAGTAAGGTTTTCATTGTATGCTTACTTCTAGGAGAAACAATTGTTTGAACTTCCTCCTGGATGCTTGGGTGTCTAAATTTGTTTTCCGAGTCTCTGGTAAAATCCACCTCAGAGAATGGAGGCGAATTAACAGAAGACATGTTTTCATTTATTTTCTCATTTACAGCGGCCCACATGTCATTTGCCATGTCCTCATTAGCATCAATAATTTCATCATTGCATGGGAAGACAAGGCTGGGTGATGGCAGAATGTCATCTTTCAATGGAGTGTCAATTGGTGCAGATCTTTCGCTTTGAGCTTGTGAAATGAGCTCACTTTTCATTTCCCGACTTGATGACACTTCCGGTATAGTTTCTAATGTTGGCTTAAGAGAGGTTGGGCCCCGAGGAATAGGTGGTGGTGGTCCCTCAAGTATTGACTGAGCTTCCCTAATGAGTTGCTGATGTACAGCTAGATTGATCTTCTCCTCACGAGGGTTTGGGTATTCTTGAAGCTTTTTGGGTAGCTCTGATAAGGCTGCAATGCGACTTCTATGAGCATCAATGATGGCCTCTAGAGTCTCATTCACTTTATCCACAAAAACAGAACCCCCAGAACTAACCTCAGTCGTACTAGCCTCATCTTGTTTAACACTAGGCTCAGGTTGAGGTTGATGTTCCTCACGCACTTCCTGGGATGTAAAAGTTTTATCCCTCATGTCTTGTTTAGAGGTTTCCTGAGAACTAGAAGTGGATGCACTTTTAGTTTGTTTGTTTCGGTTCTTCCTTCTCCTAGTGGTTTTTTTTCTATTGGACTGTAGGGTCGTGTCCACTAGATTTGTCTTTGCGTCCCTAGTTCGAGGTGTCTCATCAGTTTGCATTTCTGCATTTCGTGTTTGTGATCTAGTCATGACTCTAAGTGGCACGACATCCTCATTCTCAGATGAAGGTGGTGATGGAATTGTGCCTACAAGGTTAAGTGAAACCTTTGGTTGAGAGGTGCCTTCCTCATGTGGTTTCAACAGACAATCCTTCGGGAAGTGTTCGACACAACACCCCAGACAATATCTTTCTATTGGTGGAAATTGTTGTGCTGTTGTATTGGATCTAGATGCTTGCCTTGAGCGATGTGGACAATCACGAGCCCAATGGGGTTCTCCACACTCATAACAGGGGCCCATTGGTTTGGCCTCTACTTTCCTTGGCTGCCATTGACCTGAGGGGCCTGGAGTCCTAGGTTGGTAGCCGCCTAGCAACATTAAAGAGTTTTGTTCCCCTGGTTGAATCTCCAGTGCTTGGCTTGGGTATATGGGACTTTCAAAGATATTTTCTTTGGATGAATATGATACATATTCTTCTTCCACATAGCCTGGGTTTACCAATTCTCTACACATGTTTGAATTGTCATAGTCAACAACCCTCACAGGAGCAGTCCCTGGAGCAGGAGGTTGAGCACCAAGAACAGGTCGTGCTTGTTCTTGTGTCATCGGTGGCTTACGTTCAAAATTTGTATATTGTTGATACATTTGTGGAGCCACTCCACCCCTCGGCTGCTCACGTTCCTGTCTCATTCTCGCAATGCGAGTACATTCCTGTGTGGTATGAGTAAAGTTCCAAGCACAGGCTTGGCACCACTTTTTCGTGGGTTGGTTTGTGACTAGAGGAGAAAAGGTATTACAGTCCTCTGTTTTATGGTCACCGCCACATGCTCCACAAAGACGAGGACCTGTAGGAAGCACACTCCTCATTCTCTGCTGCTGTTGTTGTGGCTGCATGGGTGGACGATAGGTTTGTCCTAATCTCCTTAGCACTAGGTTGGCTATCTGGTCTGGATTTACTAGCGCGCTAGACCCTGAACTTTGGTCAACACCCCATTGATTTCTAGGTTTCACCTCAGGGCCAGAACCATCCTGGAATTTGAAGTTATCGGTGAAATCCATAGCATCATGGCAACACTCATTGAAACTTGTATGTTTCTTCGCATAGAGATGTGTATGCAGTGTCGAATTTTTGAGGCCTTTTAAGAAGAGAGAAATTAATCGACTTTGGGCGGGCTTCTCATCTTCTGGGCAACGATTAATGTACTGCTTCATTCTATTTACACAGTCTCTAACACTCTCATTCTCACCCTGCTTGAAAGAGTAGATGTGTGCTACCGTGTCATGTTGAATTCCCATCAAAGAAAAAGCAGCAATGAATCTCTCTTCCAAAACTCGTAAAGAAGTTTTGTCAGAAGCTTCTAATGCCTGAAACCAAGCAAGGGCTTTTCCTTCAAGAGTGAGTCCAAACCCTTCTATTTGAGTATGCTTATCAGCAACTTGCTCAGCTCGAACTGCTTGCCTAAAAGCTGCTACATGGTCGTATGGATCTCCCGACCCTTCATATTTCTTTACCAGTTTCTGAAGAGTTGATGGCCTTACTTGTCGTGAATACTCATCATAGGGCCTACGGCCTCTCACTCTCAGTGGGAATTGTTTCTCTCTTTGAAAAGATGGTCCACATGTTTCCAAAATTGGTGTGGGTACCCTATTACCAGCCTCACCAAACCCCTCTAAAGATCTTGTCACCCTCATTTCAGGAGGTGCACTTATAGGAGGCCGAGTTGGCTCTCTTCTCATCCGATTGTCATAGTGGGAAAGATGTTGTTGTGGTGTGACCTGTGGTCGCACATTTGGTGTAGGACGATATCGTGGTGCTAGAGTTGGGCTACTAGCAGTGGTCCACTTAGATGTTGAGGGTCCCTCTCTAGTGAACTCTCGTAGGGGAGGAGCAACAGTTTCTCCAAGAAAGGCTGTCTCTCCTGGTTTGGCTGTATGTGTTGAGAACACTTCCATAAATAATGGTTGTCCTTTCCACGTGAGTTCCCTAATCTCTTTCCAATCTAACGTTCGATATTCATTGGCCCATTTATCAACTATTCTGTTCATGTGTCCTGCACACTTCTCAACTACCACTACATAAGCTAGAGGAAGATCCAGCTGTGGCAATTTAGTCGTGGCATAATATCCCTCTAACGAGTCCTTATAGACCTCTTGAAGTTGGTCATCCTGTAAAACCTTTGTCACAGGAATTTGTCGTACAAACTCCCATTGACTTTCAGCCCCCTGATCCAATTTGCTCTTGCCTTTCCTATCCTTGTCCAAATTGAGATCTACAAGAAGTAAATCATCTATGGATGGCTTTGAGGACTGGGCATTGGATGGTCCAGGCATGTCCGGCTCGATAAGCCAGTCATCTCTAGACTCTTTTGCTCTGGAAAGTTTTGAATAGTCTAACAACTCAGTTTTAGAGAGCTCCCCTAATTTGTCGACCTTTTCCGGATGGTAGGTGACTTCATAGCGAACACCATCTCCACCCATGTACATGTTACCCTGGTCATTGACTAGAGGTGCTCTATCAAGTTCTGAGAATATGTCGGCTATCTTAACAAGATACCGTTGTTGTGGGTCCCTAAAGATCTCAGCTCCTTGAGCATTTGTGTAGACATATTGGAGTCGCACATTGAATGTTAACCCCATGGTATCGGCTTCAAATGGATTAAAGGATCGTGTGGGTGTCCTATTTTGGGCTCCAGGATGACTAGTTGATGGCCCTAGATTGTCCATGGACAATGAACTAGTTGTTCTGGAGGAAAGGGTATCGGATTGGGATTCAGAAAGGGTTTCAGCAATATCTGCCAAATTTCCTATCGATTGGGTCCCACTTTCTTGCGTAGGTACTCTAGAAGGTGCCCTAGGCCCTATAAGACGTCCCGACCGCAAGTGCATAAGGTCAATTTTTTTTGGTTTTGTTATGTGTTTTTGTTTTGTTTTGGTTTTTGGTTTTTTTGTGTTTTGTTTTGTTTTGTTTTGTTTTGTTTTTTTTTTTGATAAATATATATATATATATAGGTATATATATATATATTTTTTACCCTACCTAACCACTAGAGACAAAAAAAGAAAATGTATGGTGTACTTATCTAACCTATTTTTTTATTATTTTTATTGTTTTTTTTTTAAAATGATTTTATGTTTTTATGATTTTTACTTTTTTTTAACACAAAAATTATGAATCACACTAAAAAATACTAATTATGCACAAAGTTTTAAAAAAAAAAAAATTAAAAAATGCAAGTTAAACTAATTATGCAAAAATTTAAAGAATGAAGAATTACAAATTATGCAAAAAAGTAGACTCCTAAAAAATCAAAAAATTTTCTTTTTTTGTTTTTTCCTCCTTTTGTTTGTTTGTTTTTTTTTTTTGCCTTTTTTCTTTTGTGTTGTTTTGTTTTGTTTTGTTATATTACAAAAATTTAAAACAATGCAAATTACCCAATTATGCTAAAAAATACAGAAATGAAAAAATAAAAAATATGCACACAATATGGACTCCTAAAAAAAATAAAAAGAATTTTTTTATTTTATTTTTATTTATTTATTTTTTTTAATTTTTTTTCTTTCTTTCTTCTCTCTATAATTTTTTTTAAGATTTTCCACTATTCTCTTTTTTTTTTTAAATTCTTTTTTTTCTTTTTTCTTCCTCTTTTCTTTTCTTTTTTAATCTCTTTTCTTTTTTTGTCCTTTTTTTATGCCTTTTTCTTTTTCTTTTTTAAAAAAAAAAGATATTATATATATATATTTTTTTGTTTTTATATTTAAAAATATAAAAAAAACTTAAAAAATAAATAAAAATAAAAAAAATAAAAAAAAAGAAAGATTTCCACCTACCTTATCCGCACTGCTCGCCGCTCTCGCTCCCGGATTTCCCGCCGCACCGCTCGCCGGGTGCACGTGCTTGCCTTCAACACGCCTGCCTGCTTCTTTTTTGCCTTCCGCTCTTTCTTCTTCGCCGGCCTCAAAACCGCCGTCGTCCTCTGCTCCTTTGCTGCTACCCGCTGCCAGTCTCCACGCCAACTCTCCACGCTAACATCAGCCGCCTACGCCGACGCTTCTGCTGTCGCCGTCAACGTCTGCTGCCAGCCGTCACCTCTACGTCCGTTTGTCGCCTACTCCAACCACCACACCGTCGCCTCCACGCAGCCCGTCAGCTGCAGGTGGCTTTTTTAACTTTATTTTTATTTTTTTTTTTCGCCTCCTTTCCGTCACCACCTCTGCTGTCGACCACCTCTGCTGTCGCCGTCAGCCTCTTCTTGCCTTGGCTCTCTTTTTTTGTTCTTCGCTGGCCTCCACAGCTGCCAGCTACAGCTTCTTCAATGCTAGCCGCTCTGCTCTGCTCTGCTCACTCTGCTTTCAGCCGTTTCCACCTCCCTCCACTACTGCTGCAGCCTGTGCTCTTGCCGACGGCCACCCTGCTGCTGCCGTCGTCAATCTCTGTTGCCGCCGTCTGCTGCTCCACAGCTCTTAGCTGTCGTCTGCTTCACCTACTGCAAAGGTCTTCAACAGCTTCGCCTTCTTGCAACTGGCCACTCTACACCAGCACAACCGCCTACTTCTCCTCAGCCGCCTTCACTTCCAGCTGGCCGCCCACCACAGAGCCTCTACGTCCGTCAGCTTCTCCGCCTCTTGCCGGTCGCCTCCACGCAGCCCGTCAACCCGGTCTGCACTTCTTAGCTGCTACGCTCGATGCAAACGATGCCCCCCCCACTGCAGTGCTTCTAGCTGCTGCGCTCGATGCAGACGACGTCCTCCAGATTGCTTCTGCAGGCTGCCACCACGTCCACGTATAAATATATATATATATATATATATATATATATATATATATATATATATATATATATATATATATATATATATATATATTTAAAGCCGCCTCTCGCCAGCCACTTCCGCCTCTCACACGCCTTTGGCCGCCTTCTTTCGCTGCATATATATATATATATATATATATATATATATATATATAGATTGAATTATTTTTTTTTAAAAAGGCCGCCTTCTATGCAGGCTTTCAGCTGGCCGCCCACGGTTGCAAGTATATATATATATATATACCTATTCTTTTCTTTGCTGCACTTGATGGAGATGCCTCCCCATCAATAACAAAACAACAAAATCATAAAGGAAAAGTCGCCTTCTACGCTTTCAACATACCTCTCTTCCTTTCACCTTTCTCTTTCCCTCTCTCCCTTAAGCAGGCTTCGCCCTTGTTGGGAGCCTATGGAGCTTGCATAAGCTATGGAAGAGCTTAGCAATGCACCTCTTTCATTTATTTATTTATTTATTTTAATTTTTTACTAATTATATGTTTAGCGAAAAGCATGAAAGCATGAAATGGCAAAAAAAACAATGAATGTAAGCATAATGACGGTACTTGAAAAGCAATAAAACAATAAAACATAAAAAACAATGCGGGAGAAACCTCAACCGCTCAATGGTTTTTTTCTTATCCTAACCTTATCTACTCACACCGAGATCACACACTCAAACTTAACCTAATCACTCAATGGTTTTGCAACCAAAAGAGGAAATAGTGGTGGTTTCCACACACTCTCAACCGGATTTGAGTCTTCTCCCCGGCAGCGGCGCCAATGGAGAGACGGAAAACTCTCTCTCTTGTAGCAAGAGGAGTACGATCCACACTAAGCTCAATCCAATGGGATTTGCATCCCTGTCGGAGCTAGGGATTCGACCCGTACCGGTGCACAAGAGCTTATCCACAAATGGAGAGAATGCTCATGGCTACCATCACTTGACACTAGACTAAGCACACACACAAGCTCAACTTGTCCTCATTCCTACACACCCCTTCATTCACAAATACAAGAAAGAGGAATACAATCACTATGCACTCAAGCAAAGAGAAAGACCTCACTCCACTCCTATCTTCCTACAAGCATGCACACATTCAAGCATCAAGCTTCCATGAAAGCTTCAAATCAATCCATGTACTCAAAAATGAAATACTAAAAGCATGCATAAGAGTAAAATGATTAGAGAAGAGGATGAGAATGACTCATGACATTGCTAATGATTCAATGAAGAGATTTACCTCATACAATGATGTAGATGGGGTGAGAGAAGAGTCTTCACCTCTATGGAGAAGAGGGAGAGTAGGTCTCTCAAAGGAGCTCTTACATGAACTAAGCCCAAAAGTGTGTCTAAGCTCTCAAATGAGCCACCTTTTATACAAAAATTCTAGGACTCCCATAAGTCCCCATGTGGGATTATTATCAAACCCTCTCCCACATTCATCTACAAAGTGGAACTCTTTTCAAGAGCCCTAAGTATCGTTTTTGTTGCATCCTGGTATTGATCTTCATTTGCAAGCAACACTCCCCCCTTCCTATTTTGAAATACTAAAAGCATGCATAAGAGTAAAATGATTAGAGAAGAGGATGAGAAAGACTCATGACATTGCTAATGATTCAATGAAGAGATTTATCTCATACAAAGATGTAGATGGGGTGAGAGAAGAGTCTTCACCTCTATGGAGAAGAGGGAGAGTAGGTCTCTCAAAGGAGCTCTTGCATGAACTAAGCCCAAAAGTGTGTCTAAGCTCTCAAATGAGCCACCTTTTATACAAAAATTCTAGGACTCCCATAAGTCCCCATGTGGGATTATTATCAAACCCTCTCCCACATTCATCTACAAAGTGGAACTCTTTTCAAGAGCCCTAAGTATCGTTTTTGTTGCATCCTGGTATTGATCTTCATTTGCAAGCAACAAACCTCATCAGGAACGAGACATAGGAAGTTTGCAAGCCTTAATGTCGGCACCAGTTACGTGTACCATTCCACTCACAGAGTTCTTAAATCTTAGGCCAAGATTGTGGGGAGAAGTGGCTACACAATTAACTGAGCAAGGTTTGTGGAGCCAGAACATCCAGGTTAAGGAGTTGTTGAAGGCAAAGGCTTCTGAGCTAATGCTTAAGCAAACAATTCCGGTTCCTGTGAACAAAGTTGGCAAGCATTGTGAAGACGACGAAGGAAATACTACGCTTCTTGTGGAGATCAACAAGATTGAATCTATAGCTATTCTAGATAGCAGAGCAGGGGTGACTATAGCAACAAAAACTGTATGGGAAATGTGGAGAAAACCTGCAATTAGAAGTACAAGGATGAGTTTGCAATTGGCAGACGGAAATCTAGAGAGTCCCATAGGATTGCTTGAGAACGTTATAGTCAAGTCATGTGGCATTGAGTACAAACATACCTTTGCTATTGTAGACTTTGGCAAGAACACAAATTACGAAGTGATCCTAGGAAGGCCATTCATGCGCCAATTCAAAATGATTCAAGACTGGGGTTACAATTACTTGTACCTCAGACATGAGAATGTAACCACGAGGGTGAATCTGAAAAACCATGCTTATCGAGATGTGACTCACTCGCCTGTGGTGGTGGATGAGTTTGATTCCGCTTCTTCAGAAGCATCGGGAGCAACTATGTCTAAAGGAAGAGCTGATCTATGGATCTGTGGAGCATCTTGTCTCGAGACTTGCAACCTCGAAATGTTACCATAGACAGAAGTGTGACGGATGAGGTGTATATCCCTATACCTTTTGCTGAGAACTTGATAGATCCCTTAGAATGGAACCATGTCTTAGCTACCATAGACACTTGTGCATTGCCAAGGCAAACACAGTTCTGTGATCCAGATGGGTATGACATTATTCTTGTAAGAATGCTAAGACCAATCTATGCAGAGGAACCTCAAGAAGCCCCTAGGTATGAAGCAAACAAATCATTATTGCTAGGAGATATGGTATCTGTAGAGGAAGTATCCCCTCTTGAGTACAGCTCAGCTGACGAAGGAGATGAGGATAGATGCTTAGAATCCTCTGATAGAAAGGATTCTGATGACGATGCCATAGTCCCTGAATCAGAGTTAGAGAAGATAAGATTGTTGTTAAAGGGCAGAGAGGTTTTGCTGAGTATTCCTAGTGACAAACCGAAACGTAAGTTTTGCAAGAGTCACCGGAAGTTTCGCAAACAGAAAGTCAAGGAAAAGAGACAACAACGACAAAAAGAAAGAGAAGATGTGGATAAAGAAGACTTTATTCCACCTCCAACCTTTGTAGGTAAGAACGAGTACTTGTACTACTTGGGAGCTGATGATTGCATCAAAGACGAGATGAAATGGAGATACGGCTTTCAATTAGTGCAAAAGCTAAACGAGAAGGAGAGTGACAACCTAAGAAGAAGAGGAAAAGGAAACCAAAGCTAAAATCTAAGGCTTCAGTGCATTCAGTCAAGACTGAACAAAGCACCATGACGAGAATGGAGCGTAAAGCTCTAGTGCAAGAAAGGAAGAGAATGCTAAAAGCAGCATGGTCTTCCATGAGTGATGACTCAAAGGAAGAAGAGGATACCACAAATATCCCCTCAAACTTCAAGAAATTCACCATACAAGATCAGAAAATAGTCTTGCAACAACCTATTCGACAGAAACCCGAGGAACCAGGAGTTTCCTATGATGGCCCTAAGGACGCCAAGAAAATAGACCTGGCAGAACCAAGCGAAGAACCACGTAATGTGTGGATTGCCACAGACTTAACCCAAGCGGAGGAAGAATTGCTAATCTCTACTCTGAGAGAGTATCGAGATATATTTGCTTGGAGTTACAAAGACCTTAAGGGGGTAGATCCAAAGATCTGCCAGCATACAATTCCCATGCGAGAGGATGCCAAGCCATCCAAGCAGCGTCCTTATACGTATAACGATAATTTTGCCAAAAAGATCAAAGAAGAGATTGACAAGCTGTTAGCAGCTGAATTTATTTATGAGATTGAACATACAGAATGGGCTTCATCGATTGTGGTAGTACCTAAGAAGAATGGAAAACTACGAGTATGTGTCAATCTAAAGAAAGTAAATGCTGCTACTATCCAGGACCACTATCCGCTTCCACTCACTGATCATGTATTGGAGAGGGTAGCTGGTAAGAAGGCATACATTTTTCTTGATGGATTTTCGGGCTACAACCAGGTATCTATTGATCCCAAGGATCAACACAAAACCGCATTTGCTACAGAATGGGGAGTGTTTGCATATAGAGTCATGCCTTTTGGTTTGACTAACGCTCCAGCCACCTTTCAGAGGTTGATGAGCCATGCATTCAAAGAATACCTACGATTATTTCTTGAAATATTCATGGATGACTTGTGTGTGCATTCCATAAATAGAGAAGAACACATAGAGCATCTCAAAAAAATCTTTGAGAAATGCAGAGTGTATCGCATATGCCTTAACCCTGATAAATACAAGTTTATGGTTAGGCAAGGGAAGATTCTAGGCCACATTGTGTCTAGGAATGGTATATCCACGGATGCAAAAAAGATAGCTGTTATTGTTGAGCTACCTAGACCTTACAATGCAAAAGGGGTACAAGTTTTCATGGGTCATTGCGGCTACTATCGTAGATTTATCTACATGTACGCTGAAATAGCACGGCCATTGTACGCACTCCTTGTTGTATTTGAATAGACAGAGGATTGTGAAGAAGCCTTTGAAAAGCTGAAGAAAGCATTAGTGACGGCACCTATTCTCAGGTCGCCAGATTGGGATAATTTATTCCACGTACATATAGATGCTTCGGCTTTTGCAATTGGCTGTATTTTAGCTCAACTAGGCGAGAACAAAATGGACTTTCCAATCTCATATGCTAGCTGCCAGTTGAATAGTGCTGAAAAGAATTACACCACCACGGAAAGAGAAGGCTTAGCTATGATCTATGCTGTGAAGAAGTTTTGGCATTACCTTTTGGCCAACAAATTTACATTCTTCCTAGATCATCAAGCTTTGCTTTACCTTGTGAACAAGCCATGTGCAACCGGAAGGATTGTACGCTGGTTTGTTATTCTACTTGAATTTGAATTTGAAGTAGCGGTAAAGAAGGGAAAAATGCATCAGCGGGCTGATCATCTTTCCAAGATAACTTCAGGAGAAGCACCCATTGGTATAGATGATGATATTCCTGACGCTACTCTATTCTTGGTTGAGACAGCACCAAGATGGGCAGAACCCATCATTCAAGTTTTAACGACAGGATTTGTTAACTCCATTAGTCCCACCAATGAAAAGATAATGACCTTAGAGCATTGTGCTCCTTATAAGCTTCTTTCTGGACGATTATATAAATTAGGAAAGGATGGAATACTTCGTCTATGCCCTGATGTGAGGTCCCCCTGTTCCCACCGAGCAACGGATTCGGGTACTAGCAGCGGAAGTAGCACTTCTCGCGCGGGACAAGGGTCCCACATTCGGGGCCTCGTCCACGGATATCCGGACAAGAGACTAATCCGTCGGTTTTTCCAAAACCGAACCCGGAAAAAACTTCCCTTACCGGAAAGCACGGGCGATTCCACCAGGATAATTTTTTTCTCTAACGAAGACAAGATCATTTCTGATCAAGCTGATCCAATTGTATCTTCAAGATACTAGATCAGATCAAGGAAGAAACTTGCACTTGGATCATTGGGATCAACGCTTTTTTCCCATTCAAGAGGCACAGCCGTTGATTCCTATCCATAGAACAATTACTGTCCGGGATTTACTTTATCTATCGTATTAACAAAAGTTGAGTCTCGATTTATGGATCCATCAGTCCAGCCTAACCCCATCCGATCCCATGGGTTAGCCAACCGCCCAACCACTGTAGTGATGGGATCCAATTTGGAATTTGGTTAGGTTTTGTCCCGGGTACCCAGGAAAAGAGTTCCAAGGCCCCCTAGCCGGAAGTTCATGCAAACATAAAATTAGGCACACCACTTACACACCCAATATGAAATTTCCTTATTCTTAGCATCAGCTAACTTTAAAACAATCCTTTAATGAAACCATAGTACCACTGATCACAGTCTTCCAAATTATCCGGTTGATTCTCAAATTTCCCATCATTCCTTCATCATCAGAGTATCTATGGCATCATTGGCAACTAGAACGCTCACCACCTGTCCACTCAGAGGCCGTTTCCATAGTTCCTAGCCCATAATACTCGGCAATATAATCATTTATCAAGATGGACTCTCGTTGAAGATCAGCAAGATCAACCAACAGATCCATATAAAAGAGCCATGGACTCATCCGTTGAGGACCAGCAAGGTCAGTCAACCAGATCCATGCCCGGTTTCACAAAACAACTCTTACTCCTTGTTCCAATATCTTCCTCGACGCACGCGTGGGTATCCTAGGCGACCCAGAGCCCGAGCACCGTATGGTCAGCACCCTCTAGGATCCTTCGCAGGTGACCTAGCGCTTCACTCATAGGCCGCTTCCTTGGTCCCTCATCCACCGTACCGGAAGCTCACCATTTTAATCGAACCGAGGCTGGTCAAGACCTCGGTCGACCTTGCTACGCGAGACGTCCTCCATTGACTCTCCGTCCAGCAGTTGCAACTTTATCAGTTAGGTCTCCACGACCTTAATCACAAGACGGTCAAAATGCTTCCCCAGCATTCTTGACATAAAACGGCCATTTACAAACAGCATTTACAAACAGTTTACAAATACAGTTTCTATATTAACTCTCATTTTTCCACATTGTTCCTCATTAATCCACATTACTTATTCCACATTCCATTTATATGTGTACTCATCCAATCACCTCATTTTCCATCTCTTCGCTTCAATTTCCTTCACATCACATATCATATATTCACATCCATATCCACATCCATACATCCACATCCATAACCACATTCACATCCATACATCCACATCTACATGCTTATCTCCATTTTCACATCTTCATCTATACATCCACATCCCATATTCACATTCATACATACACATCCATATCCACATCCATACATCCACATCCACATCCACATTCACATCCATACATCCACATCTACATGCTTACCTCCATTTTCACATCCTCATTTATACATCCACATCCCATATCCACATTCATACATACACATCCATACATCCACATCTACATCCACATACATACATACATCCACATCCACATTCACATACATCCACATCCACATCCACATTCCCATTTACATCTATACATCCACATCCATTCACATCTATACATCCACATCTACATCCACATTCACATCTATGCCTATATATCTTCATGCATATATCCATTTTCACGTTCATACATCCACATCTACATGCTTACCTCCATTTTCACATCCTCATTTATACATCCACATCCCATATCCACATTCATACATACACATCCATACATCCACATCTACATCCACATACATACATACATCCACATCCACATTCACATTCACATACATCCACATCCACATTCCCATACATCCACATCTATACATCCACATTCCACATTCATATCTATACATCCACATCTACATTCACATTCACATACATCCACATCTACATTCACATTCACATACATCCACATCCACATTCCACATTCACATCTATACATCCACATCTACATCCACATTCACATACATCCACATCCACATTCCCATTCACATCTATACATCCACATCCATTCACATCTATACATCCACATCTACATCCACATTCACATCTATGCATATATATCTTCATGCATATATCCATTTTCACGTTCATACATCCACACTCCCATCTCCACATCCACACATCCACATACATACATCCATTTCCACATTCCCATTTATATAACCCCATATACCTTCACATCTAATCTTTTACATCACATCCATTCTCGCCCTATCACAACCCATATACATCTTATCCTATCACATACACTTCTTACCTCATCCCCCCATACACATCTTAATTCATCTTATCACCTCCTAACTTATTTCATAAGCATCTTATCACCTCTTATCACACCTCTTATCACATCTCTTATCACCTCCTAACTTATTTCATAAGCATCTTATCACACCTCTTATCACATCCTATCACATCTCTTATCTATTTATAGAATACAAGAGAATTCTTACATTTGATATAAGATTTCTTTACACATTTATTTATGAATAAATTCTATTTAAGGAGATTAATACTTTCAAAGTAAAAATCAATCTTTTATGCATCTTCCTATGCATAAATTCATTTTTAATGAAAATGACACTTTTGAATTAAATTTTAATCTTTTATGCATTTTTCTATACATAAATTCAATTTAGATGAGAATGACACTTTTGAATTAAAAAATCAATCTTTTATGCATCTTCTTATGCATAAATTCAATTTGGTAGGAATTACACTTTTAGAATAAAAAAATTTCTCTTATGCATCTAAGTTAAGCATAAAATCCATTTATGAGGAAAATCACACTTTTAGTATAAAAAGAATATCTTTTATGCATACCTATATGCATGAAATTCAATTATGATAAAAGTCACACTTTTGATATAAAAATTTTTCCATTATGCATACTTCTATGCATGAAATAAAAATGGTAAAAATAACACTTTTGATATAAAAATTTATCCATTATGCATACTTCTATGCATGAAATAAAAATGGTAAAAATAACACTTTTGATATAAAAATTTATCCATTATGCCTAATATTAAAATTCAATTTTTCCATGATTGTAATGAAATTCTTTCAATTAATCTAGGATGATAATTCCTAGAATATGGTAGGAAGTCCTCTTTTTATGCTTTGAATGAGATTATTTTATGCATAATTTTTATAAAAATTTTGCCATAGCTCCGCTGCTATGACTGATAAATCTCAATTTTTCTAAGGGATAATGCTTATCATTAAGGAAATAATTAAAATGATCTCTAATTGGATTATTAATCCATAATGGATTGAATCATCAATATTCATAAACTAAAAGCATAGAAAAAAGCCATTAATTTGGCCTCAAGCATAACTTAATCTTGGGTTAAGGAAAAGCTTTATGAAAAGCTTGATTTGGATTGAGAACGGGTCATGAGTATGACCATTTCTTACAACTTGCTTGATTCTTTGTTCACGGTAGAGGCCCCCAACCAATCAATTGGTTAAGTATGTTGATGGAGCCACTAATGGGGATTGAAGAAAGAGGGAAGCTCCAAAAACTAGTGAATTATTAAATGAATTCACAGTTCTTGGCTTAGGTGGAGTAGAGTAACGATGCATAAACACTATATATTTTTCAACAAGGGGAAGGCTTCTATTTATAGGAAAAATTGAGCTCCTAACCAAACAAACTGATTCTAGAATTTTCTAAATCAGTTTGGTCAATATTTGACCATTTTTAGGTCAGTTAAGCTAACTTTTTGGAACTAGACTTAAATGAGGAGAGAGGAGAGATGAAATATCTCAATTTTTATGAGTTTAAAACTCATTCAAGCATGTGAAATATGCACCTCCTTTAAAGAACTCCCCTTCCTTACATATGTCATATTTTTAATATTGCTCATAGTTTTTTACTAATAAACCTTGTACATTTTCAACTCTTCATCTTATGTGAAATATGCACCTCCTTTAAAGAACTCCCCTTCCTTACATATGTCATACTTTTAATATTGCTCATAATTTTTTTCTAATAAACCTTGTACATTTTCAACTCTTCATCTTATGTGAAATATGCACCTTCTTTAAAGAACTCCTCTTCCTTACATATGTCATACTTTTAATATTGCTCATAATTTTTTACTAATAAACCTTGTACATTTTCAACTCTTCATCTTATGTGAGCATTTACTCATTTTTGGGTATTTTCTTTTTACAATTTGGATTTATCTCCTCCCTACACATGGATTGATGCTATTGGCCCATAGAAACCTTAATTGGACCATAGTCTAAAGATTTCTGAAAATCTAGACCCTTAGGCTAAGGTTCTTTATACCTATTTCCAATTAATTCCAATTGCACATTGGAAAATTCTTTTTAAATTTCTGTTTCAGGGGAACTCATCTGAATTATAAGAGATATTTTTCTATCCAAAAATATTCAAAATCTAAATATTCTCTCTCTAGAATATTTTCTCTCTCTAGGTTAAAACAGTCACAAACAAGATCTCTTATATTTCAGAAAAGGAATTGATTACAGGGGAATATACTAGACATCAAAAAGGGGTTGGGAGAGGAATCTTACATTCTACCCCACTTAAAAAACGCGAGATGTCCTCATCTCGCAAACTGGGATAATTTCGCAAGATGCACGAATTATGAGACTTAGAGAAAAATTTAAATCAGGATTAACCACCAAGAAAAAGTCTCAAAGAGAGCAAGATTCAAGATAAGAACAAGATTTAAACTTTATTCATTCTCGGAACTTATACAGTAAAGATAGAAGAACTCTTTACACTTCCATAAGCCCGTCCATCATATGATCACAAAAGCAGCACTCACAAGCTGCACAAGTATAGGGTAACTCATCTATGGGAATGATTCTGCTGGTTATTGCCGCACCTATCTCAGTGGTATGAGGTGATCTAACAAAAGGACCTCTGAGAGGCAAGCCAAAAACGGGGTAAAGGCATATCTTCTCATGAGGAAGAAAACACGCCAATAAGAAGACCCGCTCAGAAAACCCAGGATGCCTTGATCTCATGACGCAGTAGTATCGGGGACCCAAACCCAAGGCTTCAATAACCATGGCCAAAGCGGACATTGTTGCGAAAGTGCTGCTGACCCCAGGGTGTTACCCTAGTTATGTCTTGATAGGTCCGCCATTTGGTCTGCGCTACAGAAGTTCCCAAGTGAGGGAAAAGTGAGCGCTCATACTGTTCTATAAAATCCTTCTTCACAGACTCACTTGCGTCTTGAAGGTGAGGAATCATTATGGATAAAACTAATTCTTGTTGCCAAGCCATGAAGGAGATTAGGAAGAAAGGAGATCGATGGGAGTAAGATTACTGTGAGCGACAAGTAAAAGTTACGACTTATATAAAGGAAGGAGCTAGCATAACTTAGAAGCCAACGGTAGCTTGCCACTGAAGTTTTACCGTCTTTCCATGATTTGGGTTTGGCACAATTTTCTATAGAAGGCATTAAGAACTTTGAGATGAGGAGATAAAAGAAGTTCGTAAGTTAAATCACCTACTTTCTTTGGTCCACAATATCTGGGAGATAACTTCTTATACTTCCCAAGAGATAAAGAACTTCTTTTGGGTCGTACTCGAGACCAAAACCTTGATATCCAAAACATCGATTCTCACTTCTGAACTCGTTGTTCTGAATCCTTAAAACAGGTGGGACTCTTGAGAAGTATTCAGGAAAAAGGTTCTTCCTTTTTTAAACAGAATCTTTCTTTTATTTTAGAGAGGGAATAATTATAAGATCAAAAAGGGAGATTCTTACTCCTGTATACCTCGAAGGCTGGGGGAGAATCTTACATTCTACCGCACTTAAAAAGTGCGAGATGTCCTCATCTCATAAAGTAGAGGACAACTCTTTTTCTTAAGATCCAATTTTATTCTGGGGTTCCTTATATTCTGGTCAACCCAACAGAATACTGGGATAAATATCCCTTAGAACTCATCATTAAATAACAATTCATTCAGATCATATCATTCATATCTTTAACATGATAAAGGTCCACTAGACCGAAAAATTTCCTTCTGAGCATTCCTCCACGGGAATTTCAATCAAGTAAGTTCTCAATTTGTCATCCCTTAACTTGATCTAACGGTCAAGTGTTAACAGTAGCAATTTGACAGCACAATCCACTAATCTCATAGTGATTTGCTGAATCATTTTCATCATTTATCATTACAGGGACTCGTCCCAATCATCCACCTTGTGGTTTCGCTCAGCTTATTACATTTCAATCCATTTTCAGGGATCATCATTTTTCAATCAGAATCCAAATCAATTCATCGGTTTCCAAACAGAACTAAAAATCATATCAACCACATTCGAAATCATCATCTGGATAGCATTAACGCTTATAATTTCAAGTCTTAGATTTACTCGTATATACTGTCAGTAAAGAGCTGCAGTTATACTCTCGGTATATACGGTAGTCACGGCCCTTGGAATTATAAGGTAAATACCATCATGTCTAGGCCTCAAGCAAGTCAGGGATTCTATATAATTGCGGTACTTCCATCTGAAGACCCAATTACCAATTTACGAATTTCAGTTTGATTATCAAATTGTATGAATTATATCACACAATTACAACCTTTTTTTGTGCTTCTTGATAAATTTTTGACATATTTGGTTTCTCAGTTGATCTTTATTAGCCAAATGCTCTGATACCAACTGTGAGGTCCCCCTGTTCCCACCGAGCAACGGATTCGGGTACTAGCAGCAGAAGTAGCACTTCTCGCGCGGGACAGGGGTCCCACATTCGGGGCCTCGTCCACGGATATCCGGACAAGAGACTAATCCGTCGGTTTTTCCAAAACCGAACCCGGAAAAAACTTCCCTTACCGGAAAGCACGGGCGATTCCACCAGGATAATTTTTTTCTCTAACGAAGACAAGATCATTTCTGATCAAGCTGATCCAATTGTATCTTCAAGATACTAGATCAAATCAAGGAAGAAACTTGCACTTGGATCATTGGGATCAACGCTTTTTCCCCATTCAAGAGGCACAGCCGTTGATTCCTATCCATAGAACAATTACTGTCCGGGATTTACTTTATCTATCGTATTAACAAAAGTTGAGTCTCGATTTATGGATCCATCAGTCCAGCCTAACCCCATCCGATCCCATGGGTTAGCCAACCGCCCAACCACTGTAGTGATGGGATCCAATTTGGAATTTGGTTAGGTTTTGTCCCGGGTACCCAGGAAAAGAGTTCCAAGGCCCCCTAGCCGGAAGTTCATGCAAACATAAAATTAGGCACACCACTTACACACCCAATATGAAATTTCCTTATTCTTAGCATCAGCTAACTTTAAAACAATCCTTTAATGAAACCATAGTACCACTGATCACAGTCTTCCAAATTATCCGGTTGATTCTCAAATTTCCCATCATTCCTTCATCATCAGAGTATCTATGGCATCATTGGCAACTAGAACGCTCACCACCTGTCCACTCAGAGGCCGTTTCCATAGTTCCTAGCCCATAATACTCGGCAATATAATCATTTATCAAGATGGACTCTCGTTGAAGATCAGCAAGATCAACCAACAGATCCATATAAAAGAGCCATGGACTCATCCGTTGAGGACCAGCAAGGTCAGTCAACCAGATCCATGCCCGGTTTCACAAAACAACTCTTACTCCTTGTTCCAATATCTTCCTCGACGCACGCGTGGGTATCCTAGGCGACCCAGAGCCCGAGCACCGTATGGTCAGCACCCTCTAGGATCCTTCGCAGGTGACCTAGCGCTTCACTCATAGGCCGCTTCCTTGGTCCCTCATCCACCGTACCGGAAGCTCACCATTTTAATCGAACCGAGGCTGGTCAAGACCTCGGTCGACCTTGCTACGCGAGACGTCCTCCATTGACTCTCCGTCCAGCAGTTGCAACTTTATCAGTTAGGTCTCCACGACCTTAATCACAAGACGGTCAAAATGCTTCCCCAGCATTCTTGACATAAAACGGCCATTTACAAACAGCATTTACAAACAGTTTACAAATACAGTTTCTATATTAACTCTCATTTTTCCACATTGTTCCTCATTAATCCACATTACTTATTCCACATTCCATTTATATGTGTACTCATCCAATCACCTCATTTTCCATCTCTTCGCTTCAATTTCCTTCACATCACATATCATATATTCACATCCATATCCACATCCATACATCCACATCCATAACCACATTCACATCCATACATCCACATCTACATGCTTATCTCCATTTTCACATCTTCATCTATACATCCACATCCCATATTCACATTCATACATACACATCCATATCCACATCCATACATCCACATCCACATCCACATTCACATCCATACATCCACATCTACATGCTTACCTCCATTTTCACATCCTCATTTATACATCCACATCCCATATCCACATTCATACATACACATCCATACATCCACATCTACATCCACATACATACATACATCCACATCCACATTCACATTCACATACATCCACATCCACATCCACATTCCCATTTACATCTATACATCCACATCCATTCACATCTATACATCCACATCTACATCCACATTCACATCTATGCCTATATATCTTCATGCATATATCCATTTTCACGTTCATACATCCACATCTACATGCTTACCTCCATTTTCACATCCTCATTTATACATCCACATCCCATATCCACATTCATACATACACATCCATACATCCACATCTACATCCACATACATACATACATCCACATCCACATTCACATTCACATACATCCACATCCACATTCCCATACATCCACATCTATACATCCACATTCCACATTCATATCTATACATCCACATCTACATTCACATTCACATACATCCACATCTACATTCACATTCACATACATCCACATCCACATTCCACATTCACATCTATACATCCACATCTACATCCACATTCACATACATCCACATCCACATTCCCATTCACATCTATACATCCACATCCATTCACATCTATACATCCACATCTACATCCACATTCACATCTATGCATATATATCTTCATGCATATATCCATTTTCACGTTCATACATCCACACTCCCATCTCCACATCCACACATCCACATACATACATCCATTTCCACATTCCCATTTATATAACCCCATATACCTTCACATCTAATCTTTTACATCACATCCATTCTCGCCCTATCACAACCCATATACATCTTATCCTATCACATACACTTCTTACCTCATCCCCCCATACACATCTTAATTCATCTTATCACCTCCTAACTTATTTCATAAGCATCTTATCACCTCTTATCACACCTCTTATCACATCTCTTATCACCTCCTAACTTATTTCATAAGCATCTTATCACACCTCTTATCACATCCTATCACATCTCTTATCTATTTATAGAATACAAGAGAATTCTTACATTTGATATAAGATTTCTTTACACATTTATTTATGAATAAATTCTATTTAAGGAGATTAATACTTTCAAAGTAAAAATCAATCTTTTATGCATCTTCCTATGCATAAATTCATTTTTAATGAAAATGACACTTTTGAATTAAATTTTAATCTTTTATGCATTTTTCTATACATAAATTCAATTTAGATGAGAATGACACTTTTGAATTAAAAAATCAATCTTTTATGCATCTTCTTATGCATAAATTCAATTTGGTAGGAATTACACTTTTAGAATAAAAAAATTTCTCTTATGCATCTAAGTTAAGCATAAAATCCATTTATGAGGAAAATCACACTTTTAGTATAAAAAGAATATCTTTTATGCATACCTATATGCATGAAATTCAATTATGATAAAAGTCACACTTTTGATATAAAAATTTTTCCATTATGCATACTTCTATGCATGAAATAAAAATGGTAAAAATAACACTTTTGATATAAAAATTTATCCATTATGCATACTTCTATGCATGAAATAAAAATGGTAAAAATAACACTTTTGATATAAAAATTTATCCATTATGCCTAATATTAAAATTCAATTTTTCCATGATTGTAATGAAATTCTTTCAATTAATCTAGGATGATAATTCCTAGAATATGGTAGGAAGTCCTCTTTTTATGCTTTGAATGAGATTATTTTATGCATAATTTTTATAAAAATTTTGCCATAGCTCCGCTGCTATGACTGATAAATCTCAATTTTTCTAAGGGATAATGCTTATCATTAAGGAAATAATTAAAATGATCTCTAATTGGATTATTAATCCATAATGGATTGAATCATCAATATTCATAAACTAAAAGCATAGAAAAAAGCCATTAATTTGGCCTCAAGCATAACTTAATCTTGGGTTAAGGAAAAGCTTTATGAAAAGCTTGATTTGGATTGAGAACGGGTCATGAGTATGACCATTTCTTACAACTTGCTTGATTCTTTGTTCACGGTAGAGGCCCCCAACCAATCAATTGGTTAAGTATGTTGATGGAGCCACTAATGGGGATTGAAGAAAGAGGGAAGCTCCAAAAACTAGTGAATTATTAAATGAATTCACAGTTCTTGGCTTAGGTGGAGTAGAGTAACGATGCATAAACACTATATATTTTTCAACAAGGGGAAGGCTTCTATTTATAGGAAAAATTGAGCTCCTAACCAAACAAACTGATTCTAGAATTTTCTAAATCAGTTTGGTCAATATTTGACCATTTTTAGGTCAGTTAAGCTAACTTTTTGGAACTAGACTTAAATGAGGAGAGAGGAGAGATGAAATATCTCAATTTTTATGAGTTTAAAACTCATTCAAGCATGTGAAATATGCACCTCCTTTAAAGAACTCCCCTTCCTTACATATGTCATATTTTTAATATTGCTCATAGTTTTTTACTAATAAACCTTGTACATTTTCAACTCTTCATCTTATGTGAAATATGCACCTCCTTTAAAGAACTCCCCTTCCTTACATATGTCATACTTTTAATATTGCTCATAATTTTTTTCTAATAAACCTTGTACATTTTCAACTCTTCATCTTATGTGAAATATGCACCTTCTTTAAAGAACTCCTCTTCCTTACATATGTCATACTTTTAATATTGCTCATAATTTTTTACTAATAAACCTTGTACATTTTCAACTCTTCATCTTATGTGAGCATTTACTCATTTTTGGGTATTTTCTTTTTACAATTTGGATTTATCTCCTCCCTACACATGGATTGATGCTATTGGCCCATAGAAACCTTAATTGGACCATAGTCTAAAGATTTCTGAAAATCTAGACCCTTAGGCTAAGGTTCTTTATACCTATTTCCAATTAATTCCAATTGCACATTGGAAAATTCTTTTTAAATTTCTGTTTCAGGGGAACTCATCTGAATTATAAGAGATATTTTTCTATCCAAAAATATTCAAAATCTAAATATTCTCTCTCTAGAATATTTTCTCTCTCTAGGTTAAAACAGTCACAAACAAGATCTCTTATATTTCAGAAAAGGAATTGATTACAGGGGAATATACTAGACATCAAAAAGGGGTTGGGAGAGGAATCTTACACCTGACCCTGATCAATATAATGAGATTATCTCATATTTCCACGTGAGCTTAGGAGGCAGAAATGTCTCTGGAAAGAATACGGTTAAAAGAGTTTTGTGGGAAGGATATTGGTGGCCAACACTTCATGCTGATACAGAAGAGTTGTAACGTCCCTCCCAAGCCATGTGTGTATGTGTCTCTTTTAATATAGATTTCAATAAGAAAAGAGAGTGTAATTAGAAAGAGTGAGACAATAAGGCTAGAAACATTAGAAAAGTGTTAGAATAAAAATATTAGCTCCAAAAATCCTAAAAGAAATAAGAAGATAAGAAAGTTTTATTAAGAGATAAGTATTCCCAAAAGTAGAATTTCGAGTTTAAGTGATAAGAGGTCATATTTAGAGTACTTTTACACATTTAGAGTCCATGCATACTAAAAATGTGGAAAAACAACGCGTTTCTAAAGATGGCGCGTTTGTGGCTATATACAGACGTTTTTGCCTATTCTGCCCGCGATGGCTTGTAGACCAGATGTCTTCCCGTTCTTTTGACTGGTTATATGACCATATTCTGAGTTTTTATCAGAGAGTTATGGCCGAAACAATTTGCTGTTTCTGTCAGGGTCTCTACACAGAGAAACTGTGAGAAGGCAGCAAGTAGCCTCAAGGTAATCCTAGAGTTTGAGATGCATATATCCCTTCATTCTTATCTAATATCTCAGAAAATAAGCTTAGATTGCTATGGTCTTTCGGAGGAAGAGACCTAAACTCCATAGCTTTTCTTTTAGAGAAAGAATACTATGCTGTAGACCTGTAGGAGAAGGCTAATTTGCCATAGATCTTAGAAAGAGAGGAGAATCACAGTATGAGTAAGAGGAGATAAAGCTTGGAGATTATTGGATGATTTCAATCAAAGGACAAGGTATTAGAAGACTCTATTCTCATATGTCAAGTTCTAAAGCTCTTGTTAACAAGCAAGGACAACGAGATAAACGATAAATTTCTATAAGGTATATACATATTTTGTTTTTTTATTTACATATCATTCTTAGGGGTTGAGGTATGGCCCCGGCTTCTCTATTGATTGTTACAAGTGATCTATTTGATTGATTTACCATTTAAAGTTTGTATTCTTTTAAACAACAGCATATGCCTTAATAAAGAATGTCTTATCGCAATCTCAAGTTGAAATGCTAAAATCTGTGTGAGAAAAGGATTGTTTTCTTAAGAAAGTAACATGGATTGTAGTCCTATGGTTTAGTGAGTAAATGGATTGTTATCTTGGTTAAATTAAGGTACAGGTACAACTCTCCCTGCCTTGACGCTGCCCCGTTCTTGTGCTTGTATAGCCGGACGGCGGAGACGTTAGTAAGGCCCGGAGTTGGCCCATGGTATCCCTCATACCATTGGGAGAATGAGGTTTGCCGATTGAGGCAAGTGATTGTGATGATGCTGCCTAGTTCTGAGGGCCCAGGCTAGTGCGGTAAATTAGCCCACCCTAGTGCGCAGACATCCCTCTGAGGGGCGGGAGGATCGAGCGATGGAGCCTGAGAGGGCGACAGGCCGGCTTGAGTCCTCGCCAGCGGCCGACGATGAGGTGTATGGTCCCGTAGGGTTTTGCCCAGCATGTGGAGGCTGGAAGGCCGAATTCTAGATCATCGGCGGTATAAAAGAAAAGAATAAGAGAGCCAGTTTGGCTTGTATGAAATTGATTCATGTTTAAACTTTGTTTTTATAAATCTTATCTTTGGCATTATTGTATTGTGAAAAAAGGCAAAGGCTGTTTTAATAAACCTTGTGAAAGGGCCTTAATTAAGGAACATATTTGTTTATGTCAAACAGTGTGGTAGGATTAATTAGAAAACAAATTGACGCGTGAGTAGGGTGGAAAGTGGGAGGATGGAATGCCCCGACGGCACCATCCTACGGACGGGTGGACCCGATTAGTCGGGTAGCTTTCCAACATATTAAGTGAAAGCCCTATGTTAGATAAATAGGTTCTCGAGCAATTCTATTCTAGAAGACTAGGCCAACGGCTGTGCCTCGCATGGATGAGGAAAAAAGCGTTGCCTCTAGAAATCAAGTCTAGTAGTTGCCCAATTTATGATAAATTACCCTATGGGTGATTTGACTTTTAGAAGATCACGCTTCCCCTGTGGGATAGGACTAGGTCTTACCTATGAATCGTATCCTTGAATCTCTACATGGTCAAGGTGTCGATGAGTAGGAAATTTTCTCCAAGTTAATAAGACTTAGTGGACTATCTTAAGCGTTTTCCCCCATTTGTGGAAGGGGGGGGGAACCTTACAAGTGGTATCAGAGCCGATCTTAGTTCCTAGGATTTGTTTTTCAAAGGTTAACTGTCAAGGGATTAAAACAAGTGATTGTTTATCATATGAGGACGAATCAATCATCTCTACTGGCCATAGAAGTGGTTTGAATATCCTCACATGTTGAGACAATCATCTTATGAAATTGTGCTTGTATCTTGGGGGTGCACACGCAAGATATTTGTACAATAAACTTGAGAAATAAGATTGGGGAGAAAACCTTTTGTGAGGAAAAACATAGGGTGATTAAATGAAGAAACTAGTGAGAGACTGAATAGAAGGATAGACCGAAACTTTGTTTAGAGAAAATTTCAAGATATATCTCATTAACTTGCATATTATAAATTATTAAGATTATAACTCCATTAAGATTTGAATAGTTGACATGTGAATGCCATCCATTCGATACTTTACACTAGGACGATCATCCAAGATCTAGAACCCATCTCAGACAAACATGAGTCTAACTTCGGATGTGTAATTCCCAGAGGATCATGCTCTTAGATGTGTTAATCCCAAGATACTAGATGTGTAATTTTCAGAAAACTAATTGTCTTAGATGTGTCAATCTTGATAATCTTTCAATCCCAAGGTACCAGATGTGTAATTCTCAAAAAATGAAGATCTCACATATATTAATCCAGAGTGCCTTTAGATGTAGCGCTATGATAAGTATTTGATAGTTTTGAGCTTTTCATGGATACAATGAAAGAAGCAAGCTCACCCTCGCTCGCGTCTAAAAATCGTAAGAAATGCTAAATTAGTTGGGAGCATTGTTGTCAATCTAACCATTGGAGCTAGAAAGTTAGAAGCATTGTTGTCAATCTAACCACTACTGGAGCTAGAATCAGTTATGAGATGCCATGAAAGTACACCTTCGTGAAAGGTTTTATCCTCTAGGATTTCGAGTGGATAAAATAAATGAATTTTTGGAGCTAACCCAAGAAGAGAAGACCCTAAAAGAATATCACCAAACTTTTGTTAAACTTCTCCGATTTGCTCTAGAGATGGATGAGATAACTCTTCTCCATCGATTCATTTGGAAGCTTAATCTACCTTTGAATAACCTCATCAAGAATGTGAAACCATCCTCTATTTTAGAAGCCATAATAATAACCAGAGACTATGATAAAGTTTTTATATAGAAAGTGTCGAGAAGGACATGAGTCCTTCCATGTTAATCAAGAAGAGGTCTCCTAATTCAAGAGAAACGTCAAACCCATTGGCTACAAGGAATCATGAGCTAGAGCAAAAATTAGGTCAAGAAATAGAGATAGCAGAGTTAAAGATAATCAAATTCAACAAGTATTTCTATAAGTAAATAGAAGAGGATTGGTGCAAGATTTATGTGAAGTAATGTGCATGATGAATAGAGGTATTCTACAAGACGATACTAAGATTATGAAATTGCTATCATAGGTTAGACTACGTAAAGGATTGATTCCCTTACGTTTTTCCATGATAATTTGTTAAGTACCTTACTGCATGGGGGTATAGAATGAATTTGAAGGTTCATATCATATGAGAGGTATATGGATGCAAGAAATTAGGATAATAAGGCCAATTAACTCTAGAATAATAAAGACCTTTTGGAGGTAAAATAAAACAAGCCAAATACATGAAATAAGGGACTCGGAACAATGTTTAGATAAAAGAAGATTTTTAACTAGTGGGGACACCGCTTTGAAAGAGACAGCAGGATTTACTTAGATACTACCCCAGCTCGCGAGATGAGGACATCTCGAATCTTTTAAGTGGGGGAGATTGTAACGTCCCTCCCAAGCCATGTGTGTATGTGTCTCTTTTAATATAGATTTCAATAAGAAAAGAGAGTGTAATTAGAAAGAGTGAGACAATAAGGCTAGAAACATTAGAAAAGTGTTAGAATAAAAATATTAGCTCCAAAAATCCTAAAAGAAATAAGAAGATAAGAAAGTTTTATTAAGAGATAAGTATTCCCAAAAGTAGAATTTCGAGTTTAAGTGATAAGAGGTCATATTTAGAGTACTTTTACACATTTAGAGTCCATGCATACTAAAAATGTGGAAAAACAACGCGTTTCTAAAGATGGCGCGTTTGTGGCTATATACAGACGTTTTTGCCTATTCTGCCCGCGATGGCTTGTAGACCAGATGTCTTCCCGTTCTTTTGACTGGTTATATGACCATATTCTGAGTTTTTATCAGAGAGTTATGGCCGAAACAATTTGCTGTTTCTGTCAGGGTCTCTACACAGAGAAACTGTGAGAAGGCAGCAAGTAGCCTCAAGGTAATCCTAGAGTTTGAGATGCATATATCCCTTCATTCTTATCTAATATCTCAGAAAATAAGCTTAGATTGCTATGGTCTTTCGGAGGAAGAGACCTAAACTCCATAGCTTTTCTTTTAGAGAAAGAATACTATGCTGTAGACCTGTAGGAGAAGGCTAATTTGCCATAGATCTTAGAAAGAGAGGAGAATCACAGTATGAGTAAGAGGAGATAAAGCTTGGAGATTATTGGATGATTTCAATCAAAGGACAAGGTATTAGAAGACTCTATTCTCATATGTCAAGTTCTAAAGCTCTTGTTAACAAGCAAGGACAACGAGATAAACGATAAATTTCTATAAGGTATATACATATTTTGTTTTTTTATTTACATATCATTCTTAGGGGTTGAGGTATGGCCCCGGCTTCTCTATTGATTGTTACAAGTGATCTATTTGATTGATTTACCATTTAAAGTTTGTATTCTTTTAAACAACAGCATATGCCTTAATAAAGAATGTCTTATCGCAATCTCAAGTTGAAATGCTAAAATCTGTGTGAGAAAAGGATTGTTTTCTTAAGAAAGTAACATGGATTGTAGTCCTATGGTTTAGTGAGTAAATGGATTGTTATCTTGGTTAAATTAAGGTACAGGTACAACTCTCCCTGCCTTGACGCTGCCCCGTTCTTGTGCTTGTATAGCCGGACGGCGGAGACGTTAGTAAGGCCCGGAGTTGGCCCATGGTATCCCTCATACCATTGGGAGAATGAGGTTTGCCGATTGAGGCAAGTGATTGTGATGATGCTGCCTAGTTCTGAGGGCCCAGGCTAGTGCGGTAAATTAGCCCACCCTAGTGCGCAGACATCCCTCTGAGGGGCGGGAGGATCGAGCGATGGAGCCTGAGAGGGCGACAGGCCGGCTTGAGTCCTCGCCAGCGGCCGACGATGAGGTGTATGGTCCCGTAGGGTTTTGCCCAGCATGTGGAGGCTGGAAGGCCGAATTCTAGATCATCGGCGGTATAAAAGAAAAGAATAAGAGAGCCAGTTTGGCTTGTATGAAATTGATTCATGTTTAAACTTTGTTTTTATAAATCTTATCTTTGGCATTATTGTATTGTGAAAAAAGGCAAAGGCTGTTTTAATAAACCTTGTGAAAGGGCCTTAATTAAGGAACATATTTGTTTATGTCAAACAGTGTGGTAGGATTAATTAGAAAACAAATTGACGCGTGAGTAGGGTGGAAAGTGGGAGGATGGAATGCCCCGACGGCACCATCCTACGGACGGGTGGACCCGATTAGTCGGGTAGCTTTCCAACATATTAAGTGAAAGCCCTATGTTAGATAAATAGGTTCTCGAGCAATTCTATTCTAGAAGACTAGGCCAACGGCTGTGCCTCGCATGGATGAGGAAAAAAGCGTTGCCTCTAGAAATCAAGTCTAGTAGTTGCCCAATTTATGATAAATTACCCTATGGGTGATTTGACTTTTAGAAGATCACGCTTCCCCTGTGGGATAGGACTAGGTCTTACCTATGAATCGTATCCTTGAATCTCTACATGGTCAAGGTGTCGATGAGTAGGAAATTTTCTCCAAGTTAATAAGACTTAGTGGACTATCTTAAGCGTTTTCCCCCATTTGTGGAAGGGGGGGGGAACCTTACAAGAGTACGTACGAAATTGTAAAATTTGTCAACAAAGGAAACCCATTCCTCATGTGACTCTATTTTATATTTCAACAACACCCAATTGGAGTTCGTACATTGTGAAGTATTTAACGCAGGGTCATACGGACGATAAGATGCCTAGGCATAGAAAGAGAGCCATAGAGGTAGAAGCAGCGAGTTTTCAGATTATTGAAGGCCAGCTGTACAAAAGGGGCAAAGATGGAAACCTACGGACTTGTGTTTGTGAGAGTGACTACCTTAGCGTATTGACTCATGCACATTCAGGAGTTGGGGGTGGACATTTCTATGGAGAAACAACTGCCAAACTTATACTATGGTCAGGACTGTGGTGGCCTACGCTTTTTCATGATGCAACAGAGTATGTTCAACAATGTGATCAATGTCAAAGAGCCAAACCTCCTACCAAGTATGAGGACATGCCATTGAGACCAATTATGGGGGTTAGAGCTTTTGCCAAATGGGGAATTGATTTTGTGGGACCGATTAAACCACCAGCACGCCATACACATGCTGAGTATATCATTGTAGCCACAAATTATCTTACGAAGTGGGTAGAAGCAAAAGCCACAGTAAAAAACGATGCTAGGACCACTGCAAAGTTTTTATACGAACATGTGTTTACACGCTACGGTTTACCTATTGAGATTGTGAGTGACCAAGGTGTGCATTTTATCAATGAAGTCATTACCTTTCTTTTGGAAGACTTTATGGTCATCCATAAGAGGTCAATGCCTTATCACCCGCAAGCAAATGGTCAAGCTGAGAGCACAAACAAGACTCTTTGCACCGCGCTTACAAAGATTGTTGAGGGACATAGAACAGATTGGGAACAGAAACTTCACTCAATTCTATGGGCTTACCGAATTGCTTACAAAACGTCCATAGGCACGACACCTTTCAATCTAGTTTTTGGATTGGACGCTATCCTTCCGATAGAATTTATTGTACCTACACTTCGAGTTGCAAAACAACTTGAGTGGACGGATCATGAATTCTCTACACGGATCGATGAATTGGAGAGGCTAAATGAAGACAGGCTATTCGCAGTCATTGGCATGTATGCTGAAAAACGATGCCAAAAGCGTTGGCATGATACGCATGTAAAGAAAGGTCGCTTCAGGAGAGGTGATCTAGGGTTGCTTTACACATTGAAGAAACAAAAACGCAAGCTAAAAATGCAAGGACTTGGTCCATTTGTGATCAACGAGCTTAGTGCGAGTGGTGCAGTAAGGTTGGAAACCTTAGATGGAGAGCCAATGACTAACTTCATCAATGGTAGCCGCTTGAAGCGCTATAACAGATGATATACTTATACGCATACATGCTAGTCAGACACGTAAAAAAGCTCAAGCTTTGTTACAAAGTCAAGCAAAAGAAGAAGCTAAGGCTAGAGTAGCACTAGCATGAGAGCGCCGCAAGGCAGCTATCATGGCCATCCACTTAAATGATGATGAAGACTTTAGATCCCTTTCATATTGATGTAAGAATCCCTACTCAAAGAGCAATCTTTGCTGCGTCTGCACTTATAGATTTGGGAGCCGGCCGCAATGTTTTGTCTTATGAAGCGTGGAAATCATTAGGCCAACCGTTGCTCACCAATGCATCATTGAACTTCCAGAGTTTCTCTGGTGATGAAACCCCAGCCCTAGGCAAGTGTTGTATTAATATGTCCATTCAGGGTCAATCAATGCACGTGTGAGATCCCTGTCCCCGCGCAATGGATTCGAATGCAAGCAACGGAAGTAGCACATCTTGCACGAGCCAAGGGTCCCACATTCGGGGCCTCGTTCACGGATATCCGGAGAAGAGACTAATCCGTCGGTTTTTCCAAAACCGAACACGAAAAAACTTCCTTTATCTGGAAAGCACGAGCGATTCCACGAGGATAACTTTTTACTCTAACATAGTCAAGACCATTACTGATCAAACTGATCCGACTGCACCTATAAAGATACTCAGTCAGATCAAGGAAGAAACTTGCACTTGGATCATTGGGATCAAGGATTTTTTTCCCCATCAAAAGGCACAGCCATTGATTCCTATCCATAGAACAATTACTATCCGGGATTTACTTCATCTATCGTAATAAGAGAAATTAAGTTTCGATTTACGAATCCATCAATCCAGCCTAACCCCATCTAGTCCCATGGGTTAGCCCACCGCCGTAGCCAACCGCCCAACCACTGTAGGATGGGATCCAATTAATAATTTGGTTAGGTTTTGTCCCGGGTACCAAGGAAAAGAGTTCCAAGGCCCCCTAGCCGGAAGTTCATGCAAACATAAAACTAGTCACACCACTTACACACCCAATATGAAATTGCCTTTTTCTTAGCATCAGCTAACTTTAAAACAATCCTTTAATGAAACCATTATGTCACTGATGACAATCCTCAAAGTCTCTTGTTGAATCCTTATTTCCAGTCATTCATTCATCGGTATACTTATGGCATCATTGGCAACCAGAACGCTCACCACCTGTACTCAGGGGCCTTTTCCATAGTTCCTAGCTCCTCATAGTAACCGGCAATATATTCATATAATAGAATGGAATCTCCGTGGAAGATCAGTAAGATCAACCCACAGATCCATATAAAAGAGCCATGGACTCATCCGTTGAGGACCAGCAAGGTCAATCAACCAGATCCATGCCCGGTTTCAGAAAACAATTCTTATTCTTTATTCCAATATCTTCCACGATGCACGTGTGGGTATCTTCGGTGACCCAGAGCCCGAGCACCGTATGGTCAGCACCCTCTAGGATCCTTCATAGGTGACCTAGCGCTTCACTCATAGGCCGTTTCCTTGGTCCCTCATCCACCGTACCGGAAGCTCACCATTTAAATCGAACCGAGGCTGGTCAAGACCTCGGCCGACCTTGCTAGGCGACACGTCCTCCATTGACTCTCCGTCAGCAGTTGCAACTTTATCAGCTAGGTTTCCATGACCTTAATCCACAAGACGGTCAAAATGCTTCCCCAGCATTCTTGACATAAAACAGTCATTTACAAACAGGTCACAAAATACAGTTTCTATATCGAACTCCATCTTTCCATATTATACCTCCTCAATCCACAATTACTCCTCAATCCACATTACTTATTCCACATTCCATTCATATGTACTCATTCTCATTCATTCACTCATATCGACGACATATTATTTCCATACCCATTCACATTCATTATTCTATATACACATCTATGCATACATCCATTTTCACATCCACATCTACATGCATACATCCATACATACACATCCACATTCACATCCATACATCCACATCCACATCCACATTCACATCTATACATTCATACATCCACATCTACATGCATACATCCATACATAAACATCCACATTCACATCCACATCCACATTCACATCCATACATCCACATCCACATTCATACATCCACATCTACATGCATACATCCATACATACACATCCACATTCACATCCATACATCCACATCCACATCCACATTCACATCCATACATCCACATCCACATTCATACATCCACATCTACATGCATACATCCATACACAAACGGATCCACATCCACATTCACATCCATACATCCACATCCACATCCACATTCACATCCATACATCCACATCCACATTCATACATCCATACATACACATCCATATGCATACATCCACATCCACATCCACATTCACATCCATACATCCACATCCACATTCATACATCCATACATTCACATCCATATTCATACATCCACATCTATATGCATACATCCATACATACACATCCATGCATCCACATCCACATCCACATCCACATCCACATCCACATTCACATCCATACATCCACATCCACATTCATACATCCACATCTACATGCATACATCCATACATACACATCCACATTCACATCCATACATCCACATCCACATCCACATTCACATCCATACATCCACATCCACATTCATACATCCACATCTACATGCATACATCCATATATACACATCCACATTCACATCCATGCTTCCACATCCACATTCATCCATCCATACATACCCATCCACATTCTCATCCATACATCCACATTCATGCATCCACATCTACATGCATACATCCATACATACACATCCACATTCACATCCATACATCCACATCCACATCCACATTCACATCCATACATCCACATCCACATTCATACATCCACATCTACATGCATACATCTATACATACACATCCACATTCACATCCATACATCCACATCCACATCCACATTCACATCCACATCCACATTCACATCCATACACCTACATTCTCATTCAAATATCCAAATACGCCTTCACATCTATTCTTTTACATTACATCCATTCTCGCCCTATCACAACCCATATACATCTTATCCCATCACATACACTTCTTACCTCATCCCATACACATCTTATCACATCTTAACTCATCTTATCACATCCTAACTCATCTCATATGCATCTTATCACATCTTATCATTTCCCATATCTATTTATAGAATACAAGAGAATTCTTATATTTGATATAAGATTTCTTTACGCATCTATTTATGCATAAATTCCGTTTTGAAAAAATCAATCTTTTATGCATCTTCCTATGCATAAATTCATTTTAAATGAGAATGACACTTTGAATTAAAATTCAATCTTTTATGCATCTTCCTATGCATAAATTCAATTTAGATGAGAAAGATACTTTTGAATTAAAAATCAATCTTTTATGCATCTTCCTATGCGTAAATTCAATTTAGTAGGAATTACACTTTTAGAATAAAATATTCATCTTTTATACATACTTCTATGCATGAAATTCAATTATACTAAAAGTAACACTTTTATAATAAAATAATCATCTTTTATGCATACCTCTATGCATGAAATTCAATTATGCTAAAAGTAACACTTTTATAATAAAATAATCATCTTTTATGCATACCTCTATGCATGAAATTCAATTATGCTAAAAGTAACACTTTTATAATAAAATAATCATCTTTTATGCATACCTCTATGCATGAAATTCAATTATGCTAAAAGTAATGCTTTTATAATAAAATAATCATCTTTTATGCATACCTCTATGCATGAAATTCAATTATGCTAAAAGTAACCCTTTTATAATAAAATAATCATCTTTTATGCATACCTCTTAGCATGAAATTCAATTATGCTAAAAGTAACACTTTTATAATAAAATAATCATCTTTTATGCATACCTCTATGCATGAAATTAAAATTGAGCTAAAAGTAACACTTTTATAATAAAATAATCATTATATATAAAAAAACTTAACATTAATCAATTAACCATTCACCTAGGATAGAGAATGGTTGGTTTTGTTAGAGAAGAGAGGGGAATGCCTTTTTGTAATGAGGCATAACATTTTTAGAGAAGACATAAAGCATAAAAACCATTTGAAGCCATAAAACCATAAAATAATTACAAAAATAAGAATCACCAACTTACTAATGACTTTGAAAGCTTTCCTTTGGCTTGATGGTTTGAGGGTTCAACTCTTGTTTGAACAAGAGTGGCTAACCAATCTTTGGAAGAGGGAAATGTCAAAAACTAATGAATTATTAATAAATTCATAGTTCTTGGCTTGGGTGGAGTAGAGTAACAATGCATTAAACATTGTTGAGTTTCAACAAAGGGGAAGGCCTCTATTTATAGGAAAAAGTGAGCTCCTAACCAAACAAACTGATTCTAGAATTTTCCAACTCAGTTTGGTCAATTTTTGACCATTTTTACGTCAGTTGAGCTAACTTTTTGCAACTAGACTTGAATTAGGAGAGAGGAGAGATGAAATATCTCAATTTTTATGAGTTTAAAACTCATTCAAGCATGTGAAATATGCACCTCCTTTAATGGACTCCATTTCCTTACATATGTGTCAAAATAGAATCATTATACCCAAAATATTTTATATTTTTAATATTGCTCATAGTTTTTTACTAATAAACCTTGTACATTTTCAACTCTTCATTTTATGTGAGCATTTACTCATTTTTGGATACCCAAAATATCTCATATTTTTAATATTGCTCATAGTTTTTTACTAATAAACCTTGTACATTTTCAACTCTTTATCTTATGTGAGCATTTACTTATTTTTGGATACCCAAAATATCTCATATTTTTGATATTACTCATAGTTTTTTACTAATAAACCTTGTACATTTTCAACTCTTCATCTTATGTGAGCATTTACTCATTTTTGGATACCCAAAATATCTCATATTTTTTATATTACTCATAGTTTCTTACTAATAAACCTTGTACATAGTCAACTCTTCAGCTTATGTGAGTATTTACTCATTTTTGGGTATCATCTTTTACAAAATTGGATTTATCTCCTCCCCACACATGGATTGATCTTATTGGTCCATAGGAACCTTAATTGGACCATAATCCAAAAATTTCTGAAAATCTAGACCCTTAGTCTAAGGTCCTTCATACCCATTTTCAATTAATTCCAATTGCACATTGGAAAATTCTTTTTGAATTTCTGTTTCAGGGGAACATTTTAATAATATGAGTTATTTTTCTATCCAAAAATATTCATAATCTGAATATTCTCTCTCTAGAATATTTTCTCTCTCTATGTCGAAACAGGCAAAGACGAGATCTCTTATATTTCTGAAGAGGGAATTGATTACAGGGGGAAGATGCTGGACATTTTGAGAGGATGGGGAGGAATCTTACATTCTGTCCCATTTGAAAAATGCGAGGTGTCCTCATCTCGCAAACTGGGGGTAATTTCCCAAGATGCACGAATATGAGACTAAGAGAAAATTTAATTAAGATTAACCACCAAGAAAAGTCTCAAAGAGAGCAAGACTCAAGACAAGAACAAAGATTTCAACTTTATTCACTCTTGGAACATATACAGCAAGATAGAAGAACTTTTTACAATTCCATAAGCTCGTCCATCATATGGTCACAAAAGTAGCACTCACAAGTAGCACACGTATAAGGTAACTCATTTCTGGGAATAATTCGGTCGGTTATTGCAGTACCTATCTCATTGGTAGGAGGTGACCTAATAAAAGGACCTCTAAGAGGCAAGCCAAAATTGGGATAAAGACATATCTTCTGGTGAGGAAGAAAACACGCAAGTAAGAAGACCCGCTCAGAAAATCCACCATGCCTTGAACTTATCACGCAATAGTATTGGGGACCCAAACCCAAAGCTTCAATACCCATGGCCAAGCGGACATTGTTACGAAAGTGCTGCCAACCCCACGGTGTTACCCTAGTTATGTCTCGACAGGTCCACCATTTGGTCTGAGCTACAGAAGTTCCCAAGTGAGAGAAAAGTGAGCGCTCATACCTATGAAATCCTTCTTCACAGACTCACTTGCGTCTTGAAGGTGAGAAATCATTATGGATAAAACTAATTCCTGCTACCAAGACATAAAGGAGATTAAGGAAGAAAGGGGATCAATGGAACTAAGATTACTGCGAGTGACAAGTAAGAGTTACGACTTGTATAAAAGAAGGAACTAGCATAACCTAGAAGCCAATGGGGTATCTTGCCACTGAAGTTTTACCATCTTTCCATGATTTGGGTTTGGCACATATTTCTATAGAAGGCTTACATGAAATACATTATGAACTTTGAGATGATGAGGTAGAAAAAACTCGTAGGCTAAGTCACCTACTTTTATTGAAATCCGATATGGCCCACAATATCTGGGGGATAACTTCTTATACTTCTCAAGAGATAAAGAACTTCTTTTGGGCCGTACTCGAATGAAGACCAAAACCTTGGTATCCAAAACACCGGTTCTCACTTCCGAACTCATCGTTCTGAATCCTTAAAACAGGTGGGCTCCTGAGAAGTATTTTGGGGAAAGGGTCTTCCTTTTTTAAACAGAATCTTTCTTTTATTTTAGAGAGGGAATAATTATAGGATGAGAAAGGGAGGTTCTTACTCCTATATACCTCGAAGGCTGGGGGAGGAATCTTACATTCTACTCCACTTAAAAAGTGCGAGATGTCCTCATCTCGCAAAGTAGAGGACAACTCTTTTTCTGAAGATCCAATTTATTCTGGGGTTCCTTATATTCTGGTCAACCCAACAGAATACGGGGATAAATATCCCTTATATAGAACTCATCATTAAATAACAATTCATTTCAGATCATATCATTCATATCTTTAACACGATAATGGTCCATTAGATCGAGAATTTTCTTTCTGAACATTCCTCCACGGGAATTTCAGTCAAGCAAGTTCTCAATTTGTCATCCCTTAACTTGATATACCGAGTCAAGTGTTAACAGTAGCAATTTGACAGCACAATCCACTAATCTCATAGTGATTTACTGAAATCATTATCATCATTCCAGTTATGAATATCATCACAGGGACTCGTCCCATTCATCCTCATTGAGGTTTCGCTCAGCTTATTACATTTCAACCAAATTTCAGGGATCATCATTTTTCAATCACAATCCAAATCAATTCATCAGTTCTCAAACAGAATTAAAAATCATATCAACCACATTCGAAATCATCATCTGGAGGCATTAATGCTTATAATTTCAAGTCTTAGATTTACTCGTATATACTGCCGATAAAGAGCTGCAGTTATACCCTCGGTATATACGGTTAGTCATGATACTTGGAATTATAAGGTAATTACCATCATGTCTAAGCCTCAAGCAAGTCAGGGTTCCATATAATTGCGGTACTTCTATTTGAAGACCCAATTATTAATTTACGAAATTAGTTTGAATATCAATTTGTATGAATTATATCACACAATTACAACCTTTTTGTGCTACTTGATAAATCTTTGACATATTTAGCTTCTCAGTTGATCTTTGACATATTTGGCTTCTCAGTTGATCTTTATTTAGCCAATTCGCTTTGATACCAACTGTGAGATCGCTGTCCCCCACCGGGATTCGGATGCAAGCAGCGGAAGTAGCATATCTTGCGCGGGCCAGGGGTCCCACATTCGGGGCCTCGTTCACGGATATCCGGACAAGAGACTAATCCGTCGGTCTTTCCAAAACCGAATCCGAAAAAACTTCCTTTATCTGGAAAGCACGGGCGATTCCACTAGGATAACTTTTTACTCTAACGTAGTCAAGACCATTACTGATCAAACTGATCCGACTGCACCTATAAAGATACTCAGTCAGATCAAGGAAGAAACTTGCACTTGGATCATTGGGATCAACATCTTTTTCCCCATCAAGAGGCACAACCGTTGATTCCTATCTATAGAACAATTACTATCCGGGATTTACTTCATCTATCGTAATAATAGAAATTAAGTTTCAATATACGGATCCATCAGTCCAACCTAACCCCATCCAGTCCCATGGGTTAGCCAACCGCCCAACCACTGTAGTGATGGGATCCAATTAAGAATTTGGTTAGGTTTTGTCCCGGGTACCAAGGAAAAGAGTTCCAAGGCCCCCTAGCCGGAAGTTCATGCAAACATAAAACTAGTCACACCACTTACACACCCAATATAAAATTGCCTTTTTCTTAGCAGCATCAGCTAACTTTAAAACAATCCTTGAATGAAACCATTATGTCACTTATGACAATCCTCAAAGTCTTTGGTTGAATCCTTATTTCCAGTCATTCATTCATCGGTATACTTATGGCATCATTGGCAACCAGAACGCTCACCACCTGTTCACTCAGGGGCCTTTTCCATAGTTCCTAGCTCCTCATAGTAACCGGCAATATATTCATATAATAGAATGGAATCTCCGTGAAAGATCAGTAAGATCAACCCACAGATCCATATAAAAGAGCCATGGACTCATCCGTTGAGGACCAGCAAGGTCAATCAACCAAATCCATGCCCGGTTTCAGAAAACAATTCTTATTCTTTATTCCAATATCTTCCACGATGCACGTGTGGGTATCGTCGGCGACCCGAGCACCGTATGGTCAGCACCCTCTAGGATCCTTCGTAGGTGACCTAGCGCTTCACTCATAGGCCGCTTCCTTGGTCCCTCATCCACCGTACTGGAAGCTCACCATTTAAATCGAACCGAGGCTGGTCAAGACCTCGGCCGACCTTGCTAGGCGACACGTCCTCCATTGACTCTCCGTCTCAGCAGTTGCAACTTTATCAGTTAGGTTTCCATGACCTTAATCCACAAGACGGTCAAAATGCTTCCCCAGCATTCTTGACATAAAACAGTCATTTACAAACAGGTCACAAAATACAGTTTCTATATCGAACTCCGTCTTTCCATATTATACCTCCTCAATCCACAATTACTCCTCAAGCCACATTACTTATTCCACATTCCATTCATATGTACTCATTCTCATCCATTCACTCATATCGACGACACATTATTTCCCATACCCATTCACATTCATTATTCTATATACACATCCATGCATACATCCATTTTCACATCCTCATTCATACATCCACATCTACATGCATACATCCATACATACACATCCACATTCACATCCATACATCCACATCCACATCCACATTCATATCCATACATCCACATTCATACATCCACATCTACATGCATACATCCATACATAAACATCCACATTCACATCCATGCATCCACATCCACATCCACATTCACATCCATACATCCACATCAACATCTACATGCATACATCCATACATACACATCCACATTCACATCCATACATCCACATCCACATCCATACATCCACATCTACATGCATACATCCATACATAAACATCCACATTCACATCCATACATTCACATCCACATCCACATTCACATCCATACATCCACATCCACATTCATACATCCACATCTATAAGCATACATCCATACATACACATCCATGCATCCACATCCACATCCACATCCACATTCACATCCATACATCCACATCCACATTCATACATCCACATCTACATGCATACATCCATACATACACATCCACATTCACATCCATACATCCACATCCACATCCACATTCACATCCATACTTCCACATCCACATTCATACATCCACATCTACATGCATACATCCATATATACACATCCACATTCACATCCATGCATCCACATCCACATTTATACATCCATACATACCCATCCATATTCTCATCCATACATCCACATTCATGCATCCACATCTACATGAATACATCCATACATACACATACACATCCACATTCACATCCATACATCCACATCCACATCCACATCCACATTCACATCCATACATCCACATCCACATTCATACATCCACATCTACATGCATACATCTATACATACACATCTACATTCACATCCATACATCCACATCCACATCCACATTCACATCCATACATCTACATTCTCATTCAAATATCCACATATGCCTTCACATCTATTCCTTTACATTACATCCATTCTCGCCCTATCACAATCCATATACATCTTATCCCATCACATACACTTCTTACCTCATCCCATACACATCTTATCACATCTTAACTCATCTTATCACATCCTAACTCATCTCATATGCATCTTATCACATCTTATCATTTTCCATATCTATTTATAGAATACAAGAGAATTCTTATATTTGATATAAGATTTCTTTACGCATCTATTTATGCATAAATTCTGTTTAAGGAGACTAATATTTTCGAAAAAATCAATCTTTTATGCATCTTCCTATGCATAAATTAATTTTAAATGAGAATGACACTTTGAATTAAAATTTAATCTTTTATGCATCTTCCTATGCATAAATTCAATTTAGATGAGAAAGATACTTTTGAATTAAAAATCAATCTTTTATGCATCCTATGCATAAATTCAATTTAGTAGGAATTACACTTTTAGAATAAAATATTCATCTTTTATGCATACTTCTATGCATAATATGCATACTTCTATGCATAAAATTCAATTATGCTAAAAGTAACACTTTTATAATAAAATAATCATCTTTTATGCATACCTCTATGCATGAAATTCAATTATGCTAAAAGTAACACTTTTATAATAAAATAATCATCTTTTATGCATACCTCTATGCATGAAATTCAATTATGCTAAAAGTAACACTTTTATAATAAAATAATCATCTTTTATGCTTACCTCTATGCATGAAATTCAATTATGCTAAAAGTAACTTTTTTATAATAAAATAATCATCTTTTATGCATACCTCTATGCATGAAATTCAATTATGCTAAAAGTAATGCTTTTATAATAAAATAATCATCTTTTATACATACCTCTATGCATGAAATTAAATTATGCTAAAAGTAACACTTTTATAATAAAATAATCATTATATATAAAAAAACTTAACATTAATCAATTAACCATTCACCTAGGATAGAGAATGGTTGGTTTTGTTAGAGAAGAGAGGGAAATGCCTTTTTGTAATGAGGCATAACATTTTTAGAGAAGACATAAAGCATAAAAACCATTTGAAGCCATAAAACCATAAAATAATTGTAAAAATAAGAATCACCAACTTACTAATGACTTTGAAAGCTTTCCTTTGGCTTGATGGTTTGAGGGTTCAACTCTTGTTTGAACAAGAGTGGCCAACCAATCTTTGGAAGAGGGAAATGTCAAAAACTAATGAATTATTAATAAATTCATAGTTCTTGGCTTGGGTGGAGTTGAGTAACAATGCATTAAACATTGTTGAGTTTCAACAAAGAGGAAGGCCTCTATTTATAGGAAAAAGTGAGATCCTAACCAAACAAACTGATTCTAGAATTTTCCAACTCAGTTTGGTCAATTTTTGACCATTTTTAGGTCAGTTGAGCTAACTTTTTGCAACTAGACTTGAATTAGGAGAGAGGAGAGATGAAATATCTCAATTTTTATGAGTTTAAAACTCATTCAAGCATGTGAAATATGCACCTCCTTTAATGGACTCCCCTTCCTTACATATGTGTCAAAATGGAATCATTATACCCAAAATATCTCATATTTTTAATATTGCTCATAGTTTTTTACTAATAAACCTTGTACATTTTCAACTCTTCATTTTATGTGAGCATTTACTCATTTTTGGATACCCAAAATATCTCATATTTTTTATATTGCTCATAGTTTTTTACTAATAAAC
Source organism: Cibotium barometz (assembly GCF_041138505.1). Taxonomy (NCBI): domain Eukaryota; kingdom Viridiplantae; phylum Streptophyta; class Polypodiopsida; order Cyatheales; family Cibotiaceae; genus Cibotium; species Cibotium barometz. Next base: position 50,560,690 of record NC_141076.1, read on the forward strand.
CTTGTACATTTTCAACTCTTCATCTTATGTGAGCATTTACTCATTTTTGGATACCCAAAATATCTCATATTTTTGATATTACTCATAGTTTTTTACTAATAAACCTTGTACATTTTCAACTCTTCATCTTATGTGAGCATTTACTCATTTTTGGATACCCAAAATATCTTATATTTTTGATATTACTCATAGTTTCTTACTAATAAACCTTGTACATAGTCAACTCTTCATCTTATGTGAGTATTTACTCATTTTTGGGTATCATCTTTTACAAAATTGGATTTATCTCCTCCCCACACATGGATTGATCTTATTGGTCCATAGGAACCTTAATTGGACCATAATCCAAAAATTTCTGAAAATCTAGACCCTTAGGCTAAGGTCCTTCATACCCATTTCCAATTAATTCCAATTGCACATTGGAAAGTTCTTTTTAAATTTCTGTTTCAGGGAAACTTATTTTAATAAGATGAGTTATTTTTCTATCCAAAAATATTCATAATCTGAATATTCTCTCTCTAGAATATTTTCTCTCTCTATGTCAAAACAGGCAGAGACGAGATCTCTTATATTTCTGAAGAGGGAATTGATTACAGGGGGAAGATGCTGGACATTTTGAGAGGCTGGGGAGGAATCTTACAGCACGTGACTTTTTATGTTGCTAACAAGAGCCAAGCAGTGGTGGTGGATGTTGTTCTAGGCAGATCATGGATTAGAACCACCAGATGCGGTATAGACTGGAACTCACGACAATATACCTTGTTGGTAAATTCTACTCACCTTACAGGATCAAGAGTTTCGGCAGTCCCATCTTTTTAAAAGGTGGAGACCATCACCACTGTGATAGAGACATTGTCAACCTCAAAAGAACCAATGATTTGGGTGAATTTAATGACAATGACAATACACAAGGATGGCATGTGCCAACATCTCTCTTATATGCACAAGGCTACGGAAGGGGGAAAGCACTTAGATTTCAAATCTGGTTACCTAAAGCAGCTCGCAAGGCAAGACCCAATGCTGCCAAGGAACATCCAAGGAATACAAAGCTAAAGATGAGGTTCACCAAAACCAACAGTTCCACCTCCAACAAGACCACTCAACAATGGTGGATCCCAAAGAAGGTTCTGCAAGCACAAGGCTACTACGAGGGTGCTACTACCTTGTGGCTACCAAAAAAGAATGCAAGGACTACTGTAGCAAAACATAATTATGTTCCTGAATCTACTCAAGAACAAAAGCAGTCAATACCACCTCACTTACAGAAACCAAATCAATACTTGAAACCACGCCTTACCAAGCCTGAAAGAGTCCAGGTGGAAACACAAGCTGACGCGTCAATCGGACTCATCAGAAGGTCTCGAACAGGAAGGGATACTCCAAACTGACATGGGAAGAAAAAGGCAAGTGGGTACCTTTACTCACTTCTATCTCATAGGCAACACATCAGAAGAAGGATATTGCAACCGAATCAAGTTCAGAGTCTATTTCTCAAAACACAAGCAATGTCAAAGTTTGTCTTACAAAGCCGACAACTTTCAATCAAGCTCCTACACAAGTAGACTCCCTGACTATCAAGGAAAGAGCGTTCTTCCTACAACTCCAACTATTTGGAATGTCGTCGATATTCTACTCTTTCACCCTAATCAAATTACATTTGTGCGCTTTTGCCGCACAGATCGTAGCTGGGGACTTGCCAGACACCGTATGCGAGCCACGAATGGCTACAAGCATACAACCAGGGAAGGAAGCTCAAACAGAATGCCAAAGGGTGTGTCACTCACCGCTCAACCGCCGCCTTGAAGGATTCCCGCGTCGCAGTCGTGAAGGAGGAGCCGCCGCCGTCGCCGCTCTACTGCCTCACCGCCGCCGCCGTGCCGCTACACAGTGCGCTCGATTGCTCTCTCACACTCTCTCTCTCTCTCTCTCACACACACACACGCAGGAGAAGGAAACCAAAGAGATAAGGCAAGAGCACTCTTCTATTCACAACACATGAGAATGAGGATTTTAGGGTTACATTTGACTCTTATAGGTGACTTGGCCGTTCACACTTGGGCGCCCATACATGGCCGGCCGACCCTAACCCTTATCCTACTGATATCCAAGGTGCGCCTCTCATCGGCGATCACCCAATCCCTTCATCCTTAACATATGGTGCCGACAATCCCGGCCCATGACTCAGAATATTTAAATTAATGACGTAAAATATAGTACGTCGCAATGTCCGCCATGGGTTAACATGCCCCCCTTCCTGATGTAGATTCCGTCCTCGGAAGCTATGGTATGGTAAGCTCGAGAGGGTTGTTGTGGTAGAGCGTCTGCAAAACAGGGAAAAGAGTGAAAGTATGCAAGAATTCAAAAGATATAAAGTATATAAATTTAAGCATGTTAGACCATAATGGATGTTGCTATGAGAACTTAGTTTAAGGGTCACATGAATGAGCTAGTGTAGCAAATTAATAGGAGTTTAAAATTATTGAAAGGAATTCAAGAGTTAGCAAGGTGTCAAAGGTTAATCAAGGTTTATAACTGGCTTAAGTCAAGGAAAATAACCAAGCTTAATAAATAAACAGATGACCACACTGTGTCTACTCTAAGAACAAGTTTATACCATGAGCCTAGGGACACAAGAATCATTAGAGTTACAGGAGCCTTTTGCCTTTATTTTTTTTATGCACGTGACAATTTTTATACACAATGGCGACCTTCCTAAGGCAAAACTAACATCGATCCTGGTACCATGTTTAACACAAGGCATTATCCAGGAATCTATTAGCTCACTTTAGGCAAGGCTACCCCCTACCAACCAAGGCATCGGTCTGGAGTAGAATACTCCTCGCCTACCAAGTATCAATAAGGCGATAGGCCAACATTAAAGCACATCATAGACTTGTATTGCCATTTATTGTAGGCTTTTTTTTTTTTTTAAGAATCTATTTCTTTTGATCTTCGCTCCTGAACTATAATTTGTCTTGCATCCTTTCGACAAAGGGGTAATAGCTATGTCCTAGAGGTCAACACACACATGGCCAGGTGTCAAACATTAAGATGGTTTGACCCTAGACCTAAGACAATCGTATTCCAAGGTTAACTAAAGACGTCATGCTGCCTAGGAATATTTCCAATAAAGTTAAGCTCATTAATGATTTACACTAGCATGCAAGCAACTTCAAAAACTAAGTAGTACATTGACAATTTCCATGTGGTCATGCATTATAGTTTATGCAATTGATTGAACAGTAAAAACGAAAGAGAGTGGGTATGGAAGAATTACACCTGTAATTGGAGATCTCCTTGATTCGATGAGACAGCTTGCAATTTGATGTAGATATATTTTGATGAATGTTGCGGCAGTCTCAGGACTTAAAAGCGAACCCACCTCAAACTTTTTTAACCTGTACAATCAACTAACAAGCACTATACCTCGAGAGGCACATTAGTGTGAAAATTTCAAGACTTGTTTAAGAAATCTAAACTAGAAAAAACTTAAAAACACTAACCTACCTACCAGTCACCACACTACTACTGAGGATACGGTAAGAGGATGTTGTAGAGTCCTGGCTCTAGCCCTAAGGCTAAGCCTCTATCTGCATCATCCAAACAAATAAAGTCAACCTCAGTAGTGCCATGAGTTTCATCCGTCCATTCATCATTGTCAGATATTTCATTTTCATTTTCCCATCCACATAAACTCATTAAAAATGTAACCATGCGAGGATAGTCATCTTGTGGGAAAGGAAAGCATTGGGCTATCGGGGATATGTGCTCTACGGAGTAGGGGTCAGTCATGGTCAATAGGCGAATTAGCCATTCTAATTCTTCAACATTTTCTTCTCTGGCTAGTACATCTATATGATCCCATTCAGTTTCAATAACAGGATAGCAGATGTGAAATATCTGAGAAAGGTATAGATGATACCTCTCACCAAAGGTAGGAGTGGATGAAGTGTATGATGATCGGGCATCTGCCATATCTGCAAACACAGATATAGCATCAGTAGGTTTATGACAGGTCAATCTAGTTCTTGATTGTATACGGATATTTCTCTTGTTTTTGTGCTCTTGCTCTTTTTACTATTTTTTGTTTTTCTTTTCTTTGTTTTTTTATTATTTAATGTATGAAGCTATATATATACATCCCCTTGAATTTGGCAATTACATGGTCAGGGGAGAAGGTTAAGGAGGAAGCATTAGAATGTCGAGCGTGAGTACATGCTCTCCCTTTCCTTGGGTAGATCATATTATTTGCAATGATGTTGCAGCCTCTTGGAACCAATTTGTCCAGCGGGTCATAGGTTGTGATGTGGGCAGATAGCTTTTTATGACCCTTGTGGCTACATCCAATTGCAGAGATGGTAGTGTACGCTCCCATTGACGAATGGAGGAAATGGTTTCCGACGATACTATTACAAGGGGAGACGTAGAGTCATCGGTTGTTTGTTGGGTGTTGACAAGAGTAGGTGTAGAGCATGTAGAAACTTCTATATGAGTGTGTGCCTGGCATGAGGAGCTAGAAGCTTCATGTGGCTCCCCCCTTCCTGAGCTAGGTGGTAATGATCGATATTGTTTGGGAATCCAAACTAACTCTGGAAGAAGTGGTGCAGAGCACTCTATTACCTTTCCCTTACCACGGTCTTGAATTGTCATTGGGGTGGCAACAATTGGTTTGCAAGGTTTTACAGGTGATGTAGAGGGTTTCAACTTATTTTTAGGGACCCAAATCTGGTCATTTCCCTCGTAGTACCCTTGGGCGACTAATAATTTTTTAGGGATCCATCATGATGTTACATTGCCCTTTCTTGGGTGGGTAGCTGCTTTCCTTTTATGAGGCTTCTTGGTGGCTGAACGAGATTGAGTAGGGGAAGTAGCTGTTAACGAAGCTTTGGGGACCCATTTGTATGTACTCTTTGGCATAGTAAGCGAAGCTTTAGGGATCATCCTGCATGTTTCCACTCTTGGCGTTGAAGCATTAGAGGGGTGGCAAACAATCAAAGATGGTTTTGCCATTGGACTTTGTGATTTTTCATTATCTAATATTTGAGTGGATGACTTAGGTGCGGGATTTTGAGCGGTCAGACCTAGTGTTGGTTCCTGCGTTGTGACTTGTCTGGTTGCCCAATCGATATTGCACTTAGTGGCCATCATCCATTTGCGCCCTAAGATTATAGTCCCTTCCATGGTACCCGCAGGCATAACCAAAAAGATTTGAATTATGGTTCCCTTGTTATAAGCAACTGGAGTGTGCAGAATTCCTGAGACAGGGGTTTTCTTCTTGTTGATTCCTTGAACTTGGATAGAACTCTTGGTTAAAGGTGGTTTTCCCAGTTGACACCACACGCCATATGATAGAAAATTGTGTTGAGCTCCTGTATCCAATAATGCATTATACAACACCTCCCCGTAAAAGGACTCTGTAACTCAATTGGGTATCTTAGAGGTGGGTCAGATTCCAGTGCATCCTCCTCTGCTTCCTCGAAAAATACTTGCGTAATTCCCAAGTTGGCTTCTCGTTGTCTCCTAGCACGCTGTTGACGTTCTTTGGCTTCGACTCTTGCTTGTATCTTTTTAAGCTCAGCCTGTTCTTTAGCTGCCTTCTTTTGATGGATTGCGTGTAACTCCTCCTGGCTCAGGGGGTCATAGTATCTTTTGAATTTACTCCCATTAAGGAATCCAATGGTTTCAACTCCGTCGAGAGTCTCCACTCTGATGGTACCTTGCGGTGTAATTTCACATACTCTATACGGTCCCTTACCAGCATATTTGAGCTTCTTCTTTTCGTTTCGCACTCCATACATCAAGACTTTATCCCCAACCTTGATGTCCTTGTCCTTTAGATGGCGATCAAACCATTTTTTCCTTCTATCCTTCTCCACAAGGGCATTGTATACAGCCAATTGTCTTTCTTCGTTTAGCCGCTCAAGGATATATAGACGCTCTACTAAGGGATTACCATCCCAACCCTCTTGAGTAGCAACACGAAGACTAGGAATGACAAATTCCCACGGCATGACTGCTTCTTGGCCATATACCATTTTGAATGGTGTGCAATTAATAGCCACTTTGTACGTAGTACGATAGGCCCATAAAGCTGTCGTGAGCTTTAGATCCCAATCCGTGCGATGAGCTTCAACTGTCTTTGTCAAAACAGAGATTAATGTCTTGTTTGTACTCTCGGCTTGGCCATTCGCTTGCGGATAATAAGGAGTAGATTTATGATGGGATATTGTTGAACTACAGATAGAATACCTAATAGTTACCTAATAGTTGCTTAGTCGGATATATGTATCTTTGCTCAGTCGGATTGTTGCTCAGTCGGAATTCTACTCAGTCGGAATTCTACTCAGTCGGATTATTGATCAGTCGGAGTTTGTTATAATCTGGATAGTCGGATATTATCTGTTAATGTCTTGTGACATTCTAGTTACAACTGTTTAAACTGTCTGAAGTTACCTATTTATAGGGACTTCGTAGTCGTCTTTAAAAAGCAGTGAGTAGCAAGTACTAAGAGAAGAAGGAGAAGGCAATGTATGACTTATCTTGATCAGTCAGATATGGTATTTCAGTTTCATTCTGTTATTCTCTATCTTGTTTAGCAAATTCCTACTCAATTTGTGTTCTCTATGCTCAGTTTATGTTTAGCCTGATATGGAAATTGAAGCCAGTGTTACCTAATGGAGGTGTTTTTGCTGTGTCAGTAGTATTTAGTCGTGTTGTGTTTATGGACCCAAAACACATTGGCGATCCTGCTGGTCCCGTTCTGTTACGAGAAGGGAGATGAATGTCAGAGGGGGACAAAAGAGTAGGAAGGGTTTACTATACCAGGGCTCAGGCCCGAATTGGTAACCCTGACCCGTTTCATTATGCTGACGAGGGTGAAGATGATCAGGAACACCAAATCCCTGAAGCAATTGTTGTAGGCCAAGGGGGGGAAAGTTCAGTTGCACCAGAGAGAAGGCTAGTGGGGGGACTTCTTGGCGCCCTAATCCTGACAGGAAGGTCTGCAGGAGTTAGAAGGAGTCTTCAGTTCAACCCATTAAGGGGGGCTACCAGGCACAGACCTAGGAAACCACCTCAGCCACATCTGATGGCTCAACAACTACCCAACCCTAGGGTGAAAGCAGCTAAATTCAGTGGAGGATCTAAGGAGGATGCTGATTGTCATGTAGCTCAGTTTGAGACAAAATGGGAAGCAAATGGGTATACTGTGTTGTACAATGATGCAGTTAAATTGCAGCAATTTGTAGCAACTCTAGAAGGGAAGGCCATGAGTTGGTTTAGCCAATATGGCATACCACACTTCCTAACATATGATGACCTTAGAATAGCTTTTTTACAGAGATTCAGGAGGGAAAAGACTCCAACAGACATTTTAAGAAAACTCCGAGACATCAGACAAAAGAAGATGCTCGTAGAGGACTATGCTCAGAAATTCAGAATTCTGGTTGAAAGGTTACAGGGAAATGAGAGACCCACCAATGAGATGCTGGCCGGTTATTTTCTGAAAGGATTGAGAAGTGGGCTGAAAAATGCAGTGGCTAGCATTGATATTGCAGGTGGAATTAATGATTTGGTAATTGCAGCTGCTAGAGTAGAGAAAAGACTTGGAAGCGGCAAGGGCAAACACACCAGAAAGAATGATTCGGATTCAGATGACCAGCCAGAGTCAGCATCAGATTCTGAGCAGGAGGATTCAGAAGCAGGATCCGACAGTGAGGAAGAAGAGGTGAAGACAAAGAAAAAGCACAAGACTAAAACCAAACCATCCAAAGAGGAGGATTTGGTAAGTAAATTGAGAAAGATTGGTTATTCTGTTGCAGCACCAAAAGAAAAGAAGTTCTGTGAAATTTGTGATAAGGATGGGCATACGACAGCTTTATGTTGGTATAATCCCAAGAACCGGGGTCAGACTACACCTTATGCAGGAAGAGGCAGGGGTGAGGTTGCAGTAAACCAGGCTGTTCCAATTCGGGGCAGAGGAGGATTTCAGAGAGCAAGAACTGATAGACCACCATTAAGGGAACAGGAAAACAATGAAGGAAGGCAGGCAAGAGTCATGCCTTGTGTTTATTGTTCAGCACCAGATCATTGGATAGGGCCAAATTGTGCCTTATGGGTAAAACATAGAGAAGAAAGAGGTGTCCCAGTGCTTAGGTATAATCAGAATAACCAGCAGGGGCAGCAGCAACCTCAGAATCAACCAGCAGCTCAAGCAAATGTAATCATGATTCAATTAGAAGATGAACAGGTACAGCTCCAGCAAGGTCAAAACATACCTGAGCAGCAAAGCAAAAAGCATACTGAGGATACTGAGGGTATTGAGGATATTGAGGTATTGGCTGTTACCAGGTCTAAACAGAAAGGACCAATTGATTGGAAGGAACAAAAAGGCATCAGGGACCAGGTACAAAGAAGAATTTTGAAGAATCAGGATAAGCAAGAAGCATCGGAGTTGGAGGATGAAGAAGAGTTAGTTCTGCATCAGTCCGAAAGTAATGTGAAGATGAAGGATGAAAGGGATAAAGATTGGTTTGAGGTACTCATAAATTCTCCCTTGCAATTGTCATTAGATCAGTTGTTAGCTTTGGTTCCAGCATTTAAGGAAAGATTGCTTAAAAGACTTCAGGATCAGCAGTCAGGAGATAATCCGACTTTGGTTCCAGCAGTTAATAGCATTGATCCAGCAGATGTTGACTTTGTGGTTCCTGTCATTAAGGTTGAGTATCAGGGCAGGGTTTTTGATGAAGTTCTTTTGGATGGAGGATCAGGGGTTAACATTCTCCCTGAAAGTGTATACAAAGAAATGGGTGCAGCAAATTTAGCCCCAGCACCATTTCAGGTGAAAATGGCAGATCAAACCAGGGTGCAACCATTGGGAATTCTGAAGCAGCAGGAAATTGAAGTTGCAGGTATGGGATTCTTGGTAAATTTTGTGGTAATCAGAATGTCAGAATCACTATCACCTTATGAAATGTTACTGGGTAGGCCTTGGTTTAGAATGGCTAAAGTTAAACAGGATTGGGGATTGAATGTGGTGGTTCTGACCAAGGGGAAAAAGAAGATTACTGTAACTATGCAGGGTAAGAGAAATATGTCTCTTAAAGAAAAGCCATTGTTTGCACAGACAATTAATCTTGCTGAAGAAATAGAAGATGATGAGGAGGAACAGTTTTTAATGGCTAATCCAACAGTGGTGCCACTCTTTGATGTTGATGTGGAAAGAATATTGCAGCCTGTGGAATATCAGAATCAGGAAGAGTCTGAGTTCTTGCCAGGTCAAGAGATTGAAGGGACAGTGTTCAGACAGTTGCTGGAACAACAAACAGAGATTGCTACCAAGGAACAGATGGAACAAGAGCAACAGGAGGCAGGCGAGATGGCTGTAAGGATTTATGACAAGAAGTATGGCACGTCCAGTCGGGTTAAAGAAGATGATCTTAAGGAATTGAATTTGGGTACAGATGCTGCACCAAGGATGGTGAAAGTCAGTGTGCAGGTGGAAGGACAATTTTTGGAGGATCTTTTGCAGTTGTTACAGGACTATATAGATGTCTTTGCTTGGGAATATTCTCAGGTCAAGGGTATAGATCCTGCATTACATCAGCATCGGATTAATTTAAGAACAGATGCAGTTCCAGTGGTACAGCAAAGGTATAGGATGAATCCGAATTTTGCATTACAGGTGAAGGAAGAAATAGATAAGTTGTTAGCAGTAGGGTTCATTAAACCTGTGAGCCAGGTGACATGGTTATCTCCAATCATTGTGGTGCCTAAGAAAAATGGGAAGCTGAGAGTATGTGTTGATTACAGGAAACTCAATGCAGCAACCATAACAGATCCTTTTCCAATGCCATTTTGTGATGCAGTGTTAGATGCTGTAGCAGGTCATGAAATGTATAGCTTTCTGGATGGATTTTCAGGTTCCAATCAGATTAGTGTTGCTGAGGAGGATCAGCATAAGACTGCTTTCATTACTGAGTTTGGTGCATATGATTTTACTGTCATGAGTTTTGGTTTGAAAAATGGACCACCATCCTTCAATTATGTGGCACATAAGGTTTTTGAGCCACACTTACAAGACTTCATGAGAGTATTTGTTGATGATTTCTCTGTTTTTGGTAAGAAGGACTTACATCTGATGCATCTGAAGTTGTGTTTGGAGAGGTGTAGGCAGTTCAGACTGGTCTTGAACCCTTTCAAGAGTGTGATTGCTGTGAAGAGTGGGATTTTGTTGGGCCATGTCATCTCACAGGAAGGCATGGCAATTGATGTGAAGCAGGTTGAGGCTATTCAAACAGCAAAGTCTCCTACTAATGTGAAGGAAGTAATGAGGTTTGTGGGTCAGATTAAATGGCATGCTAGGTACCTCAGATATTTAGCCAATATTTGTGCACCATTGACCCATTTAACTAAGAAGGATGTACCTTTTGTGTGGGCTGAGCCTCAAGAGAAGGCATTTCAATTGTTGAAGAAGATGGTAGCTGTTGCACCAGTTTTGCAGTCACCAGATTGGACTCTACCTTTCCATATTTTTGTTGATGCCTCAGATGTAGCAGTAGGGGCAATTCTGATGCAGGAGAGGGTGAAAGGATGGTACATGCCAGTATTTTATGCCAGTCGGATATTATCATCTGCAGAAAGGAATTATGCTGTGACTGAAAGAGAAGCTTTGGGAAGATTAGCCAGGTGGATGCTTTTGTTACAGGAGTTTGACTTTGTGATTGTCCATACTCCAGGGAAAGAGCATGCTATTGCTGATTATTTTAGCAGGTTGGAAACTGGAGAAGCACCAAGTGGGGTGGATGATGATCTACCAGATGCCCCATTGTTTGAAGTTCAGGCTGCTGAGACGGATTCCTGGTATGATCAGTTTCAGGAACCAGAAGTTCAGGTGGAAGTACCTATTATAAATTTAAGTGTACAAACAGCAAGTCAGAGTGAGCAGCCAGTGGAGACTTCAGTGGAAGATAAATCAGCAGAGATGACTGAGGTTTTGAAGGAGGTTCCAGTTGTTGAAGGGATGCAGGCTGAGCAGCAAAGTGATGTAGTACCTGACATTTGAAGAAGCAGCATCAAATTTTGTCATGTGGCCAATATTTTCTGATCAAGGGATTGTGAATTCAAGTCCGATTTCCTGGAAATCAACCACCGGGCTGTGCCATGTGTTGAACTACAGATAGAATACCTAATAGTTACCTAATAGTTGCTTAGTCGGATATATGTATCTTTGCTCAGTCGGATTGTTGCTCAGTCGGAATTCTACTCAGTCGGAATTCTACTCAGTTGGATTATTGATCAGTCGGAGTTTGTTATAATCTGGATAGTCGGATATTATCTGTTAATGTCTTGTGACATTCTAGTTACAACTGTTTAAACTGTCTGAAGTTACCTATTTATAGGGACTTCGTAGTCGTCTTTAAAAAGCAGCAAGTACTAAGAGAAGAAGGAGAAGGCAATGTATGACTTATCTTGATCAGTCAGATATGGTATTTCAGTTTCATTCTGTTATTCTCTATCTTGTTTAGCAAATTCCTACTCAATTTGTGTTCTCTATGCTCAGTTTATGTTTAGCCTGATATGGAAATTGAAGCCAGTGTTACCTAATGGAGGTGTTTTTGCTGTGTCAGTAGTATTTAGTCGTGTTGTGTTTATGGACCCTAAACAGATATCATGAAATTTGTTGTGAGCTCCTTAATCACTTCATTTATAAAATGCGTACCATTGTCGCTCACAAGTTCAAAAGGACAACCGAAGCGTGTGATTATATTTTCAAAGAGGAACTTGGCTGTTGTCCTCGCATCTGCCTTACGTGTCGCTTTCGCTTCAGCCCATTTAGTCATATAGTCAATGGCCACAATAATATAGCGAGATTGTGTGTTTCGGGCTGCTGGAGTAATTGGACCTACAAAGTCTAAACCCCACTTTTCAAATGGTTGGTTTACTTTGATTGGATGTAGGGGCATCTGATCTTTCCTCTGGGGTTTCTTATATCGTTGGCATTCATCGCAACCCTTCACAAAGAGTGATGCATCTTGGAACATAGTGGGCCACCAATACCCTGATTGTAAGATCTTTCGCGCAGTTAAGTCTCCTGAGAAGTGACCACCGGCTACGCCCATATGTGCCTCTTGCAAAATGTATAGATATTCATCCTCTCGGGCACAACGCCTAAGAACGTCATCCTTTCCTCTTTTATAAAGAGTCCCGGCCATCAGGCAATAGGGTTCGCATTCCTTGATCAGCTTTCGAGCTAGATCTTTACGAAGCTCCTTGGGTGGAAAGCCATTAACCAAAAAGTTAACAATCTTCTCACTCCATTCAGGCATTGTCTCCACCATGAACAGGGAAGTGTCAGGTAAGTCATCATCAACCCCCGTAGGAGCTTCACCATTAGGTATGCGAGACAAATGATCAGCCATAACATGTTTTTTGCCAGGTCTCACAACAACCGTGAAATCAAACTCAAGGAGAATCAATAGCCATCGTGTGATTCTTCCTGTGGAGCATGGTTTGTTTACCAGATACAATAATGCTTGATGATCCACATAGAAAACAAACTTGGTGGCAAGGAGGTAATAACGAAATTTCCTTACTGCATATATCATTGCCAACCCTTCTCGCTCCGTAGTGGTGTAGTTCATCTCAGCATTGTTCAACTGGCGACTGGCAAAGCTAATGGGGTAGTCTAGCTTATGTTCTCCAGGTTGAGTTAACACACACCCAATAGCAAAGTTTGATGCATCAATATGCACATGGAAGAGTAAATCCCAATTAGGCATTCTCAAGATTGGAGCACTCGCCAAGGCCTTCTTTAATAGCTCATAGGCACGGTCACATTCTTCGGTCCAAATAAACTCGATGAGAAGCTTATACAATGGTCGAGCTATCTCGGCGAAGAATAGAATAAACCTTCGATAATAACCAACGTGACCCATAAAGCGTTGGACTCCCTTGTAGTTGGTGGGTGGGGGTAATTCCAGAATGACCTTGATTTTACTCTCGTCCGTGGAAATCCCATTTTTGGACACTATATGCCCTAAGATAACTCCGTGTTTAACCCAGAATTGGCATTTGAAAGGATTCAAGGAGATGCGATATAATCTACACCTTTCAAATATTTTTCGTAAACACATCAAGTGCTCGTCCCAAGAGGAATGAACACAAAGATCATCTAAGAAAGCTTCACAGAAGTCCCTTAGATATTCCTTAAAGGCTGTGTTTATCAATCATTGGAATGTTGCAGGTGCATTGGTCAAGCCAAAAGCCATGACGTGAAAGGCAAACACTCCAAACTCCGTGATAAATGCTGTTTTAGCTTGGTCCTCGACTGCAATTGTGATCTGATTGTAACCCGAGTACCCATCTAAAAAGCTATATGCCTCCTTGCCTGCTACTCTTTCAAGCACATGTTCAGAATATGGCAAGGGGTAATGATCCCTTCTGGTGGCTGCATTAACCTTTTTGAGATCAACGCACACTCTGAGTTTCCCATTCTTCTTTGGTACGATGACTATCGGAGAAACCCATTCTGAGTGCTCAATAGGATATATGAATCCACATTTTACCAGCTTTTCAATTTCCTCTTGTACAATCTTTGCGTACTTAGGATTCATTGGGTAGGGACGTTGCTGGACTGGTTTAGCAGTGCTAATCATTGGAATTGTGTGTTGCACCACCGAGGGTGGAACACCCTTCATATCATGATATGTCCAAGCAAATATGTCCTTGAATTCTTTAAGAAGCTTCATAAGTGCAGCTTCTTCCGCCTTGGTGAGGTCTTGAGCAATATAAACTGGTTTAGACTCCTCACCCGGATCTGCTAAGTCTATTTCCCTAACTACCGCAGGGCCATCGTAGACACCGCTACTCCCATTGGTAGGCGTTCGTTGGGCTTTTGTGTAGACTATCTTACGTTCCCCTGTGGTGAATGATTTGAAATGCTCGGGTGCGGGGTGTAAGTCTACTGGTTCTTGTTGTGCCAGACTTTTTTCTTTCAATTTCGCTTCCTTTTGTTGTTGAGCCAACTCTTGGTTTTGCCGCCTTCTTGCAGTACGACTTAGTTTCGGCTTCTCTTCGATTTCTAATTGGGCGACGTCATGAGGTTGCGGAATACACCACATGACACTTTGGAGGTATTGTCCCCAATTATCCGCTATCTTCCGATGAGCATCAATGGCTCCTACATAACTAAGCCATTCTGTAGTGGATCTTTCCTTGTTTATTGCAGTGCGTACATTAGCTCGATAGCGTTGGCGCTTATGTTTCGTTTTCTTCTTACCAAGTTTTTGATTTTTGTTTCTATCAGATTCGGACTCACTTGGTCGATCTTCACTTTCGGATGAACTGCAGGAGGCCACTGTCCTAGGCCTTGAGCACCTTTGCTTCCCCATTTGGGTGAATATTTGATTCATTTTTCCCATCAGGCTCAGGGTCAATTTCTTCTTGAGATTCATACTCAGAATTGCATTGGTCAGAGTCTTCGCTACTTTCAGTGTCGGTGGAGTTTGCCACTTTCTCGCCATCAGGGGTCAAGTGCATAACACTTATCATGTTTATTGGCACTAACGGTGGCATATCTTGCCCCTCAGGTGTTACCCAACTTGTGCCTCTATTTCCCCATGTGTCTATGGTTGCCGCTAGGTGTACCCAATCCACGTTATCCGACTCAGTCATACCCGGTAGGACATCCATATAAGGAGAATCTTTCCCATCATCAGTCTCTTTTTTACATGTATAGCAATACCTTAATGGGGCGGAGTGAATAGTGGTATCCGATCGATTATCAATGATAACCTTGCTTCCTAAAGGATACGCACGACCATTCTCAAGATCAACTCGAATGACAGAGTCCTGGAATTGTAGATAGACATGGTTTTTCGACCAGTCATGCACCATTTGTGCTTCCCTCATGAAAGGACGTCCTAAGATCATTTGATATGACATAGGATGCTTGGAGAAATCCATTACAATGAAGGTATGTCGTACCTTGTATCCCAGAACCTTGATCTTAAGGTCCCTTAACATTCCAATAGGTTTAGCAATAGTTCCATTTGCCATCTTAACCACTATGTTTGTGACTTTGAGTTGAGGTCTCCCCATGGATTCCCAACAGTTTTTAGTCACAATGCTCACTCCAGCACCACCATCAAGGATTCCCTTTAGAGTTAATCCCTTGGTAGTAATGGGGAGGGTGGCATTAGATTCGTCCCCTTCAAAGTACTGTCCCAACTTGTTAACAGGTATTTCCACGACCGAGTTTTCATCTAGGTTGGGTTGTAGATCCCAATGTTCTCCTTCATCTTGAAGCGTGTCGGGTCTATCCATATTTGCAAATTGTGGTAGCCCCGCCTTTAGTTCTCCATTGAGAAATGCCCGAAGAGCTAAGAATAGCTCAGGATCTCCGTATAATTTGGATATGATCGTGGTTCTGATCTCAGAGGACATGAAATCCATTAGCTTAGACACATTCAATGGTACTTTTCGAGACATCGCCCCTTGACTAGGGACTGGTGAAGATGGAATCACTTCCTCTTCAATGGGGTCAGGCAGTCCCTCACTAAACATTCTTTCCAGCAAGAAGGGTGTTTGCCCACTTCCGGATGTCCTATCCTCGCTTTCTTCCTGGATGATACTAGGTATAGCTAACGGTTTATGGGTCCGGTGAGGCTGAACTTGCGTAGGAAACACTGTGTCTGGAATTTTGATTTTTCTCGGGTTTGGCTCCAGTTCTCTTTGTGTTTCTTCCACCAAACCCCTTAAGTGTTGCACTTGTTCAATCTCCTCAACTGGGTTTGGGTAAGTACCAATCTTTTTCTTGAGGGTTTTTGGCCCACGTGGCTTGTCTTGGAGAGTCTCAGTCAGTTTGGGTGGTCGAGAGGGCATAAACTGACTTGGTTGTGGGGCCGAGGAAGTTTCCTTCTGTTTCCCCTTATTTATGTACTCACTTGATTCTCCTTCGTTGAGCTCCCGAGTGGGTTCCTCCCTTAAGGTAGTGGCTTTGGTCCCCATGGTTTCTATTGAATCAGAATCGTCTTCAGGATCATTCATATACACGGGGTCGTCTCCTGTCCCTATGTTAGTCTTTGAACTGGGCTTGGAGCTCGTGGCATTAAGCGATCTCTTTCGACGTGTTTTCTTTTTCTTTGCCTGAGCGATTGATGCAGTATCCCTCTCTTCAAGAATGTAGTTTTGATTTTGAAGCATTGACCGTGTAACTACATTCGCGGGTACAACGGGTGTGTTTCCTCGTGCTTGGTTGGTGACCTCAACCAAATTCAATGGCGTAATCTTGGGTGCATTAGGATTATGTGGACATTGAGCGATCAAATGATCTATGCCACAACGATTACATGTAAGTACCGGCATTCTCGATGTGCTCCCTTGATTTGGTTGCATCTGAGTAGCGATCTTTTGTAACCTATTAGGGCACTCTGCTACACGATGCGGTCCACCACACTCATAGCATTGAAGAGGTGGTCTCCTCGCCAAGGTATTAAGGTTTTGCCCTCTTGTGGCGAGAGCAGCCGCTTGATATACAGGCTTGACTTGCCCGAAATGATCCTCCATGTAGTACTGGGGAATCATTTCAAACGTATCAATCCCGTATGGAGCAGTAGGGTCTATCTCCTCTTCATAATCCCCACATGCACTATGTGACTCACAACCCATCTGGTTTATTGGGGTAATCCTTGGATGTGGAGGTTGTGGTCCTAGCACTGGCGGTGGTAACGGCACAGACTGGACTACATTCGGATTCCTTGGAACTATGTGCTCAAGACTAGCACTTGTACTCTCTTAATAAGAACTAGAAGCCATGGCACTTTTTCCCATTGGGTTTTTCCCCTCGGCCAAATCCGGTGTTTAGCACCAATGTTTCTTATTTTTGTCTTTTTAATTTTCTTTCTCTTTAGTTTGTTTTGTAGGAATAAAACAGATACAAGCACCAAACTACATTTTTCGCTTCAGTACCGCAACTGACAGTCATACAATCTAGTGCAAACAATTCTTCACCAACCAGCGCTTTAACAGAAATAGGTGAACTTATGCCAATCTCTTATGTTTTCTGTATTTTTCTTGTTGCTTGATTGTTTATAAATTTCACTTTACTAAGCATGGCAATATGCATCTCCTTTGGTCTAGAGTAGGGATAGCATTTTAGTAGCTTTAGACTTGATAGTGTAAGTTTGATCGTAATTGTTTTTACCCGTTTAGCAATACAAAGTAATTAGTGTTTTGTGCTAAAGGTAGAGTTCCAAACCTAGGACAAAGAGACTAAATTAATCATAGGACCGTCACTGGATATCTTGCCCTTACTAGGACATTGCTTAGGGACAATCTAATAAACATTCCATAATAAAAATTGGCATGACAAAAATAAAAGAAAAGTGTATATATTTGTGGCCTATTGCCTTGTTATTCATGGTAGGCGAGGGAGGTCTATACCTTTCCCAGACCAATGCCTTGTGTAGCAAGGAATAGCCATACCGCGGGTGCGCAAACATACTCTTGAAGAGAGCCTTGTCCAAAAAAAAAAAAGGATAGAAAGGCACCAAGAGGAATGCTTGTCTAATCCAGGATGGTTGCTGTTGTGCTTAAAATATTAAACCTTAACACTAAGCAATATCAAGAGTCTGCCACTACATAATTATGTTAGATTTATTAGTGTTGAACCGACATCTTTGACTTAGCATAGGCTAGGTATACTACTTGATAGTCCCTCGATTAACTGTTGTCTTTTGCCTTCTAGGAAAAGAACAATACATTTGGCATAAAACATTCTTTACTTTAGTTAGCTGCAGGTAGTAATTATTAAGGCTTGAACAAACCTATTCAATCTCTACACTGCTTCAATGTTTCCTTCCTCTAGCTAATTGGATGTTTATTGCCATGTCTTATTCAGTAAAATTGCTTGTTTTGTTATTTTCTGTCAGTACTTTTGCTTTATAAAAAAAAAACACACACACACACAAACCACCTATTATTTTGCTTGCAGGTACACACTGGAGATTCTACTCTTCCTTGGCATCTACGCGCTCGAGGACGTGCGCAAAATAGGAAGGGGGGAATGTTGCGTGACGAGTGGTGATCAATGCAAGGATGTAACACAAAGATGGAAGCAGGAAAACAAGAGACTTGACATTCTTATTTAGGGCTCTTGTAGAGAGTTCCAAGTTGTAGGTGAATGTGGGAGTGGGCTTGAGAATAATCCCACATGGGAAGTTTTGGGCGTTTTAGGAGTTTTAGTATAAATAGTGGCTCATTTGAGAGCTCACACACACATTGGGCTAAACTCATGCTTGAGCTCTCTTGAGACTAGATCTCCCTCTTGTTCATAGAGGTGCAAGCTCTTGTCTCTCCCCATCTATTCTATTGTATGAGCAATGCTCTTCTAATTCAATGCAATGAGATGATGTTTTTCTCTCTTCTCATCTCTATTCTCTAGTGTGCATGCTTCTTTGTTGATGCTAGTGGATTCTCTATTAGGCTTTGTGTGGTAGTGGATTCAAGCTTAAGCTTCTCCATAGCTTGTAGCTTATCCATGGGCTAGGCATTGCTTGAGTAGTGAATGAGAATGCATGTTTATTTCAAGTTCTGCAGATGTACTTTCATGGCATCTCATAACTGATTCTAGTTCGAGCGGTTAGATTGACAACATTGCTTCCAACTAATTTGGCATTTCTTACAATTTTGAGACGAGCAAGGGTGAACTTGCTTCTTTCATTGTATCCATGAAAAGTTCAAAACTATCAAGTACTTATCATAGCGCCACATCTAAAGGCACTCTTGATTAATATATCTGAGATCTTCATTTTTTGAGAATTACACTTTTGGTGCCTTGGTGGAAGTTGGGATTGACACATCCAAAGATTATCAGGATTAACACGTCTGAGATGATTAGTTTTCTGAAAATTACACATCTAGTACATCTTGGGATTAACACATCTAAGAGCATGATCCTCTAGGAATTCCACATCCGAAGTTAGACCCATGTTTGTGTGAGATGGGTTCAAGATCTTGGATGATCGTTCTAGTGTAAAGAATCCAATGGATGGCATTCACACGTCAATTATTCAAACCTTAATGGAGTTATAATCTTAATAATTTATAATATGCAAATTAATGAGATATATCCTGAAAGTTTCTCTAAACAAAGTTTCGATCTATCCTTCTCTAAACAAAGTTTCGGTCTATCCTTCTAGTCATTCACTTCACTGATTTCTTAATTCGATCACCCTATGTTTTTCCTCAAAAGGTTTTCTCCCCAATATTATATCTCAAATTTTTATTGTACAAATATCTTGCGTGTGCACCCCCAAGATACAAGCACAATTTTATAGGATGATTTTCTCAACATGTGAGGATATTCAAATCACTTCTATGGCTAGTAGAGATGATTGATTCGTCCTCATATGATAAACAATCACTTATTTTAATCCCTTGATAGTTAACCTTTGAAAAACAAATCCTAGGAACTAAGATCGGCTCTGATACCACTTGTAAGGTTCCCCCCTTCCAAAATGGGGGAGACACTTAAGATAGTCCACTAAGTCTTATCTTGGAGAAAATTTCCTACTCATCGACACCTTGACCATGCCGAGATTCAAGGATACGATTCATAGGTAAGACCTAGTTCTACCCCATAGGGGAAGCGTGGTCTTCTAAAAATCAAATCACCCATAGGGTAATTGTAAGATTCCTCCCCATCCCTCAACATGTCCAGTATTTTTCCATGTAATCAATCCCCTCTTCAGAATAATAAAAGATCTAGTTTCTACCTTAGAGAGAGAACATGTTCTAGAGAGAGATTATTCAATTTTCAGATATTTTTGGATGAAAAAATATCTCTTCTTATTAAAATAAATTCCCCCAAAACAAAAGTTCAAAAAGAAATTCAGAAGGTGCATTAGAAATTAATTATAATATGTTCAAAAGGCCTTAGCCTAAGGGTCCAGATTTTCTAAAAATTTTAGATTAAGGTTCCTATGGACCAATAAGATTAATCCAAATGTAGGGAGGAGATAAATTGAAAAATAAAAGAAAAACCCCCCAAAAAATGAGTTAATGTTCACATAAGATGAAGAGTGTGGACTAAGGACCAAGGAAAAAAGTAAAAAAACTGATTTTTGACACCTCAGGATAGGTATTCCCCCTCATGAAGTAGGTGCCTTTTTCTCATCATTACTTTTTAATTTTAAATCAATAAAATTAGATATTTCATCTCTCCTCTCTCCTAATTCAAAACTGGATCCAAAAAGTGAACTAAACTGACCCAAAAATGGTCAAATTTTGACCAAACTGATCTGAAAAATTCTAGAATTAGTTTGCTTGATTAGAGGCTCATTTTTTCCTATAAATGGAAGCCTCTCCCTTTGTAGAAGCTTAATAGTGTTTTATGCACTGTTACTCTACTCCTCCCCATAGCCAAAAACATTGAATTCATTGAAAATTCACTTGTTTTTGACTAATTTCCTCTACAAAGAATTGGTGGCCACTTCTTGATCCAAGCAAGAGTAGAACCATCAATCCCTCAAGCCAAAGGAAAGCTCACAAAACTCCATGTAAGTTAGAAAATCTACTTTTTTAAATTCTATTCTATGGTTTTGTGATTTTTTGCTTTTTTTAATGTGAAATTGGATGCTATGCCTTGATGGAAAGGCTTCCCCCTTCTCTTCATTGTAAATTCAGCCCTTCTTTATCCAAGATGTGTAATCAAATAAATAGAGCTAAACTTTTCGTATTGTTTACTCTTAAAAAATGAGAATTGATTAGATTAGAGTGCTAAGTTCATCTTGGGGTAAATTCTAAGTAGATTTAGAATGTAAAAATTGAGAAATGGTCAACCATACAAAGGAGGTTATGGAAAAATTTTCTTAAATTTTGTGGAAATAAGTTTTATCTTTATGTTGTTCAAAAAGAGTAATCCCCTCCGTTTGTGTATTCTAAAAGTGTTATTTTCATTCTATGCATATAGAAAGATGCATATTGAATTTTTTTTTATTATAAAAATGTTATTTTCATTAGATTTAAATTCTATGCATAGAAATATGCATATGGGAAATATTTTTATTATAAAAGTGTTATTTTCATTAGATTTAATTTCTATGCATGGAATTATAAAAGTGTTACTTTCATCAATATTAAATTTTATGCATAAAATGATACATAAAAGAATTTTTTTATTATAAAAGTGTTACTTTCACCAATATTGATTTTTATTCATAAAGTGATGCATAAAAGATTTTTATTATTATAAAAGTCTTACTTTCACCAATATTGATTTTTATGCATAAAGTGATGCGTAAAAGAATTTTTTTTATTATAAAAGTGTTACTTTCATCAAAATTGATTTTATGCATAAATTGATGCATAAATGATTTTTATATCAAAATTAGGATTCGCTTTAATTCTATGTATAATTTTCATGAATAATTGATAAATGAATAAGTAAATACTCTGTGAGAGAAAATTCTATCGTTTCATATTCACTCGGATGGTAATGAAAAAACTCAGAAAAAACTATCAAAGTCGGAATTTCAGATAAATGATTAAATTAATCTTCATAAGAATTCATTGATTAGTCTAGAAATCAAATAAGTGAATATTCAATGAATGAAATTCAAAAAAATAGTAATTGAAATATCACCCCTTTTGAGAAGATAGTTCAGGAAGAACCTTACTAGACTCAAATCCTGAAGACCAAACTCCTTCGTCAGTTTCAAGGAAAGACGATGTGACCAGTTCAATAAAAAACACTCAAATCACCCATCGAATCTGAAACTAAGTTGAGACCCTTTGATTTTGATCTAAGGATCAAGGTTACAGGTGTATTTATCCACCCAAACCAATTACCCAAACACCTCCACAATTTATTAGGCTTACATATTTCATTCAGCAGCATCACAATCACTCGCCTCAATTGGCGAACCTCGTTCTCCCAATGGTATGAGGGATACCATGGGCGAACTCTG
Source organism: Cibotium barometz (assembly GCF_041138505.1). Classification (NCBI taxonomy): domain Eukaryota; kingdom Viridiplantae; phylum Streptophyta; class Polypodiopsida; order Cyatheales; family Cibotiaceae; genus Cibotium; species Cibotium barometz. Next base: position 50,582,658 of record NC_141076.1, read on the forward strand.
GGCCTTACTAACGTCTCTACCGTCTGGCTATACAAGCACAAGAACGGGGCAATGTCAAGGTAGGGAGAGTTGTACCTGTACCTTAATTTAACTAAGATAACAATCCATTTACTCAACTAAACCATACGACTAGAATCCATTTACTCAACTAAACCATACGACTAGAATCCATGTTACCTTCTTAAGAAAACAATCCTTTTCACAAAGATTTTAGCATTTCAACTTAAGATTGCGATAAGACATTCTTTATTAAGGCATATGCTGTTGTTTAATAGAATACAAACTTTAACTAGTAAATCAATCAAATAGATCACTATTAACAATTAATAGAGAAGCCAGCAGTCAACCCCTAAGAATGATATATAATTGAAAAGCAAAATATGTATATACCTTATAGAAATTTGTCGTTTATCGTTACCTTTTCTCAATAACAAGAGCTTTAGAACTTGACATATGAGAATAGAGTCTTCTAATACTACCTTCTCTTATGATTGAAATCATCCGATCATCCCCAAGCTTTATCTTCTCTTACTCGTACTGTGACTTTTCTCTCTTTCGAAGGTCTATGGCAAAATAGCCTTCTCTTCCAGGGCTACGACATACTATTCTTTCTTTAAAAGAAAATCTATGGAGTTTTGGTCTCTTCCTCCAAAAGAACATAGCAATCTAACCTTCTTTTCTAAGATATTAGATAAGAATGAAGGAATATATGCATCTCAAGCTCTAGGATTACCTTTGCTCAAATAACAAGAGCTTTAGAACTTGACATATGAGAATAGAGTCTTCTAATACCTTCTCTTATGATTGAAATCATCCGATCATCCCCAAGCTTTATCTTCTCTTACTCGTACTGTGACTTTTCCCTCTTTCAAAGGTCTATGGCAAAATAGCCTTCTCTTGTAGGGCTACGACATACTATTCTTTCTTTTTAAAAAAAATCTATGGAGTTTTGGTCTCTTCCTCCGAAAGAACATAGCAATCTAACCTTCTTTTCTAAGATATTAAAAAAGAATGAAGGAATATATACATCTCAAGCTCTAGGATTACCTTTGCTCAATAACAAGAGCTTTAGAACTTGACATATCAGAATAGAGTCTTCTATTACCTTCTCTTATGATTGAAATCATCCGATCATCCCCAAGCTTTATCTTCTCTTACTCCTACTGTGACTTTTCTCTCTTTCAAAGGTCTATGGCAAAATAGCCTTCTCTTGCAGGGCTATGACATACTATTCTTTCTTCAAAAGAAAATGTATGGAGTTTTGGTCTCTTCCTCCGAAAGAACATTGCAATCTAACCTTCTTTTCTAAGATATTAGATAAGAATGAAGGGATATATACATCTCAAGCTCTAGGATTACCTTTTCTCAATAACAAGAGCTTTAGAACTTGACATATGAGAATAGAGTCTTCTAATACCTTCTCTTATGATGAAATCATCCGATCATCCCCAAGCTTTATCTTCTCTTACTCGTACTGTGACTTTTCTCTCTTTCGAAGGTCTATGGCAAAATAGCCTTCTCTTGTAGGGCTACGGCATACTATTCTTTCTTCAAAATAAAATCTATGGAGTTTTGGTCTCTTCCTCTGAAAGAACATAGCAATCTTACTTTTTTTCTAAGATATTAGATAAGAATGAAGGGATATATACATCTCAAGCTCTAGGTTTACCTTTGCTCAATAACAAGAGCTTTAGAACTTGACATATCATGAGAATAGAGTCTTCTAATGCCTTCTCTTATGATTGAGATCATCCCCAAGCTTTATCTTCTCTTACTCGTACTGTGACTTTTCTCTCTTTTGAAGGTCTATGGCAAAATAGCCTTCTCTTGCAAGGCTATGGCATACTATTCTTTCTTTAAAAGAAAATCTCTGGAGTTTTGCTCTCTTCCTCTGAAAGAACATAGCAATCTTACTTTATTTTCTAAGATATTAGATAAGAATGAAGGGATATATACATCTTAAGCTCTAGGATTACCTTGAGGCTACTTGCCACCTTCTTACAGTTTTCCCTGTGTAGAGACCCTCACAGAATCAGCAAATTGTTTCGGCCATAACTCTCTGATAAAAACTCAGAATATGGGTGTATAACCAGTCAAAAGAATTGAAACATATCTAGTCTACAAGCCAACGCGAGTAGAATAGGAAAAAACGTCTGTATATAGACGCAAATGCACCATCTTTAGAAACGCATTGCTTTTCCATATTTCTAGTATGCATGGACTCTAAATATATAAAAGTACTCTAAATATGACCTCTTATCACCTAAATTCCAATTTATATTTTTGGAGATACTTATCTCTTAATAGAACTATTCTTGTCTTCTTATTTCTTTTAGGATTTTTGAAGCTAATATTTTTATTCTAACACTTTCCTAATGTTTCTACCCTTATTGTCTCACTCTTCTCTAAGTGCACTCTCTTTCCTTCTTAAAATCTATATTAAAAGAGACACATACGTGGCTTAGGAGGGACCTTACAATCTCCCCCACCACTTAAAAGATTCGAGATGTCCTCATCTCGCGAGCTGGGGAAGTATCTAAGTAAATATTCCTGTCTCTCTCAAAGTGGTGTCCCCACTAGGTAGAAATCTTCTTTTATCTAAACATTGTTCCGAGTTCCTTATTTCATGTGTTTGGCTTGTTTTGTTGTGCCTACAAAAGGTCTATTATTCTAAAGTTAAATGGCCTTATTATCCTAAGTTCATGCATCCATATACCTGTCATATGCTATGAACCTTCAAAATCCTTAGAGGACAAAACCTTTCATGAAGGTGTACTTTCATGGCATCTCATAACTGATTCTAGTTCTAGTGGTTAGATTGACAACATTGCTTCCAACTAATTTGACATTTCTTATGATTTTTAGACGAGCAAGGGTGAACTTGCTTCTTTAATTGTATCCATGAAAACTTCAAAACTATCAAATACTTATCATAGCGCCACATCTAAAGGCACTATGGATTAATATATCTGAGATCTTCATTTTTTGAGAATTACGCATTTGGTGCCTTGGGATTGACACATCCAAAGATTATCAAGATTAACACGTCTGAGATGATTAGTTTTCTGAAAATTACACATCTAGTATCTTGGGATTACCACATCTAAGAGCATGATTCTCTAGGAATTACACATCCGGCGAAGTTAGACTCATGTTTGTCTGAGATGGGTTCAAGATCTTGAATGATCGTTCTAGTGTAAAGCATCCAATGGATGGCATTCACAGGTCAACTATTCAAACCTTAATGGAGTTATAATCTTAATAATTTATAATATGAAAATAATGAGCTATATCCTAAAAATTTCTCTAAACAAAGTTTCGGTCTATCCTTCTAGTCATTCAGTTCACTGATTTCTTAATTCGATCACCCTATGTTTTTCCTCAAAAGATTTTCTCCCCAATAATATTTCTCAAATTTTTATTGTACAAATATCTTGCGTGTGCACCCCTCTGTGTGTGTCCTCCACACTCACCAATTCTCGTATCCCAGGGCGGCCATCTTTATCTTCTTGCCCGTTTGCTGCAGAGACTCTACCAGCTGTCTCTCTCCTTGCGCTGTCCTTTGCGCCTCCACACTTGTTTACGACCAAAAGGTGGCCACTCTCTTGACATGTCTCTGTCAGCCGCTCGAGTCACCCGCCAGCGACCTCCTTCTCAGGTCTTTCACCAGCAGCTGTGCACCTACAGCTGCGCTGCAGCCTAGTCCATAGGGCGGCCACCTCCTTTATATCTGGTTATGCTTCTGCTCTCCCCTCAGCCCATGCGTCGGCTTCCACTTACACGTCGTTGCGGACCTGCAGCTGACCCTTTGGCGCATTCTGCCACCTTGTGCCCACACGTCAGCACTTTTCTCTTCACATGTCGGCGTCTCTAGTCTCCTTTGACGCCTTCTGCTTCTTCTTATGTCGCCAGCCACTGTCTTCAGAGTGGCTGCACTTACTTCTTTGGCGTCTTCACGCCTCGCCAGTAGCAGCTTCCTCCTTGTTGCTCTTCACAAGGGAGGCCCCCACACTTTTGTTGCAGCCCGGCGACTCTTCCACGTCTCTTCACGGCTGCTACTCCAGTCACCTTGCCGTTGCGCCCAAGAACCCCCAACTCCACAAAACGGCGGCTTCCTTCTTTTACCTGCAGCTCGCGCATCTCGCCAGCTCTCCAAGCTTCTGGAACTCATGGTGGCAGCCACTCAAGCCTCCAAGTGGCTTTCAAATTTTATGGCCACGTCAATATTATAATTATTTAATTTCTTGTAAGGCCTACAAAATGGCCACACTCTCCTTTTCACACCAAACTAAAGGCCACCTTGGCCCATTAATCCTTTTCACCTCTAACTGCTTCACTTGCTTTCCATACCTTCTTTCGAATGCAGCTTACGGGTGCCCACTTATCCTTTGGACGCGCACACACTTCAAATGGTCGAACAGCTGAAATCAACCCCAACGAACCTCTCATCGGACAGGCCTGACAACAAGCCCGAATCAAATGCCGTCCACCCTGAACACCTGGCAAGGCATTCCACGGCAAGTTTTCATTCACACCATGCACACGTATGTACACAAGCCAAAAAAACCTCTCAGAAAAACGCCTGACATACTTTGCCACCCCCCCTATCTGCTAGAGCATTCATGCTCAGCAGCAAAAGACCATTCCAGTAGTCATCCACCAGGATCAAAAGGAGACATCTACTCATCATCCCATTCCCCAGCATCCGTTAAAAACCATGGCTGCATCACTGCATACCAAACATCAACCACATGCACCACCAAATCATTTCCATGCACTTCACCCACAACCAACCTCCCTTTCTTTAAAACCTGTGGCATTCCAGCATCTAGCATCCCATCCATCAACAACACAGGTGGGCAGTGACTTCGAAGCCAGAGGGAGCCTGTGAAGTGGGGTGCAGCTGCTGAAAGGAAGGTGACAGGCAAAGCGTAGGCTGGTGTGGGCCTTGTAGGTAAAGCCTGGAGCGGGGACGGACTGAGGTGGTGTGGCCTTGGTTCGGTTAGTCAGAATGGACGCTGAAGACTGGTGGCTGGTGTGGGCTGCCTAGGAGACAGGTGTTGCTGCTTGGTGGTGGGCCGGTAGAACTGCAGATAAGCTGCAAGAGGAAGGGTTTGAAGAGGCTGGCAGAGGATCAGCACAGAGAGAGAGAGAGAGAGATGATTGGTCGAGCTGCTGCTGACGACACATGCAGAAGTGATGGGCTGCAGAGAGTTGAAGGTTAGCTGGTGTGGGCGCCTTCTGAAGTGAGAGTGGCCGGGTTCATTCTGGTGTGATTGGTACAGCAGGCAGGCAAGTGGTTCGTGGTGATTGGGGATGTGGTGTATCCTCGGCGGTGACAGGCCTGAGTGAGTGTTTGTTTATGGTTGTGTGAGTAAGGCTTCTGTGTCGGGAGAATCTTGTATGAAGTGTTGTAACTCAAATATATTGCTGGGTGTTTATCTTGGTCTATGGTGCCCCTGTTTTATGCTGTGTGTCTGGCGTGGGTTGGGTGGTGAAGTGTGAGATAGTGTTCCAGCCGGTGGCTGGTGGTGCCCCCATTCGTATGAGTGTTTCCAAGTTTGCGAGGTGGAAGGGCTGTAGAGGCAAGGGTTTTCTTTCTTTTTTTCACCTCACATCCTTCTCGTGCCCCCACTGAGGATAGCTCTGGCGTTCAGGGATTGGTATAGGTTGTCATGATGTGGTCTTATCCGGAGTTTCATGGCAGGAAGGGTGAAGATGTGGTTGACTTTTTGGAGCAGATGGAGTTGGCATGCATTAGCAACCATGTGAGACGGATGAAGAGCAGGTTCTGAGGGCTGATAAAGATTTTTTTGAAGGGAGATGCCCGAAGCTGGCTTAAGGATTTTGAAGCACAGGATGCTGGTGTTTTGAACTTAGAAAGGTTGAAAGAAGGCCTTTTGGAGCGTTTTCAGCAAGTGGAGGATCCTAGTGTGCTTTGGCAAGAGCTGAAATCACTGGATGATTTTGTGCAGGCATTTATATGTCTGTGGAATAAGTGGTGTATGACATTGAAGCAGGAAGTTCCTCCAATGTTTCTGAAGAAGAGTTTGTTTATTGATGGTTTGCTATCCCATTTGAGGGTCAGGGTTGAGTTAAAGAATCCCAGGTCATTTGATGATGCTATTAGCATTGCTAGGGAAAAGGAAGGCAAGATTTTGAAGCAGATGGAGATGGGTATTTATCCATATGAAGATGTTGTGTCTGCGAGGGATATGCAGGTAAATTTGGTTGAGGTGGATAAGAGTCCTATGCAAAGCTTGATTAGACAGGAGCCTCAAAGGCCGATACAGGTGCAAAGGGGGATGTTTTATGTGCCTTCTGATTTTTTTCCAAAGTCTTTGAAGCAGGTGCAGGTGGATGAAGAGCAGGTGAAGGAGCAAAGTGCAGATGAGAAGTTGCCAGTGAATTCTTCTTTGGATTTGGTCATGGTTGTACATGACAGTGAGTTGGAAGGTTCTATTGGAGATCATTTGGGTGATTTGGATGATATGCATGCACAGGAAAGCAAAGAGGATGATGCCTTGGGATTGGCTGATGATAAGAAGGCAGAGGAGCTGGATACAGGATGCTTTGAAGATGATTCTTTGCGAGATTCTACGAGGGAGGAGGATGGGGTAGAGATATCTGATGAAGAAAAGATGGTTTGTGATGCGGATGTGGAGAGCATGGAGGAAGATCCTATCATTATGGATTTTCTTGAACAGCTGGATGATGGTATGGTACCTGAAATGGATGGTATGGATGTTGTTCCATTTGATGCATTAAGTGCAGAGGAGTCTTTGGACAATGATACCTGGGAGGTTGGCAACACTCAAGAAAGTATGTATGTAGATTTGGCTGATGAAGAGCATTGTGTGGTGAGCATTGTGCCTGAGGATGATATCTGGGAAGTTGCTAGCCTGGATGAACAGGAGAAAGAGATAGAGATGGATCCTAATATGGTTGAGAGTGTGACAAAGGCTTCTTTGCGGGTTGCTGAAATGCTAAAGGCAAAGTCCCTGGATGACAAAGATTCTGAGCAGGGTGAGCTGTATGGTTGTGAAGAGATGCCTAAAATACAGGAACTGGAAGTGCTGGTAGACACTGCTCTTGGGAATGATCTGGATTTTAGTGTGCAGAAAGGTCAAGATGCTGGAACCTGGCCTTCACAGGTGTTGATGGATGGGATGCTAGATGCTGGAATGCCACAGGTTTTGAAGAAAGGGAGGCTGGTTGTGGGTGAAGTGCATGGAAATGATTTGGTGGTGCATGTGGTTGATGTTTGGTATGCAGTGATGCAGCCATGGTTTTTAACGGATGCTGGGGAATGGGATGATGAGTGTGAGGTGAAAAAAAGAAAGAAATACCTGCCTCTATAGCTCTTCCACCTCCCAAACTTAGAAAAACTACCACGAACGGGGCACCACCAGCCACCGGCTGGAACACTCTCTCAATATTCGCCACCCACCCACACCATAAGACAGCTCAGAACCATGAAGGACAGATGATCATTCAGCAAAAAAACATATACAGCATCAACTATATACAAACTCAGCAAATACACCAAAGACCAGGACTCTGGCCAGGATTTACTGCCAAGGGAATACACCCTTGCGTCTGACGACCAAGCCTCTGTCTCCCAGTCTCTACAATCTCCAGGGGCGCCCACACCAGCAACCCTTCTTCACTTTCTCTGTAGCCTGGCTACTCTCTGTCTGCTGCTACCTGCCAATTGTCGTAGGCGAGCCCCACTGTCTCCAGCCCACACATCAGCACCACTTCTGCATCCAACACACACAAAAACCCAAGGCTCCCTCTCCTCCATAGCAGCATGCACTGCCTGCAATCACCGCCCACACAAGACCAGATACTCTCTCCAGAAGGTGCCCACACCAGCTACCCTTCTTCTCAGCAGCTCCCACTCTCTGTATGTCGAGACCAGCAGTCTCACCAACCCCAGAGCCTTGCAAAACCTCTTCACCACGAACCCACTGCTCACCCCGCAGCATCCTCAGATATCTAGCCCAAGCCACATCACACATACCCCTTCCAAACAGCAGCCCCCTCTGCTGCTTCAATCATCAACCCTCGACCCAACAACTGCGCCCTGCGCATCCTCTCTTTCTAACTTCCTCTGTTCAATGTTCCCTTCACTCGTACAGGCAGCTCTCACTCGTGAGCTCTCCATGATCACCTCCCCGACTCAGCTTCTCCTGTACAATCACAGCCCGGCCTGCTCCCTTTTCCAGCTCTGCACAGCTTCTCTCCATCTGTACGTTGGCCCCAGAGAGCCCTTCGACGCCAGCCTGTCTCCTTTCAGTAGCTGCGCTAGAGGGAGCCCCAGGCGACTCTCTCTGCAGTCCTTCAGAGCCCCTAGCTCTTCACTCCACGGTGGTCTCCCTTTAACCAATCGCTTGCCAGCTTCAGCTGCTCTTTACCTTCAGCCCGTCGGCTGTCCACTCGCCTTCACACCTTGGGCGGCTACTCTCTGTCTCATCGCTTCTGCAGACCCACCGTAGCTGTCAGCCAGCCGTCGCCTCCAAACACCAGGCAGCCACTACCTGCAGCACCTCACGCAGCTTCAGCAACGATACCGGCAGTCCTTCACATCTGGACCCGGGCTCTCCTTTTCAAAGCGGCCCACTCGATGTTTCTTCCCCACAAGTGGCGCCCACCAGCCCTGCAGACAGCTGCAATAGTACCAGCCCTAGCACTTCACACGAGGAGGCTACGTCTCTTCTTTTTAGTCTGCAGAACTCCAGCCTCTCACCTTTCCCCCCAGTCTGTTGCAGCCCACTCGCAAGGCGACTCTCTCTTCTACCTTCTCTGGCGACCTCTCCTTGCTACTCCTCCTCGGCGACTTTTTCCACCACCTTCTCGAAGTGCTGCTGGCCGCATATAAGAACTCCACGTGGTCATAAAAATCATTGGCCACTTAATATATTTTTTATTTGTTTCTTTTAAACTTTATAATGGTCACCATATTGCTAAAAGACCCCTCCTTCGCCTTTCTTCAAATCATCACGCCACGCCAATGACTTTGTCATCAGGAACATCATCAGCTTTCCAAACAATGCTGCCAACTGTCATCATCCACATCATCAACATTATGAATTTCCAAATACGACCACAGTCGGTGCCATCTTTTGAGTAACCACCGGTACACCATACTGATGCAATAAGACTCCAGATCTCCAGCACTGCTCCCAAAAAAACACCTGCATATACCAGCTCATAACAAAACCACTCGGCCTGTACACTTGCCAGGGCATTCAGGGCAAAATTTATTCACACGCCACACGCACCATATGTACACTGACCAAAAAACCCTCTCAGATTTTAGCCTGACATACTTTGGGGGGAAAGGTGAGAGGCTGGAGTTCTGCAGACTAAAAAGAAGAGACGTAGCCTCCTCGTGTGAAGTGCCAGGGCTGGTACTGTTGCAGCTGTATGCAGGGCTGGTGGGCGCCACTTGTGGGGAAGAAACATCGAGTGGGCCGCTTTGAAAAGGAGAGCCTGGGTCCAGATGTGAAGGACGGCGGGTATCGTTGCTGAAGCTGCGTGAGGTGCTGCAGGTAGTGGCTGCCTGGTGTTTGGAGGCGACGGCTGGCTGACAGCTACGGTGGGTCTGCAGAAGCGATGAGACAGAGAGTAGCCGCCCAAGGTGTGAAGGCGAGTGGGCAGCCGACGGGCTGAAGGTAAAGAGCAGCTGAAGCTGGCAAGCGATTGGTTAAAGGGAGACCACCGTGGAGTGAAGAGCTAGGGGCTCTGAAGGACTGCAGAGAGAGTCGCCTGGGGCTCCCTCTAGCGCAGCTACTGAAAGGAGACAGGCTGGCGTCGAAGGGCTCTCTGGGGCCAATGTACAGATGGAGAGAAGCTGTGCAGAGCTGGAAAAGGGAGCAGGCCGGGCTGTGATTGTACAGGAGAAGCTGAGTCGGGGAGGTGATCATGGAGAGCTCACAAGTGAGAGCTGCCTGTACGAGTGAAGGGAACATTGAACAGAGGAAGTTAGAAAGAGAGGATGCGCAGGGCGCAGTTGTTGGGTCGAGGGTTGATGATTGGAGCAGCAGAGGGGGCTGCTGTTTGGAAGGGGTACGTGTGATGTGGCTTGGGCTAGATATCTGAGGATGCTGCGGTGAGCAGTGGGTTTGTGGTGAAGAGGTTTTGCAAGGCTCTGGGGTTGGTGAGACTGCTGGTCTCGACATACAGAGAGTGGGAGCTGCTGAGAAGAAGGGTAGCTGGTGTGGGCACCTTCTGGAGAGAGTAGCTGGTCTTGTGTGGGCGGTGATTGCAGGCAGTGCGTGCTGCTATGGAGGAGAGGGAGCCTTGGGTTTTTGTGTGTGTTGGATGCAGAAGTGGTGCTGATGTGTGGGCTGGAGACAGTGGGGCTCGCCTACGACAATTGGCAGGTAGCAGCAGACAGAGAGTAGCCAGGCTACAGAGAAAGTGAAGAAGGGTTGCTGGTGTGGGCGCCCTCTGGAGATTGTAGAGACTGGGAGACAGAGGCTTGGTCGTCAGACGCAAGGGTGTATTCCCTTGGCAGTAAATCCTGGCCAGAGTCCTGGTCTTTGGTGTATTTGCTGAGTTTGTATATAGTTGATGCTGTATATGTTTTTTTGCTGAATGATCATCTGTCCTTCATGGTTCTGAGCTGTCTTATGGTGTGGGTGGGTGGCGAATATTGAGAGAGTGTTCCAGCCGGTGGCTGGTGGTGCCCCGTTCGTGGTAGTTTTTCCAAGTTTGGGAGGTGGAAGAGCTATAGAGGCAGGTATTTCTTTCTTTTTTTCACCTCACATCCTTCTGGTGCCCCCACTGAGTGGCTCTTTCTGGTATAGTTTGACTGAGGAGTTGCTCATTGACTGAGGATAGCTCAGGGATTTCTCTTACGAGGGTGTATGCCCCAGAGTGAGAGATTGAAGGAAGGTGTTTTTGGGTTTTTTTTGGGTTTGGAAGTGAAGTTTTGGGATCAAGATGATGTCTTATCCAGAGTTTTATGGTGGTCCGAATGAGGATGTGACAGATTTTTTGGAAAGGATGGAGGTTGCATGTATAAGCAACCATATTAATGAGTCGGTACAGGTGTTGCGGCTATTGAGCATTTGTTTGAAGGGAGATGCAAGGACCTGGTACAGGGCTTATGAGGAGTCATTGAGGGATGCTGTTCCACGCATTGAGATGACTGAGGATGGATTAAAGACAGCACTTAGCAACAAGTTCAAGAAGGTAGAAGACCCCGACAAAGTTTGGCATGAGGTGCAAGCTCTGACACAAGGTGAGTTTGAATCAATAGATGATTATATGAAGAAATTTTCTTTGCTATGGGAGACTCTATGCAAGGCTTTAGGAGAAAACCAAGTGCCGCCTGACATGATGAAGAAAAACAAGTTTGTAGCCGGACTTAAGAGGAGTATTCGCTGGAAAGTGGAATTGAAGAAGCCCGGGTCTTTTGAGGATGCGGTAGAAATTGCTAAGTCAAAACACTGGAAACTGCAGCGGATGAATCAGCTGGGGATGATTCCAGTTGTAGCACAATCGGAGATTCGTAGAGTGGAGGCTACACCTATGAGTGCAGTGATTGAGAGGATGAAGCCCACTGAAGCCCAAGCTATGCAGATGGTGCCTCAAGCTAGTCAGGGAGTACCTATGGTTCCTGCAAGTTCTGATGAGGGATTGCGACAGGATATGAAGCAGATGGTTGATCTTATGAAGAATTTGAGCTTAAATTTAATGGGAAGTACAGGACGTGGTCGCGGTAGGGGCCGTCATTTCATTCCTACATGCTGGAACTGTGGTGAACTTGGTCATCTGAGTACAGATTGTGATAAGCCTCAACGTATGGGTGGTGATATGTACCCACTACCTTCACAGCTACCTGACAGGTCGAATGATTATGGTATTGATATCAGGGATCAAGCAGGTCCCAGTGGAATTACAGCTGAGGAGAAAGGAAAAACTAAGGTGATAGATGTGGTCACCCTTGAGAAGACGAAGGAGGCAGAAGCAGATGTGATGCCTTTGGGGAAACGGACGTCACAGGAAAGGGAAAGTAAGGATGCTGCAGGACCCAGCAAGAAGAAAGGAAAAGTAAAAGAAGGAGAAGATGTGAAGGTCAAGCAGAAGAGGAGGTCTCGTAGAAAGTTTCAGGTAACTGATTTTCCACTAGGGGGTGGGCAGGATAGCTACAGTTTGCAGGAGGATATGGCTGGAAGGAAAGCTAACATTACTTTTGGGCAATTGATAGAGTTAGCTCCCAATTTGAAGCGTCAGTGGAAAAGACTTGTGAACCCGAGAGAGAAGGAGCCTGCCAGGGGGATAGTGACTATTCTATCTGTTCAGGAGTTACCTGACATATGTCCTGTGGTGAATGTGTGGTATAAAGGGAAGAATCTGGGAGAAGCATACATAGATGGTGGAGCACAGATTTGTGTGATCACATTAGCAGCTGTGGAGAGGCATGGTCTTGATTTTACTGAAGCGTCTGGATTTCGAATTCGGTTGGCAAATCATCAGAAAGTTAAATGCTTAGGTATGGTTAAGGAATTAGAATTGGAAGCTTTTGATGTGAAGGTGCTTGTGGATTGTCATGTTATGCCTGCAGGAATGGGTGCATTCCCCATTATTTTGGGAAGACCATGGCTGAGAGCAGTGAAGGCTGTTCAGGATTGGAGGAAAGGGGTTATTACTCTGTATGACAGGAGAGGGGATAAGAAGCAGTTTAATATGGATAACCAGAAGCCTGTCAATGATGAAGAGGAAAGTGAAGCTGATTCGAGTGATGACACGACCAGTACCACTACTAGTGAGGGAACAGAGAATACTTCATCTAGTGAGGAGGATGCAGAGATGGATGCTGTCGTTATTGATGAAGATGTGCTTAGTGATGAGGTTGCTGAACAGGAAGAAGCCATACATGAGGAATGCGAGGAGGTACAAATGAATCCTGAACAAAGGTATGCATGTGATGTGAAAGAGCTTGCCTTAAGTCTTTGGATAATAAACCTGTGTGGGATGAGTGGGATATAGACAGTCTACAAGATGATGAGCCTGAGTTGGAGCTGGATGATGAAATGTGTATAAATGTTAAAAAAGCCATGACCAGAATTAAGGCTATGAAGGAAGAGAAACACCAGAAGACTTTGAATGATGCTGCTGCTATGGAAGAGAGGGAGGCTGCAATGAATGAAATTCTTGGTGGTTTTGATGAAGATGAACATACAGGAACTGAGGTGGATGCTTTGGCAATGGTGCCTTTCGAAGGGGAGTTTGTTTTACCTGTGAAGGCTGGTTTTGATGGTGAGGCTTCTTATGCTGATGGACAGGAAAGTGTTATGGTACAGCAGGTTTTTCTTGATGAAGCTTTCATCAATTTTTACCCTCAGCAGGAGCTGCTACATTGGTTCTCCGATATTGGTGCTGATCATATCAGGGATATTGGAGTTGAGATGAGACGGGATGGTGTCTATGTCAGGAGCTTTGTCTCGAGAGGTTCTGGTGTTATGTTGTGGGAAGTGGGATGGAAAATTATGCCTGTGGAGGATGACAGAGTTTCTTGGATCACCTGGAACAGAGATGTGTTGGTTACACTGTATGATGCTCAGAGGATTGATAGAGGGAAACGTGGTCATATGCTTTCTGCTGATCATGAATGATTCAGCAGGCTAGGGGTTGGGCAAAGTATGTCAGGCTAAAATCTGAAAGGTGTTTTTGATCAATGTACATATGGTGCATGTGGCGTGTGAATAAAATTTGCCCTGAATGCCCTGGCAAGTGTACAGGCCGAGTGGTTTGGTTGAAAGCTGGTTTATGCACGTGTTTTTTTCGGAGCAGATGCTGGAGATCCGGAGTTCTATTGCATCAGTATGGTGTGCAGATGGATACTAAATGCAGGGCACCGACGACTGGAATGGTAGTGTTTGGAGATGATAATGATGTTGATGAAGACGGCGGGTAGCTCTCGCTCTTATTTTGGAAAATTATGGCTGCGGGCGTGATGATCCGAAGTGCAAGGAGAAGGAAAGTTTTTTTAGCATTAGTGTGGCCATTACTTTGTGGCTTTGAGGCTTTTTAAAAAAAATATATATAATGTAATATGGCCACCTTCTAAAGGGCCACGTGGGAGTGTTATGGGCTGCCAACTCATGGTCTAGAAGACGTGAAGATGTGCTGGATGGCTGCTTCGAGAACGTGGGGTCGTCGCCTTGCAGAAAAGAGACGATAGAGGACAAGGTGTGGCTGCCTTGTGTGTGTGAAGGCCGGCGTAGGCGAGGGCAGAGGCCTTGCAAGAAAGAGACGCTAGGAAGAACGTGGGGTCGTCACCGAGAAGAAGAGGAGTGGTCGCCTGGCTCAGAGGTTGAAGCTACGTGAGGAGCTGCAGGTAGTGCTGCTGGTCGACTGGGGAGACTGGCAGCCAGTGCTAGAGAAAGGGCCCAGTCCGGAAGAGGAGGCGGCCGTGTTGTGGAGAGAAGGACGAGAAGTCACCGAAGAGAGAAGCCGCGAGAGAGAAGTCGAGGAGGAGTAGCTGAAGGGAGAAGCTGAAGAGAGAAATCGCCAGAAGGAAGCGGAAGGTGCAAGTCGCCGAAGTGGTTGCTAAAGAGTCGCCGAAGAGAAGTGGCCGAAGTGCTGTAGAGAGGTGCTGCAAGGGAAGGTCGCCAGAGAGAGACGCCAGGGGACAAGGTGTGGCTGCCTGGTGTGTGTGTAAAGGCCGGCGTAGGAGAGTGCAGAAGCCTTGCAGGAAAGTGGCTGCAACAGAGAGCGGGGGTCATCGGCTTGCTGAGACGGAGACGCCTGGGGAGAGTTGAGTGGGGCCGCTAAATGGTGTGGCCATCGTGTGGCAGAAGAGAGGCTGGGCCACCTCAGTAGAGAAGCGCTGGAGTGATAAAGGGGCGTATGACCTCACAGGCGCAGAGCGAAGGACAGAGGTAGCTGGATTGAGAGCTGCTGGGGGCTTTTGCTGAGGGCATAACTGCAGAGGGAGAGAGAGAGAAGAAGTGAAGGCTGGTGTGGGCCTTGTGTGTTGGTTATAAAAGGGCTGGAGTACAGCCGGGTGAACAAGAGGAAGAGGCTGCAGGTCTCTTGGGTGATGGTCTAGTATGGGTTGATGATTGAAGCAGCAGGGAGGGCTGCTGTTTGGAAGGGACTGTTGATTGTGGCTTGGGCTAGATATCTGAGGATGCTGCGGTGAGTAGTGGTTCGTGGTGAAGAGATTGTGCGAGGCTCTGGTGGTTGGTGAAGCTGCTAGTCACGACATACAGAGAGTGGGAGCTGCTGAGTGAAGGTTAGCTGGTGTGGGCGCCTTCTGGTGAGAGTAGCTGGTCTTGTGTGGGTGGTGATTGCAGGCAGTGTGTGGATGCTGACCAGAGAGGGAGCCTTGGGTTTTTGTGTGTTGGATGCAGTTGAGATGCTGATGTGTGGGCTGGAGACAGTGGGGCTCGCCTACGACATTGGCAGGTAGCAGCTGAGGAGAGAGAGTAGCCAGGCTATAGAGGAACTGAAGAAGGGTTGCTGGTGTGGGCGCCCTCTGGAGATTACAGGGACTGGGAAACAGAGGCTTGGTCGTCAGACGCAAGGGTGTGATTCCCTTGGCAGTAAATCCTGGCCAGAGTCCTGGTCTTTGGTGTATTTTGCTGAGTTTGTACATGGTTGATGCTGTATCTGTTTTTTGCTGAATGATCATCTGTCCTTCATGGTTCTGAGCTGTCTTATGGTGTGGGTGGGTGGCGAATGTTGAGAGAGTATTCCAGCCGGTGGCTGGTGGTGCCCCGTTCGTGGTAGTTTTTTCCAAGTTTGGGAGGTGGAAGAGCTATAGAGGCAGGTTCTTTCTTCTTTTTTTCACCTCACAATGAGCAGATGTTTCCTTTTGATCCTAGTGGATGACTACTGGAATGGTCTTTTGCTGCTGAGCATGAATGCTCTAGTAGATAGGGGGGTGGCAAAGTATGTCAGACGTTTTTCTGAGAGGTTTTTTTGGCTTGTGTACATACGTGTGCATGGTGTGAATGAAAACTTGCCGTGGAATGCCTTGCCAGGTGTTCAGGGTGGACGGCATTTGATTCGGGCTTGTTGCAGGCCTGTCCGGTGAGAGGTTCGCTGGGGTTGATTTCAGCTGTTCGACCGTTTGAAGTGTGTGCACGTCCAAAGGATAAGTGGGCACCCATAAGCTGCATTCGAAAGAAGGTATAGAAAGCAAGTGAAGCAGTTAGAGGTGAAAAGGATTAATGGGCCAAGGTGGCCTTTAGTTTGGTGTGAAAAGGAGAGTGTGGCCATTTTGTAGGCCTTACAAGAAATTAAATAATTATAATATTGACGTGGCCATAAAATTTGTAAGCCACTTGGAGGCTTGAGTGGCTGCCACCATGAGTTCCAGAAGCTTGGAGAGCTGGCGAGATGCGCGAGCTGCAGGTAAAAGAAGGAAGCCGCCGTTTTGAGGAGTTGGGGGTTCTTGGGCGCAACGGCAAGGTGACTGGAGTAGCAGCCGTGAAGAGACGTGGAAGAGTCGCCAGGCTGCAACAAAAGTGTGGGGGCCTCCCTTGTGAAGAGCAGCAAGGAGGAAGCTGCTGGCTGGCGAGCAGAGGGCGTGAAGACGCCAAAGAAGTAAGTGCAGCCGCTCTGAAGACAGTGGCTGGCGACGTAAGAAGAAGCAGAAGGCGTCAAAGGAGACTAGAGACGCCGACATGTGAAGAGAAAAGTGCTGACGTGTGGGCACAAGGTGGCAGAAGGCGCCAAAGGGTCAGCTCTGCAGGTCTGCAAAACGACGTGTAAGTGGAAGCCGACGCATGGGCTGAGGGGAGAGCAGAAGCGTAACCAGATATAAAGGAGGTGGCCGCCCTATGGACTAGGCTGGAGCGTAGCTGTAGGTGCACTGCTCCTGGTGAAAGACCTAAGAAGGAGGTCGCTGGCGGGTGACTCGAGCGGCTGACAGAGACAGGTCAAGAGAGTGGCCGCCTTTTGGTTGTAAACAAGTGTGGAGGCGCAAAGGACAGCGCAAGGAGAGAGACAGCTGGTAGAGGCTCTGCAGCAGACGGGTGAGAAGATAAAGATGGCCGCCCTGGGATACGAGAACTCGTGAGTGTGGAGGACACACTGTTTACTCGCGTGCCAAAGAGAAGAGAATCATCACTAACATTCTTCATGAACAAAGACAATGAATGTGACAAAACATGAATTGCAAAGACACCGAAAATTCTGCTTCTTCATCAATCCAAAACAAGGCTACATCATCATGAAGGAAAAACAAAACAGAAACTGAAACTTCATCTACTACAAACTGCCAAAACACATGACAAAATACTGAATCTTGCGCTTCCTACAGAACACGCTGCATGATAACTAATCCGCCAAATACATAGATCGCCAAAAGGCTAAAAGGCCACAACTCTTCGGATCTCAATCCGGCTTTCACACTTGTCGTCCATTGTGCCTTCCAAAATGCCTTCTTTGCCTTGCCCCTAACACCTGGCACTGTCCGGTGGAGCGCTAGGCGGACTCGTTACCCGCAGTCCCTTGATCCGCATCCGCATCTAGTGCCTTCTCCGAAATCTTCACTGCCTCCTTGTCTGTCTTCTCCTCTGTCTTCTCGTCTTTATCCAGCTCCCCTGTGCCTTTATCAGCATCATTCACACACTTAACTCCCACATCACTTGCTTTATTTAACATCCATCTCGGGATCTCAGGCACTTTGCCATAAAATTTCTTCAACCTGAATCCATTTACAGGCTTCTGCACCATTGTTCCAAAAACATCCTGTAATCGGAATGTTCCTTGACCCATCTCTTCGACAATCTGATACGGCCCGAAATACCGCAGCTTCAGCTTACCAGGATGCTGGCCCAATTTCGAATTGTACATCATCACCCAATCTCCTTTCTGAAAAATCTTGAATTTAATCTGCCTGCCAATCCAGGCCTGCCTCCTGTTCTGCATTACTTGATTCATGTAAGCACTCACCAATCTGTCTTCTTCCAGCTTCAGCAACTGCCTCTGTCTATGAAGTACTGATTCCTCTGGACTGAGTCGATGCTTAACCGCAATCCGCAAACTAGGAATAATATATTCCATTGGGACAACTGCCTCCAAACCATACACAAGCTGAAAAGGAGTCAATCCTGTTGCCACTTTATAAGCTGTACGGAATGACCACAATGCGGAATCCAACTTGTCATCCCAATCTGACCTATTTTCTGACACAATTTTCTTCAGAATTCTGACAAGAACTTTATTTGTGCTTTCCGCCTGCCCATTCGCCTGTGGATGATATGGTGTAGACTTCTTATGCATAATCATATGCTTGGAAGTCAACTCTTCAATAACTGAATTCAGGAAATGCACTCCCTGGTCAGACACCAATTCAATAGGGCATCCAAACCTAGTCATGATGTGCTTGTACAAAAATCTAGCCACACTTGCAGCTTTATTATCCCTCAGCGGAATTGCTTCTGCCCATTTTGTCGCATAATCTGTCGCCACCAATATGTATCTGGCTCCTGTCCTTCTTCCTTTAGGCTTAATTGGACCAACAAAATCTAGTCCCCATTTCTGAAAAGGCTCCAAAGGCAAAACTGGATGATCTTGCATTCTATCTGACTGTGTAGGTTGACCCATTCTCTGACATTGAATGCATGATTGTGCATACTTATATGCATCCCTGAGCAAAAATGGCCACCATAATCCTGCTTGCATGACCTTTCTGCCTGTAATTTCACCCGAGAAATGACCTCCTGCTGCACCCAAATGTGCTTCTTGTAAGACTAACTGTTGCTCCTCATCTGGAACACACCGCCTTATAATCTGATCTGCTCCTCTTCTGTACAGTGATCCAGCAATAATTAAGAATGGTCTGCTTCTCAAAGCAAACTTTTTCTTCTGGTCTGTTGACATCACTGATGGCAAAATTCCATCTGTCAAAAATTGCACCATTTGGTCATACCAGTTGTCATAAACTTCTCCAACAACCTGAAATAACTCTGCATCTGGCAAATCATCTGACACTCCTGGTGATTCCTCCCAGTGTTCTAACCGACTCAAATAATCCGCTACTGCATGCTGATTTCCTGGAGTATGAATTATAATGTAGTCAAACTCCTGAAGCAACAACATCCATCTGGCCAATCTGCCTTCCAGATTTGGCTTCTTCTCCAAAAAGACTAAGGCTTGGTGATCCACATGAAAAATCACTTTATTGCCCAGCAAATAATGCCTTAGCTTATCCAAAGCAAATATCATTCCCAATGCCTCTCGCTCTGTCACTGTGTAGTTCTTTTCTGCTGGCTTCAACATCCGACTTGCATAGTACACTGGTCGGTACCATCCCTTAACTTTTTCCTGCATTAAAACAGCTCCTACTGCACTATCAGAAGCATCCACAAAAACATGGAATGACAATTCCCAATCCGGCGGTTGCAATATTGGTGCTACCACCAGCATTTTCTTCAGCAACTGAAATGACTTCTGCTGTGCTGCTCCCCACGTGAATTCCACATCCTTTTTTGTCAAATGTGTCAAAGGCGCTGTCACATCCGCCAAATATCTCAAGTATCGGCTGTGCCATTTAACCTGGCCAACAACTCTCAAGACTCCTTTCACGTCAGTCGGAGCTGCAGCCTTCTGAATGGCACTGACTTTATCCCTGTCAATCGACATGCCTTCCTTTGAAATAATATGTCCCAATAGTTTGCCTCTTTGAACTGCAATTGCACATTTGTATGGATTAAGTGCCATCCTGAACATTCTGCATCTCTCTAAACATTTCCTCAAATATTCCAGGTGCTTATCCTTCTGACCAAACACCGAGAAGTCATCCATGAAAATCCGCATGAATGTCGTCAAATGAGGCTCAAAAGTTTTGTTTGCTGCTTTGGAAAATGATGGTGGACCATTTCTTAGTCCAAAGCTCATCACTGTGTAAGCATAAGCTCCCCATTCTGTAATGAATGCTGTCTTCATTATGTCCTTCTGTGCGACACTTATCTGATTATAGCCGGAAAAACCATCCAAGAAACTGTACATCTCATGCCCAGCTACATCATCCAATACTGAATCCATGAAAGGTAATGGAAAAGGATATGCAATTGTCGCTGCATTCAGCTTCCTGTAGTCGACACATACCCGGATCTTACCTGACTTCTTAGGTACGACTACTATTGGTGACAACCATTCTGCCTGATCAACTGGTATAATGAATCCTACTGCCAACAATTTATCCAATTCAGCCTTCACTTGCTGTGCATAATTTGGATTCATTCTGTATCTCTGCTGAATTACTGGTTTTGCATCTTCTTTCAAATTGATCTGATGTTTGTACACATTTGGATCCATTCCCTTCAAATCTGAATAGTCCCATGCAAAACAATCTATGAATTCAATGAGTAATGCCTTCAGTTCCTCCTTGAACTTGTCATCTAAATTGACACTCACTCTGACCATCCTAGGCCGCTCCTTTGTGCCTAGATTCAATTCTTGCAGGTCATCCTCCTGGACCCTTGATATGCTGCTTTCTAACTTATCATACAAAGATTCAGCTCTATCTATTGCCTCTTGTGGTGTCAAATCTTCTTCTTGAACATCCTCCTCTGATTTTTTAAACACTTCTGAACTTTGCTGTCCAGTATCCAAATGAGCCTTCTGCTTTGCATTTTGATCAACATATCTGCTGACAATATCTACCACATCAACCTCAAAAATTGGAATGACTGTTGGATTGGCATCAAAGAATTCAGTCTCCTCTTCATCTTCCACCTCTGATGCCAAATTGAGAGTCTGAACCAACATTGGTCTTATGGAGTTTGGAACTGTCACTTTAGAAATCATTGGCACTTTTGCCACTTTTCCTCCCTTCTTGATCACAATCTCATTCTTCTCCCAATCTTGTTTCAGCCTAGCTGTCTTGAACCAAGGTCTGCCTAATAGCATGACATAAGAACTGTCTTCTTCCTTCATTCTGATGACAACAAAATTTACTTGAAAACTCAAGTCTTGCACTCTAATTACTTGCTTCCTCAACATTCCGATTGGCTGCACACGTCTCTGATCTGCCATCCTAACCTGAAACGGTGCTGGTTCCAACTTAACATGTTTCATTTTGAGGAATTCTGACTCTGCCAATATATTGACTCCTGAACCGCCATCAAGCAGTACATCCTGATATACCTGTTCATTCCAATGAACTTTGATAGTCGGAATTGTGAAGTCAACATCTTCCGGATCCACTTGATATGCATCCACACTATCCTCCAATGTCTTTATGCCTTGCTTGCTTGACAAACCCTTTGTTGCTGAGTAAAATTTGTCTCTGAAAATCGGAACCAAAGAAAGTAGCTGATCCAGTGTGAAATGCATTGGTGTCATCATAAGACGCTCAAACAAATCCTCTGACTTGCCATTCCCAAGAACTTTATCAGAGTCTTCCTCTTCTGCTTCCTTATGGGTAAGCTTCTTCTGCTCTTTCAAAACTGCTTTGCTTACTTCATTCCGCACATCCTTCTGCTCTTCCCAATCTATGGGAGCTTTCAATCGTGCTTTTGATCTGGTGACAGCCATTGCATCTACCTTTAATTTGTTGCAATCCGAACAATCGCATTCCGGCATGCATTCCAGTACTTCCACTCCTTTTAATGTTTCTTCAGCCATCACAATGTTCACTACATTTGTTGTTGGCACATTCTCAGTGCTTGGCTGAGTTGTCACTGGTGCTGTCAACTGAGGTAACTGTTGTGCTGCATTTTGCTGCATCCACGGTGGTGAATTCCAACTCTGCTGATTCCAGCTTTGTGTAGGTTGCTGCCAATTCGGCTGTTGTTGCTGCCATCCCTGTTGATTATTTTGCCAACCTTGTTGCCAATTTGGTTGTGACTGTGTCTGCTGCCAATTTGGTCCCCAAGGTGGTCTACCACCCTGCCATCGAGGACGAAAATTTGGATTAAACCGAGGACGAAATTGCCTTCCCTGAGGTCGCCAATTATTCATGGGATTTTACCAACCTACATTTTGCTGAGGACTTTGCTGCTCAGGAACAACTCCACTAGCTTCCGCCATGACTTGTTGGACTCTTGGTGGAACCGGTCCCCTGTAATTCGGGTTATACCAGCAATCCTTTGTCTTGTGGAATTTCTCACAAATTTCACACTGATCTTTCTTCTTGTTGACTTCCTTTGTGACTCCTAATTCCTTCAATTTCTTAGCCAACAACTTCTCCATTTTGGTTTCAGCCTCCTTTTCATCCGATTTGGATTTCTTTTCTTCCTCCTTCCGCTTCTTCTTGCGGTACTTTTTCTTTGACTCACTGTCTGATTCTTGATCACTGTCATTTTTAGAGTTTTCCTCATCCTCAGATTCATCTGTTTCTGACTCCTCTGAATCATCACCAGAGTCATCATCACTGTCATCACTTTTTGACCTCTTGCTTCTCCTAGACTTCTTCTTTGTATCTCTCCTAGAAGACTTTCTCAAAGAAGCCACTCCAAACCTTTTCTCAGCCCTTGTAGCTGTTTCAATTAAGTCATCCATTCCTCCTGCAATATCTACTCCTGCAACTGCATGTCGCAATTCTTTCCTCAATCCATTCATGAAATATCCAGCCAGCATTTCATCTGTCGGTCTTTCTTGAGCAGTTAACCGATTCAGATACCTGTTGAATTTTTGGGCATAATCCTCGACAAACATCTTCTTTTGCTGAATTTCTTTCAGCTTTGTGAGTACCTCAAAAGGAGTCTTCTCCTTCCGGAATCTATTCAGAAATGCCACTTTCAATGCATTGTAGTCAGCAAAATGTGCTGCTCCATAATTATTCAACCACTGCATAGCCTTGCCTTCCAAGGTGGCTTCAAATTGCATTCTCTTGGTCTGGGCATCGTACACTCCGTCAAATTGACTGGCCTGCCATTTCCTCTCAAATTGAGCTATATGGCAATCAGGGTCTTCTTTAGACGTTCCTGAAAAGGTCTTGAATCTGACTCGGAGGTCTTGCCTTGCCTGAGCTGCCGCCATTCTCGGAGACGCTGGACTTGCTGGTGTTGAAACTGAAGATGACGAATTTGATGACACTTGTGGTGTCACCGAAGATGGTGTTGAGAATGCCAATGGAATGCGCACCCGCAACTGTCTTGGTGCTCCTAAAGGATCAAATTGCAGTCTTCTTCTTGACCGCAAAGCTCCATGGATAAATGCTCCTCCAATAAACTGCCTAATTCGACGATCTTCTCCGTCTGAACCATCATATTCTTCCACATCTTCCAAGTCTTCTACATATGCATTCTGGTCTGCCCCTTCTGTGTCATCACTTGCTGCACCTTGAGCCCAAACATTCCAATATTCCTCTCCATATCTTGATGAATTTGACCTCAAATTGTAAATGCGAGTGGGTTGCTGTGACCTCTCCAGGCTGACTATCTGATTTCACGCTGAATTTTGTTGGAGATACGAAACGTCACCCATGCACAGAAGATGATGAATTCGACCATGGTATCACACCACTATCACCGTGATCGCCAGTGTTTACTCGCGTGCCAAAGAGAAGAGAATCATCACTAACATTCTTCATGAACAAAGACAATGAATGTGACAAAACATGAATTGCAAAGACACCGAAAATTCTGCTTCTTCATCAATCCAAAACAAGGCTACATCATCATGAAGGAAAAACAAAACAGAAACTGAAACTTCATCTACTACAAACTGCCAAAACACATGACAAAATACTGAATCTTGCGCTTCCTACAGAACACGCTGCATGATAACTAATCCGCCAAATACATAGATCGCCAAAAGGCTAAAAGGCCACAACTCTTCGGATCTCAATCCGGCTTTCACACTTGTCGTCCATTGTGCCTTCCACAATGCCTTCTTTGCCTTGCCCCTAACACACACACAGAGAGACAGGTGGGCAGTGACTTCGAAGGCAGAGGAAGCCTGTGAAGTGGGGTGCAGCTGCTGAAAGGAAGGTGACAGGCAAAGCGTAGGCTGGTGTGGGCCGCGTAGGTAAAGCCTGGAGCGGGGACGGACTGAGGTGGTGTGGCCTTGGTTTGGTCAGTCAGAATGGACGCTGAAGACTGGTGGCTGGTGTGGGCTGCCTAGGAGACAGGTGTTGCTGCTTGGTGGTGGGCCGGTAGCACTGCAGATAAGCTGCAAGAGGAAGGGTTTGAAGAGGCTGGCAGAGGATCAGCACAGAGAGAGAGAGAGAGATGATTGGTCGAGTTGCTGCTGACGACACATGCAGAAGTGATGGGCTGCAGAGAGTTGAAGGTTAGCTGGTGTGGGCGCCTTCTGAAGTGAGAGTGGCCGGGTTCATTCTGGTGTGATTGGTACAGCAGGCAGGCAAGTGGTTCGTGGTGATTGGGGATGTGGTGTATCCTCGACGGTGACAGGCCTGAGTGAGTGTTTGTTTATGGTTGTGTGAGTAAGGCTTCTGTGTCGGGAGAAGCTTGTATGAAGTGTTGTAACTGAAATATATTGCTGGGTGTTTATCTTGGTCTATGGTGCCCCTGTTTTATGCTGTGTGTCTCGCGTGGGTTGGGTGGTGAAGTGTGCGATAGTGTTCCAGCCGGTGGCTGGTGGTGCCCCCGTTTGTATGAGTGTTTCCAAGTTTGCGAGGTGGAAGGGCTGTCGAGGCAAGGGTTTTCTTTCTTTTTTTCACCTCACATCCTTCTGGTGCCCCCACTGAGGATAGCTCTGGCGTTGTTCTTTGCCTAGAAGGGCGTGTGTTCCACTGAGGAGAGCTCAGGGATTGGTACAGGTTGTCATGATGTGGTCTTATACAAAGTTTCATGGCAGGAAGGGTGAAGATGTGGTTGACTTTTTGGAGCAGATGGAGTTGGCATGCATTAGCAACCATGTGACGGATGAAGAGCAGGTTCTGAGGCTGATAAAGATTTTTTTGAAGGGAGATGCCCGAAGCTGGCTTAAGGATTTTGAAGCACAGGATGCTGGTGTTTTGACCTTAGACAGGTTGAAAGAAGGCCTTTTGGAGCGTTTTCAGCAAGTGGAGGATCCTAGTGTGCTTTGGCAAGAGCTGAAATCACTGGATGATTTTGTGCGGGCATTTACATGTCTGTGGAATAAGTGGTGTATGACATTGAAGCAGGAAGTTCCTCCAATGTTTCTGAAGAAGAGTTTGTTTATTGATGGTTTGCTACCCCATTTGAGGGTCAGGGTTGAGTTAAAGAATCCCAGGTCATTTGATGATGCTGTTAGCATTGCTAGGGAAAAGAAAGGCAAGATTTTGAAGCAGATGGAGATGGGTATTTATCCATATGAAGATGTTGTGTCT
Organism: Cibotium barometz; assembly: GCF_041138505.1. Taxonomy (NCBI): domain Eukaryota; kingdom Viridiplantae; phylum Streptophyta; class Polypodiopsida; order Cyatheales; family Cibotiaceae; genus Cibotium; species Cibotium barometz. The sequence continues at coordinate 50,607,895 of NC_141076.1, forward strand.
GCGAGGGATATGCAGGTAAATTTGGTTGAGGTGGATAAGAGTCCTATGCAAAGCTTGATTAGACAGGAGCCTCAAAGGCCGATACAGGTGCAAAGGGGGATGTTTTATGTGCCTTCTGATTTTTTTCCAAAGTCTTTGAAGCAGGTGCAGGTGGATGAAGAGCAGGTGAAGGAGCAAAGTGCAGATGAGAAGTTGCCAGTGAATTCTTCTTTGGATTTGGTCATGGCTGTACATGACAGTGAGTTGGAAGGTTCTATTGGAGATCATTTGGGTGATTTGGATGATATGCATGCACAGGAAAGCAAAGAGGATGATGCCTTGGGAGGATTGGCTGTTGATAAGAAGGAAGAGGAGCTGGATACAGGATGCTTTGAAGATGATTCTTTGCGAGATTCTACGAGGGAGGAGGATGGGGTAGAGACTTCTGATGAAGTGAAGATGGTTTGTGATGCGGATGTGGAGAGCATGGAGGAAGATCCTATCATTATGGATTTTCTTGAACAGCTGGATGATGGTATGGTACCTGAAATGGATGGTATGGATGTTGTTCCATTTGATGCATTAAGTGCAGAGGAGTCTTTGGACAATGATACCTGGGGGGTTGGCAACACTCAAGAAAGTATGTATGTAGATTTGGCTGATGAAGAGCGTTGTGTGGTGAGCATTGTGCTTGAGGATGATATCTGGGAAGTTGCTAGCCTAGATGAACAGGAGCAAGAGATAGAGATGGATCCTAATATGGTTGAGAGTGTGACAAAGGATTCTTTGCGGGTTGCTGAAATGCTAAAGGCAAAGTCCCTCGATGACAAAGATTCTGACCCAGGTGAGCTGTATGGTTGTGAAGAGATGCCTAAAATACAGGAACTGGAAGTGCTGGTAGACACTGCTCTTGGGAATGATCTGGATTTTAGTGTGCAGAAAGGTCAAGATGCTGGAACCTGGCCTTCACAGGTGTTGAGGGATGGGATGCTAGATGCTGGAATGCCACAAGTTTTGAAGAAAGGGAGGTTGGTTGTGGGTGAAGTGCATGGAAATGATTTGGTGGTGCATGTGGTTGATGTTTGGTATGCAGTGATGCAGCCATGGTTTTTAATGGATGCTGGGGAATGGGATAATGAGAGGATGTTTCCTTTTGATCCTAGTGGATGACTACTGGAATGGTCTTTTGCTGCTGAGCATGAATGCTCTAGTAGATAGGGGGGTGGCAAAGTATGTCAGGCGTTTTTTTGAGAGGTTTTTTTGGCTTGTGTACATACGTGTGCATGGTGTGAATGAAAACTTGCCGTGGAATGCCTTGCCAGGTGTTCAGGGTGGACGGCATTTGATTCGGGCTTGTTGCAGGCCTGTCCGGTGAGAGGTTTGCTGGGGTTGATTTCAGCTGTTCGACCATTTGAAGTGTGTGCGCGTCCAAAGGATAAGTGGGCACCCATAAGCTGCATTCGAAAGAAGGTATGGAAAGCAAGTGAAGCAGTTAGAGGTGAAAAGGATTAATGGGCCAAGGTGGCCTTTAGTTTGGTGTGAAAAGGAGAGTGTGGCCATTTTGTAGGCCTTACAAGAAATTAAATAATTATAATATTGACGTGGCCATAAAATTTGAAAGCCACTTGGAGGCTTGAGTGGCTGCCACCATGAGTTCCAGAAGCTTGGAGAGTTGGCGAGATGCGCGAGCTGTAGGTAAAAGAAGAAAGCTGCCGATTTGAGGAGTTGGGGGTTCTTGGGCGCAACGGCAAGGTGACTGGAGTAGCAGCCGTGAAGAGACATGGAAGAGTCGCCGGGCTGCAACAAAAGTGTGGGGGCCTCCCTTGTGAAGAGCAGCAAGGAGGAAGCTGCTGTGCTGGCGAGCAGAGGGCGTGAAGACGCCAAAGAAGTAAGTGCAGCCGCTCTGAAGAGAGTGGCTGGCGACGTAAGAAGAAGCAGAAGGCATCAAAGGAGACTAGAGACGCCGACATGTGAAGAGAAAAGTGCTGACGTGTGGGCACAAGGTGGCAGAAGGCGCCAAAGGGTCAGCTGCAGGTCTGCAACGACGTGTAAGTGGAAGCCGACGCATGGGCTGAGGGGAGAGCAGAAGCGTAACCAGATATAAAGGAGGTGGCTGCCCTATGGACTAGGCTGCAGCGCAGCTGTAGGTGCACAGCTGCTGGTGAAAGACCTAAGAAGGAGGTCGCTGGCGGGTGACTCGAGCGGCTGACAGAGACAGGTCAAGAGAGTGGCCGCCTTTTGGTCGTAAACAAGTGTGGAGGCGCAACGGACAGCGCAAGGAGAGAGACAGCTGGTAGAGGCTCTGCAGCAGACGGGCGAGAAGATAAAGATGGCCGCCCTGGGATACGAGAACTGGTGAGTGTGGAGGACACACACAGAGAGACAGGTGGGCAGTGACTTCGAAGGCAGAGGGAGCCTGTGAAGTGGGGTGCAGCTGCTGAAAGGAAGGTGACAGGCAAAGCATAGGCTGGTGTGGGCCGCGTAGGTAAAGCCTGGAGCGGGGACGGACTGAGGTGGTGTGGCCTTGGTTCGGTCAGTCAGAATGGACGCTGAAGACTGGTGGCTGGTGTGGGCTGCCTAGGAGACGGGTGTTGCTGCTTGGTGGTGGGCCGGTAGCACTGCAGATAAGCTGCAAGAGGAAGGGTTTGAAGAGGCTGGCAGAGGATCAGCACAGAGAGAGAGAGAGATGATTGGTCGAGCTGCTGCTGACGACACATGCAGAAGTGATGGGCTTTAGAGAGTTGAAGGTTAGCTGGTGTGGGCGCCTTCTGAAGTGAGAGTGGCCGGGTTCATTCTGGTGTGATTGGTACAGCAGGCAGGCAAGTGGTTCGTGGTGATTGGGGATGTGGTGTATCCTCGACGGTGATGACAGGCCTGAGTGAGTGTTTGTTTATGGTTGTGTGAGTAAGGCTTCTGTGTCGGGAGAAGCTTGTATGAAGTGTTGTAACTGAAATATATTGCTGGGTGTTTATCTTGGTCTATGGTGCCCCTGTTTTATGCTGTCTGTCTGGCGTGGGTGGTGAAGTGTGAGATAGTGTTCCAGCCGGTGGCTGGTGGTGTCCCCGTTCGTATGAGTGTTTCCAAGTTTGCGAGGTGGAAGGGCTGTAGAGGCAAGGGTTTTCTTTCTTTTTTTCACCTCACATCCTTCTGGTGCCCCCACTGAGGATAGCTCTGGCATTGTTCTTTGCCTAGAAGGGCGTGTGTTCCACTGAGGAGAGCTCAGGGATTGGTACAGGTTGTCATGATGTGGTCTTATCCGGAGTTTCATGGCAGGAAGGGTGAAGATGTGGTTGACTTTTTGGAGCAGATGGAGTTGGCATGCATTAGCAACCATGTGACGGATGAAGAGCAGGTTCTGAGGCTGATAAAGATTTTTTTGAAGGGAGATGCCCGAAGCTGGCTTAAGGATTTTGAAGCACAGGATGCTGGTGTTTTGACCTTAGACAGGTTGAAAGAAGGCCTTTTGGAGCGTTTTCAGCAAGTGGAGGATCCTAGTGTGCTTTGGCAAGAGCTGAAATCACTGGATGATTTTGTGCGGGCATTTACATGTCTGTGGAATAAGTGGTGTATGACATTGAAGCAGGAAGTTCCTCCAATGTTTCTGAAGAAGAGTTTGTTTATTGATGGTTTGCTACCCCATTTGAGGGTCAGGGTTGAGTTAAAGAATCCCAGGTCATTTGATGATGCTGTTAGCATTGCTAGGGAAAAGGAAGGCAAGATTTTGAAGCAGATGGAGATGGGTATTTATCCATATGAAGAGGTTGTGTCTGCGAGGGATATGCAGGTAAATTTGGTTGAGGTGGATAAGAGTCCTATGCAAAGCTTGATTAGACAGGAGCCTCAAAGGCCGATACAGGTGCAAAGGGGGATGTTTTATGTGCCTTCTGATTTTTTTCCAAAGTCTTTGAAGCAGGTGCAGGTGGATGAAGAGCAGGTGAAGGAGCAAAGTGCAGATGAGAAGTTGCCAGTGAATTCTTCTTTGGATTTGGTCATGGCTGTACATGACAGTGAGTTGGAAGGTTCTATTGGAGATCATTTGGGTGATTTGGATGATATGCATGCACAGGAAAGCAAAGAGGATGATGCCTTGGGATTGGCTGATGATAAGAAGGAAGAGGAGCTAGATACAGGATGCTTTGAAGATGATTCTTTGCGAGATTCTACGAGGGAGGAGGATGGGGTAGAGACTTCTGATGAAGTGAAGATGGTTTGTGATGCGGATGTGGAGAGCATGGAGGAAGATCCTATCATTATGGATTTTCTTGAACAGCAGGATGATGGTATGGTACCTGAAATGGATGGTATGGATGTTGTTCCATTTGATGCATTAAGTGCAAAGGAGTCTTTGGACAATGATACCTGGGGGTTTGGCAACACTCAAGAAAGTATGTATGTAGATTTGGCTGATGAAGAGCGTTGTGTGGTGAGCATTGTGCCTGAGGATGATATCTGGGAAGTTGCTAGCCTGGATGAACAGGAGCAAAAGATAGAGATGGATCCTAATATGGTTGAGAGTGTGACAAAGGCTTCTTTGCGGGTTGCTGAAATGCTAAAGGCAAAGTCCCTGGATGACAAAGATTCTGAGCCAGGTGAGCTGTATGGTTGTGAAGAGATGCCTAAAATACAGGAACTGGAAGTGCTGGTGGACACTGCTCTTGGGAAGGATCTAGATTTTAGTGTGCAGAAAGGTCAAGATGCTGGAACCTGGCCTTTACAGGTGTTGACGGATGGGATGCTAGATGCTGGAATGCCACAGGTTTTGAAGAAAGGGAGGCTGGTTGTGGGTGAAGTGCATGGAAATGATTTGGTGGTGCATGTGGTTGATGTTTGGTATGCAGTGATGCAGCCATGGTTTTTAACGGATGCTGGTGAATGGGATGATGAGCAGATGTTTCCTTTTGATCCTAGTGGATGACTACTGGAATGGTCTTTTGCTACTGAGCATGAATGCTCTAGCAGATAGGGGGTGGCAAAGTATGTCAGGCGTTTTTCTGAGAGGTTTTTTTGGCTTGTGTCCATACGTGTGCATGGTGTGAATGAAAACTTGCCGTGGAATGCCTTGCCAGGTGTTCAGGGTGGACGGCATTTTTGCAGGCCTGTCCGGTGAGAGGTTCGTTGGGGTTGATTTCAGCTGTTCGACCGTTTGAAGTGTGTGCGCGTCCAAAGGATAAGTGGGCACCCATAAGCTGCATTCGAAAGAAGGTATGGAAAGCAAGTGAAGCAGTTAGAGGTGAAAAGGATTAATGGGCCAAGGTGGCCTTTAGTTTGGTGTGAAAAGGAGAGTGTGGCCATTTTGTAGGCCTTACAAGAAATTAAATAATTATAATATTGACGTGGCCATAAAATTTGAAAGCCACTTGGAGGCTTGAGTGGCTGCCACCATGAGTTCGAGAAGCTTGGAGAGCTGGCAAGATGTGCGAGCTGCAGGTAAAAGAAGGAAGCCGCTGTTTTGAGGAGTTGGGGGTTCTTGGGCGCAACGGCAAGGTGAGTGGAGTAGCAGCCGTGAAGAGACGTGGAAGAGTCGCCGGACTGCAACAAAAGTGTGGGGGCCTCCCTTGTGAAGAGTAGCAAGGAGGAAGCTGCTGCAGGTCTGCAACGACGTGTAAGTGGAAGCCGACGCATGGGCTGAGGGGAGAGCAGAAGCGTAACCAGATATAAAGGAGGTGGCCGCCCTATGGACTAGGCTGGAGCGCAGCTGTAGGTGCACAGCTGCTGGTGAAAGACCTAAGAAGGAGGTCGCTGGCGGGTGACTCGAGCGGCTGACAGAGACAGGTCAAGAGAGTGGCACCTTTTGGTCGTAAACAAGTGTGGAGGCGCAAAGGACAGCGCAAGGAGAGAGACAGCTGGTAGAGGCTCTGCAGCAGACGGGCGAGAAGATAAAGATGGCCGCCCTGGGATACGAGAACTGGTGAGTGTGGAGGACACACACAGAGAGACAGGTGGGCAGTGACTTCGAAGGCAGAGGGAGCCTGTGAAGTGGGGTGCAGCTGCTGAAAGGAAGGTGATAGGCAAAGCGTAGGCTGGTGTGGGCCGCGTAGGTAAAGCCTGGAGCGGGGACGGACTGAGGTGGTGTGGCCTTGGTTCGGTCAGTCAGAATGGACGCTGAAGACTGGTGGCTGTGTGGGCTGCCTAGGAGACAGGTGTTGCTGCTTGGTGGTGGGCCGGTAGCACTGCAGATAAGATGCAAGAGGAAGGGTTTGTAGAGGCTGGCAGAGGATCAGCACACAGAGAGAGAGAGAGATGATTGGTCAAGCTGCTGCTGACGACACATGCAGAAGTGATGGGCTGCAGAGAGTTGAAGGTTAGCTGGTGTGAGCGCCTTCTGAAGTGAGAGTGGCCAGGTTCATTCTAGTGTGATTGGTACAGCAGGCAGGCAAGTGGTTCGTGGTGATTGGGGATGTGGTGTATCCTCGGCGGTGACAGGCCTGAGTGAGTGTTTGTTTATGGTTGTGTGAGTAAGGCTTCTGTGTCGGGAGAAGCTTGTATGAAGTGTTGTAATTGAAATATATTGCTGGGTGTTTATCTTGGTCTATGGTGCCCCTGTTTTATGCTGTGTGTCTGGCGTGGGTTGGGTGGTGAAGTGTGAGATAGTGTTCCAGCCGGTGGCTGGTGGTGCCCCCGTTCATATGAGTGTTTCCAAGTTTGCGAGGTGGAAGGGCTGTAGAGGCAAAGGTTTTCTTTCTTTTTTTCACCTCACACCATTCATATGTGTACTCATTCTCATCCATTCACTCAAATCGACGACACATTATTTCACATACACATTCACATTCATTATTCTACATACACATCCATGTTCGTACATCCACATCATACATCCAATCCCATATCCGCATTCATACATACACATCCATATCCACATCCATACATCCACTTCCACATCCACATTCACATCCATACATACACATCCACATTCATACATCCACATCTACATGCATACATCCATTTTCACATCCTCATTCATACATCCACATCCACATACATACATCCACATTCGTATCTACTTCCATACATCCACATCCACATCCTCATTCACATTCATACATCCACATCTCCATGCATACATCCACATCCACATTCACATTCACATCCATACATCCACATTCACATTCATACATCCACATCTCCATGCATACATCCACATCCACATTCACATTCACATTCACATTCACATCTACATGCATACATCCACATCCACATTCACATTCACATCCATACATCCACATCCACATTCACATTCATATCCATACATCCACATCTACATGCATACATCCACATCCACATTCACATTCACATTCACATTCATACATCCACATCTACATCCGCATTCACATCCATACATCCACATCCACATCCACATTCACATCCATACATCCACACTCATTCTTATCACATCTCATATAACTCTTAACTCATCCTGTCACATCTCATATGCATCTTATCACATCCTAATATCTATTTATAAAATACAAGAGAATTCTTATTTTTGATACAAGATTTCTTTACGCATCTATTTATGCATAAATTCCATTTAAGGAGACTAACACTTTCAAAATAAAAATCAATCTTTTATGCATCTTCCTATGCATAAATTCATTTTAAATGAGAATGACACTTTTGGATTAAAATAAATTCTTTATGCATCTTTCCATGCATAAATCCAATTTAGTAGGAATTACACTTTTAGAATAAAAGAATTTCTCTTATGCATTTAATCCATTTATGATGAAAATCACACTTTTAGTATAAAAAAATATCTTTTATGCACCCATTTATGCATAAAAATCAAATATGATAAAAGTTACACTTTTATATTAAAATAATAATCTTTTATGCACCCATTTATGCATAAAAATCAAATATGATAAAAGTTACACTTTTATATTAAAATAATAATCTTTTATGCATACCTCTATGCATGAAAATCAATTATGATAAAAGTAACACTTTTATATCAAAATAATAATCTTTTATGCATACCTCTATGCATGAAAATCAATTATGAAAAAAGTAACACTTTTATATCAAAATAATAATCTTTTATGCATACCTCTATGCATGAAAATCAATTATGATAAAAGTAACACTTTTATATTAAAATAATAATCTTTTATGCATACCTCTATGCATGAAAATCAAATATGATAAAAGTAACACTTTTATATTAAAATAATAATCTTTTATGCATACCTCTATGCATGAAATTCAAATATGATAATCAATATGCATCTTCTATGCATAAAAAAGATACTTTTAGAGTATAGAATGGATAGGAATTACTCTTTTAGCATAAAATTTAATTACTAGAAATCCTCTTTTTCTTAATTCATCAATCATGCATAATATAAAATCAATTTCTCCTTGATCACAATAAAATTCTTTCAGTTAATCTAGAATGATAATTCCTAGAATATGGTAGGAAGTCCTCTTTTCATACTTTGAATGAAATTATTTTATGTGTAATTTTTACAAAAATTTTGCCATAGCTCCGCTGCTATGACTGATAAATCTCAATTATTTTAAAAGATAAAGCTTATCTTTAAGGAAATGATTAGAATGATCCCTAATTGGATCATTAACCCATAATGGATTGAATCATCAATATTCATGAAATACATAAACTAAAAGTATAGAAAAAAGCCCTTAATTTGGCCTCAAGCATAGATTAATCTTGGATTAAGGAAAAGCTTTATAAAAAGCTTCATTTGGATTGAGAATAGGTCATGAGTATGACCATTTCTTGAGTGAGAGAGAGAAATTACATAAAAACCATTAGAATTAAGCATAAATAGAAATTTATGTAATTCTTTACTATCATTCATCAATTAACTTCAATAGCATTCATCAATTTATGTAATGCTTTACTACCATTCATCAATTAACTTCAATAGCATTCAAAAACCATTCCAATTAAGCTTCTCAAGCTTGAGAGGGGTTGAGAAGAGAGAAACATTGAGAAATTATAGAAAAGATCAAAATTCACCATTTACCTTACAAATCGCTTGATTCTTTGTTCACGGTAGAGGCCCCCAACCAATCGATTGGTTAAGTATGTTGATGGAGCCACCAATGGGGATTGAAGAAAGAGGGAAGCTCCAATTTCTTCAATTTGGAGAGAATTTTAGAGAATAGTAAAAATTAGCATTATTTCAGCATAATTCTAGTATAGTAAAATTCTCCTCCTTTTTTCAAAGGACTCAAGTTCTATTTATAGGAGAGGGAGGATCTAACCAAGAACACAACTGATTTCTAGAATTTTCTAGATTTCAGTTTAGTTGAATTTGGACTAGATTTGGACCTAGTTTGGTTCCTTTTTTATTCGGTCTGGTTCCTTTTTTATTGGGTTTGGTTCAAGAGAGAGGAGAGATAAAAATATCACAATTTTTGAAGATTTAAAACTCAATTGCACATGAGAAGTAGGCGCCTCATTCATGAGGGGAAAATCCCCATGCAGAGGTGTCAAAAATGCATCATTACTTCTAAATATCTCCCCTTTTTAACTATTAGCCTTGTCCTTAGTCAACTGTTCATCTTATGTGAGTATTTACTCATTTTTGGGTATCTTCTTTTACAAATTGGATTGATCTCCTCCCCACACATGGATTGATCCTATTGGCCCATAGGAACCTTAATTGGACCATAATCCAAAAATTTCAGAAAATCTAGACCCTTAGGCTAAGGTTCTTTATACCCATTTCCAATAAATTCCAATTGTACATTGGAAAGTTCTTTTTGAATTTCTGTTTCAGGGGAATTCATTTTAATAATATGAGAAATTTTTCTGTTTAAAAATATTCAAAATTTGAATATTCTCTCTCTAGAATATTTTCTCTCTCTATGTCAAAACAGGCAGAGACAAGATCTTTTATATTTCTGAAGAGGGAATTGATTACAGGGGGAAGATGCTGGACATCTTGAGAGGCTGGGGAGGAATCTTACAACGAGCATAGGGCAACATATGCGGGTGTGGCACTACATCCTGTATCAAATTAAAACGGGATCATAACTCAAACATATGAACACCCATAGGTATCTCAATCAACCTTAACTCTTTAACACTTACCATGTTTACGGTCGCATCCCATTCTCCATACTTTGAGATGTGATTGAGTGTAATCTTGCATGCACGATACATGTTTCCTCGACATCGATCACACATACATTTGATTTTTTGCTCCAACCACATTTCGCGATGGTGGATACAGAGGGATTCATCCTCACTGGAGCTACTTGTTGAAGATGAAGACATCCTACAAATAAACAACCCAAAAAAATTGCTCTTGTATCAAATATTTAATCTAAAAACTCTGTGGTGTGTCTAATACCACGTCTATTCTGTGTGGTGCGCGTCTATAGGCACATCTAAACCGTGTTGTAAATGCGTAATTAAATGCGCATTTAGACGCATATATACATGTGCACTACACAGAACAGACGCGGTTTTAGACGTGATATTAGACGCGCCTATAGATGCAATTTTCAAACCTACTTTTAGCGCGCTTACTTTTCTTCACATACTTTTAATGGGCTTGTTTTGCTATTAAAATAGATCCACAGCCTAGCATCCACACTTATCTTCAAGCACCCACACTTATCTTCAAGCACCCACACTTATCTCCAAGCTTACACAATCATCTCCAAGCACACAGGGTAAACAAGGAAGAGAAGAAAGAGAAGCAAAGGGTGAACAAGGAAGAGAAGAAAGAGAAGCAGCTTTGAAGAAGGACAAGAAGCTTCCATACCTCTATCCAAAGGTAAGTATCTTTAGGGTTGATCTTCTTTGAAAGTTGCTCTCTTTGGATTCATCCTTTTCTCTCTTTGAAACGAATGTTTTTGGTACAACTGTTGTGCTTTTGTGTTGGGCGCATGTCCTTTTCGAGTTTTTAAAATAGTCCATCTCTGTCAGAGCGCGTCTATAGACGCATCTGAGAGCGCATCAAAAAGCGCGTCTATACACGTCTACTCTGTGTTGGAAACAAGTAGCCGTGCGAAGATAGATGCTATTTTTCTCCTCTCTTTTTCTGTCTTTTTTTCTCCTCTCTTTTCCTCTCCTTTCTCCTCTCTTTTATCCCCACTTTTTATCCTCTCTTTTCCTCCCCTTTCTCCTCTCTTTTCCTCTCCTTTCTCCTCTCTTTTATCCCCACTTTTTCTCTCTTTTTCTCCTCTCTTTTCCTCTCCGTTCATGGAAATAAGTGATTGCGTGAATGAAGAAAGGGATCGCATGAATGATGGAAAGGGATTGCATGATTGAAGAAAGGGATTGCATGAATGATGGAAAGGGAAAGCATGATTGAAAAAATAGATTGCACTCTATATTTTCCTCTCTTTTTCCTTCTCTCTTTTATCCTCTCTTTCCTTCTCTTTTCGTCTCTCTTTTTCTCTCTTATCTCCTCTCTTTTTCTCTCTTATCTCCTCTCTTTCTCTCTCTTTTTTTCTCCTCTCTTTTCCTCTATTCTCCTCTCTTTTTCTCTCTTTTATCCCCTCTTTTTCTCCTCTCTTTTCCTCTCCTTTCTCCTCTCTTTTATCCCCGCTATGCATGCCTTTTCTAATCTCTTTCCTTCTCTCTTTTTCTCTCTTTTTCTCTTGTTTTTCTCTTCTCAGTTCATCAGTAATCTTCTTTTTTTCTTTTTTCCAGTTCATCATGTGGCCAGGAAGCTCTTCAGGCTCACCTAATCTTCGGGAGACCATCTTTTGGGACTTATATAACCTTTTGGGGCACCCTCCCAGTCCTGGGGAGTTATAGGGCTACATGACGGGTACTCTAAACACCCCCCAGGAGTCGGCACTACAGACTCCAAACCACCCCAACCGCACACCTTTTGAGATTACCCCAGCAGAGTCAACACAGCCCAGCCGGCCACATAGCCGAGCCCCTTCCCCCATGCCGTCCTATGCCCCTTCCCCCATGCCGTCAAGAGGCCCTTCTGCCTCGCAAAGCTATCGGCGTACTCCTGTGCAGTCGAGACTTGGTTCTCCAGCTACTACAGGTGGCTAGCGTACTAGCTCGACATGACACAGTAGTAGGCGTAGTAGCAGGGAGAGCGGTGGGGGATGCATGGCACAGTGCTTTGGGAGAGGTGGTGGTGGGGACAATAATGATTCAGATGATTTAGACGTGCCTCTGGGTGATGGTACGATCTACTATGACATCACTCAGACAGGAGGCATCTTGATAGATGCACGGGGGAAGGACATCATGGCCTTCATGCACTCTGTGTAATTGCTAACAATTACAGAGATTGCTTTATTCACTACAAAGAACAACCAAAGAGGTTGGCTGATGAGACCCTCGCTGCTGTTCGCTCTAGGTATCCTAACCCCCCCAATGTTCAGTTCATAGATAAATGGGCCAATTCAAAGATTGTTTCGATACTTAGCAATAAAAGATCTTCGCTTAAGAGGCATGCACTAGCGGAGCTTGCCAGGCTCCAGGGAGGTCAACCACCAAGGGGCCCGCCCCACACCGCTCACAAGCGTGAGTGGAAGAAAGCAATGAAGTCAGCGAAGAAGGAACCCAGTCTAAAGCACGTGGAGGCACGAAGGATCCAAATGGAGCAATATGGAAGCGTGCATTTTGGAGCAGGGGGTGTTGAATCATGGGAGGCCCAATTTGTAAGTATCGATCTCAAATTATATTGTTTATGTAGTTTATTAGGAGGTTGTTTCTTTGTACTAACCCCTCCGCAAATTGTGTCATCTTGCAGCTTGATATCGTGGGCAGGTACCCTACTCCTGTCGAGACAGCCTACCACCGCCACCATCACAGAGGAGATACATGGAGGCACTTCTATAATGACGGGTTGATTACTGAGGAGCAGTATATCCGGGCTACTGGAGAGTCCCCCGAGGTATTTGAAAGTAATTAAATAATGTCAATATTATAAATAAAGATTTGATTTTTCATACATTGATATATGTTGTCCCTTGTTTACAGGACCCTGCACAAGAAGATGAGGAAGAAGACGAGGAAGAAGGAGGCGGAGAAGGGAGCGTAGAAGGCAGCGAGGACGTGGAGAACTTAGATTAGTCGTAGAAGTAGTGCTAGCTACTCTTTTTTGTACTTAGCCATTGGCTTGGCTTCGTGCCTCTTGTATATACACTCCTCTTATTTTTGGTACTTGAAGCCACAGGACGTGGCTTAGCTTCGTGCTATATGTACATACAAGCACTTTTTGAGCTATCAATTATTAAAATGCGGTTGACTGTAAGAATTGAATTACACAATGTGGAAATGGGATTCCTGTAACTACATAGCATACACAACATAAGAGCATTCTATTCAAGCACACAAAATTTAAAAAATATTCTGTAGCGCGTCTATAAATGCGTCTATATACGCGTCTGTCTGTTCAAGAAGCGTCTATTTGCGCATCTACAAACGCCTCTATAATTGCGTCTATAAACGTGTCTATGCATGCGTCTGTCTGTTTTTTAAAATTTCTCCCCGAGCGTCTATTTGCACAGCTATATACGCGTCTATAGGCGCGTCTGTTTGCTATCTTTTAAACGCACCTTTAGACGCGGGTTTGTAGATGCGCTAATAGACGTGGCAATAGACACACCCGTAAGCTTTTTTTTTAGTTGAGTAAACGCGTCTGTGTGCGCATCTGTAGGTGCTTTGTCTTGTTGTGATAGGTTTAGGCTTAACATAAACTAGCTAATCCATTCACTTATGCATTAAGAGTAGGGTTTAGGTAATTCACCTCTTTTTTCTCTTATTTTTGTTTCTTACTAATGTGTTATTGAGGACTAAAGTTCTTTTTTATTTATTATAATTCTTTTTTGTAGGCATATTCAAGTGAGCAAGGTTTTGTAGGCATAGCCTCTTATATACGGTAAGCCCTATTTCTTTGTGCTTTGTGATTCTTGTCTTTGTGTTTTTGCACCCTTGGTTATCGGGGATTAGGGTTAGGTCAATAGGCTAGGGCTATGCATAGTCCTCGTATGCATAGACCTCTTTATGCATAGGGATATGCATAAGGGCTAGGCTATGCATATGCATAGGGCTTATGCATACCCCTCTTTATGCATAAGGGCTATGCATATGCATAGGGCTTATGCATACCCCTCTTTATGCATAAGGGCTTATGCATAGGGATTATGCATAGCCCTCTTTATGCATAGGGCTTATGCATGGCCCTCTTTATGCGTAGGGCTTATGCATAGGCTATGTATAGCCCTCTTATGAAATAGGCCTCTTATGCTAGCCTACTTATGCTAGCCTCTTATGCACTAGGGCTTATGCATAGCCTTATTATGCATAAGCCATATTATGCATAATGAACTAATGTTTTGATTTTACATGATAATCTTTTGTAGGTCTATTCATGCAAACGACCTCCAAGGGCACAGGCCACGCATCCCTTTCATAGCGATTCGGCTAGTAGAGGTAAGCCCTCTTTGTTTGTGCTTCTTCTATTTGTGTTTTTTGCATCCTTGGGTTCTGGGGATTAGGTTTAGGGTTTAGATATGCATAGGCCATATGTCAAATGGCTTATGCATACAGCCTATGCATAGGGCTTATGCATAGGCCGTATGCATAGGCCTTATGCATAGGCCATATACATAGACCGTATGCCATATGCATACGACCTATGCATACGGCCTATGCATAAGCTATACATAGGTCATATGCATACGACATACGACTTATGCATATGCTCGGGGGGGTCACTATATGTAGAATACCCCTATCACGTGCGTTCAAGGCCTATATTTTAAATCCCTTATTTGTGAATTTTTTTATCTATATCATATCCCCTTTTCTTTATGAATATGTAAAATTTTTTAAAAAAATTTAAATCATACCCTTATGTAAATATATTTCTGTAAGTTTCATAAATTAAAAATATGCTTCTGTTGAACGCACGTGATATTCACATTTTTTTGTGAGTGACCCCCCCGAGTGCATATGGCTTATGCATACGGCCTATGCATACAGCATATGGCATATGCATAGGCCGTATGCATATGGCTTATGCATACGGCCTATACATAGGCCGTATGCATACAGCATACAGCCTATGCATACGCCTTATGCATAGGCCGTATGCATACGGTTTATGCATACGCCTTATGCATAGGCCGTATGCATACGGCTTATGCATATGCCATATGCATAGTCCTTATGCATACGGCATACGGCTTATGCATAGGCCGTATGCATAAGCCATATGCATAGGCCGTATGCATATGGTTATGCATACACCTTATGCATACGCCTTATGCATACGGCTTATGCATAGGCTGTATGGCTTATGCATACGCCTATGCATAAGCTATATAATACGGCTTATGCATACACCCTATGCATACGCCTTATGCATAGGCCACATGCATAGGGCTTATGCATAGGCCTTATGCATATGACATACGGCTTACGCATAGGCCGTATGCATATGGCTTATGCATAGGCCATATGCATAGGCCTTATGCATAAGCCGTATGCATATGACCTATGCATACAGCTTATGCATCAGCATACAGCCTATGCATACAGCATACAACCTAGGCCATATGCATATGGCATACAGCTTGTGCATTCGCCATATGCATAGGCCATATGCATACGGCTTATGCATAGTCCGTATGCATACGGCATACGGCATACGGCTTATGCATAGGCCTTATGCATACGGCTTATTCGTAAGCCTTATGCATAGGCCTTTACTTACAGCTTACGGCATACGGCTTATGCATAGGCCTTTACTTACGGCTTACGGCATATGGCTTATACATAGGCCTTATGCATACCGCTTATTCATAGGCCTTAAGCATAGGCCTTTACATACGGCTTATGTATAAAGCCTATGCATAGAGATATGGGGCATTGTTATATGCCATCTAGAATGCTGCTTATGTCAGGTTAGGAGTGGTTATCCGCAAGTAGGTGGTTATAGTGGAGGGGGAGCCCTCAATCTTCTCACTATCCTTCTCTTGCAAAAGAGGAGTGGCCTTTGGCTTTAATAGTGGGGAACGTGTGGAAAGTCTTCAGAAGCTAGCATCCAAAAGGGGCACTGTCGACCCTGCTTGTCTAAGTAGTATTGTAGGAGGTCGTAACAATGCCCTAATATCACTAGTTGTATTTTTTGTCTAAGCTTATGTTATTGTTTTCTCTTAGTTGGCTTGACATATGAAAGATAAGTGGCCTTATTCATTCTTTTGGTTTAGGAAATGGACTTACGCATAGAGATATGGAGCATTGTTATATATCATCTAGAATGCTGCTTATGTCAGGCTAGGAGTGGTTATAGTGGCAGGGGAGCCCTCGATCTTCTCACTATCCTTCTCATACAAAAAAGAATTTTTCTTTGCCTTTGATAGTGGGGAGCGTGTGGAAAGTCCTCAAAAGCTATCATCCGAAAGGAGCACTGTCCACCCTACTTGTCTAAGCAGTATTGTAGGAGGTCTTAACAATGTTTTAATATCACATGTTGTATTCTTTGTCTAAGCTTTAAGTATGGATTGGGTTAGAACAATCATATTTTCTTGCCTATGCATGTATGTAGCAGCAATGTCGATCGACCCGTCTCACAACATCCTGATGTTGCCAATCTGCTGTCCATTATAAATGAGCGATATGGGTAGCAAGCTTGCTTGGAGTTTACACAGACACATGTATGGTTCCATGAAACCTTTTCACATATACAAAGTTAATCTTTTATGCATTCTATTTGACTATATATTTTAATCTTATATGCAGGCGGGCTTACAGTCGGGGCCCGTACGACACAATGGGGGCAGACTACCCCACTTGGCAAGTCGAGCCGTGGGGGCAATCTACCCCACTTGCTCAGTCAAGGCAGACCACGCCTTTGATAGGTGCAGAGCCGAGTGGTGTAGGCCCTTCACGATATGGGTGTGATGAGCCTACACCACCTACCTCTACTAGAGCCACTCGCACTCACGCACGTTGTCGTGCCATGGCACGTCTATGGTGTGAAACCATGCATATGAGGCCGTTAAATGCAAATCCAGATGCATGGGATTAAGTGCCATGACTTGAGTCATTATATGATGCCTAAGTACATATGTTCATATTGTAAATGAGGTTCAATAAGACGAGCTGAGACTGAGTCAGGTCTCAAAGCCTGTGTACATAACGGGTGTAGTAGGTGTTTTTAACACTTGGATATTGTGATGTTTTTAGTGGAGGAAAAGGGCAGTCTTTTGCTGTGCAGATGCATGCTTGAAGGCCAGGCAAACAGTGGAGAAATGTGTGAGTTTTTGTTAAGTGCACAGGCTAATAAGGAGCCATTTTGGAGGGCAAATAGCAGGAGCTGGGAGTGCCTGATGGGTATGTGATGAACTGAAGAGTTGTGGTCAGACATGCTATGAACAACTTCCTAGAAGGAAATTTTTGCATAGGAGCTACAGTTTAAGATCTTTTTAGCACCCAAGGTGGGTACTTTTCATCCGAAATAGCTACAGATGATAGATGGCTAGTTTGAAGCGGCTTTTGTATGCACATGATGAGCATACTGTGGTGAGACCCAAATGTCTGGACATAAGTGGTCATATGGAATTCAAGGCCATCAAGTTGGACTGGTGATCGGGTGCGTGAGCGATAGGGGTGGTGCCTGCTCTTTCTGTGTGTTAAGAAGAACGAAGAAGAAGAAGAACAGAGCGGAGTTTCCATGGCTCGCAAGTTCTTCGTGGGAGGAAACTGGAAATGTAATGGAACTGTGGAAGAGGTGAAGAAGATCGTTATTGTTCTCAATGGGGCGGATGTGCCTCCCAAAGATAAAGTTGATGTGGTGATCAGTCCTCCATTTGTTTTCTTGCCACTAGTAAAGAGTACATTGCGTCCTGATTTTGATGTGGCTGCCCAAAATGCTTGGGTTAAAAAAGGGTGGTGTATTCACAGGGGAAATCAGTGCTGAAATGTTAGTGAATTTAGACATTCCTTGGGTCATACTTGGACACTCAGAGAGGCAGTTGTTGCTGAAAGAGTCTAATGAGTTTGTTGCTGATAAGGTGGCTTATGCACTCAGCCAAGGACTGAAAGTCATTGCCTGTATTGGTGAAACACTTGAGCAACGTGAATCTGGTGAAACTTTAACTGTCATTTCTGAGCAAGCTAAAGCTATTGCAGGAAAAATCGATGACTGGAGTAATGTTGTTCTTGTGTATGAACCTGTTTGGGCTATAAGCACCGGCAAGGTCGCAACCCCTGTCCAAGCTCACGAGGTGCATGCTGATCTGCAGAAGTGGCTTGCGGCTCAAGTGAGCCCGAAGGTGGCTTGCGTGGCAACAAACACGAAGGTTTTTTTTTAAAGGGAATATCCGATTAATAAGCTAAAAAAAAGGAGGCGCAGTGTATTCGAATCGGGGGAAATTCAAAATTTTAGCTGCAAAAGTGAAGGGCGCCCGAATCTCTTGCGGGGAAAGAGAGAAAAAGCAAAAAACAGCGCATATCGAAGGGGGTGTGCAGGAAAATGAGAACCAGAGTAGAAATTGACCAGTGATTCAAAAATTTTGAGGACGACTACTGTAAAAGGCATCTTGGGGTTAGAATTAAAGGAGAAATGAAGCGCTGTTGAGGGAGATGATCTTCAAAAATCCTACTATACATGATGAATACCGGTTTGGGTGCATACTGCAGTGAAGCGAAGTAAGGAAAAAGCAAAAATTCGAGCATTCGCTTCTTTTTTTACTCAAAGATAAGAATTCTAGTTGTTTTTTTTGTTACTTACAATTTCCAAAAAATCGTGTAGTCCTCGGATAAGTACACTACCCCTTTAAAGCTTTGGGGAAGGTTTTGGGTAGTTTTTTTTTGTTGCTTTGGAGAGTCTTGAAATAAGAAAGCATCAAAATACAAAGATTCCTGGAATTTGGATTTTACTTTCTACTCGGTTGGATTTCGGATTGCTAGACATGGAGTTTTCTAAAATCATAGCAGGTTTTCATGAAATCAAGAGATATCTTGAAATGATGGAGTTGGCAATATATGAAATATGTGATGTGAATGGTCACATGTATATGGAAATCATTTGTAGAATGTGTTATGCCTACATGTGATTGGTTTGAGGCATTTGGAAAAAGAGTCAGGAGAACTATGCTTGGAACTAGTCATGCTCTTGGCACACAATTTATGTGCAATCATCAAGCTGAATTTGGGGATGTATTGAAGTGAATTAGCACATGTATATTTCATCAAAAATGGAGATGTATTATGCTCCTTGAAGAGCTATGTGTTTGTGTTTTCTTGCTGGGATTTGAAGCAACTCTCAAAGCCAGAAGTCTCGCACTTTCCTAGCGATACCACCCACGTCTCGACAGCTTTTGGTGAACCCGACGTGAAACTGCTAGGGTGAGAGTGTGGTGAAATACACAGGGAAGCTATGGCTGAGAATCCTGAGGGACAGGGGGTTCATTTTGACCCCGGGGTTATGCAAATGTTTCAGATGTTTACTATGTATATGCAACAGCAGCAAGCTGCTGAGAGGGGACAAATTTCCACGACTAAAGCACTGCAATCAATTGTGAAAAAGGTGGATCAATTTGATGGTAAGGACATCACAAAGTACCTGCGCAATTACACAAAGGAAATGGAGCTAAACAGGGTGACTGAGGAGGATATGGTTCGAAGCTTTGAGCTGGTTTGTGTTCCTGAAATAAGAGAGCGCATAAGAGGATTACAGACAGCACATGGTGGCAGAAATTGGGAGGAGTTCAAGCTTGCTTTAAAGGATAAATATTTCATGGAGGATTCTGAGCGGGTGACCAAACAAACTTTCTTGGAATGGGTCACAAAACCCAAAATGGGAATTTCTGCCACAGAGTTGCTAAGAGAGTTTGAGAAGCGCTATGCCCAGCTGTCAAGGATAGAGCGAACAACCTTGGATAGGGAAAAAATAGAGCTCTTCTTACAAGCAGCTGGGAAAGATCTCCAAGAAAAACTGGAAATTCTCCTTGAGGATAAGGATACAGAGCAGGGGCTAAAGAATGATTGGAATGATGTCGAGGATGTGGTCACCATGCTAGCAAAGCGACAGCGAAGGAGGGATAAAATGGTGATGAGCTTGGCAACTCCTATAATTGCTGTTACTCCTGAGAACCTACCAAAACCAACTGCTGCAATCCCAAAGGTAGAAGGGCTGATGGATGAGCTTATTAAGGGCATGCGAGACCTAAAATTGAAAATGTCCAGGATTGAAGAAAAAGGGCTACCATTAGGGCAGGCTTCTATGCAAAGGCCTCAAAGCAAAGAAGGGTTTACATTCAGATGTATATGGTGTGATGACCCAGAACATGCAAAGAAAGACTGTGCTAGCTATAAAGAAGCCCTCAGAAATCAACTTGTGTTTTTCAAAGATGGGAAAATCCACCTTACAGAGACTGGTCTTCCATTAAGCACAAACTTTGGGAAAGGAGGGATGAAAAAGCTGGTTGAGGATATGGCTGCTAGCCATGCCATCTCTATGGTTGAGGCAGAAACCTATGGGTTAAAGGCTGGTCAATCAAAGCAGGAATCTGAGAATGATGAAGATTATGAGAATGAAGATTTTTGGCCATCAACAATGGAATTAATTGCGTCAAAGAAGGTGTCTAAGCAAGCTTTGCATGAGGCAGGTGACTGTATACATCTTGAGACTGGCTGGGAGGAGCCTGTGGATTCTTTATTTGTTCATGCCTACATTGCAAAATGCCAGAATAATGAGGCACAGGTAGAGGAAAAGCGTAAGAGGGAAAATGAGGAAGGAGGGCCATCAAAAAGAGTCACCCGTGGTAGTGAAAAGAAGGATCCTGGGCCATCACATATGCCTCCACCGCATAGCAGACCTCCACAGGAAGTATCAATGGAAGAAGTGCCAGCAAAAATGAAGCATGAGAAGGAGAAGGGTAAAGGGAAAAGTCCACTCTACAAGCTTCAATCTGATATTGAAGCCGCAACAGACCTCAAAAAGGTACTTGAAGAGAGAATTCTAAACAGTAGGGTGGAATTTACACTAGGGGAAGTCTTGGGAATTGCAAAGAAAGAATTCCATGATGAGATAATTGATATTATACGAAGGAAAAGGCAGTCCATAATTGAATCTATTCCATCACAAGGGGAGGCAAGCACTTCCAAGACTCATGGAGTACAGGTACAGCAAAAGGAAGAGAGAGAGAATGCGATGGAATGTAATCACTCTGCTGAAGGGACACGACAAGTGCGCTTTGTGGATGAGGATGATGAAAAAGAAGTTCTTACAAAGAGTCATTACTCCAGGAGCCATTGGGCAAGGGCCACTACTGAACCCTTGTCAAAATAGGTGACTTGGAAGAGCCGTATGTCACTCTAATCGACCATGGGTCTGAAATAAATCTTATGGCTAAAAATCTCTACAACAAATGTAAGTGGCCAATGGATGTAGATCATGGGTGGATGATTAAAGCAGCTAATAACTCATCTGGAGAGCTCTATGCAGCCTGTCCAAATGTAAGGGTAACTATAGGGGATGTGAAAGATGATCAGAACTTCTTTGTTCAGGAGATGTCATCGTATCCCCTCATCCTTGGGCAACCCTACATTACAGCTGTGAGAATGGAAACAAAAGTTTTGGATGATGGCTCGGCATATGCAAGAATAAGGAGTAAAGATGGCAAGAAAGCTGTCCAGTTCTTGACAGTTTGCATTAACCATGAAAGGAACCGTGAGTCTCTTCGAGCACAGTCACTCCCAAAGATAAACAGAGAATTCATGAACTACAGGGAGATGAGGGATTTTGGCCAGGTGCCATTGTAAAGCGGGATTCCAATGGTACAAAGGAAAATGAGTTCTCGCAGGACTCAATCAATGTAAATAACTATTCAGCAAATTTTCAGGGATTTTCTAGCTATGGGTCACTGGTCTTTGTAAAAAGCAAGGATTTGAAGCATGGCATGCGTCGACATGTACAAAATGAACAAAAACATCTTGAGCAGTGTGGTCTTTTGGAGAAGAATGAGTTTATTTCAGGGGTGCTTGATGAGGTTTCATTTGTGGATACTATGGGTGTGCTTTTTGCAATGGAAAGAACATGCTTACAGGGTGGAAATGAGATGATTGTCATCTATGGGGATGTATAATATAATCCGGGAATTTGAGGGGATGGAATGTAAAAACATGAATTGTGAGATGGATGCTCATGTTGATACAAAGTATAAAACGGTTGCAAAGAAGGTGAAACCAGTTGCCTTGCCCTTGCCACCAGGAAGCAAGGAGAAAATAGATGAAGCCTCTATGCAACCGAATCTCAGATATCCGAAGAAAATTGGGCATAAGTTTACACAGGAAACCTTAAAAGAGCTGAAGATTGGTGAAAAGGATTTTCTATTGCCAGTTGAAAAGGAATGCTTTGAGGAGATGCTTGTAAAACATGGGAAAGCCTTTGCCTTTCAACCACATGAGATAGGCTGTGTTGATCCAAGTGTAACAGTACCAATGGTGAACTTCACTGTTCCGCATGTGCCCTGGAACCTACAGCCGATTCCAGTACCAAAGGCTCTCTTGCCAAAGCTGATGGAATTACTAAAAGAAAAGATCAGGATGGGAATTTTGGAGCCATCATGCGCTCCATACTCCAACAGATGGTTTACCATGCCAAAGAAAAATGGAACATTGCGCTTCATTCAAGACATGCAACCTGTAAACAAGGTCACAATCAGGAATGTGGGAGCAGGTCCGATTGTGGACGAGTTTGCAGAAGCATTTGCAGGGAAAGCTATATACTCAATGGGTGATCTGTATTCGGGATATGATCAGTTCCAGCTGGATATACTCAATGGGTGATCTATATTCGGGATATGATCAGTTCCAGCTGGATATACAAAGCAGGGACTTGACCACAATGAAAACCCCTTTGGGATTGGTAAGGATGTGTACCTTACCACAAGGAGCCACCAACTTAGTGGCGCATATGATGAATGGAATGAATAAAGTCTTGCGAGACTTCATACCACAAATAACTATGCCTTTTCTGGATGATGTGCCAATAAAAGGCTATGATGAGAAAGATAAAGATGGGAATTTGGATTCGAGGGGGTGCCGCAAGTTTGTGGCAAATCATATAAAAGATTGTGATATGATTCTATCCAAGCTTGAAGAGGTGAATCTTACTTTGTCTGGATCAAAATCAGTGTTTGGTTGGTGAAGTGCTAATCGTGGGGCATCTTTGTAGTACTAATGGACGCCGACCTTGTCCAGCCAAGATAGATGCAATACAAAGAATGAAAGAGATATGCATTAATGTTACAGAGCTGAGGAGATTTCTTGGTGCATGTGTCTTTTATGTTATATGGATCCCGCATTATGCACATGTAGCAGATCCTCTTTATCAACTTTTGTGCAGCACATACTAAAGCTATGCGGAAGCTGAAATATCTGCTTTAATCATCACCTACTCTAAGGAAGGCATATTATGAGTGTGGCAGGCCTGTGATTGTTATATTTGATACTAGTCCTACTGGGATAGGATGGGCAGTAGGGCAAGATGATGAGGATGATCACAAGTATGTAATCAGATTTGGAGCAAAGGTATTAAGCATTCATCAGCGAAAATATCCGCAGATCAAGAGGGAATTATGGGGAATAGTCACTGCTCTAAAATGTGAAAAAGAATATCTTATTCGGGCATCTGTACTTGTGGAAACTGATTGCTTGCCACTCCTTGGGATGATTACAAGTTGCACCACTCCAGATATTGCTATGCTTAGGTGGATTGCCTATATCAAGTCACTAAATCCTGAGTTTGAGCATATTGCAGGAAAAGATAACCCAGTTGCAGATATGCTATCAAGAGCCACGTATGAAGATGAAGAAGGGATGATTAGTGACATTGATGATGTAGGTACAAGATTCTATACTACTGCATATGCAAAAGGGGACCATACTTGCTTATCAAATGCACTTGAGTCTTTTACTGAGGAAATGTATGAAGGAGATTGGTTGCTTATTGGTCAATACTTGAGTACTTTGACAAGACAGGAAAATTGGTCTGACTCAGAATTTAAGAGGATTCGCAGAAAAGCATATGGGTATTTTCTAAAGGATGGGTACCTGTGGAAGCATCCTAAGCAGAGGAATGCTATGCCACAGAGAGTCATATATGATAAAGAGACTCAAGGGGAGCTCATGAAAGAATTCCATGAGAGTCTCTGGGCTGGACATCGAAGTGTGTGGGCCACCTTTACCAAAATAAAGGAAAGATATTGGTGGAAAGGAATGTACAAGGATATTTCCCAATATGTGGAAACATGCATGGTATGTCAAATGTACTCAAATGTGTGACATCGTGATGGCTTGCATCCAACCTACCCACCTGCCATGCACTACAAATGGGTAGTGGATCTAGTTACAATGCCTTTGGGAATTTGGCAGATGCGGTACATAGCACTTGCAAGAGAAGATTTGAAAAATCAGGTAGAAGGGCGTGCTCTTAGAACAAAGAGTACGGAAACAGTATGCAAATTTCTCTTGGAAGATGTGATTTGCCGGTATGGTTGTGTTGGGAAAATAAGAGCTGATAGGGGTGAGCTAGATGTTGAAGAAGCAAGGGAATTCATCAAACTGTCCCTAACATGTGCTTACAACCCTGAGGGCAATGGTAAAAGTGAGCGAGGACATCCTCCAATCATTAAAGCTTTGGCTAAGGCATGTAGAGAAAGAATGCGAGAGTGGCCAAGGCTGCTACCATATGCTTTGTGGGCTGACCGTACAACTCATAGCTCAGTGAGACAGGATACATGCCTGCAGAATTAATGTATGGTTAGAAGCCAGTAATGCCAGTTGAAGAAGTAGTTCCAACTTGGAATGTATTACCCTGGGTGGAAGGATTGAACAGGGAAGACCTCCTTGCATTGCGAATAAGGCAGCTGGAGAGGAGGCCTGAAGATGTAGAGCTTGCTAAAGCTCGTTTGAAAGATGCAAGGTTGAAAAATAAAGAAAGATTTGATAGAAGACACAGACTCCGGCCAAAACCTATTGAAGAAGGTGATTGGGTCCTAATGTATGATAGTAGTCTTGACAACCAGTTTACTGTGCAAAGGAAGTTTGCAAAAAGATGGTTTGGCCCTTACATTGTCAAGCATGTGCATGGAAATGTCACGTATACCCTGCGTGAGCTTGATGGAACAGAGATAAAGAATCTTGTAGCAGGCAAAAGGATCAAGATGTTTAAAAGAAGGCATGACACTGATCCTTTTGATTCACAGGAGACTCAGGATGAAAGGCTTGACAGTGATAGTATGGATATGGTTGAAGAGGAAGAGGATGATCTTCCTGGTAATGTAGAAAATGAAGACGACATCCAGATATATGTGGATCTTGATGATGATTTGGCACATACCAGAGGATGTGCAGGTTTAGAGGGGGTGGATGTCGTGCCATGGCACGTCTATGGTGTGAAACCATGCATATGAGGCCATTAAATGCAAATCCAGATACATGGGATTAAGTGCCATGACTTGAGTCATTATATGATGCCTAAGTACATATGTTCATATTGTAAATGAGGTTCAATAAGACGAGCTGAGACTGAGTCAGGTCTCAAAGCCTGTGTACATAACGGGTGTAGTAGGTGTTTTTAACACTTGGATAGTGTGATGTTTTTAGTGGAGGAAAAGGGCAGTCTTTTGCTGTGTAGATGCATGCTTGAAGGCCAGGCAAACAGTGGAGAAATGTGTGAGTTTTTGTGAAGTGCACAGGCTAATAAGGAGCCATTTTGGAGGGCAAATAGCAGGAGCTAGGAGTGCCTGATGGGTATGTGATGAACTGAAGAGTTGTGGACAGACATGCTATGAACAACTTCCTAGAAGGAAAATTTTGCATAGGAGCTATAGTTTAAGATCTTTTTAGCACCCAAGGTGGGTACTTTTCATCCGGAATAGCTACAGATGATAGATGGCTAGTTTGAAGCGGCTTTTGTATGCACATGATGAGCATACTGTGGTGAGACCCAGATGTCTGGACATAAGTGGTCATATGGAATTCAAGGCCATCAAGTTGGACTGGTGATCGGGTGCGTGAGCGATAGGGGTGGTGCGTGCTCTTTCTGTGTGTTAAGAAGAACGAAGAAGAAGAAGAACAGAGCGGAGTTTCCATGGCTCGCAAGTTCTTCGTGGGAGGCAACTGGAAATGTAATGGAACTGTGGAAGAGGTGAAGAAGATCGTTATTGTTCTCAATGGGGCGGATGTGCCTCCCAAAGATAAAGTTGATGTGGTGATCAGTCCTCCATTTGTTTTCTTGCCACAAGTAAAGAGTACATTGCGTCCTGATTTTGATGTGGCTGCCCAAAATGCTTGGGTTAAAAAAGGGTGGTGCATTCACAGGGGAAATCAGTGCTGAAATGTTGGTGAATTTAGACATTCCTTGGGTCATACTTGGACACTCAGAGAGGCGGTTGTTGCTGAAAGAGTCTAATGAGTTTGTTGCTGATAACGTGGCTTATGCACTCAGCCAAGGACTGAAAGTCATTGCCTGTATTGGTGAAACACTTGAGCAACGTGAATCTGGAGAAACTTTAGCTGTCGTTTCTGAGCAAGCTAAAGCTATTGCAGGAAAAATCGATGACTAGAGTAATGTTGTTCTTGTGTATGAACCTGTTTGGGCTATAAGCACCGGCAAGGTTGCAACCCCTGTCCAAGCTCAAGAGGTGCATGCTGATCTGCGGAAGTGTCTTGCGGCTCAAGTGAGCCCGAAGGTGGCTTGCGTGGCAACAAACACGAAGGTTTTTTTTTAAAGGGAATATCCGATTAATAAGCTAAAAAAAAGGAGGCGCAGTGTATTTGAATCGGGGGAAATTCAAAATTTTAGCTGCAAAAGTGAAGGGCGCCCGAATCTCTTGCGGGGAAAGAGAGAAAAACCAAAAAACAGCGCATATCGAAGGGGGTGTGCAGGAAAATGAGAACCAGAGTAGAAATTGACCAGTGATTCAAAAATTTTAAGGACGACTACTATAAAAGGCATCTTGGGGTTAGAATTAAAGGAGAAATGAAGCACTATTGAGGGAGATGATCTTCAAAAATCCTACTATACATGATGAATATTGGTTTGGGTGCATACTGCAGTGAAGCGAAGTAAGGAAAAAGCAAAAATTCGAGCATTCGCTTCTTTTTTTACTCAAAGATAAGAATTCTAGTTGTTTTTTTTGTTACTTACAATTTCCAAAAAATCGTGTAGTCCTCGGATAAGTACACTACCCCTTTAAAGCTTTGGGGAAGGTTTTGGGTAGTTTTTTTTTGTTGCTTTGGAGAGTCTTGAAATAAGAAAGCATCAAAATACAAAGATTCCTGGAATTTGGATTTTACTTTCTACTCGGTTGGATTTCGGATTGCTAGACATGGAGTTTTCTAAAATCACATGAATATGTTGTACATATGCCATATGTCATCTTTGCTTTGTGAGTTGTTGGAATCTGAAAAGCAGGTTTTCATGAAATCAAGAGATATCTTGAAATGATGGAGTTGGCAATATATGAAATATGTGATGTGAATGGTCACATGTATATGGAAATCATTTGTAGAATGTGTTATGCCTACATGTGATTGGTTTGAGGCATTTGGAAAAAGAGTCAGGAGAACTATGCTTGGAACTGGTCATGCTCTTGGCACACAATTTATGTGCAATCATCAAGCTGAATTTGGGGATGTATTGAAGTGAATTAGCACATGTATATTTCATCAAAAATGGAGATGTCTTATGCTCCTTGAAGAGCTATGTGTTTGTGTTTTCTTGCTGGGATTTGAAGCAACTCTCACAACCAGAAGTCTCGCACTTTCCCAGCGATACCGCCCACGTCCCGATAACGTCCATCTTCACCACCACCATGATGATGTAGTAGGGATTCTGGGGAGGTGGTAGACATGCTAGCGGGGGGAGTTGGCTACTTTTGCTTTGGCAAAAGCAGCACTAGGTCTCCCGATGCGTCTCCCCAACAAGGGGGCTCATCATCTACACATTATGAGCCAGCCCCCAAGAGACCCATTCGGACGTTCGATTCATGCCTCCTACCATACACCGTGGTTGCAAATGGTGCCCTTGTGGGGTGGATGCATGAGGAAAGCAAGTCATGAATCATATGCAATGCACTTGCAAACCTGGAGTTCGTGTAAAAAGTGAAAATCACAAGATGAACTTTCTAAGCAATATGTTATCGATGTGCTTAAGTCAGAGTTCCACGTGCCACATGCGGGTCTGTGCTTCTCCGAGGAGTGGATAAAGCAGTGCATCGAGCTTTTTCTCTCTAATAGGAGAGCAAATATCAAGAGAGCAGCAAAAAATAATTTAGAGAATCCTAGCGTGTGTATGGCTGAGGAGTGGAGGCTCGCACGCAGTTTCGTGGAGAAAGCACCTAGGTGCTTTCTCAACAACAAGTGGTGGCGAGTGTTTCTCGACTACGGAAGTGAGGGGCTTTGCACTTCGGCTTTGGTGAGAAATCCTCGTTTCTTGCTCGCTTCGTATCATTTCTTCTCTACTTTCATTTCGTTTTGTACTAAATTGTTTTCTAGAAATAATTGTATATTTTCTTATTTGTTTTTTGTAGAGGGAGGTTGTTGGGCATGATTATGAGTAGGAATATGACTATGGTTATAGAGCCCCTCGTTCGCAATTGTGGGCATGGATGCGTACACGAGGTGTATGCTTGGATGAATTCCACCAGGGTACCACAACCAAATGGACTAGTCCATGAACCCGAGATACCTAGAAGATCCAATAAATACAAGTAGGAGACGAGGTCTAGGAAGGGGGGGAGAAATTCCCCAGAGGCCTAAAAACGATCCAACCATGGACCTTAATGTGGCTACAAGGGTAGACATGTTAAATATGGTAAGAGAGATAGGTAGGGGGATGGTCACGGAACTAGGCTCTACTCTAGAACCCCGACCTTCCTAGATGAAACCCCATATCATTTCAAAACTTGTCCAAAAGTTCTCACGGGATGGGGATCCTATCCAACATGTAGAGATTTTTGAATCTACATGTGAAACTTGCGGACCGGTCAGTGATGTGACCATGATACATGCCTTCTCGCTGACCTTAGAGCTCATCAGTGGTTCAGAACTCTCTAGCATGAGGACAAGGTTAATTTTACAAGATTAAAGAATGTTTTTGTGCCCACTTTTTCTCGTAGAAGTGGTGATAGATGGAGCCCTGTGGCACAACTACATAACATCAAACAAAAGGAAGATGACTTGATGAGAGACTATGTCTCTCACCTGAAGCACTTAAATTCAAGATGCAAACTTCGGGAAAGGTTGATAGATGATCAATTGTTACCTTGTTTCAGGAGAGGGATTAGAGACCATAAAATGCATGATTACCTAGTACTAGCCCGACCAGCTACTCTTGATGCATGCTGCAAATTGGCAATCGAATATGAAGAATAATATGTTAGAATTGCCACAACCCAAAGATGTAAAAACATCTACAGCAACCACGACTTCGTGTGTCTCGAGTCACCAAGAAATTGGAACTCGAAGTAAGAAAGTCAAACATATGACTGTGGATGAGCTCAGCAATGTCATATTAGAAAAATTAAAGGTCAGGGAAGGAAGAGAGACGTCGGGGCATGGGCATAGTCACCTTTACCTGCGCAGGGAATTGGTGTGGTGCTCCATGTGCAGACTAAATCATACCACCACTGAACGTCCACAGTTAAGGGCAAGACCATTACTTTATTGTACGCACTGTGTAAAAGCACTGTGTAACGTTGGGAAATGATGACACGTCAATGTGTAGATTTCCAAGGTTTCAAAATGTGGCACAACTACCAGCAAATAGAGCCCCATTGGCTTTCCGGCACCACCTATGCAGATCACTGCCACTGCTGGACAACCAACTCTTCCTACTTACCTAGGGGGATGTTCCGGGTACAAGATGCTTTGCCCTTGCCACCACTAGTTCTACCGCACAACCACCACAGGCTAAGATCAAGCAAGTAGTGATTGAAGAACCATCAAAAGATGTTGAACTGGTGCGGGAATTAGAACTTAGTGTTGTGGAATACTACGAGGACATGGGTGAGGTCACGCCAGAATACTATGTTCTACACAATAACATGCCAGTACCTATGTTTCAAACCATGGTACAGTGGAAGGGCAAGGAAATAAACTCAAATATGAGAAGAGAACCTTTATAATGCTATGGTTGCGGTGGGCCACATCGAGTAGCCAAATGCCCAAACAACCAACAACTTCATGAAACTAAGCTAAGGGCCAGTCGAGTAAGGGATACCATCTATCCAACGAGATGAACTACCCCGTAATAGAGGGATTTACATTTGTTGAAAGTTATGTCTATCAATTCATTACTTTTGAAGGGTTAACCTCTCCAAATGATGGTTGTAGATGAGTGGCCAAGTGCTCTTATGATGATTTATTACGCATCTATGACACCCCATTTTAGCGTATGTTTTATCCAGAGATGTGTGGACTAGGTGTGATTTAGATTGCTCATGTACAACGCCCATGAGTCTGAAACTCGTAGTAGCCTCAACGTGGCAACCAATGTAAAGGAATGCCCACAACCTTCCACTTCCACCAAAAACAAAACTCCACCAAGACAAGCAAAATCTAGTGAGTTCAAAAAACAGGAGTGGTTTTTTAATTAGATACATTGATAAAAATTAACAGGATTACATTAATAGGAGGGGGTTTTTAGTTCAACTTTAGAAAAAAAAACCATTAGTTCATAAGTAAAGAGGGGTTGTTTTATTGGCCCAAAGACCATATTAAGGATTTTGGAAAAAATCCTATTACTTTGGGAATTTTCTTTTCAATCTACTTTTTGGTGTATCTTGAGCATACCAAGTCCAAAGCTATCGGAGAATATGGATTTAGAACCTACTCTTCAAGATCTTTCCAACAATATGTGACATGAGGGGGTTTTGACAAAATCTTAAAAGGGTTCACCGTGCCCCCATTTTGATAATCTTGCAAAATGGCAATTGGGATTTTTCCAAACTCCCTAATATGGTCTTTCAGGAGGGGAAATTTTAGGTAAGGGGTTTTTTAAATACTCTTGAATGCATGTGATACCTAGGGTTTTTAGTAGTGCATCCCTCGAGTTGTCGCGCCCAAGGCTACTATAAAGACACCAATCTAATTTGGGTGCCTCGATCATTAAAGCCTCTTCTTCAACGCAACACTCAGAGGCCAAGGAAAAATAAAAGTATTCCACAGCACCGTCCGTAAAAGCCTATGCGAGTTCCTCAAAGAACTCCAACATCTCAACAAGTGTGGGTACCAAAACGATTATTGCAAGCACAAGGGTACTACCAAGGAAATACCAAAGCTTGGATTCCCAAGCACATCGAAAAGTCCCCTGATCCTGTACAAAGAAGGAAACCTCAGCACCAAAGCATCACCAATTTATAATGTTCATCAAAGATGGGTGACTGTGCATGTCCTTCAACAAGGATACTGTGATGGTAATCCCATCATATGGTTACCAAGATTGAGTAAAAGAACGAACGCTTCCCCAACACCTTCAATCCCAACAGCTTCACCTAAAGGTCAACAAGAATGGAAACCCAAGCAGCACCAAGCAGGTCACTCAATAAATACAAAGATCTTGTGTGTTCATTCAAACACAAGGGCAACCAACTAGAACCTATACCTACCCTCTTGACAACACTTGTGCCACAAATTCAAGATTCGATTCTCATGTCTACAACGGAGACTTATGAGCACATCAAAAACAAACTCACAATGCTCTTTTCACCCCTCTAGATGAGAAGCATAAGTGCACAAGCTTTGCGACAGACATA
Organism: Cibotium barometz; assembly: GCF_041138505.1. Classification (NCBI taxonomy): domain Eukaryota; kingdom Viridiplantae; phylum Streptophyta; class Polypodiopsida; order Cyatheales; family Cibotiaceae; genus Cibotium; species Cibotium barometz. The sequence goes on from NC_141076.1 coordinate 50,639,605, forward strand.
AGAACCTATTCTCTAAAAAGAGGGAGTCAACATAAGAACCTATTGCTTGCTAGGTGGTAGCAAAAAAGAAAAGAAAAGAGAGAGGCACAAACACAAGGGAGTCACACATATGGAATACCTAAAATTGGTAGAATATCATAAGCAACACCCAACAATCTTCAATAGCCATTACATTTTTGTTAAGCTTATAGCTTACTATTCTTTTGGCTAAGTTAATGTAGCAGCTTCTCTATGAGTACATTTTTGTTAAGCACATGGGAAGAAGCATGAAGGAATAGATCCTACTCAACAAAACTGACAAGAATCTTGCCACAAAAAGGGACAACAAAAGCCTAATTCTTTAAGGGATGAATGTTGCTTCAATGAATAAAATGAGGAACTAATAAACAAAATTTTGTTTTCTGATGATTATGTCTATTCCTCCTAATCCTTCCTTCTCTTAATTTCCCAACTAACACAAAGCACATGCGTAACTCTGCTGATGATTCCCAAATACAAAGTGAGCAAAAAATATAAACCCCAAAGAAAAATATGCTCACATGCAATCATTCACAAACAACCCCACCAACCCCACCCCATAATTTAAGAATTCTTGCTAATTTCTAAGTTTTTCATTTACTAACTAGCCCTTCTTATTCCTTCCAAAGGAACAAAGACCATTGAACATCACTCAACATCCAAGCCATCGACAAAACTTGTCAATTGTCCCCACATAAAGGTCTTCAACGAGATCAAAGGACGCGATTGGCATCAAGAAGGGGGGAATATTAACCCATTCCTAGGGTTAACAAGAGGTACTACACCATTATCTTATATCAAGGAGTCAAGGTAGATACACCAAAAGGTCATACATTCAAAATATGACCCATACTAGTTCTATGGAATACTTATGGTGATTTTTGCTTCAAGAACGTGTGGTAGTAAGTTAGGATGAAGTCCCAAGTGATGTAATTCATGGTTACATTATGAGAGTAGACATTGTAATAGCATTAGGCATCTTATGAGCCTAAAGTACCCGGCCAGCCATAGTTTAAGTGAGTGTGAACACTTATGGCCATGTATATAAGTGAACACTTATGGCCATGTATATAAGTGAAAATCTCTCATAATACAAAGAACTCTCCCATTGTGAAATAAAGTCTTTCTCTTGATAATCCTCTTACTAATCTCACAACAATTGTAACTGCTATAATGGAGTTTAAACAAGCTGCTTCTTATGTATTTCCTCTAATCTCCTTCTTTGATATCCATTACTAGTCAACCAAATCGACAAAATTTGTCATGTTTATAGCACTCTCAGGTTTCATGTATTTTGAATACACATGAAAATGTGGGTTTAAATGAGGGGGAGGTGGAGCCTCTTTTATATTTCCTGCATGGCTGAGTCGATACATTCTAATTTTTAATGGAAAGGTGTTGGGCTACCAAAAAGTTTCAAATTTTGAATGAGAATTTACATGTTGAACTGCCAAATAGTGGCGGGGGCCAAAATAAACGCAGCGAGGGTCAAAATAAACATTGAAAAAAGCATCAAAAAAGTAAAAAGTGTTTTTGACACTTTTTCCAATGCTTTTTTGACGGCTTTTTGGATGCTTATTTTGACTTTGGGGATTTTTAACAGATCGATGCCAAGTCACTTATCCACATTTTTTGTGTTTTTGTAGTTTTGGGAGAAATAGCTTGTGGAGAAGGTGCGACCCTCTCTGCACCTACCCCCCATCTCTTAGGGATTAACCTAAGTCCTTCCCCTTGCTCTTGCTTCTAATTGTGTGTGTGTGTGTGTGTGTGTGTGTGTGTGTATGTGTGGTGTCTGGGTGTAGACCCGCTCTTTCAATGTTTCTAGCATGTTTTGTTTGTGTTTGTGTTTGTTTTGTAGGGTTTCCATTGATTTACTCTCACAAGTTCTCCTTGGTCTCTCATGCTACAAGCCTTCCCTCAAGACTCCAGAGCTAGTAGATAGCCCTTGCCTTTTACCCTTGGTCTCTCATGCTGCAAGATCTCCCTCGAGACTGTAGATCTAGTAGATAGCCCTTCCGCCCCTGACTTTTGATTGTGTGTGTGTGTCGTGTGGGGTGTGTGTGTATATGTGATTTCACAGTTTTGCTAATATGTCTTGTTTATGTTTATTTTGTAGGGTTTCCACTGATTTACTCTCACAAGCTCAAGCTCTCTCTTGGTCTCTCATGCTACAAGCCATCCCTCGAGACTCCAATTAGCTTACTTTCTCTCTGGTAAAAAGTGCCCTAATTGCATTGCCCTGGTTTGTTTTTGTATGCATCTACTTGCTGTTGAAGTTGCCCCCTCGATGTGGGATTTGCGTAGGTAGATCCTTCACGACCATGCTCCTCTCCTTAGAGTCATGCTAGAAGCATGGACACAATGATGCCACACACGTATGCCCCAAACACTATACACTTGCATAATCATATAGATAACCACCTTTATTTGTGTGTGTGTAGACCATGGATTGCACACCAAATGGCACACCTGCATATAGCCCCAATATGTTTGTGTGTGTAGACGATGGATTGCACACCAAATGACACACCTGCATATAGCCCCAATATCTCCATCATCGTGCCTACTCTACAGTGAATATCTCCCAAAGAGCTTTTTAATTTCATCTTGAGCCGCGAGTAAAGGGCTATGTCTCAAGCAAACTTTGGGTGAAGGGATGGCACTTTTGCACAACCATTATAGCCCACCATCACACAAGTGATGGACACCCCGCCCATGGCTCGCTCGACTGATTCGAGCCATGGAAGAGGAGATCGCTCATCGAGTTGTTGCCATGGTGGTTCGTGTGAGCGCGCACCCATTTCTAGTTGTGAGGGAACACCACGCTCACACTCATCCCAACGCTTCAACAATAGTCCCTCTACCCCCAATCTGGCTCGTAACCAATAGTGAGTAGCCTTTTAAGATTCTTTTACATGTTCATTTCCATTAGAAAAGGCATCAATAAAGGCCCACCTATAGTAGTGTAGGTGTAGGGTTCATTGGCTGGGTTTACCATGATTGTCAAGTGTCATCATGGAGTAATAATTGACAGGAAAGCATGGTGGGTGGCTGATGTACTAAAACTGAGGGTGGGTTGGATGAGCTTGGTGCTTTTCCTTATGGATATGATAGATTTTAAAAGCTTTGAATTAGAAGTGGATATTTCATTGACATAGTATAGCATGTAGCTTGCATCTCAAGTTGTTGAAGTATTTGTATAAGCAAGAAAGAAAAACGTTGTTAATCCAGTGTCCACAAGATTTTGAGTTTAGATTACTCACTTGGGCTTGAAAATGGAATGTCAAGACCCAATGACAAGGCCAGCTAGGCATGCCAAGAAGTTCGAGGTAGGGGGCTCACAAGTATCCTTATACTTATTCATGATTTAATATGATAAATATGAAGATTCATTTTGGCTCTTTGAACTTTGTCTTCAATTTGTCTTGTAAATTTCTTGGTCTTTTAGTTAATCAAGGTTTTAAGGATAAAATCAAAAGCAATGGGTGGAATGGATACAATGATAAAAAATTTATAGCATTCGTATTACTCTTGATATTTATGTCAAAATTTGATGGCAATATTAAGACCCCATAAACAATTGATTTTCATGAAAATGTTGCGAGTGCCAATAAAATTATATCGAGGCTTTTTTTCATTCTTGGAACATTTTTATTTTGTAAGCATTCATTCACTACATTTCAAAAGTTATCACGGCTCTATAGTTTACATTACATAAAGTAATATGCAAACACATTTGAGCATGAAAAATACAAACAGGTAATCCATAGACACATTTGAGCATGGAAAATACAAATGAGTACAATTCATTCCCACCACAAGGTAGAATACATCTTCTACACGGCACTACTTATTTTTGTTTCTTATTGAGGCATTCTCTAATAAAATGGATTTCTCTTTCAACAAGAAAGTATCAAAGAGTTATTTTCTCATGACACATTATTATTGGGTGGATGTGGGTTGGTGGGGTGATGTGGTCAATGTGGCATTATCATAGGGAGGATGGTGGTGGAAGCAAATCAAAAAAGTTAAAAATGTGTTATCAATGGTAAAAAAACCTCTCATTTTGAAATGATAAATTCAACATGTGTAATAATTGCGGACGCTAAAAGAAGGTCAAGAGAGCGATTTTGTTATTACATGCTAACATTAGCGTTGAAGGGACCTTTTTCTCAAGATGATACAATTTGCACATTAGGTGTAATAATGATATTTATACCTGATCAATTTAGAATATATTAACATATACCTTTAAGTGGAAAGGACTTTCTGACGCCTTGTAGAAGTAATTATAAAGCCACCTAACAAATTATGGGGATAAAGCTTGGTTGGAGTAGAGTTTATTTTCAACACAACTTTTAACATTATTATGGGAGGTTAGGTGGACGTGGGAAATCGTTTTGTTAATAGCCAAGTGCTACAACAATCAAATTTATTTCAAGAAGTGTAGTATTGTCTCCTATTACTACATTAGTTAGTCTGATACTAACTAATAAAATGGAAGCTTTTAACCTTGGTAGCATTTAATAATTATGTTGAGAATAAAGCTAATTGTAGATTAGGTTCTCTCTCTCCTGATGGATATGAAGGACACATATGGAACTTCGATTTTCAAATAATATGATGGAATAACTTTTAAGGGGAAAAAAGTATTAAATTTTTATTTTTTGTATATAACTTTCAAGGGAAAAAATATTGAGATAGTTTACATGTTAAAAAGTATCATAAAAGAGACTGGTCGATGTAACATCAACCGTAACTAGTCTTCGGTAAATTTAGGAAAAGAAAAGCCTTTCTTTGTATGTAGATCACTAAAAGTATAAGCATTTCTTCTTCTTAAAGCCTATGGTTGTTGCTGCAAATACAAAAGCATTTTCTTTCTTCTTCTCAGAACTCCTTTCATATGAAAAGTGATCTAGTTACATATTCTTTGTGTGAATGTAAGTATAATAGAATTCATGGGGCACATATCACCCCAAAATGGCCTGATGTTTAAAATGATTTTTTTAATTTTACTAAGCTCAATTTCTTTGTGATTTGAGAAAACAAATAGAAAAGCTAGTGGGCACGAGAAGAGGACTTTTTGACTCGTGAAAGAAGAGGGTTTCAAAAAAGTGAAATATTTTCTTGGTGGGATGGATCATAACATTCCACCTGAGCGTGAATGAAGGTAAAGCAAGAGAGTGGGAAGAAAAGCACAACATGGGGCTTTTTGTACTTACCATTGAACAAGACAAGGCACATATCTCCAATTGGTGTGAACCACTAAAAGGGGATCGTATTCATCCATGAGTCATTTTCCTTGAGTAGTTTTTTCATACTTGTACTCATAGCATATCCAAAGTGCACGAAGGGACTATGGTTGTGATGACCAAGGCGAGCGTGGGGGCGTTGGGGTATAAATTAAGGGGCCGGCCGGTATTATGAGGGATGCGCATCAGCTGCTGCTTCTGTGTGCACTTCTTCCTTCTACTGTTCTTGTGTTCTGTTGTTGACTTGGGCGCCGTGCAAGCTCACCATTATAATGGCGGCGAAGCAGCTCTTTCACTCACGGTGCTGACGGACTTCAAACGGCGCCTCAACAACGGCACGTACGCGCTGTCAAGTTGGGGCAACCAGTCCCGCCAATCAGGCGACGGCGCCTTGTTCTACTGCAAGTGGGTGGGAGTGAGCTGCGACAGGGGGGGCGAGGCAAAGTGGTCGGCTTGGAGCTTCCAGGCCTCGGCTTGCAAGGCGCCATCGCCGAGTCTCTTGCCAACCTCACTTGGCTCCGAACTCTCGACCTGTCAGAAAATGTGCTAACTGGAGGGGTCCCGCCAAATCTACCTGCACGCCTTGAGAAGCTAAATCTGGCCCAAAACCATCTGTCTGGGGAGGTCCCCTCATCTCTGAGCAGGCTATGGCAATTACAGGAGCTCAGTCTTGACCGCAATTGGCTGCATGGGAGTATACCAGCTGAGCTGGCCAACTGCACCCAGCTTGACACCCTCAACCTGGCTCAGAACAACCTCACCGGCAGCATACCGGCTGCTCTCGGCGACCTGCCAAGCCTGCAATATCTGCTTTTGTGGTTCAACAGCCTCACTGGCGCGCTGCCGGCGTCGCTGGCCAACTGCTCACAGCTATTCCAGGTCGAAATTTCCATCAACCCCAACCTCAAGGGCTCCATCCCAGCCGAGTACGGACGCCTGCAACAGCTGGGCGTACTGCGCCTCTTCGCGAACCAGCTCTCCGGCATGCTGCCGCCGACGCTGGGCAACTGCACCGCGTTGATGGAGCTCTCTCTCATCTCCAACCGCCTGTCCGGGGAGCTACCGCCCTCGCTAGGAGGTCAACTCTCATCACTGCAAGTGCTCAGTCTGTACAACAACAGCTTCACAGGGCAGATCCCGAGCGGGCTGCAGAACTGCTCAGGGCTGGTTTTCATGGAGCTCTCAGAAAATGCATTCACGGGTGCGATTCCGCACGAGCTGGGCGCCATCTCTTTCAGCGCACATGCACAGGACTCAGAGGGACTTGTTGCCCCAAGTCCGGGGTATCTTGGCTTGCAGAAGAACTCGCTCAGTGGCGAGATACCGACCACCCTAAGCAACTGCTCTGGCCTGCAATTTTTGGATCTGGCTTTCAACAAGCTGCAGGGATCCATTCCCGAAGAGCTGGGCTTGCTGGCAAATCTAGAGCAGCTGTACATGACGGGGAACCAACTGACAGGGCATATCCCTCTCACGCTAGGTAATCTGTCGCATCTAGAGCTGTTGTTCCTAAACATGAACAGCCTGAGGGGGGCCATCCCGGATGCCTTAACCAGCATTGCCAACCTTGCCAACCTCGACTTGGGCGTCAACCATCTGGAGGGTGCTATACCGACCCATGTCGGATCCTTGGCCGCCCTGCAGAACCTTGTGTTGCTAGAGAACAACTTGTCCGGCCCTCTGCCGCCGTCCCTCGCCAACTGCTCACAATTGCAGCACCTCAAGCTCTCCAGCAACTCATTACGCGGCTTGTTGCCACCCTTCCTTGCAAAGCTCCCCCATCTCCAAGAGTTGGATCTGTCTGACAACCAGTTCTCCGGTCACTTGCCGGTGACATTCTCCAATGCCACGGCGATTTTAAGCTTGGAAGTCGCACGAAACAGCATCACCGGCATGATACCCAGCGTGATCGGGAGCCTGTCTGGTCTCCAATTGCTGGACCTCCAAGGAAATCAGCTGGAAGGGCCCATCCCAGGTGAGATTTCCAGATGCACCAAGCTTTACGAGCTAGATCTTCAAAGTAACGCCTTGCAAGGGGCCCTTTCTGTTGATCTGAGCCGGCTCTCTTCTCTGAGAAAGCTGCATCTGCAGGAAAATGCATTGCAAGGGAGCATTCCTTACAGCCTTGGCAACTGCCATAACTTAGAGGATATTGATCTATCACATAACAACTTCACGGGTGCCATCCCGACCTCGCTGCTCACCCTTCCCTACATCCAATTAAACCTCATCTTATCTCATAATTCCCTCACCGGATCGATACCCAACGAGGTAGGAAAACTGGTCTTTGTACAAAACATCGATTTTTCTTTCAACAAGCTTTGGGGTGAGATTCCTGCTACCTTTGGTGAGTGCACCTCCCTTCAAACATTGAGTCTTTCACACAACAATTTAAATGGAACAATTCCAGAAGCATTAGGTAAGCTCAAGAACCTTCTCCACCTGGACCTCTCCATGAACAACTTGTCAGGAGAAATACCTGTTGCGCTTGCTGACATACCAAAACTCAACTTCTTCAACGTCTCCCACAATCAGCTACAGGGTCCAATCCCTGCTACAGGATTCTTCACAAACCTGACAGCTGCATCCTTTTCAGATAATGCCGGGCTTTGTGGCCCACCACTAGCTATCCGCTGCCCTGCAATGCCTACCCATTCTGAGGTTAAGAAATGGGTGATTACTCCTATCGTTTGTAGCGTATTTGGGGTCACACTAATCGTCTGTGGTTCTTTCCTGTGGTGCATCCGATCCAAATTGTTTCCAAACGTTGGGCAAAGGAGGTTCTTCCAAGGTAAGGCACAGCTGCTCTCGCATGAACCTTTCCAAAGCTAGTATGTATTGGCATTACTCTACTGGCTTGCAGGCTTTGATGATATGAATATATATAGCATGCTTTTTTCTAGTAGTAGCACTTGAAAACCTGACTTTCTTGTGCTTGTTGCTTCATTCCTAGATCCACTCGAAAAAATTTCATTTCGAGTCACTTCTGAGGAGCTTCTGGCTGCCACAAGTGGATTTGATGAAAGCAACCTCTTGGGAAGTGGTGGTAGTAGCAAGGTGTACAAGGGCATACTAAAAGATGGACTAATGGTGGCTGTAAAAAGATTCAATTTCGAAAATTACCCTGAGGAACTAGAGCGCATCTTCCGCAAAGACTGTGAGACATTAGGCAAGATCAGGCACAGAAATCTTGTACCTATTCTAAGCACCTGCTGTAATCTCGACATGAAAGTCCTAGTTCTAGAATACATGCCCAATGGAAGCCTCGAAGAGATTTTGTTTAATCAAGGCCAAACGTTTCGATTGGAGTGGGAGATGGTTCTGAGCATAGCACTGGATGTTGGGAAAGCATTAGTGTACTTGCACCATGAGTGCAATGTGCCTATTATTCACTGTGATTTGAAACCAAGCAACATACTTCTTGATGAGAACAATGTGGCACATGTAGCAGATTTTGGCATAGCAAAGTTCCTAACCCCCAACACCACCTCCTATTCATCAGCATCCCATTTCAAGGGATCTATTGGATATATTGCACCAGGTCTCTCTCTCTCTCTTTATACACACACACACACACACACACACACATATATATGTATATATATACATACACACACACACACACACACATATATATGCATACATGCATGCACACATACATACATATAACCAGAGATATATATATAGACAACTAGATAGATAGAAAGCTAGTCGATGTATGTGAACACACAAACACACATTAATACATACATATAGATACATAGATACATAATTAGGCGGGTGACAAACAGAAAGCTAATTGATGCATTTGCTCCTTTTGTTAAGTGTCTTTCCTAGGAGAAATTCCAAATTCCTCAAATACCACTATAGTGTATACCATAAATTTATATTGTTATCCTTTTGCAGAGTGTGCTACACTTTCTCACCACTCAACCAAGGGAGACATCTACAGCTATGGAGTTGTGCTACTCTGTATGTTAACTCGAAGGCAGCCGACAAGTGAACTCTTTGACAATGGGGTTGACATGTCAAAGTGGGCCAAAAGCTTCTTTCCAGAGAGGTTCCTTGATGCACTTGACCCTAGTTTGCGTGTTGAAGTGGAAGCTTCAAGGTGTGACACAGAGGTGCTTTTGTTTATGAAATTGGCTCTCATGTGTACTAGGCAGTATCCATCAGAGCGCCCAACATCAAAACAGGCGCTGCAGAGACTGCTACAAATTAGGGGGAATAGAAGTACTTCCAACTTGAGAAACTTGGATATATTGGAGAGAATCGAAGAGTCAATCAAACCTCGTCGTCACCTTTCAGATGATTACTCACTTTAGAGGTGAAGTCTTACTACCTGTGATACATCTTAGTGGCTTCCTACAAAAAAAAAATTTACATTAAATATAGAAAAAGCCAGAAGATGCAAAGTATAAATATTAGTGTGCAAAGCATGGAGAAGCCATAAAAGTTTCTCAAATAACTAATAAAAGCCATAAGAAATCTCAAAGAAGCAAGGGGAATACTTTGATTATGTGAAAAATCTCTTCTTATTAGTTGTAGGAGACGTGCTCTTGTCCAGGTGATCATCAAAGTGTGTACAATTGTATTTATATTTTTACATATGTGCTCTGAATGATGTATAAGAGGAAAATCATGGTTTGGTATACATGATGTATGAACACAACTCTATTTTAGAGTTGTAAAAACTTAAATATTACATATGTGATCTTAATGATGTGTAAGAGGACAATCATGGTCTGGATTGGGTCAATGTTAGAAATAGACTTTTTTCGAACAAGTGAGAAAAAGAATGACCTTCAAACTCCACCGGTTTTTATAGAGAAAATACATAGGTTAGTCGGTTTTATAAATAAAAATGATAAAAATTTGACTATTTAAATTCAAGGCTAGGAAAAATCACAATCGGTTTTTCTCAATTTAAGCCGTGAAAATTACACCACAGGATGGGTTTTTTTTTTACACTAGATTGGGTGGCAATTTTTGTATCCAATTTATTTATACTTCGAAAATTTTGCATAAGTTAAAATTATTAATATTTCTATTGGTGAGTGCAAGACAATCTAAAATTATCACCTCGATCCTAAAAGAGTAATATATGGTATTAGATCTTAAGGTATCATGTTTGAACTCACCACAAGAGTGCTCCTTATGAGTTTCCTACGAGCATGACCCCATAGAAAGGAGTTTTGGGGTCTATGCCAATTTTTTGCACTGTTTGATGAGGTGTCCCCATAGTGAGGATGCAATAATATTTGATTCTTTGGGAAGAGTAACCTAAGAGAATGTCAAGGCTGGTAAAAGAGCGGGGGGAGGGATGGTATGCTCCCACATTTTACTCCCCTTGATTGTTAGCCCTTGACTGGTAGCCCCGGGCTGAAAATTGTTCTTCTTCTTCTCACAATAAAAGAGGTCTACAAAAGAGAGAAACTGACTAACACACATACTAGAGTGGACTAGTCGGTGTAGTCTAGTTGTAGAATCTATGGTAAAGATATGTCGGTGCCAGCTACTAAACCCGTCAGTGATGTAAATGTCAAATGGTCATACAGGCGCCTCGTGAGTGTCAGGCTTCAGCTCATGTTGAGCTTGACATCTCAACACTCCCTCTTAAGCTCAACTCTAGCTTATGTACTCCAAGCGTATCTCAAAATGTGTGGAGCTTCTTAGTTCCCAAGGCCTTTGTGAAGATGTCAATGATCTGATTCTGTGTGCTGACGTAGGCCAACTCGATGTCGCCTGCCAAGACTCCCTCCCTAATGAAGTGGTAATGTACCTCAATGTGTTTCATCCGTGCATGGAAAACTGGCTTTCTTGCCAACTATATACTCTAAGATTGTCACAATATATGACAACCTTTCTCTCCACATGCAATCCAAATCAAAAGTAGCTTGTGTAACCAAGCTACCTCACATGTTGCCCCTGCAACTCCTCTGTATTATGCCTCTATACTCAACAAGGCAAGCATGGGTTGCTTCTTGTTGCTCCATGTCATAGCAGCACTCTCCAATCAAAATATAAATCCACTAGTAGATCTTCTGACTGAGATGCTACCTGCCCAATCTACATCTGTGTACCCATAAGGCTCCAATGGTACACCTACTACATAAAACAATACATAATCAATAGTGGCCCTCAAATACCAAAGTGTGTGTCACATACAGTCAAGATGTGGTTTGCATAGAACCTGCATAAGCTGGCTCTCTAAGCTAACAGTGTAGCTCAAATCTAGCATGGTAATTATGACATAGATCAATCTCCTCACCATTGTCCTATACATAGTGGGGTCCTCCAACACATAGCTTGCATCTGCACTAAGCTTGCCATTTTGATCTAATGGCACCGAGATTGGCTCACAACTAGCCATCCAATACTTGGACATTATGTCTAATACATATTGTCTCTATGACAGCCAAATACCATCAAGTGTGCAAATGACCTCAATGCCCAAAAAGTAGGCTTGATCTCCCAAATCCTTCATATCGAACTTCCTTTTGAGAAGACTTTTGACATGCTCAATATCTTCCAATTTGTCACCTCCAACAATAAGATCATATACATAGATGGTGATCACAATACCCTTATCACTCTTGTGTACACACAAAGACTGATCCGCATCTGCCATATGAAAGCCAATAGTGACAAGGTACTCAGCAATCTTGTCATGCCATGCTCCTGGAGCTTGCTTCAGCCCATACAAGGCCTAACGAAGCTTGTTGCACGAAGGAAGATCAATACAAGGATGCAACAAAAAAGACACTTAGGGCTCTTGAAAAGAGTTCCAAGTTGTAGATGAATGTGGGAGTGGGCTTGACAATAATCCCACATGGGAACTTTTGGGAATTCTAGAGTTTTTGTATAAAAAGTGGTCCATTTGAGAGCTAGAGGGAACTCTTTGGTCATTTGGTTGAGAGGCTCATAGAGAGAGCTTTCTCCATAGCTCCTTCTCATGTGCTCTCCCAAGGCTCTCCATCTCCATTCTTGCTTCAATCTTGTACTCTCTATTCTCTACATTTTCAATGATATGAGGTTATGGCCCACACACTTGCTAATCTAGATTTCTTAATGATGTTTTGATGCTAAAATCTAATTTGTGAATTGTAGAGTGCATGTGATGAAGCTTGTGCATGAAATGATGTGTAGTTGAGGCTTGTGTGATAGCTCTTTGCATGTTAGATTCTTTGCATAAGTTGCATTTTTGTGCTTAAGTGTAGCCTAATCTTGATAAGTTGAATATGTTAGATTGATTGCTTGAGTGTTGAAGAAGGATTGAGTAGGACTAGAAGTCATTAGTGTGTGGTTAACTAATCTTCTCCCATTCGGGATAGTTTCTATGCGCTAACTATTCACGGATTGACAAAGTGTGTGGGTTGGAGTGTAGCCTCCGCTATGCTATGATGTCCCAAACAATGGCGCCGCTGCTGCCGGGGAACACACACACCTAAGTTAGTGAAGGGTGTTAACCATTACTTCTTACTAAGGGCTCCATTGATTGCAAAATCGTGGATTAGGGTAGATTAGAGTAGAGTTTGCAAGGGCATTGAGTGTGCGATCTCAAGGGCGCCTTGTGTGTTTTCGGTTTTTTGATTAGAAGCAAAAAAAAAAACCCATTGCGGTAGAGAAATCCCGCCATTTAAGTACTTTCTGTTTTTGTATTTTTGACGGGTTTGGCGAGAGGTAGGTAGGAAGTAGTGGAGGTGGCCTTTTTTTTATTGTTTTGTTGTTTTGTTGTTTTGTGGGGAGGCGTCTCCATCAAGCGCAGCAAAGAAAAATAGACATATATATATATATATATATATATATATATATATATATACGTGCATCTGTAAGGCGGCCAGTTGAAAGCCTGCAGTGAAGGCGGCTTATATATTTTTATATACTGACGTGGCAGTAGCCTGCAGTGTGGGTGGCGTTGTCTGCATTGAGCGCTGCATCGAAGGGGGCTGCATCGAGCGCTGCAGTGGGAGGCTGTAGGCTGTCGACAGTGTGCGGGCGGCCAGTTGGCAGTGGGAAGGCGTCGAAGAGGAGGTCTGCGATGGAGGCGTGGAGAGGCCGTCGAAGTGGAGGATGCGTAGAGGCGGCTGATGGCGTTGCTGTAGGCGAGAGGTAGCTGCAAGAAAAGCGGGCAAAGAGATGGCCGGCGTGGAGACTGTGTAGAGCGGCCGAAAGAGAAGGGCGGCCGTTGGCGTGGAGAGGTTGCAGTTGTGAAGGTTGGCCGGCAAGCAGAGGCGGTGGTGAGGCGAGCAGGCAAAAGCGAGTTGATGTTGGAAGAGAAGGCCGGCTGAAAGCTGAGGAGCAGAGGCGGTGCATTGAAGACGACTGGGCGCGCCGGCGAAGAATCCGGGAGGCGGCGAGCGGTGAAGGATAAGGTTGGTGAATTTTTTTTAAATTAATTTTTCATGTTTTGTATTTTTTTAAATAAAAAAATAATAATAAATAAATAAAAACAACAAAACAATAATATATATATATATATATATATATATATTTTAAAAAAAGAGAAAAAGAGATAGAAAAAAAGAAAGAAAAAAGAAAAAAATCATAGAATAATAAATTTATTTAAAAAAAAGAAAAAAAAAGAAAAACAATTTTTATTTTTGTATTTTGAATCCATTGTTCATTTTTTAAATTTTTGTAAAATTTTGCATAATTAAAGTAGCTTGATTTTTTTATTTTTATTTTTGTAATTGCGTGCAAAATTAGTAGATTCATATTTTTTGTAATTGGTACGAAATTTATTAGTTTTTTTTAAAAAAACAAACAAACAAACAAACACAAAAAAAACAACAAAAGGAGAAGAAAACATAAGAAAATAAAAGAAAAAGAAAAAGAAATTAAAAAAATAAAAATAAAAATAAAATTCTATATATTAAGTGTTTTTTAGGAGTCTACCTTTTTGCATATTTTGTAATTCTTCTTTTTTTTTAATTTTTTGCATAATTAGTGTAACTTGCATTTTTTTAAAATTTTTGTAACTTTGTGCATAATTAGTATTTTTTTAGCGTGATTTATAATTTTTGTAATTTAAAAAAAGGGTAAAAAATTAAAATCATTTAAAAAAATCATTTAAAAAAAATAATAATAAAAAATAGGATAGATAGTTACACCACACATACTCATTTTAGTTGCAGTTAGTGGTTAGGTAGGGTAAAATATATATATATATATATATATACATATATATATATATATATATATAAAACCAAAAAAAACAAAAAACAAAGACAAAAAAAAAACACATAAAAAACCAAAAAAATTTGACCTTATGCACTTGCAGTCGGGACGTCTTATAGATTCTGCCATAGGGCCTAGGGCACCTTCTAGAGTACCTACGCAGGAAAGTGGGACCCAATCGGTAGGAAATTTGGCAGATATTGCTGAAACCCTTTCTGAATCCCAATCCGATACCCTTTCCGCCAGAACAACTAGCTCATTGTCCATGGACAATCTAGGGCCGACAAATAGTCATCCCTTAGCCCCAAATAGGACACCCGCAAGATCTTTTAATCCATTTGAAGCCGACACCATGGGGTTAACACTTAATGTGAGACTCCAATATGTCTACACAAATGCTCAAGGAGCTGAGATCTTTAGAGATCCACAGCAACGGTATCTTGTTAAGATCGCAGACATTTTCTCAGAACTTGATAGAGCACCTCTAGTCAATGACCAGGGTAACATGTACATGGGTGGAGATGGTGTTCGCTACGAAGTCACCTACCATCCAAAAAATGTAGAGAAATTAGGGGAGCTCTCTAAAACCGAGTTCTTAGACTTATCAAAACTTTCCAACGCAAGGGAGTCTAGAGATGATTGGCTCATTGAGCCGGACATACCTGGACCCTCCAATGCCCAGTCCTCAAAACCATCCATAGATGATTTACTTCTTGTAGATCTAAATTTGGAAAGGGATAGGAAAGGCAAGAGAAAAATGGATCAGGGGGCTGAGAACCAATGGGAGTTTGTACGACAAATTCTAGTGACAAAGGTCTTACAGGATGACCCACTTCAAGAGGTCTATAAGGACTCGTTTCGGAGGGATATTATGCCACAACTAAATTGCCACAGCTAGATCTTCCTCTAGCACTGGTGGTGGTAGTTGAGAAGCTTGCAGGACACATAAACTGAATAATTGATAAATGGGCCAATGAATACCGAACCTTAGATTGGAAAGAGATTCGGGAACTCACGTGGAAAGGACAACCATTATTCATGGAAGTGTTCTCAACAAATACAGCCAAACCAGGAGAGACAGCCTTTCTTGGAGAAACTGTTTCTCCTTCCCTACGAGAGTTCACTAGAGAGGGACCTTCAACATCCAAGTGGACCACTGCTAGTAGCCCAACTCTAGCACCAAGATATCGTCCTACACCAAATGAGCGACCACCGGTCACACCACAACAACATCTTTCTCACTATGACAATCGAAGGAGAGGGGAGCCAACTCGGCCTCCCATTAATGCACCTCCTGAAATGCGGGTGACAAGATCTTTGGAGGGGTTTGGTGAGGCTGGTAATAGGGTATCCACACCAATTTTGGATGCATGTGGACCATCTTATCAAAGAGAGGAACAATTCCCACTGAGAGTGAGAGGCCGTAGGCCCTATGATGAGTATTCAAGACAAGTAAGGCCATCAACTCTTCAGAAACTGGTAAAGAAGTATGAAGGGTCGGGAGATCCATATGACCATGTAGCAGCATTTAGGCAAGCAGTTCGAGCTGAGCAAGTGGCTGACAAGCATACTCAAATTGAAGGATTTGGACTCACTATTGAGGGAAAAGCCCTTGCTTGGTTTCAGGCATTAGAGGCTTCAGACAAATCTTCTTTACGAGTTTTGGAAGAGAGATTCATTGCTGCTTTTTCCTTGATGGGAATTCAACATGACACGGTAGCACACATCTACTCTTTCAAGCAAGGCGAGAATGAGAGTGTTAGAGACTGTGTAAATAGAATGAAGCAGTACATTAATCGTTGCCCAGAAGATGAGAAGCCCGCCCAAAGTCGATTAATTTCTCTCTTCTTACAAGGACTCAAAAATTCGACACTGCATACACATCTCTATGCGAAGAAGCATACAAATTCAATGAGTGTTTCCATGATGCTATGGATTTCACCGATAACTTCAAATTCCAAGATGGTTCTGGCCCAGAGGTGAAAACTAGAGATCAGTGGGGTGATGACAAAAGTTTAGAGTCTAGCGCTCTAGTAAATCCAGACCAGATAGCTAACCTAGTACTAAGGAGATTGGGACAGACCTATCGTCCACCCATGCAGCCACAACAATAGCAGCAGAGAATGAGGAGTGTACTTCCTACTACAGGTCCTCATCTTTGTGGAGCATGTGGCGGTAACCATAAAACAGAGGAATGTAATAGCTTTTCTCCTCTAGTCACAAACCAACCCACAAAGAAGTGGTGCCAAGCCTGTGCTTGGAACTTTACCCATACCACACAGGAATGTACTCGCATTGCAAGAATGAGATAGGAGCGTGAGCAGCCAAGGGGTGGAGTGGCTCCACAAATGTATCAACAGTATACTAATTTTGAACGTAAGCCACCGATGGCACAAGAGCAAGCACAACCTGTTCTTGGTGCTCAACCTCCTCCTCCTGGGACTGCTCCTGTGAGGGTTGTTAACTATGACAATTCAAATATGTGTAGAGAAGTGGTAAACCCAGGCTATGTGGAGGAAGAATATGTATCATATTTATCCAAGGAAAATCTCTTTGAAAGTCCCGCATACCCAAGCCCAGCACTGGTGGACACTCAACCGGGGGAACAAAACTCTTTAATGTTGCTAGGCGGCTACCAACCTAGGACTCCAGGCCCCTCAGGTCAATGGCAGCCAAGGAAAGTAGAGGCCAAACCAATGGGCCCCTGTTATGAGTGCGGAGAACCCCATTGGGCTCGTGATTGTCCACATCGCTCAAGGCAAGCATCTCGATCCAATACAACAGTACAACAGTTTCCACCAATTGAAAGATATTGTCTAGGGTGTTGTGTAGAACACTTCCCAAAGGATTGTTTGCTGAAACCACATGAGGAAGGCACCTCTCAACCAAAGGTCTCACTCAACCTTGTAGGGGCAATTCCATCACCACCTTCATCAGAGAATGAGGATGTCGTGCCACTTAGAGTCATGACTAGATCACAGACACAAAATGCCGAAATACAAACTGATGAGACACCTCGAACTAGGGATGCAAAGACAAATCTAGTGGACAAGACCCTACAGTCTAATAGAAAAAAGACCACTAGGAGGAAAAAGAACCGAAACAAGCAAACTAAAAGTGCATCCACTGGTTCTCAAGAAGCCTCTAAACAAAACATGAGGGATAAAACTTTTACATCCCAAGAAGTGCATGAGGAGCATCAACCTCAACCTGGGCCTAGTGCTAAACAAGATGAGGCTAGTACGACTGAGGATAGTTCTGGGGGTTCTAATTTTTGTGGATAAAGTGAATGAGACTCTAGATGCCATCATTGATGCTCATAGAAGTCGCATTGCAGCTTTATCTGACCTACCCAAGAAGCTTCAAGAATACCCAAACCCTCGTGAGGAGAAGATCAATCTAGCTGTACATCAGTAACTCATTAGGGAAGCTCAGTCAATACTTGAGGGACCACCACCACCTATTCCTCGGGACCCAACCTCTCTTAAGCCAACATTAGAAACCATACCAGAAGTGTCATCAAGTCGGGAAATGAAAAGTAAGCTCATTTCACAAGCTCATAGCGAAAGGTCTGCACCAATTGACACCCAATTGAAAGGAGGTAATCTGCCACCACCTAGCCTTGTCTTCCCATGCAATGATGAAGTTATTGATGCTAATAAGGACATGGCAAATGAGATGTGGGCCGCAGTTCATGAGAAAGTTAATGAGAACATGTCCTCTATTAGTTCGCCTCCATTCTCTGAGGTGGATTTTACCAGGGGCACGGAAAACAACTTTGGACGCCCAAGCATCCAGGAGGAAGTTCAAACAATTGTTTCTCCTAGAAGTAAGAATACAATGAAAACCTTACCATCATATCTGGGAGAATATGAGAACTGTTCTCAAACCTTGAGGATACCCTCCATGCATAAAAGGTTGACAAAAGAGAAGTATATGAGTATCGTGCAAGCTATTTTGTCAGCACCAGTGGCTTGTACCTTACCTTTGCTTGACTTGATAAAAATTCGACCTGAGTTGTGGAATGATATTGCCACATGTTTGTTAGAGCAGGTATTACTACAAAAGGGTCACCATGAGTGTACTATACACCCTGAGACAAAGCATGTTATGCCAGTTCCTATCAACAAAGTAGGAAAATTTTGTGAGGACGATCAGGGAAATGCTACCCTCCCATTAGAAGTGCGAAAAGTAGTTTCAACTGCAATACTTGATAGTGGTGCAGGAGTGGGCATTGTGACAAGGTCCATTTGGAAAAAGTGGGGCAAACCAGCTATTAGGAGTACCAGGATGCGCTTGCAGCTAGCAGATGGAAGCTTAGAACATCCCCTTGGGCTACTTGAGAACATATTGGTCACCACATGTGGGATTGAATATGAGCACACCTTTGCAGTAGTGGATTTTGGAAAACATCCAAACTACGAAGTGATATTGGGTAGACCATTCATGCGACAATTTCAAATGATTCAAGATTGGGGATACAATTATTTGTACCTCCGACATGATTCTGTCATCACAAGGGTCAACCTAAGGAATCACTCATATCGTGATGTAACAAGGTCTCCAATAGATGAGTTTGATTCTGCTTCATCTGAGGGCTCAAGAGTTACATTGTCAGACGGGCGAGAAGATCTGTGGATGTGTGGAGCCTCATGTAGGGATTTCAACACTGAGAGACTTAAGGGTAATCGAAGTGTATCAGACGAGGCATACATTCCACAACCCTTCCCTGAGCATTTAATTGATCCATTAGAATGGAGTCATGTCCTTGCAACATTATCGACATGTGCTTTACCGAAGCCAATTCAATTTTGTGACTCAGATAGATATGACATTATTCCTATACGAATGGTACAACCACGTGCCCTTCTAGATGATTTGTACTATAGGGATACATCCACAACTCGGGGGGGTCACTCGTATAAATATGTAAGTATCACGTGGGTTCAACAGAAGGACATTTTAAATATTTAAAACTTACAGAAATATATTTACAGAGGGGATTTATTTATTTTATTTTAAATTTTTTTTTACAGATTTGAATAGAAAAGGATACATTATATTCACTAAAAAATTCACAGATAAGGGACTTTTTAAATAGGCCTTGAACGCACGTGATATAGAGGATTTACATATAGTGACCCCCCCGAGATCCACAACAGCTATGCATGTCGAGGAAGTCTCAGTGGAGGATTTAACACTCGAATCTGCTAATGATGCTGATAAGGAGGATGGATGGGACTCTGATTTTGATAATAATGTGATAATCCCTGAGGAAGAGTTAGGAAAGGCACACCTACTCTTGAGAGGAAGGGGGGTTCAAGTAGAGATCCCTCGAAGCCGACCTAAACGTAAATGCTGTAAGAGCCATAAAAGAATCCGTAAACAAGATGAGCGGGAACAACGTGAGAGACTACAAAAAGAAAAGGAGGAGTCTAAGAGTGAAAACTCTCGACCCCACCACCTCACTTCTCAGGAAAGAACGGATATCTATACTATGTCCAAGCACAAGATAGTATCAAAGACCAAGTAAAACGATCAGATGGATTCCAAGCAGGGGAAAAGCTAACAACTGTTAGCAAAAATCGTAAAAAAACGAAGAAACAAAAACCAAAACTCAAGTCTAAAACCGATTCAAAAGAGAGTGTCGGAAGTGCAAAGACAACGGTTGAACAAAAAAATCCGATGCAAGATGGCAAAGGAGAGCTCAAAACCGCATGGTCTTCAATGAGTGAAGACTCAAGTGGACAAGAACAAGGTCTCAATGTTCCTCCCAATTTCACACAGTACACTCTTCAAGATCAGAAGATTGTTCTTCAACAGCCCATGCGACAAAAACCAAGCATGCCAAGGGTTTCATATGATGGTCCAGAAGATGTAAAAAAGATTGATATTGCTAAGCCAGGAGAAGAGCCTCGCTATGTGTGGATTGCCACAGACTTGTCCTTAGATGAGGAGAAGTTATTAATTCAAACAATAAAGGAGTATCGCGATGTTTTTGCTTGGAGTTATAAAGACCTCAAAGGAGTTGATCCAAGCATATGTCAGCATACAATTCCATTGCGAGAGGATGCAAAACCCTCCAAGCAACGTCCTTATACTTACAATGAAAATTTTGTACGGAAGATAAAGGAAGAAATAGACAAGCTCTTAGAGGCAGAATTTATCTATGAGATTGAACACACTGAATGGGTCTCCCCTATTGTAGTGGTGCCCAAGAAAAATGGAAAACTTCGAGTATGTGTAAACCTCAAGAAGGTAAATGCAGCTACTGTGCGTGATCATTACCCACTTCCAATCACAGATCATGTTCTGGAAAGAGTTGCAGGGAAAAAGGCATATAGTTTCTTGGATGGATTCTCCGGTTACAATCAAGTGTCAATTGATCCAAAGGATCAACACAAGACAGCCTTTGCTACTGAAGATGGCATCTTTGCCTATCGTGTTATGCCATTTGGTCTAACAAATGCACCAACAACCTTTCAGCGGTTAATGAGTCATGTATTCAAGGAGTACCTTAGGCAATTTCTTGAGATCTTCATGGATGATTTATGTGTTCACTCACAAGAGCGTGATGATCATATAGAACACCTCAGACTTGTGTTTCAAAAGTGTCAACTTTATCGTATATGCTTGAATCCTGACAAGTCATTAGGAAGTGAATGGGGTCTTCTTGGGCCCTTTAATTTGCCCAAGCCTAATCAAGGTGATTAAGGAATAGCCAAATGGGAGGTTGCCATGTGGACTGAAATGTTGGGTTTTTAAGAGAGGTGTAGAGTGGTCAAAGGGTGCACTTTTTCCCCAAAAGGGGGGGGGGCAATTTTACAATTTTTGGACCTCCATAACTTCTACATACAAGCTCCGATTTGAGCGAAGATTACAGATCCGTGATCTACGCATCAAGAGCTTTCCATAGATATGTTACATGATATGGTTTTATCCGCTAGATTTTAAATTTCATTTTCCCCCCAAAATTCAAATTCAAATAAAGTAGCCGTTTTGAAGCTTCTAATTAGAAAACGTTTCTTCTTAAGAGAAAAGGTTTGACTCCCTTAAACTGCCAAATAAAAGGGCCCAAGAAGCCTTCCATTGAGGTCCTAATGGCAAATTCATGGTAAGACAAGGGAAAATTTTGGGCCATATTGTTTCTCGCAATGGGATTTCAACAGATATGGATAAAATTGATATCATTGTCTCATTACCTCGGCCTATCAACCCTAAAGGGGTACAAACATTCATGGGACATTGTGGCTATTACCGTAGATTCATCTACATGGACGCTGTCCTAGCCAGACCATTATATGCTCTTCTTGTAAAGTTTAATTGGACTGATGAGTGTGAGGAATCCTTTGAAAAGTTGAAGCAAGCATTAGTGACTGCACCCATCTTACGGGCACCAGATTGGAACCAAATCTTTCATGTCCATATTGATGCTTCAAACTTTGCAATTGGATGTATTTTGGCTCAATCGGGTGAACATAATAAGGATTTCCCAATCTCATATGCTAGTCGACAGTTGAACAATGCTGAGAAGAATTACACCACAACAGAAAGAGAAGGATTGTCCATGATATATGCAGTGAAAAAGTTTCGCCAGTTATCTTTTGGCTAACAAATTCATATTTTTTGTGGACCATCAAGCATTGCTATATTTGGTAAATAAGCCTTGTGCAACTGGAAGGATTGTAAGGTGATTTATCACCATAATAATAAGGATTTCCCAATCTCATATGCTAGTCGACAGTTGAACAATGCTGAGAAGAATTACACCACAACAATAATAAGGATTTCCCAATCTCATATGCTAGTCGACAGTTGAACAATGCTGAGAAGAATTACACCACAACAGAAAGAGAAGGATTGTCCATGATATATGCAGTGAAAAAGTTTCGCCATTATCTTTTGGCTAACAAATTCATATTTTTTGTGGACCATCAAGCATTGCTATATTTGGTAAATAAGCCTTGTGCAACTGGAAGGATTGTAAGGTGGTTTATCATCCTTCTTGAGTTTGATTTTAAAGTGGCAGTTCGAAAAGGAACAACTCATCTTAGGGCAGATCACTTGTCTCGAATCACCTCTGGCGAAGCTCCTGTGGGTGTAGATGATGATATGTTAGATTCAACACTTTTCCTTGTAGAGACAGCTCCTAAATGGTCTGAATCCATTTTAGAAATTTTGACAAGTGGGCAGATACAACTAGCGGGTCCTAATGTGGACCTATGGCGACCATTCACGTTAATCTCAGGGAGATTATATCGTCAGGGTAATGATGGAGTGTTGCAGCTTATACCTAACCTCGACCAATATGAGGAAATCTTGGAATGGGCACATGCAGGTATCAATGGAATCCATGCATTAGCTACTACTTGTGTGCGACGTATATCTCAGGATGGGCAATGGTGGCCTACCATGCATGTAGATGCTGAAACATTTGTTCGTAACTGTGCTTCATGTAAAATTCAGAAGCCAATTCATAATGTCACATTATTCAAAATTTCAACTACACCAAGTTGGAGTAAGTATATTGTGGACTATCTTCAGCATGGTCATACGGATCAAAAAATTCCTAAACATCGAAAGCATGCTATTAAAGTTGAAGCGGCAAACTATATGCTGATAGAGGGCCAACTCTACAAGAGGGGCAAGGATGGCAACTTACGCATGTGTGTATGTGAAGCTGACTATTTGAAAATCTTAACTCATGGGGTGGACACTTTTCTGGCAATACCACAGCTAAGTTGATTAGGTGGCCTGGGCTTTGGTGGCCAACCTTACAAATGGATGCCAAAGAATATGTGAAACGTTGTGACGATTGTCAAAGGACCAAACCTCCCATCACAAAGGACAATATGCCATTGCGGCCTATGTTAAGCACACGTGCTTTTGCAAAATGGGGTATTGATTTTGTCGGTCCCATTAAACCTCCAGCTCGTCACACGCATGCTAAATATATTATAGTCACAACTGACTATTTGACCAAATTGGTTGAGGCAAAGGCAGCAGTCAAAAATGATGCCAGAACCACAGCCAAGTTCTTGTATGAGTACGTGTTTACACGCTATGGCTTACCTATTGAGATCGTTAGTGATCAAGGTGTGCACTTTGTAAATGAAGTCATAGAATTTTTGCTTCAAGAATTTATGGTAATTCACAAGCGTTCTGCACCCTATCATCCCCAGACCAATGGACAAGCTGAGAGTACTAACAAGATTCTCTGCACAGCACTCACAAAGATTGTTGAGGGACATAGGACTGATTGGGAGCAAAAGTTGCACTCAGTTCTTTGGGCATATAGGACAGCCTATAAAACATCTGTGGGCACAATCCCATTTGAGCTCGCTTTTGGGCTAGATGCAATTCTTCCCATTGAATTTCTTGTACCTACTCTACGGGTAGCTAAACAATTGGATTGGACTGGTCATGAGCTTTCACAACGCATTGACGAATTGGAAAAGCTTGATGAGACCCGCTTATTGGCGGTAATGGGGATGTATGCTGAGAAGAGGAGACAAAAGCAATGGTATGATAGAAATGTAACAACTGGCCGATTCAAAAAAGGAGACCTTGTGCTCTTGTACACACTTAAGAAGCATTAGAGAAAGCTCAAGAAACGTGGCCTAGGACCGTTTGTGATTAATGAGCTTACTACAAGTGGTGCAGTGCGTTTAGAGACACTAGAAGGTGAGCAAATGCCTACTTCATTAATGGAAGTCGTCTCAAGAAATACAATGAACCATTAATTGAAGCCATGCTTCAACAGATGCATGCTGCACAAACACGGAAAGAAGCACTTGACCTACTTAAACGTCAGGCTCAAGAGGAGGCTAAAGCTAGAGTTGCAAAAGCCAAGGAGCATCGCAAAGCTTCTATGTTGGCCATACAGTTGGCTACTGATGAACCATATGTCGATCCATTCAATATTCAAGTGTGCCTCCATCTTCATGAGACTACCTACTTTGTCTCTGCCTTAATTGACTCTGGTGCAGATTATAATGTTCTCTCGTTTGACACATGGATAGCCTTGGGTCAACCCACACTTGTACACATTCCTGTGGACCTACGAAGCTTCTCAGGAGAAGATAACCCTATAGAGGAAAAATGTGTCATTATGACCATTCAGGATCACCAGATGTCAGTGCCCTTTTATGTGGCACGTAAGTCCAAGGCAGTAGTAGTGGTTAAGTGTTACTAATTGCTCATTAGATTGGAAGAATAGACAATACAAGTTGCAAATTGATTCTGATTGCATCTTGGGATCTGCTACTCCACGAGCTTTATCGTGTCAAAGGTGTAATGTTTCTACCTTACACAACCCACTCTCAAAATCTGATCTTGAAGCTCCAAAACAAATGATGTGGATAATTGATGAGTACTCAAGTGAGGGCCATGGCTGGCATGTTCCAACTACTCTAGTTGCTGCTCAAAGAAGGCCGGGCAAGAAGGAATTATCAATGTGGCTACCCAAAGATGCGTACAAACTTGTACCATCTAGTCCAGTTGCTAAGCCTCTTAATAAGCACATCATTTCCAAGCCTAAACCTCGGATTGTTACTCGATGGGTCCCAAAACATGTTCTTAAAGCACAAGGCTATTATGAGGGTGCAACAGCAATTTGGCTTCCAAAATGCCATGCTTTGCTAGGGGTAAAAGAGTGTTTCAGAAAGATTCCAAAAGCCACCCTTGATTTTCCATATCAGTGGGTGCAAAAGAAATCAACACAAACTCTTCAGGTGGCTGTGATAGCACCTACAAATCTACTTGTGTTGATCTTCCTAAAACATGTATTGAAACACCGGTTGTCCCAATTTCTCCTTATTACCCAATTCCACCATCAACATGTGTACCTAAGACAAGTCCAAATGAGTCTCATTTGAGCATAGATTCTAGCATTTCAATTCCTAAATCCTCTTATCTTGCTCAAATTCCAAGACAATTGCTAAAATCCCCACCTAAGAAGGACATACCAAAAACTAAAGATAAGGCATTAACACTACAATTGAAGCTCTTTGGTAGATCAATGTTTGAATAATGTAGTTCCTTATGCCTTTAGAAGATGTGCTCTTTTTGAGATAATCTTGTTTTTTATTGGAATTGTAATGATGGATATGAGTGTTCTAAATTTCATTGTTCTACGTCCAGATAACTCCTGATGGATATTTGGCGAGATACATGTCCACCATGCATTGACCCTGATAGTACTCGACCTGATCATCGCGGGGGTTATAGTGCTCCTCCATTTCAAACACATTCTAGGTACTTCTATGCTCCCTTAGGTGAAAATTGCTGTGGGCATCACTTTGTCACGTTATTCTATCAACAGCATCACCCATTTTCACATTGTCAAGAGTGTGCAAGACTCGTATTAGGAGAAGCTTCACATATTTGTTGGATATGCCGCTCTTACTTTAGACGGTATGGCACGGGCTTAATGAAGCAAATTGTGGGAATTACACCCCAATGCCATAATCTTCTTAATGTGAGAATACCAGAGAGAGGACCAAATCAACGTAGATTACTTGAGGAGGTTCAAGCACAACAATGGAGGGATGCAAGCTTAAATGACTTGCAACCACCGATCTTGCAAGCCCTCCTTCCCCAAGCCTCAACATTTCAATATTGAATCAATATGAGTACCTATATTGCGCAGTTCCAAAATCGAAATTGTCTGCTTAATCTTCCCATAGAACCAATGCCATATTTTAGTGAGGAAGCACTCCTTCCTCTACCACCTTCTCCAGAGGCCGGTTTTTGTGAGGGGTTAACCCTGCATCCTGAGGAAATTGATACCATCTTTCCAGCAGACGAGGACACGGATCCACCACCAGCGCAAGGGTAAGCTCAACGACTCCACAATAAGATCGACAAGCCAGGGCACTTTTCTCCCACTGGGTTTTTCCCCTCGGCTATATTCGGTGATTGGCACCAATAGCAAATTTTATTCTTTTCTTTTCTTTTCTTGTTTGTTAATAAAAATTTTGCAGAGATCTCCGCTAAAAAAAGAGCATCAAAAACGCCCCAATAGTCCACCTACCGTGCACACAAATTAGGAAGGGGGGAGACATGCTACGCCTACAAAGACCGAGGAGGAGCAATCTGCACAAAATCAGCAATGCATCAATGCAAACGAACAACATCAACGGGCACTACAACAGGTGTATTTAAATCTTAATCTTTTGTTCTTTATGTACTTTTATCTTTTGGATATATGGTTTGCATGTTCACACAATGTTGGCTGGTTTAAGTTTTTGATTAGTTGTTAAAATATGGTGAGTGAATTCTAGATTCTTAGAAGACTTAGTAAAAGATATTTCTATCTAAAGACAGTGTAGGATATATACCAATGGAATATGCCAAGTTCTTATGCTTTCAAGGTAAATTAGTTATCCCTAGTGGTAGCTACCTCTTAGGTATGAGCTAGGTGCTAGGAGTAAAAAAAATTATACCCTAAAAAAATATATACAAAGTTAATTGAGACATGACGTGTCTACAGCCATGAGGAATGCTTAGTAGGACCTGGGGTTGTCTTAGCACCTTGGGGCCGATGCCTTGGTTTCCATGGGGTAAACACTGACATCTAAAAGCTTCAGAAAAAGACCTTCAAGGAATCTATCACCTTGATAGATGTTGGTAGGACTCTGGGGTACATTATGGACCCTCGAGACCGATGCCCTCATCTTCATGGGGTACTCCTTATGTCATAAAAGAAAGAAAAAAGGGTCTGTCGCCCTTGAGATACTTAGCGGTCTTTAGATTCTCTTGGCGGAGGTCTCTTGGCCATTGCTTGGGTCTCTTTGGGATGAACCTTAATCTTTATCACCTTCTACACACACATCAAAAAAAAGAAAAAGAGTTCCAATCACCTTTGCTCATAATTAGGAGTAGGTTTGCCACTTAGGAATAACTTAAATACTTGTAGGACATTGAGACTGAGATCATAACCGGCGGTGTACAAATCACACTTGCCTTCGCATAGCACTATCTACCACTTAAGTCTCACTTTGACTAGTCTTTACTCACCTATTTTAGTACTCATTAAAACTTTAATCAGCCTTGCAGTTGTATGCTCACGTGTGAAATTATCATTGCTGGTTTTTCTTTTCTTTTCTTTTCTTTTCTTTTCTTTTTTTCAAAAAAAAGACTTTACTTGTACCCATTGTTTTTTTGTTGCAGCTCTTGCTACTACCGCGCTCGAGGACGTGCGCAAAATAGGAAGGGGGGAGTGTTGCATGACGAAGGAAGATCAATACAAGGATGCAACAAAAAAGACACTTAGGGCTCTTGAAAAGAGTTCCAAGTTGTAGATGAATGTGGGAGTGGGCTTGACAATAATCCCACATGGGAACTTTTGGGAGTTCTAGAGTTTTTGTATAAAAAGTGGCCCATTTGAGAGCTAGAGGGAACTCTTTGGTCATTTGGTTGAGAGGCTCATAGAGAGAGCTTGCTCCATAGCTCCTTCTCATGTGCTCTCCATCTCATGTGCTCCATAGCTCCTTCTCATGTGCTCATAGAGAGAGCTTGCTCCATAGCTCCTTCTCATGTGCTCTCCCAAGGCTCTCCATCTCCATTCTTGCTTCAATCTTGTACTCTCTATTGTCTACATTTTCAATGATATGAGGTTATGGCCTACACACTTGCTAATCTAGATTTCTTAATGATGTTTTGATGCTAAAATCTGATTTGTGAATTGTAGAGTGCATGTGATGAAGCTTGTGCATGAAATGATGTGTAGTTGAGGCTTGTGTGATAGCTCTTTGCATGTTAGATTCTTTGCATAAGTTGCATTTTTGTGCTTAAGTGTAGCCTAATCTTGATGCGTTGAATATGTTAGATTGATTGCTTGAGTGTTGAAGAAGGATTGAGTAGGACTAGAAGTCATTAGTGTATGGTTAACTAATCTTCTGCCATTCGGGATAGCCCCTATGCGGTAAACCGGGTTGCATTCACGGATTGACAAAGTGTGTGGGTTGGAGTGTAGCCTCCGCTATGCTATGATGTCCCAAATAAAGTTTACATACATACTCTGGGTGAGGGTTGTTGCAAGATCAGGGTGTCCAGTTTTGTCCAGTTTATGCTGGACTGGGACAATTCTTGGACAATAAATTTGGGGGGGAAAGGTACTTCAAACGAGATCAAGAAACTAATAGAAAATACACATACACTCAAATTTAATCCCAATATAACTTAAATTAGTATAAATTAGTCCAATTTATCAAAATTAACCAAAAATATGATAAAACAATTAAAAATGATCTTTCATACTTAGAGTGATATAATTTTTTTTCCATAGATGCACCAATACAAGTACACTAGTCCCTATAGGTTTTAGATGATTTACATCAAAAATATAATTTTACTAATTAGATTATTAGTATTTGCAAGCCTTCTGATAGCCTGGAAGAATTTTAGAAAAGAGATCATTAAAAATCAAACCATTAGATTTGGAATTTTGACTAACCACCACATTCTACCAATGTCTCACTATCTACCACTCTTTTGATCTACAAGATTATGCACTTTTAAGTGGTAGTTATTGTGGGTGCAAAAAGTGGCATATATTATAACACTTTAAAGACCTTAAAATATTTAAAGAAAATAGACAAATAGCTTAAAATTTTCTCAAAAAATCAAGTTAAGCTCTATATTATGTGAAGATCTAAGATGCAAAGTGGAAATCTCATATGAGTTTATATGTGAAAGATATTAGCATTTTATGGAACCAGCCCAAATTTGGGACATGGTGTATACATTGAGCTTGTACCTAAGGAAATGAGGACTTTTAACTATCTAATGCTTAATTAGATTATGCAACTATATTCCCAACTTTGCATGTGACGTTCCAACAAAAGAACTTGAAAGGAAATTCCTTCGTTAGCTAGGAGAGATTGGCCACTAAAGGTAAATAAATGCCTGTTTTTTTACTATTTACAGGGTGCCTGAGTGGACAAAACTGGGCACCCTGATCTTGCAACCACCCGTGACCTCTATCCTCAAAATGAGGTGGGCTGATCCATATACACTTCTTGCAAGTCACCATGAAAGAACACATTTTTTACATCTATCTGATGTAAAAACCAGCTTTTAGTTGTAGCCATCACAATCACAGCTCTCACAGTTGCCATCTTTGCAACCATGTCGTCAAACATCTCCTCATAATCAATCCCATGTGTCTGCGCATATCCTTTGGCTCACAATCTAGCCTTGTACCTACTTATGCTACATCACTGTTATGTTTCACCTTATACACCTACTTACATCTAATAGCTTTCTTGCCTTCAGTAAATGTCACCAAATCCCAAGTCTCATTTCCATACAATGCATCCATCTCCTCATTCATAGCTTTCTCCCAATACACATTTCCAATAGCCTCATCAAAACATGTGCGCTCTATAACCTGCATAACTTTTGCTATATAATCATAGTGATGTGCCACATAACCATCATAAGTCAACCTCTACACAAGGTTTTTGACTCTTCTAGATCTTCGTAACTTTGCATTCATGGCTTCAAAGACTTCTTTACACTAGGTGTCCTCACTGCTGGAATACCGAGCTCCTCTCATCAACGCTCATCTCCAAGACACTAGACTCTCCATCAACAAGAGAATGCCCTACCTAAATATCAAGCATACCAAGGGGCTCGACCACTTTCTCTTTGCCTTTATGTGATGTACTAACTACATTTCCAGGGCTGGTATTATGACGCAATCTTCCACTCCATGGTCTATCAAAACAACAGAACCGTTGCATGAGGACTCTCTTAGTCCACTCAATAACTGTGATTGTTGACTTGCATTCTATGCATCCATATTTCCACTTACATCAACCCCAACAACATCTTTTTCAGCAGTATACCAACTACTTATTTCATCAAATACAACATCCCTACTTACCCTCAATTCACGAGTAGCAAGATTATAACATCTATATCCCTTTTGCTCAAGGGAATACCCAATAAACACACATTTTTCTGCCTTTGCATCCAGCTTAGTATGCAACTCATCTGGCGCATGCACATATGCAATACATCCTAAAACTTTCAAGTGAGACAAATCAGGTTTCTTGCTAGTAACCTTCTCCTCTGGTGTTACATCATGCATGGCTACAGTAGGAGGCGTGTTCATAATATAAACTGTTGTAGACATAGCCTCAGCCCAATAGCTATGCGGCATATTCTCCTCTTCCCATCAATGCTTGTGCTATCTCTACAAAGTGTCTATTTTTCCACTCAGCAACTCCATTTTGCTGCGGAGTATATCTACATGTAAATTGTCTCTGAATGCCATTCTTCTACAATAACAAATCAGAGAACTTATTAGAGAAGTATTCTCCCCCTCCATCTGACCTTAGGCACTTCACATGCTTCCGTGTCTACTTTTAAGCCATCACTTTGAAATTATGAAAATGAGTGAAAACTTCACTCTTCTCCTTCATGAAATACACCCACACTATCCTCATGTGGTCATTAATATTGAATGTTACATAGTACCTGCAGCCACCCATAGACATAGTCTTCATGGGGGGACACCATATATCTGAATACACAACATCTACTACATTCCTGCTCACATTTCTGTCATGTGGAAATACATGCTTTGTTTGCTTTCCAAATTGGCATGCTTCACATACTTTCTACATACCCTTCAACCTTAAACTTAGGCAACCTTGTCACAATTTCTTTAGTCTACATAGACTTCATTCTTTGCACATTTACATGCCTAATTCTCTTATTCCAAATGTTTGTATTTGCAACAACTCCTAAACCATTTGCAAACATTATAGCACTCACTTTAGGAATATTTAGGGTTCATACAAAACACACAACAACATCTAGTACTGCAAACAGAAATTTACCTAGGTTTTCGCTCTTAGACAGCGAACCACAATAGCATTTTTTCAATGCACAGCAACAAAACACGCTGGCCACCAGTAGAGTGAAATTTCACTGCTTGGCAGCGACCTATGAAACTGTCACTCCTGCCTAGATTGCTGTCGGACGGGTGTCAATACCTACCTTCTTCCCTATTGGTGCACATGTTTACCTACTTCCCTATTGTTGCTGCACATGCATAGCTACGCCTACAGTGTGAGTTTTCCTCCCACCTCTACTCATCCCTCAAGCCTCTTCAATCAATCAAGTATCCTTCTCCAAGGTAATATCTCTTCTTGCTTTCTTCCCTCTTTCATGCTTTTTTGTGTTCTTCCAAGCTTTCATGGAAAGCTTGGAAATAGGGTTTAGGTGAGCTTCTCTCCCTTTCCCTCTCTCCTTTTCTCCCTTTCCCTCTCTTTCCTCTCCCTTTCCCTAACCCTAGAGCTCTAATAGAGAGCTTTGACATCAAAACTTTCTATTAGGCATTCTATACATTATGCATAGGTTTAAGCTTAACATAAACTAGCTAATCCATTCACTTATGCATTAAGAGTAGGGTTTAGGTAATTCACCTCTTTTTTCTCTTGTTTTTGTTTCTTACTAATGTGTTAATGAGGACTAACTTTTTTATTTATTATGATTCTTTTTTGTAGGCATATTCAAGTGAGTAAGGTTTTGGGCATAGCCTCTCATATATGGTAAGCTCTATTTCTTTGTGCTTTGTGATTCTTGTCTTTGTGTTTTTGCACCCTTGGTTACCGGGGATTAGGGTTAGGTCAATAGGCAGGGCTATGCATAGCCCTCTTATGCATAGACCTCTTTATGCATAGGGCTATGCATAAGGGCTAGGCTATGCATAGCCCTCTTTATGCATAGGGCTTATGCATAGGGATTATGCATATCCCTCTTTATGCATAAGGGCTTATGCATAGCCCTGTTTATGCATAAGGGATTATGCATAGCCCTCTTTATGCATAGCTCTCTTTATGCATAGGGCTTATGCATAAGGTCTTATGCATAGCCCTCTTTATACGTAGGGCTTATGCATAGGCTATGTATAGCCCTCTTATGAAATAGGCCTCTTATGCTAGCCCACTTATGCACTAGGGCTTATGCATAGCCTTATTATGCATAAGCCGTATTATGCTAATGAACTAATGTTTTGATTTTATATGATAATCTTTTGTAGGTCTATTCATGCAAACGACCTCCAAGGGCACAGGCCACGCATCCCTTTCATACCGATTCAGCTATTAGAGGTAAGCCCTCTTTGTTTATGCTTCTTCTATTTGTGTTTTTTGCACCCTTGGGTTCTGGGGACTAGGTTTAGGGTTTAGGTATGCATAGGCCATATGTCGTATGGCTTATGCATACGGCCTATGCATAGGGCTTATGCATAGGCCGTATGCATAGGCCTTATACATAGGCCATATACATAGGCCTTATGCATAGGCCTTATACATAGGCCATATACATAGACCGTATGCCATATGCATACGGCCTATGCATAAGGCCTATGCATACGGCCTATGCATAAGCTATACATAGGTCATATGCATACGGCATACGACTTATGCATACGGCATATACATAGGGCATATGGCATATGCATAGGCCTTATGCATACAGCCTATACATAGGCCATATGCATACAGCATACGGCTTATGCATACGCCTTATGCATAGGCCGCATGCATAGTCCTTATGCATACGGCATACGGCTTATGCATAGGCCGTATGCATAAGCCATATGCATAGGCCGTATGGTTATGCATACGCCTTATGCATACGGCTTGTGCATACGCCTTATGCATACGGCTTATGCATAGGCCGTATGGCTTATGCATACGCCTATGCATAAGCTATATACAGCTTATGCATACACCTTATGCATAGGCCATATGCATAGGGCTTATGCATATGACATACGGCTTACGCATAGGCCGTATGCATATGGCTTATGCATAGGCCGTATGCATAAGCCGTATGCATGTGACCTATGCATATACGGCTTATGCATCAGCATACAACCTATGCATACGGCATACAACCTAGGCCATATGCATATGGCATACAGCTTGTGCATTCGCCGTATGGATAGGCCATATGCATATGGCTTATGCATAGGCCGTATGCATAGGCATACGGCTTATGCATAGGCCTTATGCATACGGCTTATTCATAGGCCTTTACTTATGGCTTACGGCATATGGCTTATGCATAGGCCTTATGCATACAGCTTATGCATAGGCCTTATGCATAGGCCTTTACATACGGCTTATGTATATGGCCTATGCATACAGATATGGGGCATTAGTATATGCCATCTAGAATGGTGCTTATGTCAGGTTAGGAGTGGTTATCTGCAAGTAGGTGGTTATAGTGGAGGGGGAGCCCTCCATCGTCTCACTATCCTTCTCTTGCAAAAGAGGAGTGGCCTTTGGCTTTAATAGTGGGGATCGTGTGGAAAGTCCTCAGAAGCTATCATCCGAAAGGGGCACTGTCCACCCTGCTTGTCTAAGTAGTATTGTAGGAGGTCGTAACAATGCCCTAATATCACTGGTTGTATTTTTTGTCTAAGCTTATGTTATTGTTTTCTCTTAGTTGGCTTGACATATGAAAGGTAAGTGGCCTTATTCATTCTCTTGGTTTAGAAAATGGACTTACGCATAGAGATATGTGGCATTGTTATATATCATCTAGAATGTTGCTTATGTCAGGTTAGGAGTGGTTATAGTGGCAGGGGAGCCCTCGATCTTCTCACTATCCTTCTCTTACAAAAAAGAGGAGTTTCCTTTGGCTTTAATAGTGGGGAGCGTGTGGAAAGTCCTCAGAAGCTATCATCCGAAAAAGGGGCACTGTCCACCCTACTTGTCTAAGCAGTATTGTAGGAGGTCTTAACAATGTTTTAATATCACATGTTGTATTCTTTGTCTAAGCTTTAAGTATGGCTTAGGTTAGAACAAACATATTTTGTTGCCTATGAATGTATGTAGCAGGAATGTCGATCGACCCGTCCACAACATCCTAATGTGGCCAATCTCCTGTCCATTATAAATGAGTGATATGGGCAGCAAGCTTGGTCGGAGTTTACACAGACACATGTATGGTTCCATCAAACCTTTTCACATATACAAAGTTAATCTTTTATGCATTCTATTTGACTATATGCATTCTATTTGACTATATATTTTAATCTTATATGCAAGCGGGCTTGTAGTAGTCGGGGCCTGGACGACGACACCATGGGGGCAAACTACCCCACTTGGCGAGTCGAGCCGTGGGGGCAATCTACCCCACTTTCTTAGTCAAGGCAAACCACGCCTTTGATAGGTGCAAAGACGAGTGGTGTAGGTCCTTCACGATATGGTGTAGGCCCTTCACGATATGGGTGTGATGAGCCTACACCACCTTCTTCTACAAGAGCCACCCCCACTCACGCACGTCCATCTTCACCACCACCATGACGATGTAGTAGGGATTCTGGGGGGGTGGTAGACATGCTAGCGGGGGGGAGTTGGCTGCTTTTGCTTTGGCAAAAGCAGCACTAGGTCTCCCGATGCGTCTCCCCAACAAGGGGGCTCATCATCTATACATTGTGAGCCAGCCCCCAGGAGACCCATTTCGACGTTCGATTCATGCCTCCTACCATACACCGTGGATGAAAATGGTTCCCTTGTGGGGTGGATGCACAAGGAAAGCAAGTCATGAATTGTATGCATGAACTTGCAAACCTGGAGTTTGTGAACTCCTTTAAAAAGTGGAAATCACAAGATGAACTTTCTAAGCAATATGTTATCGATATGCTTAAGTCAGAGTTCCACGTGCCACATGCAGGTCTGTGCTTCTCCGAGGAGTGGATAAAGCGGCGCATCAATCTTTTGCTCTCTAATAGGAGAGCAAATATCAAGAGAACAGCAAAAATTAATTTAGAGAAGCCTAGCATGTGTATGGCTGAGGAGTGGAGTCTCACACGCAATTTCGTGAGAAAGCACCTAGGTGCTTTTCAACAACAGTGTTTCCCGACTATGGAAGTGAGGGGCTTTGCACTTCCGCTTCGGCAAGAAATCCTCCTTTCTTGCTCGCTTTATAAGTATCATTTCTTCTCTACTTTCATTTCGTTTTGTACTAAATTGTTTTCTAGAAATAATTGTATATTTTCTTATTTGTTTTTTGTAGAGGGAGGTTGTTGGGCATGACTATGAGGAGGAATATGACTATGGTTATAGAGCCCCTCGTTCGCAATTGTGGTCATGGATGCGTATGCGAGGTGTATGCTTGGATGAGTCCATTTTGGGGACTCAAGCTAATGAAACCATTCTTTTTTCTACGTCTAATTGTATTTCCATGCTTTCCTTACCTTACACTTGATGGCATGTATACACGATGAGACGGGGAAGAAGAAGAGGAAAATCCAGATTATTAGCATGAAGCAAGTGAAGAGGACGAGGAATCGGATGATGAAGATCACTTGGATGGAGAAAAACCACACTCCTCAACCAAGTCCAGTGGGATCATTGATATCGCTCAAGGATTTTTTGGTCTCCAAACTAGTCATGATGAAGAAGCACAATCTGCGGGCATGCATGGGTCTGTCAACTAGCACTGGACTCGGTACAAGACAAGAAGTGCCATTCCAAGCTTTGAATTCTAAGCTGTCAAATATACTGACACCCCTCAAATTACATGAGATATGGAAAGTGTAGCTAGGATGACTCAAATACTCTTTCCCACCACCGAGGAAGTGGAATTGGACCTCCAACGAAGTGAGGTAGCACGACAACTCTGAGAATTAAGCTTAAGGAAATAAGAGCTTGATACTCGTAGGGCAGAGAAAGGAGATAGGAAGTGTTAACCCACTCCAATCACGATGAAAAGAACTTGAACTTACTACACAGGTAGAAGTAATGGAGAAATTCTGAACTTGGAACCCATCAATGAGGAATCCTCAATGGAGGAAGGGTTTACAACCAGAGAAGAAGCGGGTGTAACATAGCTAACTTGGCTGTAGAAGTAGAGAACCGACTCTATACCAAGAAGGATATTTAGCTAATGATCAATCACCCTACATTCTTACAAGATATGGAGCTCTTAATTACACAACACAAAGACACACAGGGGGTGACTAATGGGGAATTCCACCAGGGTACCACAAATGGACTAGTCCATGAACCCGAGATACCTAGAAGATCCAATAAATACAGGTAGCGGACGAGGTCTAGGAAGGGGGGGAGAAATTCCCCAGAGGCCTAAAAACGATCCAACCATGGACCTTAATGTGGCTACAAGGGTAGACATGTTAAATATGGCAACAGAGATAGGTAGGGGGTTGGTCAGGGAACTAGGCTCTACTCTAGAACCCCGACCTTCCTAGATGAAACCCCATATCATTTCAAAACTTGTCCAAAAGTTCTCACGGGATGGGGATCCTATCCAGAACGTGTAGAGCTTTTTGAATCTACATGTGAAACTTGCGGACCGGTCAGTGATGTAACCATGATACATGCCTTCTCGCTGACCTTAGAGGGAAAATCTCATCAGTGGTTCAGAATCCTTTAGCATGAGGACAAGGTTAATTTTACAAGATTAAAGAATTTTTTTATGCCCAATTTTTCCCGTACTGGTGATAGATGGATCCCTATGGCACAACTACATAACATCAAACAAAAGGAAGATGAGTCGATGAGAGACTATGTTTCTTGCCTGAAGCACTTAAATTCAAGATGCAAACTTCGGGAAAGGTTGATAGATGATCAATTGTTACCTTGTTTCAGGAGAGGGGTTAGACCATAAAATGCATGATTACCTAGTACTAGCCCGGCTAGCTACTCTTGATGCATGCTGCAAATTGGCAATCAAATATGAAGATAATATGTTAGAATTGCCACAACCCAAAGATGTTAAAACATTTGCAGCAACCACGACTTCATGTGTCTCAAGTCACCAAGAAATTGGAACTCGAAGGATGCAAGTCAAACATATGACTGTGGATGAGCTCAGCAATGCCATATTAGAAAAATTAAAGGTCAGGGAAGGAAGAGAGACATCAGGGCATGGGCATAGTCACCTTTACCCACGCAAGGAATTGGTGTGGTGCTCCATGTGTGCAAACTAAATCATACCACCACTGAATGTCCGCAGTTAAGGGCAAGACCATTACTTTATTGTACGCACTGTGTAAAATTGGGAAATGATGACACGTCAATGTGTAGATTTCCAAGGTTTCAAAATGTGGCACAACTACTAGCAAATAGAGCCCCATTGGCTTTCCGGCACCACCTATGCAGATCACTGCCACTGCTGGGTAACCCAACTCTTCCTACTTACCTAGGGGGATGTTCCGGGTACAAGATGCTTCGCCCTTGCCACCACTAGTTCTACCGCACAACCACCACAGGCTAAGATCAAGCAAGTAGTGATTGAAGAACCATCAAAAGATGTTGAACTGGTGCGGGAATTAGAACTTAGTGTGGAATACTACGAGGACATGGGTGAGGTCACGCCAGAATACTATGTCCTACAGAATAACATGCCAGTACCTGTGTTTCAAACTACGGTACAATGGAAGGGCAAGGAAATAAACTCAAATATGAGAAGAGGACCTTTACAATGCTATGGTTGCGGTGGGCCACATCCAGTAGCCAAATGACCAAACAAGAATATGAGTCATACACACCAACCACAACAAGTGGCGACCATGCCCAATGACATGCCAGTGCTCACCTGCACTAAATGTGGAATTGATCATTTGATCAAAGATTGTCCCTAACCGAGCAAGTGGTTCCACTTCTACTGCTAATCAGGCCACCATTCATACCATTAGTGTAAAATTTGGGAAGATCACACCACTCAATGTCCTAAGAGCTCAAGCTCAACTAGGGGACAAGGGAAGAAACCAGGCGAATGCGACTATTTTCAGATCTGGCCACCGCCGCAGAGGAGAAGAGTGAAGAAATTAGGAAAGGGGGACACACGGGTTACAATCCAAGACGGATCCGAAGAAGATACAATTGATACCGGATCCACACAATCAAAGGAAGAAGGGGGTCAAGGGATCAATCTAGGAGGATTAGACCTGGGAAAGCAAGCAAAAAAACCAACAACTCCAAAGGGGGTTAGTGAGTATCCCAATGCCACGACGAAGAAATAAGGAGGCTAGAAGATGCCAAAGCCTTAGTCGAAGAGTACCAACAACTTCATGAAACTAAGCCAAGGGCCAGTCGAGTAAGGGATACCATCTATCCACGAGATGAACTACCCTGTAATAGAGGGATTTACATTTTTTGAAAGTTATGTCTATCAATTCATTACTTTTGAAGGGTTTGCCTCTCCAAATGATGGTTGTAGATGAGTGGCCAAGTTCTCTTATGATGATTTATTATGCATCTATGACACCCCATTTTAGCCTATGTTTTATCCATAGATGTGTGGACTAGGTGTGATTTAGATTGCTCATGTTTTTGTGGATGGAATCCTATGTGATAAGACTTAGGTTTTTCTTTCCTTTGAGGT
Organism: Cibotium barometz; assembly: GCF_041138505.1. Lineage (NCBI taxonomy): Eukaryota > Viridiplantae > Streptophyta > Polypodiopsida > Cyatheales > Cibotiaceae > Cibotium > Cibotium barometz. Next base: position 50,678,436 of record NC_141076.1, read on the forward strand.
CCATTCTAAATTCTTGATGAAATATTCCAACGATGAGTAGGAATTTGAATTGATCGTTTTTATGTGCACATATAACTTGAGGTTGTCTTGAGGTTTTTATGTGCACATGTAACTGAGGTTCTCTTGTCTAATCACCAAACATAGCCTAAAGTAAGAGTAAAACAATCCTAGACTCAATAACTTTCACTATTGGACAATGCTGTGTCGTAAGAATCATACATTTAAAGATGTGTATGCATATGTATATTCATGAAGCTAGGTACATCTCAAGAAGGATACATTTAAAGATATGCATATGGTAAATGCATACGTCGATTCACAAAGAAACAAAAATGAGCTTACCATAAGGGATCAACTAGGTATATAGAGGGATCAACTAGGTATATAGAGCGATTTTTTTAGAGAAAGTACAAAGAAATTTATAACTCTAAAATTTTCCAAGCATCAATAAAAGCCTCGATATGGTCTCATTGGTACTCTCAGCATTTTCATCAAAATCAATTGTTTCTCGGGTCTTAATATTGCCATCAAATTTTGACATAAATATCAAGAGTAATACAAATACTATATTTTTTATATCATTCTATCCATTCCACCCATTTCTTTTGATTTTATCTTTAAAACCTTGATTGACTAAAAGACGAAGCAATTTACAAGACATTGAAGACAAAATGCAGCTTCATATTTATCATATTAAATCATGAATAAGTACAAGGATACTTGTGAGCCCCCTACCCACCTATCCTCGGACTTCTTGGCATGCCTAGGTGGCCTCGTCTTTAGGTCTTGAGGTTAGTTCAACTAACAAGTTTCTTGGGTATAATAGTATTAAACATATCCTCATGACTTGGTTCACCCTCTCTCTTTAACTATAGGTCTCATGATGGTAGGCAATACTCATATCTAAATGAGTATATATTATCTTAGACAACGTGGTTTAAAATTTGGTGAAAGTAACAAATGGAACCAACCCTCTATAGCAACCCTATGCACTCTCACTATAGAAAACACTGCTCGAGCAAGAGCAGAGCACTCCTTTTACTCTCACTATAGAAGACTCTACTCGAGAAAGAGCAGAGCACTCCCTTTACTCTCACCACATTTCTAAACACTCATAAGTCAAACCTATCAAGAAAACCCCGAATCTCCATCTCTAGAGATCGAGTACTCTACACACACACCTATCCATGGAAATGAGATACCAAAGCACACCACTTGTAAATTGGGAATGGAGTGAGATCATAGACTATGAGAATAGAGATGAATCTCCATAGCATTGATAAAGGTGAACAAAAATATTAAAATAGGAAAAAATACTATTATTATTCAATTGCATCTCTAAATGAAACCGCGTACAATCATATGGTGGGGTAAAAACTTCAATCACATAGAAATCTGATCAAAGAAACAACTAGCATGATGAAGGGGAAAAAACTTGAAGAAGGAAAAACAACCTCGGGGGGTTCACTATAATTTTTTCATGAATAAAACACACTCTTTTTCTATTCAATCTATAAATACCCCCTTTAAATGGTACCCTTCTGTATGTAAAAAATGTGTAAAAAAGGGATTTTAAAAAATCCCTTCTATTGAACCCACGTACTACGCTTACATGTTTATGAGTGACCCCCGGAGAAAACAACACAAAAAACTCTACCTCATCTCTCTATCTCCCTTAATTTGGATGTAGCTCAAATCTATCCTTCTTTGGTGAGGCACATAGTGGCTTTTATAGAGTTATTAGGGTGACTTTTATAGAGTTATTAGGGTGACTTTATAGAGTTATTAGGGTGACATACTTGAATTTTACAGTGCTTCTTTTACTCCCCTCTACTTTTCTTGCCAAAAAAAGACTGGTTAGAAAACTCCCCTCCTCTACTTTTCCTTCCTTTTTTTTAGCCACATGGTTGCTTTGAATTTACTTTTGAAGAAAGGGGGTGGTTGTTCAGATATTTTCAGAGGGTGGCAGCCTTTTGTTTTTCATGTGCATGGGCGGCCAATCAAGAGGCACCAATAGAGCCTGCGGGATGGACAAACTCCAAGTTAATGGCCCAAGGCCATGGGCCACCATGGAAAAGGGCCTAAAGGCTCCTGAATAAAAAAATTTATCAAGGCATGCTAATCAATAATCAAACCAAAACAAGCATGGCTAGAGGCAAATGACCAAACCACCATGCCAATGACCACTTGGTGCCCTTCTTAGTGCCACACAACCTCATAAACTTTCCTTGTTAGCCTTGTTGAGCTCCCTCCAGTGGCTTCCTTCTTCCTTCTTCCTCTTCCTCTTAGTGGTCATGCCAAGAGTGGTCAAGAGCCCTTCTACCCCTACCTTGTTGTGTTTGAATCTATTTCCCTTGTTTTCAAACCCATCCTTCATGTCATCATGTGAAAGGTGCTACTTAGAGCGCAACCAAGCTCAGGAATTCTTATTCGCCAGCCCTGAAGAGCAACATGCTGAATCTGAACCTGAATAAACCGAATCCTAATCAAAAGAAGATCTGGTCACCCCTACTACCCCATCCCCCCACAACTATTCATACCACCTCCACCACCACCACCGCCATAGCCCCATCTCCTCACCTACAACATGCTGTAGCGAGACCAACTGTTACTGTGAAGTATCCCAAGTTCTTTGGGAAATCCTCAGAAGATGCGGATGCTCATGTCCTATTGTTCGACAATGCTTGGTGCATGAATGTACTTGGATCGGTGGACCAGCACCTCAAAAAGGCCGTGTTTATCTCCACACTCCAGAAGAGTGCCTCTCTGGGTTGCTCAGTATGAGTACGCCCATTTCCCCACTTATGACACCATCCGTGATGCTTTCCTTCAAAGGTTCAAGGAAGACAAGACATCCATGCATGTGCCGCATAAGCTGTGCAAGATGAACCAAAAGAGCCTCACAGTGGAGGATTATGCTGCAAAATTCAGGATGCTTCTCTGCCAGAGCCAACACTGGATGCAGCCAATCCGCCCGCTCCGCCGCGGAAGAAATCCTCAATTCTTACTTTATGAAGGGCCTCAGCAAGCAAGTCAAATGCTCCGTCATCTTGCTGGTGTCAACACTGGATGCAGCCAATCCGCCCGCTCCGCCGCGGAAGAAATCCTCAATTCTTACTTTATGAAGGGCCTCAGCAAGCAAGTCAAATGCTCCGTCATCTTGCTGGTGTCGACCTAACTACCATAACTATGGAGCAACTCGTTCATTTTGCTCTCAGAGCCAAGCATGTGCTGGTAGGCTCCATCAAAGGCAAGGTCAAGTCCAAGAGTAAAAATAAGTCCAAGAAGTCCTCATCCGGATCTTCAAACAAGGCAGATGATTCCGATGATTCGACAACAAGTGAGGAATTAGAGGAGGAGGAGAAAGATCGCAAAGCCAGGTTGAAGAGCAAGAAGGTAGGGAAGATAGACAAGGAACTGGTTGTCTACAGCCATGGCTCAGTTGACCAATGAAGGTGTGAAGTCCACTCCAACCATTCGATCAAGTACTTGGTGTGCGAGGTGTCGCCAATCATGGACACGGAGCCGAAGAGTGCGACTTGAATGAAATCTGGTGCGCCATTTACAGAATGGACACACATACCACTAAACCCTAATAATACAATGGGAGGAGAGCCCCTCTGAAACCAGTGAACCAAGCTCCCGTTGTGGCCGCCGTCCAACTTGCCCAGCCAATGGCTCCGCTGTACCCGTACCGAAGACTTGAATTATACCCACCACCATGAGGGAACTTTCCTCCCAGGGATGTGGCCGGTGCCCAAAGGACTGCCTTCACATGCTTTTATTTCCATGGGCAAGGCCACCGAAAGTCAAGAGTGTGAAATATAGAGGAAGCATAGGGCAGAAGTAGAGGGAGCCCAGGCTCCAGCATCCAATTTTCCAACAGTGAACGACGCGGTAGCAGTAGTCCAACCGACCATACAGGTGGCCATCATCAGCCATGGTGGCGACAAGATCCATGCAACCCGAGACTCCAGAGGTGGCGAAGGAACTGACCTTGGATAGGGGAAGCAGAAAGGGGTCACCTAGCAGGAACAACACAAAGTCTGAACGGAAGTGTCCGATTGGGTGGCAAAGTAGTAGGCTAAGAGAGGCACTGCAAAAACAAGAGCTTCAAAAGCTCCGGCCAATCTGTCAGCAGCGGCTACAACCCCAAGTCAGTTTTCCAGAGATGAACCCGAAAAAGGAGCGAAAAGTGTCCTCGATAGCAAAGATGCAAAGGCCCATGCAAGGTGCAGAGACACCACGGCCGGAAGGATGTGTGGAAGCACAGAAGCGGGTGGATTACCTGAGTAGGCTCATAGAAGCCTAACACCAGCCGTACAATCTATGGGAAGATCTAAAGCGGCAGTCAATTCACATGTCGGTGGAACAACTACTCACATTGGTGCCAAGTTTCAAGGAGCAACTGATGGGTTGCCTTGAAACCTCAGGAAGAGAAGACGTCACCCTTGCAAAACTGGAAGCCCTCAATATCAAGAAGGCAGACACCCCACCAAGGGAAGACCCTATCTATGATGAAGCCATTAAGGTCAAGTTGGCCGGAGTGGACATAGCACAAGTTTTGTCGACAGGGATGGCGGTTCCGGAGTCAACATTCTATCAGATGCAACATGCCGAATGCTCGGATTGAGCAGATAGAAGCCCGCTCCATTCGCTATCAAAATGGTGGATCATCGAAGTGAGTACAACCACTCAAATTCATCCGTGAGCTCACACTTGAAGTATTTGGATTTAGTTTCCAGATTGTAGTGGTGGTGCTTCGGATGGAGGATATCAAAGGTGCTCACCCGCCGATGCTTCTTGGCAGACCTTGGCTCCGACAAGCATGGATCAAGCAAGATTGAGACACAGATATGATCACTATCTGGCATGGAAAGAAGAAAGTAAGGATCTCCATCTTGCTAGTAGACAAAAGGTGGAAAAACAATTTCAACCAAAGGAGTCAACATGCTAGAAGGGTTAGACCTCGATGAGGAGGAAGAGTATATCTAGCAAAATGCAACCTAATCAGCCTGTTGGAGGTTGACATAGTCTAGATAATGGATAGATACCAACCAAGCCCTCCACACAAGGATGAAGTCACCAAGGATCAGTCTGATCCACAAAGCATAGGGCAAAGTCCGAATGAAGCTGGCAGATGATGGTAGTACCCCAAGCCTCCAACACATCATTGCAGTGGAAAAGGCTTTTGGCAAAGACCTCAAGCACTCCAAGCAGGTCAAGGAAGATGAATTGATGGAGATAATGAGACCCAAAGATGGTCCGGGTTAGTGCCAGATTGAATGTTGAGTTTCGAGAGGAAGTCTGGGTGTTGCTCACGTCCTTTAAAGATGTGTTTGCATGGAGCTACACTGAGATGAAAGGGATTGATCCAATGTTCCACCAACATCGGATCAATCTAAAGGAAGATGCCATCCCTATTCGTCTCAGCAATAGAGGTACCTGATGAATTCAAACTATGCCAAAAGGGTGAAAGAGGAACTAGACAAGCTAGTTCAAGTCAAATTCATATAATTGATTGGTTGTCCATAATTGTGATTGTTCCAAAGAAAAACCAAAAGTTGTGGGGGTGTGTGGATTATCAAAAACTGAATACCGCAACCATTTCCTATCCTTCTCCCTTATCGTTCACAGATTCCTTGCTTGATGTTGTAGCCAGCCATGAGATGTACTCCTTCTTGGATGGATTCAGTGGATAAAATCAAGTTCAAATGGCCTTAGAGGATCGACAGAAAATAGCTTTCATCACAGAGTGGGGAGCCTTTGCATCCAACAACGTAATGACCTTTGGGCTTAAGAATGTTCCCACCACATTTCAGTGCATGGCCCAAGAAAATTTTACTCATTTTCTGACCACTTTCATGTGGGTATTCATTGATGATTTCAGTGTTTTTGGGAAATCATCGCAGCATTTGATACACCTGCAGTTGTGCCTACCCAAGTGCCAAGTCTCCAGATTAAGCCTGAATGCGGCTAAGTGTGCTTTTGTTGTCCAAAGCAGTATGCTTCTCGGCCACATTGTCTCCAAGGAAGGCATTGGAGTCGACCTAGCCAAGGTAGAGGTAGTCCAGAAAGCTCCAATTCTAATAAATGTGAAATAGCTGAGAAGATTTTTGGGGCACGTCAGCAGGCACAGCCGCATGCTCCGGTATCTGGCTCACGTAGCTGTCCCCTTAAACTAGCAGATCAAAGCACCTTTGACCCAGTAGCTGCTGTAGAAGACATTGTGTTTCAGTGTCTCAAGCTCATGTTGTCTAAAGCACCTGTCATCCAAGCCGCAAACTGGGAATTGCCCTTTCACGTCTTCGTGGATGCCTCTGATGTGGCAATTGGCAGCATTCTCAATGTGCAGGAGGCTGAAAAGAAATGGTTTTGGCCAGCCTACTATGCCAGTTGAAGGCTCTCCAATGCAGAGTGGAATTACTCAACCACACACCAGGAAGCCCTTGGCATGATCTACTGAGTCTCACTAAGTTTCGACACTACTTGCTAGGTAACAAGTTTACCTTTCATGTGGATCACTCTGCCTTGTTGTACCTAGTGTACAAGCAGAGTTTGGCAGGCAAACTGGCAAGGCGGATGCTAATACTCTAAGAGTTCGAGTTCGAGTTCACAATAGTGCACACCCCGGGTTCAAATCATACAGTATCGGATTATCTATCTCGCAGGCAGTGGTGGCTCAAATCCAGAGAAGCCCCAAGCTATTCACAAACTGACATAGTCATCCCAATTTCCCAAACCTGGTATGATGAAATGCTAACATTTCTTGCCACAAGTCTGATAGAGGATAATCTTTCCAGAGATCACAACGGAAGAAAATTGCGGTCCACAGCCGGTACTTCCAAGTGATACCTAGCCAATTATACAAGAAGGGGACTGATCAGATCCTCCGGCAGTGCATTCCACCACATGAACAAGAAGCTGTCCTCAGAGAAGCTCATTAAGGAATTAGTGGTGGACACTTCACTGAAGAAGTAACCGGGAGGAAAATCCTACAAGCCAGTCTCTAGTGGCCGACTATAATCGGTGATTCCTATAGATGGGCCAAGAAGTGTGACGTATGCCAGCATCTCGGCCAGTTGACAGAGAGAAGATGCTACACAACCCGATCCTTGCCCTTGAAATATTCCAGAAATGGGACCTCGACTTTATCGACCCGTTTAAGCCACTAGCCCGCTTCACATGGTACATCCTAGTGTGGCCATAGATTACAGCACCAAGTGGGTAGAAGCTCGAGCACTTTGGGATAACACAACCAAGTCAACTGCCAGATTTCTCTACAAGATGGTAATCACTCGGTTCGGATGCCCGATCAAACTGATTACTGACCAAGGCAAGCACTTTGTAAATGATGTTATTCAAGAATTGGTCACTCAGCATCTCATCATCCATAAACGATCCACAGTGTATTACTCGCAGGCCAATGGTCAAGCCAAGTCAACCAACAAAATCCTCAAGCAGATCCTCACAAAGTTGGTCAATGAAAACTACACTGACTGGGATGAAAAGTTATACTCAGCTTTATAGGCTTTTCGCATAACATGCAAGGTCTCAACCGAAATGACCCCATTCAAACTAGTATATGGCACAGAGGCAGTGGTACCAATGGAATTCCTAGTGCCGAGCCTCCGAATTGCTATTTCCGAGAAGTTAAGCGCAAAAGAGTCCTTGCAGCATCGCCTCGACCAGCTCCTTAAGCTGGATGAAGAACACTTCAAGAGCTTCTTTGTCACCACAGTTGTACAAAAGAGGAGGTAAAAGTGGGTCAACCATCGCCACTCCAAGTTCCGCATATTTAAGAAAGAAGATCCGGTCTTGTTATTCCAATCTCGCATGGGTCTGCATTCGGGAAAGCTGAAGCTCCGATGGATAGGACCGTTCTCGGTAGTGAAAAAATTCTCTCACAACACCTTCCTACTCGACACTCAGCAGAGAGCAATTTCAGAAGCTAGCTACCACCTGCGCGAACTGATGCCACCTAATCCCTTCATCGATGCAGGCAGCTCCACTAACCCACTACCTGGGTATCCATCACCTTGATGACATTGCCCCTCTCCAAAAAATCATGAAAGATTCATCTCAAGTGCCAAGCAATGTGATGCAGCCCCATCAAGAATTTTCAACCGTTGCATGTCAATCATGCACGGTAACTCTTTTTAAATCACCACAAATCGCAATTAATTCTTGTGTCTCTATCTGTTTACATGCAGCACCTCTTCTCACTCAAAGCCTCAACCTTTCGCGTTGCCAAATACCTTCTACATCCTCTCTCGCCGCAAACCACATGCTTTGCACCCAGCCATGGTGACCTTCGCACCTTTCTCTAGCACCATCACCAACACTGTCGGTGCACCATAGTAGTGGATGGGCAACAAAAACACCAACTTCTTGGATAATAGCAACACATACAAAGAAGGGCTAGCTCTGCTAACCCAAGAAAACCTCACCCCAGCTGTCCTCAAAACCGAAGTACTGCCCGTCTATACGATGCCTGCACCCCATGAGGTAGACCATACTCCAAAAGTCCAACAGAGCCGAGTTCCTCCTTCTAGTTCTAGGTATGGTGGCCGAGGTTACCATTACCCTCCTGCAGAAGAAGGCGGCACCTACGGTGGCTTCCAAAGCCCTCACCGGGGGTTTCTACAATGAAGGCCAGTCATCTGGTGGTGTGGCAGTAGAGACCTTTACAACAAACGGAGAGGACAAGGTGGGCCAGGAAGAGCACCGCCTTCTTCGCAAGACTGGAGATCGGAGGGTGGGTTCCAAAGGCCGAATTCTAGCTATGATGATCTCTGCGAGCAAGGAAATCATGGCTCTGGTGGCAAACGAGGTTACTTTGAAGGGAGAGAGCAAAGAAGCCAACATTCTGGAAGATGGAGGGCTGGCAACCATGGCAACAAAAGACCAGCTACAAGAGGGCAGCACGGTTATGAAGCTACTAGCCGCCGCCGCAAGGTAGTGGAACCAGATACTAGGGCTCATGTTCACGTATCTGGGCAGCTCCTTTGCTTCCTGTCAGTGTTGCTACCAAATATAGTGGGTATATCACTAGAAGAGGCAGAGGCATCCTCACCTCAGCCCAAAGAGAGCATCCCCTTGCCCTCTAAAGTAAGTGGTGAAGCAGTCACATGGGAAATGGCAATGCCTACAACATCAAAGTCTATTCCCGAGAAGCCTATCTAGGACCTAGCCAAACAAAACCCGGAGGCAACTATCGACATGAGAAATCTGCAACTATTAGCTCTGCTAAAGGATTATGCCACGGCTCTTCAGAAGAACCATGACCAACTACATGATCGTTTAATCACCATGATGATGTCCTACAAAGAGCAGCAAACATAGCAACAAGAAAGACAAGGATGAGATCCTTGCTCACATCAAGGAACTCAAGGCAAGCTCACTTAGAAGAAGCCAATCATACCCAAGAATTTTTCTTTTGTGAGTTTGCTTAGAAACCAATCCTTAGAATTTATCTCATAGAAGGCATGCTTCATCTTTCCCCTTCTAGATCTGTCCTACTACATCAAGGGCAAGATGTGCCTGCCACTGGGTTCAGAAGTCTAGGCAGTAAGGTTGTTGCTGCAAAGTCATCAGTAAAGCCTCTCCAGGCTGTGATCAAAACTCCCCCAAGCGTGTTAGATGCTAAGGAGCATCTAACATGGTGCCTATCTCTGGGTAATTGCCATCGACACAATGTTAAGGAGCATCTAACACTCCGGAACACTCTAAAATTTTTGGGTTCAAGTCGTCGGATTGGGAATTCAACCCACCAGGCATGCCAAGTGTTGGTCGTAGGTTGGCCTGTGCTATGGGCCATAGCCGCCTTTCCACAGAGCCGCATGTCAACACCACCAATTGTCAGGGCCAACTAAATGTTAGCTAGAGTACTTTATTACAAGAACAGTGCTTCCTTAACACCCAGTCCATGCACCTTACCATTGAGGGAATCACAATGCCAATGGGTACTACAAGCAAGCAGTATCAAAGGATGATCTTGAACTTTCCAAGGCTACAAGCAAGAAGTATCAAAGGATACAAGCAAGCAGTATCAAAGGATGAATCTTGAACTTTCCAAGGCTGGCTACTGATTGTATCATATTTTCTCTTTGGAATAAAGCAAGACTGTTCTTCTGTTCTCTTTATGTATATATGTCTTTCTGTTTTGTGTCTCCGTATATTCGTTTTCATTCAGGTATTATGCTTAGTAGGGTTATTTGTTAAGTCATCGATGTCTTTGTACCATTCATTATGCAATCAGTCAAGCAATTTTTTGTAGCGTGTAGACTGTTTGTATTATGTTGGGTTCGTTTTTACCTGGTGTATGTTGCGCGCATAACCAGATACTCTCAACAAGTTGCTCGAGGATTAAGCCATCAATTTTTCCAACAAAAGCTTGTACTCTTTGCTAAGCCCATTCAAACAAACACTTACCAAGTCATCATCTTCCACCAATACATTGAAAGACCCAACGGATTCAACAATGCCCTTGATCTTTAAAGCATACTCATTGATAAACATGCTTTTCTTTTCCATAGTATGCAGCTCTTGTTTTAGCTGCAATTTTCTTGCCTTTGTGTTGGTCTATAACATCCACCAGATTCTTCCACGCAACTGTTGGAGTGTTGGGATCCTGTAGGTGTTCTATCATCATGTCTCTAACACTAATTGAAAGCCATATATGAATTTCCTTGCACCCTAGTTCCAATCTTTGAATGCCTTTATGTCTGCTGGAGTGGCATTCTTATCAAAGACAACTCAAGAGGCTCCTCATTGTCTCCTACGACATAGTCCCAAAATCCTTTAACCCCATAAGAAAATTGGTCATTCTGAACTTCCAAGCATGGAAGTTGTTCTTTTCCAGCCTCTCACTGACAATCTAATTAATTCTATCATACATGTTTTCCTACAACCAATCAAAAAGCTGCAAACTGACAATTTATGTACGCAACATGTAACACAACAGTATCTTTTGTGATTGCTACAATGGTACTTTAGCACAACTTATAGATCACCAGATCTGACCAAAGTACATGTACATACACCCAATGTCAACAATACATGTGCAAACACTGTCTGCACTTCCCAAATGCACTACTACACTGCAGTAACCAGATTTTTGCCAAAGACAGTTCTGAACTAGAACTTCCCAAAAATGTCGAAAATACCTTGCAGCAGCAGTGATAAAACGAAGACCGATATATGTCCAAAACGTGATTTTGGTCACAAAACTATAGTATAGAGTACTACATACCATACAAGCACCTCCAAGCCTGTGAAGACATCTCCTGAATCGGAGATGTGTAGCTCTCGGAGCTACCGAGGGGTGTTGTACACCTAAGCCAAGAAGGGAAAGAGATGATGATGCTCTTACCCATGTACCACTTCCTTGCTTGCTTGTTCTTACCTCCTAAGCTCTCACATGAACTAGAGCTCTGATACCACACACAGAATGTGGGGGAGAGAAAGCTTGAGATCCTTGCAAGAAAAAACACACACACACACACACAAGAGAGTGCAAGACACAAGAGAGAGAGATGGATGGCTAAATTTTCTTCTATCCTCTCCTCTTCTCTACAACCATATAACTAAAAGAAAACAATACATACATAAAGGAAAAGTACTCTCCTACAACAACATACAAAATAGTCAGTCTACAGTATGAACCCGACTATATGAGCTGGCACTATAAGTATGCCATAACTCTAGTACTCCAAAGTGGCTGTCACACAACATGTTATCCACTGGCGGCATATCGACCATAATCTCACCAACCATACCAATGGCATAAGTATGGAAGTTTTCACCCATGCAGATCATCAATGTCCACCGTAGCACTAGTTGCACTCAATATCTCAACAGTTTCTAGGTCGAAAGGTGCAAAGAAAAGTGTCCTTCAAAGTGGTCCAGCCAGCAAAGTGGTCAACTAGAAATTGGTTGAGCCGTTTATCCATAGAGCCTTGTAGGGTGGACGGAAAGAGTACAAAGAAGGCATCCTCCCGCTCGAGGCCTCGTCTCTTCCAGGTGGAGATGAACCTTTGGATGTGGTCATCCACATCCTCAATGGATGTTCCTTTGAATGTGGGAAGCTTAACATTGACTCGACCCAGCACTCTGGGAAGGGGTTCTATACGAGGAGGAATGATTGGAGAAGGATGGTTGGCTTTGCCTCCAACATTATTGTCGACAATGGGGTTACCAAGATTGGTTGCCTTTGGAAGAGGTGGATGGGGTTCCCTTGGTGGTATGTAGTACCTAAACTTCTTCCGACTATGGTTTCTTATGGAGAGGGGACTCTTAGATGGGCTGATAGGAGTACCACAGGAGCGTGTATTGGCCATACTAAGATGACACAAAAAAATGAGGGTGATCTAAGCATACAGAGAGGACACAAAAGAAGGGTGAGATAATCAAGAATCCAAGTTTTGAGAGTCCCATCGAGCGTGCAAAATTTTAGTGTGCTTATAGTAGGGTTGGTGGCCCAACTCTCTCTCTCTAGATAGTATGTTCAAAGTCCTCACTACTCACAACAGATACAGAAGAAAGACATAATGAAACACAACACAAGGAGACAAAGACTATGAAAGGAACAAGATACATTCACTACTCTAAGAACATGGATAAAAGATTGTCTCACTGTACCATGCACACCTAGCAGCAACCATGCACACCTAGCAGCAACCATCACAGTGAGTAGGGACAATGTGCAGCTCAGCTGAATAGCAGAGACTATAGAGCACAAACTACGAGGTATGAGAAATTGTGTGCAAAAACAACGGCTGAGAGTCAAGAAGCCATAGACGAAGAAGATGTGCATAGGCTCGATCCTATGAGAAGATGTGTGCAGGAACAACGTGTGAGAGTCGAAAAGCCAACGACGAAGAAGATGCGCACAGGCTCGGTCCTATGATCATATAGGCCTGCAGTAGAGTAGGTGTTATCTACTATCTCTAGAGATGCCCTTGGCGTGGTGTAGCTGGAGTATCAATGCGGCATCAAGCGGCATCTACTATATTCTAAAGATGTCGTTAGAGTGGCAGTGCAATAGCAAAGCAGTGTGGCGACTAGTGTCAGTGGGGTGGCGCCTTCATCTTCCTTTAACATGGCATCTCATAGGCCTCCCTACACGACCACAAGGAAAAACAAAGAAAAGCTTTCATCTACCAAGAGCAGTTGAGAGTTTCGCAACTTTTGGGTGAAGTAAAAGAAGGCACAACAAGAGAGAGAGAGAGAGAGAGAGAGAGAGAGAGAGAGAGAGAGAGAGAGAGGAGAATGAACTTGAGAAACATGGCCATCATCAACATCTAGAGCTAGTGGTTAATGCTATTATTAATGCCTACAACAATTAATTGCTCGCAAAGGAATGTAGGTGACTTCTTATTATAAAGATGCACACATGGCTCAAAGGTTGGCTTCAACAAAAAATAAGAGTAGTGCTCGAGGAGTTGGCCAACCACAGTGGATCTACTCAAAGTGATAGGATCTGAGCAAGAAGAGGCGGCACAAGACTCAGTGCAGCAGCAAAAGCTAAAATGGCTTTTGGGCTTGAAAATCATACAGATTATTGAGGAAATAAGGGTTTTCCCCTTTCAAAGTAATAGAATGACCTAAAGCAAACAACCTTCAAAACAAAATAAGAACAACAAATCTAACACCTCCGACGCTCCTAAATAACACTAGGCAATATTAGGTGATCCCAATAGCTTGGAATGGACAGAAGAACGGAGCCACACATTTTTAAAGGAAACTTTCTTAGGGGCCTCTTGCAAGTTACCCCATGTATCTCGTAATTATGTTTGTGGTGGAAAAAAAAGCAAGAAAAATTAGTTATAGCTTATAGTTGATAGCTAACTTTACTTGTAAATTTTATATAAAGTTTACTATATAACATGTAAAAAAGTAGTTATAGTAGTTTAAATAAAATCTTACCATGTAATGTGTGAAAAAGTAGTTATAGTTGTATAGCTAACTACTTGTGAAGTTTAAATAAAAGTTTTTCATATAATGTATGAAATTTAGAATAGTTTGTAGTTTATAGCCATTAAGACATTTCGGAGGTCATTTGGAGGACTTTTTAGAGGAGAGAGAAAATAGAGCGCAACCAATGAGGAAGAAGCCAACGTAACGTTGAAAAATAGCTCAATTCATTGAAAGTTTTAAAAAAATAGTCACGCTCACATTTTATGAGGGTATCTTTTTTTAAAACGATCAAGCACACATTCAACGTGGGTATCTATTTAAATGAGGTACATTTACTTTATTAAATACGGCTTACGTCATCATTGGATAAGAAAAAGCACTTTGAAGCTAAACTTTGTAGACAATGGAGTCTATACATTTCTTCTCATGGTATTTTGGTGAAGAATTTGGAGCTTTTGACATCACCATTGCGTCTATAGTGGCCAAAAAGCCCCAAAATGACTTTTGAATCACTTAAGTTGGACACCCAGAGAGGCAGAAATGACCAAAACAAGGGGAGAACTAAATCATAGCCAATTGACGTGCATAGAGGCCTTGGCAACTTCGCCAAGGCCTCTATGCACGTCAATTGGCTATGATTCAATTCTTCCCTTGTTTTGGGAGTGGCCAAGGCCTCTATGCGCATCAATTGGCTATGATTCAGTTCTCCCTTTGTTTTGGTCGTTTCTATCTCTCCGCGTGTCCGATTTAAGTGATTCAAAAGTCGTTTTGGGGATTTTTGGCCGCTTCAGACGCATTTGTGATGTCAAAAGTACCAAATTATACACCAAACTACCACTAAGTGTAGATTGTTAGAAGAGTAGCATGAAAGTTTTGAAAAAGGTGCCATATGATGATGTGAGTGCCTTTTGCGAACCCAAAATGTTGAGAGTGATGTGTAGCTAGTGCACATATGTGAGTGCCTTTTGCGAACCCAAAACGTTGAGAGTGATGTGTAGCTAGTGCACATATTTCAATACCTTGTCAAACCCACTTTTTTGTAACTTGAATAGTTTCTTGTCAAGTACACATTTAATGAGGGTATCTTTTGAACATTTTTTCAAGAGAGAGAAAATAAGAGTTTGTGAATTTCTTACAAGGCCCTACAAATGACCTCCAAAATTTCCTAATGTAACCTTACTTGTGAAGTTTAAATAAAAGTTTACCATATAACGTGTGAAAAAGTATAGTAGTTTAGATAAAAGTTTACCATGTAATTTGTGAAAAAGTAGTTATAGTTTTATAGCTGACTACCTATGAAGTTGAAATAAAAGCTTTCCATATAATGTGTGAAATTTAGATTTTTCCATGATTCTTTCATTGTCTTCAGCTATTTTCTTGATTTTGATGGTCCTAACTCTAAATTCACACTTCCACCATGAAGTTGTATGTCAGAGAGAACTTTCCCAAAAGGACTTTTATTGTGTTCATCTTTACTACATCAGTTTTGAGATTCCATATGCAAAGAAAATAGACAAATAAACAAACTTCTCCTTAATTATGTAAATAGCATGAAGAGTACGAATATGAACTCTTTAAAGAGGAATCTCAAGCACAAGCTTCAGATTTGGATTTTTGTGCACTCTATGTGAGGGCAAATTGCAATATGAAGATTCACAAACTTTGACATGTCCATGTAATAAATATATGGAGACTTGGAATTAGCTCCTTTATATACATGTGCATGCAGTTTAGGCTACCAAGATCACCTATCAAGATGTCGTTCAATCTTATATTCTCCGACACCCTCAACCTCCAAAGTTGTACCATTAGTTTGCTCTTTGATAATGTTTGGTATTGATGAAGAAAACTCGTTCTTTTTGTCCAAATATTTATCTTGAATATGGAATGGATTTCCTTGAAAAAAAAATATTAAATCTCCTCATTTAATACTTCTTATGCCATATGTTATTTTTCACAAAATATTTGTTTCTTTAACCAAGCGTATTATGTAGTGTTTTATCCATTCTAATTGGTTCCAATATTATCCCAAACGCATTTTGAATTATCATTGTGTTCACCTTATTGATGTCCATAAAGTCTTCAACAACTTTCTTTTTGACATTGTTTTACCTTTTAGCATCAAAAGTACTATTTGCCATTGCAGCAAACACAAATGAAGAGCAATGTTTTCTTACTAAGAGAGGGTCTACATTCTCTTTAGTTGGATGCAACAGTAACCTAAAATTAATTAAAAAAGGATTAAGATCTATTATTTCTATAATAAAACAAAAAACAAAGTTTCATATATGTTGCAGCTTGTATTCAACCTCCACCACCAATCTTAAGCGGTTCAATATTGCTGATTTTTTTTTATCTTCACCTAATACCCATGGTTATGTTTCTTTTCCTTGATTTTCAAAGTTATTTTTCAAGGTGTATTATTGTTCTGATTTTGAATTTTTTCTAAGAAATTATTGATAGTGCCTCTTAATCTCTCTTGCTAAAAAAACTCCAAACTAAATGTCATCTTAGAACATCAATTTAAGGAGATCCACATGATGAGCCATATGATGGTAGGATGATAATACTAAGCCATTAATCCCATCTCTAATAAAATTCATAGTATATGTGGCATAAAAAAGTACTTGAAAAGAAGTTGTTAAAGATCTTTACGGTACAAAGAGTAGATCACTTTTTTTGTTACTAGAATCCACAAGTTCTCCATCTCTATTTTAGAAATTTTAGAAAATGATTTGGTTTTTTCAATATGTTTTGTTTTTTCTTTATCAAGCTCAATATGAAGATTGTAAGAATTCCACTTGGAGTTATTAACTATGCCTTCTTTCATTACTTTTAAAATCAAAAATTTAAAAAGTAAGTATTAGTTTTGAATCCCTCAAATACTTATTTCATACTAAAAAATGTCAATATTCTCAAATCTTCTAAATAATTGGATTCTAAATTCGGTTAAAATATTTGTAAAGATTTGGGATTATATTTTAAAATACTAAATGCACGTTCTCTTTTTGTGATTTTATTAACCCTAAAGGGCCCATAAAGTGTATGTTTAGCTGGACATTCTTACAAGGACCAAACTAGACATCCAAGATCTCCTAGTAGTGATCATAATGCTCAAATCTTATTTATATGCTCAACACCAAGCCGGATTTCTCCACAACTATCCAAGAGCCAATGAGAGTTTGAATGATGTCAATTTTATAGGTTGCAACCTCTAGAATCCTATAATGGTTTCTCAATTGTAGTCGTCTTTATAGTAAGGCCCTAAGGCCTCTCAAAGGGACCACAATTTCAATCTAATTATGAGAACATGATTAAGAAAAATAAGGGCGATATGTTAATTAATTTGATTATAACATGAAGCACTCCAACAACTCAAGCCTATAATTGCCAAGTATTAGGTTTATCCTAAAGACGTCTTATAAAGGCTAAATATCTCTTCATTATAAGGGAAATTTGTTAATTCATTTGATTAACATGGAGCATTCCAACAACTCAAGCCTTTTATTTCCAAGTTGAGGTTGTTCACACATCTTGGCCATTAATCATGTACTCGGGGATTTCACCCAAAAATATGAGTATAGCACGTGAGTTCAAATGAAGGGATTTGGTAAATTTACAGAAATACATTTACAAAAGGGTTTTTTTTTTATTTTGAAAAAAAAAACCTGTAAGTCCATAAAGAAAAAGGGGTCATTTTATTCGTGAAAAATTCACAGTTAAGGGGTTTTTTTAATACCCCTTGATAAATGCACGTAATACATAGGGCTTCTTAGTAGTGCACCCCCCCGAGATCATGTATCATTAGGAAAGCAAGCAAGGTAAAATTTATTGTAATGTTTTAGAACTAGTGAATGGACACTCTTGGGTCATTTATTCTTGGGAGACCTAGTGAGAAAAGACTTGTGAAGTATATTAGTGATATATTGTAATACTATTTCCCATTTATGTAAGACTAGAATGAGTGTTCGCTCTAGTATTTCTCACTATTTCAACTCTATGTAAGTGTGTGGTGCTATGTTGATGCTTAGGTTTTGAGAAGGCAATGCCATCCCGTAAATCACACATTTCTTCTCTCTTCTTTTTATTATCTCTTCTTGTGGATCTATGAATTGCAAGCATGTAGACCAAGACCATCCCAAGCACGAGCCATTACTTACTAAAAGCAACAACATTTACAACATAAGGAGTCACCTTGATTAATGAAAGTAAGATAACCACTTAAGGAGTGAGCTCTTAACACATAAGATTGAAGCCCTTGACCATGCCTCAAGCTTCATTGTTTGGTAACTTTTCTTGAGACCTTATGGAAACACGTGAATGGTCATTAGTGTTTGTTGTTATTGAATTTATCGCTATTAATGTAGCTATACTAATAATTAATACCATGAATTTATACTTTGAAAGTGTGATTATATCAAACTTTGCCTAATTTGTCCATGTTTATGCTTAAGGTTTTGGAAAGGTAAAGACATTCTGTAAATCATGCATTTCTTCTCCTTATCTTCTCATCTCTTCTTTTTATTCTCTCTTATTGTTGGTCTAGGCATTCCAAACATGTAGATCAAGGCCATACTTACAACACAAGTCATTGCTTCATCAAACGCAATACCTTTGGTTCACGGAGCCACCTCAACGTGATAATGAGTGCAAGAGGACCACCTAAGGAGTGTCTCTTGACACACAAGGGTGAAGCTTGATCATGGTTCAAGCTTGGTAGTTCTGGTAAGTTTTCCAAGGAACTTGTGAAAACAAGTTAATAGTCGTTTATTGTTGTTGATGAGCATGTTGTTATTGATCTACTAACAAGTGAACATGTTTCTATTGATCTACTAAAACAAGGTGAGGTATAATTAGTACCATGAATGTGTAATGTGGTGTGTATCAAACTTTGCCTTAGTTGTTAACCAAAGGTAATACTCTAAGGTCATACAAATGATGAATGATGGGTGAGTGGGTATGAAAGGTTGTGCACATATAGATTAATATTAAACTTTACCTAAGTTTATTAGCAAATGTAATGCTTTAAGGTCATACAAGAGATGGTGGACAATGGGTGTGTGAATATAAATAGGTGTGCACATCCATGAGCATGTTCAAGTGAGCATGGGTGTTCAAGTGAATGGGAGTGTGGATATAAATAGGTGTGGACATGAGCATGTATCATTGATCTTTGTAATTCTTGTATGAAGGCTATTCTTAACACGCCATTAAATATGTTTCATATTAAATCAATTTATAATTTAATTAATTCATTAATTTTTTATTAAAGTTAGTATAATATTTATTATTTAGTTTATTTACTATCACTGTCACTTTGATATCAAGTTATTTTAAATAAGTACTTTTAGTTAATTAAGTTTTAATTTAAATATTAAATTTACAAACAAATATACTTATGTACTTGAAATTTGCATTTATCTATTTTGTTTTCATCAAAACACAACTACACAATATACTCGGGACAATAAAACATAGTGTGTTATTTACACGAACAGAACAGAGAGGAAGTGTGCTACATGTGTGACCCATATTATTAACAGGTGGGTCTTGAACCAACCTTTAACACATACAATTGGCATTGATGTACAAACATAAATTGGGTTAACACATACAATTGGCATTGATGTACAAGCATAAATTGGGTTAAGACTTTAAGACTTTAAAGCATGTGCCAAAAAAATTTGATGAAAATATAGCTGAAAGTTTTACACTTATATTGTGTTTTTATCACCAGGCTCAATTCCTTCTAGAGACACTCAAAGTAGACATTTTGGGTTTGGTTTTTCAATGTAAGCTGAGGGTATCCTTTCCCGCGAATACTCAAAAATGAGCTCAAAGCATAGAATTTAAGCGGTAAGTTAACTACAATTAAGCTCAATTGCCTTAATAAATACAGAAGCAAGTAAGGCACTTCAATATTGCTCTTAAGCGAAGGCAGTAAAGGTACTCTAAACAACACTCTACCCAGAAAGGTCATTAATCATCATGAAAGAAACCCCCTGCACAATCAGTACTCCCATAGACAACAGTTGCATTCACAAAAGAAAAACTGGGCTCAGTAAGCAAGAAATATCCAACCCATGCTCCATTCCAAGGGTTATTTCCTATCTGCTCAGAAGCAGTAGAA
This sequence comes from Cibotium barometz, assembly GCF_041138505.1. Lineage (NCBI taxonomy): Eukaryota > Viridiplantae > Streptophyta > Polypodiopsida > Cyatheales > Cibotiaceae > Cibotium > Cibotium barometz. The sequence continues at coordinate 50,698,486 of NC_141076.1, forward strand.
GGTTTCAAAATCTTGTTGTCCATCCAGACCTCCAAATCACTTCCAGAACACATCTTAAGCAACAAGTTCTCCAACTCCAGAGTCTGCACCCACTGCTTGTAGGTACGAGCAGTCCATGCCTCTCTAAATAGCAGCTGCACAAGCTTCTCTCTCTCTTGCAATGCCTGTGCTGCAAGCTTCTCTGCTTGTCTTGCTCGTGTTTGTGAATGGCAAAGAGCCTCACCGAGTGTCCCATATCCTCGCTTAGTAACACCAACACGTTTTCCACTTCTCGCTTTCCAGTTTGTGTTCCAATCATCAGAACTGTAAAAAAACATGTTAGCCAACGGAAGCACCATCGGGCTGAATTCACTGAAGCCTGTCAAGTATCACACCTTGTATCCTGTTGATATCGGATGCAAATGAGAAGTTAATCTTTACCTGTCTCGGGTGGAAGCTCCTGGTAGAGCTGATGGGATGGCAAGAGGTTGGGAAACACTTGACAGATGCTCACAAATTGGTGTTGGATCTGGCAGTTGAGTTAGCTCGTGTCCAACACGCAGTGAAACTAAGAGAAACTTGTCTACAGATGGAGGGGTACCAAACTTGATAGATCTAGAGGTAGTGAAGTCACAACTTGCCAAAGATCCCTTCCATGTAAGGGAGCTTTGTGAAGGTGGTAAATCACAATTCTCCAGATACCCATACCCTTTTTGAGAGACCAAATCTGCTAACTCCTTGCTGTCAGCTGTATGCCATAAGGCCCCATCTTTATGTGAATTTTTTGCTGCATTTAATTCTACAGAGAGGTTTCCAGATACCCTTGAAGACTTACTAGTCCCAGCATCAGAAGACTGTTCAGTCTTTGATCCACCAAGCAAAGTGCTCGTTGTGGATGACTCCGTTTCAGCTCTCACAACACCTTCCTTGGCATCTTTGTCCAAAGCATCATCTGAATTCTCCTCGTTGCTATCTTTTAATTTGTAGCCATCACAATCACAGCTCTCACAGTTGCCATCTTTGCAACCATGTCAAATATCTCCTCATAATCAATCCCATGTGTCTGCGCATATCCTTTGGCTAACAATCTAGCCTTGTACCTGCTTATGCTACCTTCACTGTTATGTTTCACCTTATACACCTACTTACATCTAATAGCTTTCTTGCCTTCAGTAAATGTCACCAAATCCCAAGTCTCATTTCCATTAATGCATCCATCTTCTCATTCATAGCTTTCTCCCAATACACATTTCCAATAGCCTCATCAAAACATGTGGGCTCTATAACTTGCATAACTTTTGCTATATGATCATAGTGATGTGCCACATAACCATCGTAAGTCAACCTCTGCACAAGGTTTTTGACTCTTCTAGATCTTCGTAACTTTGCATTCATGGCTTCCAAAGACTTCTTTATACTAGTTGTCCTCACTGCTGGAATCCCGAGCTCCTCATCAAGGCTCATGTCCAAGACACTAGACTCTCCATCAACAAGAGAATGCCCTACATAAATATCAAGCATACCAAGGGGCTCAACCACTTTCTCTTTGCCTTTATGTGATGTACTAACTACATTTCCAAGACTGGTATTATGATGTAGCCTTCCACTCCATGGTCTATCAATAGAACCGTTGCATGAGAACTCTCTTAGTCCACTCAATGACTATGATTGTTGACTTGCATTCTATGCATCCATATTTCCACTTACATCAACCCCAACAACATCTTTTTCAGCAGTATACCAACTACTTATTTCATCAAATACAACATCCCTGCTTACCCTCAATTCACGAGTAGCAAGATTATAACATCTATATCCCTTTTGCTCAAGGGAATACCCAATAAACACACATTTTTCTGCCTTTGCATCTAGCTTAGTATGCAACTCATCTGGCGCATGCACATATGCAATACATCCTAAAACTTTCAAGTGAGACAAATAAGGTTTCTTGCCAGTAACTTTCTCCTCTGGTGTTACATCATGCATGGCTACAGTAGGAGGCATGTTCATAATATAAACTGTTGTAGACATAGCCTCAGCCCAATAGCTATGCGGCATATTCTCCTCTGCCCCATCAATGCTTGTGCTATCTCTGCAAAGTGTCTATTTTTCCACTCAGCAACTCCATTTTGCTGCGGAGTATATCTGCATGTAAACTGTCTCTGAATGCTTTTATTCCGCAAGAAATCAGAGAACTCATTGGAGAAGTATTCTCCCCCTCCATTTGACCTTAGACACTTCACATGCTTCCGTGTCTACTTTTAAGCCATCACTCTGAAATTATGAAAATGAGTGAAAACTTCACTCTTCTCCTTCATGAAATACACCCACACTATCCTCATGTGGTCATTAATATTGAATGTTACATAGTACCTGTAGCCACCCATAGACATAGTCTTCATGGGGGGACACCATATATCTGAATACACAACATCTACTACATTCCTGCTCACATTTCTGTCATGTGGAAATACATGCTTTGTTTGCTTTCCAAATTGGCATGCTTCACATACTTTCTACATACCCTTCAACCTTAAACTTAGGCAACCTTGTCACAATTTCTTTAGTCTACATAGACTTCATTCTTTGCACATTTACATGCCTAATTCTCTTATGCCAAATGTTTGTATTTGCAACAACTCCTAAACCATTTGCAAACATTATAGCACTCACTTTAGGAATATTTAGGGTTCATACAAAACACACAACAACATCTAGTACTGCAAACAAAAATTTACCTAGGTTTTCGCTCTTAGACAGCGAACCACAATAGCATTTTTTCAATGCACAGCAACAAAACACGCTGGCCACCAGTAGAGTGAAATTTCACTGCTTGGCAGCGACCTACGAAACTGTCACTCCTGCCTAGATCGATGCCGGTATATTTTTATTCTAACACTTTTCTAATGTTTCTAGCCTTATTGTCTCACTCTTTCTAATTACACTCTCTTTTCTTATTGAAATCTATATTAAAAGAGACACATACATACATGGCTTGGGAGGAACGTTACACTAGCTTCCCTCTCTATTCCTACTTGCTTGTGTAATAGACAAGGCTCAAACTCAAGTTTGAGCCTTGAGCTTGAGCTTGAGATTTCTTCTTTTCTTCCCTCTTTCCCCATACACCCAAATATACTTTTAGCTTCCTACAACTTTACTTTCAGCTTCCTAGAAGCGAACTAGCATCCGCGGGTGAGGCTCAAACTTTTGTTGGAGGTGAGATTCAAACTTTGGTTAGAGCCTAAACTCATGTTGAGATTGAATTACATTTATAGTTCTGTGTACTACCGTAAAAACATCGCTTTAATCTTTCTTATTGAGATCTTGATTTTCTCAGGGATTGGAGGGTCTAAAACAAGGTGCTTCAGTGTTTCTCATTGATGGTTCTGCAAAGGAAGGCACGCGGGGTTATTCATTCCATTGATGCATCTCAAACATGACATTGTGGTTTTCAATTCATTGGTGAGACATGTGCAGCAATACATGTTGATGACACATTTCTCATTCCATTTACCACAATGGATGCAAGAACAATGTCTCAAGCAGTTGGAAGCATCATCAAATGGCCATTGGTCAACCTTGTTATGGACAAAGACATTACTAATACCAAAGAGGATAATTTTGCAGAACTTCTTGTTGATCAAGAAGATCACTTTATAGATAGGGAGAGCTGAAAAGAGAAAAGTGTCATCCTCTAGGATGACAACAGATCTACAAAACTTGGCAATGGAGTAGGTATTGCTGGTCCACCCATACGAGGCTATAAATTATAGAGAACTAGGGGGAGAGTAGCTTGGGTGTCATTATAGAAGGATCTTTGCATCCCAGTTCAACTTGTGTTTCAGGTCTGAATTTGGTTAGTTTGCCGATCAGGCAACTCACATTTAAGAATGGTGAACCATTAGTGAAGGACACAGAATCTTCTTCTATTGATGAGGGTATTCAAGATCACTTCAAGCAAAAACATATTGACAGCCTAAACAATTCAAGTGATGAAAAAGAGGATGATGATGTAGAGAGCAATGATGGCGATAGTTCTGATGAGACAGACACCATGATGCCATGATCACTGACTATGATATCATTGAAGGGACAAATAAGAAAAGGAGCTATGTCTATAGGGTAAGGGTAATGAAAAATTACAATAAAACCCATGGAGCTAGCAAAAAATGTGATGTTGCAAACATTCACAACATCGCAACCATTGATTGTTGCGAGAAGCGATGTTGTCAATTTGGAAATAGATCCAAAATCATGCAAGCTAGATTACACTTTTGGGGACCAAAGCTATAGTACACGATACACATTTGTACGAGATTGCATGGGCATGGCCTATAGACAAGGTCAAGATGACGAGTGCTTTGAGTTCACATTTGATGGGAAGAAGGTTTGTAGTAAAGCATGGTATGTAATGCATGGCATTGGTAAGTCAACGTTTAGAAAGAAGTTCTTGAATGGTGCATGTAATGTCAGTCATGGCAACAGTGGGATAATACGGAAGGGCATGACACATGTTGAGATGGCAAAATCAATCATACAGGGCTTCATAGAGAATAATGCCGATCAAATGCCACATAGGTCAAGGACAACTATGCATGGAGCCCGCGAGACCCAACGTGTTCTACCAGCAATGTACAAACAGGTGGACATATTGCGTGAAGTGAATGACACACTTGTCTCATTCGAATACCGGCCACTGTCACAACCATCATTCTCTCAAGATTGTGAAACACAGAGTTCAAGACAGTTAGTTTATCAAAAACCAGCACCTTCTCAAAATGCGACATTTGTATGGCAATCAAGGTCAAGTTGGAATCAACAAAAAATCAAGAGGAGCATGCTAGATACATGGCATAAAGAAGGGCACACATGTTGCAGCAAATGAGTTGTAGAAATCTATACTATGCTTGGAGGAGCTCTTCCGAAATGAACCCAAATAGGTATTTGTGTATTATACATGATAAGATGGACCAGAGCAAGACTGCCATACCACAAATTAAACCAGTTCCTAAATCTCTCAATGGGGTTGAGAGGCTTCCAGTATCCTTAAGAGGAATGCTTACTCATGGTGGACATGGACAAACAGCTTATGGTCACTTTGCCTTGGGGTTATGGCCAAGTGATCCCAACTTCACAATTTCATCTCTCTCAAAATGTTTAAGAAACTTAGAAAGAGGAGAGCAACACATGTATGGTGACTTGAGCTCACAAAACTCAGATGCAAAACCACGAACAGATCTTTTGTATTGTGTTTTGTCTACTATGGCCCTGTATTAGCATATGGAAGTGCTAAAGGAGAGAAACGCATATTGTAAGCCGAGCATTGAGGATGCACATGTAGAGACACATGTAGAAACAAATGTGGATACAGAGGGAAATTGTTCTTCACATATGCAATCAGTCTTTCATATGGAAGTGCTAAAGGAGAGAAACGCATATTGCAAGTAGAGCATTGAGGATGCAGATGCAGAGACACATGTAGAAACAAATGTGGATACAGAGGGAAATCGTTCTTCACATATGCAGTCAGTCTTTCATATGGAAGTGCTAAAGGAGAGAAACGCATATTGCAAGCAGAGCATTAAGGATGCAGATGCAGAGACACATGTAGAAACAAATGTGGATACAGAGGGAAATTGTTCTTCACATATGCAGTCAGTCTTTCATATGGAAGTGCTAAAGGAGAGAAACGCATATTGCAAGTAGAGCATTAAGGATGCAAATGCAGAGACACATGTAGAAACAAATGTGGATACAGAGGTCTTTACATATGCAGTCAGTCTTTCGTACTAACACACATGTGCAGGATAGGGGCAATGCCACCAATGCCTCAAGTTTAATGCCATCAAATTCATAGACATTTTTCAAGAGATTGCCAAGGACGTTGTTGTTGCAACTTGACAATTGTGGTTCTGAAAATAAGAATCGTTATGTATTTGCCACTCTTTAAGTATGTTAAGGAAAATGAGAAGGTTGTGGAGGGCTTAAAAAACATGTCAATTGGTGGAAAGAGCACTTGCAAGAGAAAGGAGACCAAAGTGATTATGCTAAGTGGATCAATCCGGTCCTTGCCTATTGGGAGAATCTTATGCTAAACATGCAGACCCCTAGTGCAAGGGAAGACATTGGATTTCATGACTTTTGGCCAAGGAGTGTATGCAAAAAAGCTAAGCCTCTTAACCTTAAAGTGGAGGATGATGTAGATGAAAGGTTTGATGTAAATGAGGACCATTATTGTGGTCCAATGCGCAACAGACCTGCTAAAGAGTTCAACCTGACTCTTGATGTGTCTAAAGGAGATTTTGTGCTTGTACAACCTTGTGATGCAAATTACCCAATATGGTTGGGAGTGACAACAAGTGATGTTGATCAAAACAACAACTCGATAAACCACCTACAAGTTCAGATACAATATTGGGCACCAATTTCAAAGAAGAAGAATGCAAGTGATGTGGAGGTTTATAAGGATTGCTGGGCAACTAGCTTCGTAATCTTTTAGCAATGTTGTATGAAGCTACCAAACTCATAGTTCAATCATTATTCAGATTGTAAGGCTTTCTTAAGCTTTTAAATTTATGGTTCACCCATTGTTCAAGAATTTTGATTCAATACAGATGGTGATCTTTTTAATTCTATCACCTAGTCTTTCTTACAACTTAAAGTTACATTGAATATCCTTTCTTTGTTAAAGTTTCTGTGTTTGATGGTCAACTGGAGGCTATGTGATATAAACAAACTTAATTCTTGGTGTGCATGTGTGTGTGTGTGTGCAGGCAAATTTACATCCCACCAACATTCATATATACTTGTTACAAATGTACAATAGTACATAACTCATATCGCATTATTCAAATGCTTGTTGAGAACATCCAATAATAAATCTTGCATATCGCACAGTAAACATTGTATTGGATCTAACAAAGAATTGTCCCAAAATTGTGCATATTTCCCAAAATTCCTAAATTTGAGTTGATGGTGGATACGGAGGGATTCATCCTCACTGGAGCTACTTGCTCGGGGGGGTCACTCGTATAAATATGTAAGTATCACGTGGGTTCAACAGAAGGACATTTTAAATATTTAAAACTTACAGAAATATATTTACAGAGGGGATTTATTTATTGTATTTTTAAAAAAAATTACAGATTTGAATAGAAAAGGATACGTTATATTCACTAAAAAATTCACAGATAAGGGACTTTTTAAATAGGCCTTGAACGCATGTGATATAGAGGATTTACATATAGTGACCCCCCCGAGGCTACTTGTTGAAGATGAAGACATCCTACAAATAAACAACCCAAAAAAATTGCTCTTGTATCAAATATTTAATCTAAAAACTCTGTGGTGCGTCTAATACCACGTCTATTCTGTGTGGTGCGCGTCTATAGGCGCGTCTAAATCGTGTTGTAAACGCGTAATTAAACGCGCATTTAGATGCGTATATACACGTGCACTACACAGAACAGACGCGGTTTTAGACGCGATATTAGACGTGATATTAGACGCACCTATAGACGCGATTTTCAAACCTACTTTTAGCGCGCTTACTTTTCTTCACATACTTTTAATGGGCTTGCTTTGCTATTAAAACAGATCCACAGCCTAGCATCCACACTTATCTTCAAGCACCCACACTTATCTCCAGGCTTACACAATCATCTCCAAGCACACAGGGTAAACAAGGAAGAGAAGAAAGAGAAGCAAAGGGTGAACAAGGAAGAGAAGAAAGAGAAGCAGCTTTGAAGAAGGACAAGAAGCTTCCATACCTCTATCCAAAGGTAAGTATCTTTAGGGTTGATCTTCTTTGAAAGTTGCTCTCTTTGGATTCATCCTTTTCTCTCTTTGAAACCAATGTTTTTGGTACAACTGTTGTGCTTTTGTGTCGGGCGCATGTCCTTTTCGAGTTTTTAAAATAGTCCATCTCTGTCAGAGCGCGTCTATAGACGCATCTGAGAGCGCGTCAAAAAGCGCATCTATACACGTCTACTCTGTGTTGGAAACAAGTAGCCACGCAAAGATAGATGCTGTTTTTCTCCTCTCTTTTTCTGTCTTTTTTTCTCCTCTCTTTTCCTCTCCTTTCTCCTCTCTTTTATCCCCACTTTTTCTCTCTTTTTCTCCTCTCTTTTCCTCTCCTTTCTCCTCTCTTTTATCCCCACTTTTTCTCTCTTTTTCTCCTCTCTTTTCCTCTCCGTTCATGGAAATAAGTGATTGCGTGAATGAAGAAAGGGATCGCATGAATGATGGAAAGGGATTGCATGATTGAAGAAAGGGATTGCATGAATGATGGAAAGGGAAAGCATGATTGAAAAAATAGATTGCACTCTATATTTTCCTCTCTTTTTCCTTCTCTCTTTTATCCTCTCTTTCCTTCTCTTTTCGTCTCTCTTTTTCTCTCTTATCTCCTCTCTTTTTCTCTCTTTTTTTCTCCTCTCTTTTTCTCTCTTTTATCCCCTCTTTTTCTCCTCTCTTTTCCTCTCCTTTCTCCTCTCTTTTATCCCCGCTATGCATGCCTTTTCTAATCTCTTTCTCCTCTCCTTTCTCCTCTCCTTTCTCCTCTCTTTTATCCCCGCTATGCATGCCTTTTCTAATCTCTTTCTCCTCTCCTTTCTCCTCTCTTTTTTTCCTCTCTTTCTCCTCTCCTTTCTCCTCTCTTTTTTCTCCTCTCTTTTATCCCCGCTATGCATGCCTTTTCTAATCTCTTTCCTTCTCTCTTTTTCTCTCTTTTTCTCTTCTTTTTCTCTTCTCAGTTCATCAGTAATCTTCTTTTTTTCTTTTTTCCAGTTCATCATGTGGCCAGGAAGCTCTTCAGGCTCACCTAATCTTCGGGAGACCATCTTTCGGGACTTATATAACCTTTTGGGGCATCCTCCCAGTCCTGGGGAGTTATAGGGCTACATGACGAGTACTCTAAACACCCCCAGGAGTCGGCACTACAGACTCCAAACCACCCCAACCCCACACCTTTTGAGATTACCCCAGCAGAGTCAACACAGCCCAGCCGGCTACATAGCCGAGCCCCTTCCCCCATGCCATCCTATGCCCCTTCCCCCATGCCGTCAGGAGGCCCTTCTGCCTCGCAGAGCTGTCGGCGTACTCCCGTGCAGTCGAGACTTGGTTCTCCAGCTACAGGTGGCCAGCGTACTATCTCGACACGACACAGTAGTAGGCGTAGTAGTAGGGAGAGCGGTGGGGGATGCATGGCACAGTGCTTTGGGAGAGGTGGTGGTGGGGACAATAATGATTCAGATGATTTAGACGTGCCTCTGGGTAATGGTACGATCTATTATGACATCACTCAGACAAGAGGCATCTTGATAGATGCACGGGGGAAGGACATCATGGCCTTCATGTGCTCTGTGTAATTGCTAACAATTACAGAGATTGCTTTATTCACTACAAAGAACAATCAAAGAGGTTGGATGATGAGACCCTCGCTGTTGTTCGCTCTAGGTATCCTAACCCCCCCAATGTTCAGTTCACAGATAAATGGGCCAATTCAAAGATTGTTTGGATACTTAGCAATAAAAGATCTTCGCTTAAGAGGCATGCACTAGCGGAGCTTGCCAAGCTCCAAGGAGGTCAACCACCAAGGGGCTCGTCCCACACCGCTCACAAGCGTGAGTGGAAGAAAGCAATGAAGTCAGCGAAGAAGGAACCCAGTCTAAAGCACGTGGAGGCACGAAGGATCCAAATGGAGCAATATGGAAGCGTGCATTTTGGAGCAGGGGGTGTTGAATCATAGGAGGCCCAGTTTGTAAGTATCGATCTCAAATTATATTGTTTATATAGTTTATTAGGAGGTTGTTTCTTTGTACTAACCCCTCCGCAAATTGTGTCATCTTGCAGCTTGATATCGTGGGCAGGTACCCTACTCCTGTCGAGACAGCCTACCACCGCCACCATCATAGAGGAGATACATGGAGGCACTTCTATAATGACGGGTTGATTACTGAGGAGCAGTATATCCGGGCTACTGGAGAGTCCCCCGAGGTATTTGAAAGTAATTAAATAATGTCAATATTATAAATAAAGATTTGATTTTTTATACATTGATATATGTTGTCCCTTGTTTACAGGACCCTGCACAAGAAGATGAGGAAGAAGACGAGGAAGAAGGGGGCGGAGAAGGGAGCGTAGAAGGCAGCGAGGACGTGGAGAACTTAGATTAGTTGTAGAAGTAGTGCTAGCTACTCTTTTTTGTACTTAGCCACTGGCTTGGCTTTGTGCCTCTTGTATATACACTCCTCTTATTTTTGGTACTTGAAGCCACAGGACGTGGCTTAGCTTCATGCTATATGTACATACAAGCATTTTTTGAGCTATCAATTAATGCCTTGTAACTAAACGTTTTGGAGTTGTAATGTTTTATTTGGAATTGTAATTAATGTCGGCTATACACTTGCTTGCAAGAGTGCTAATTAAAATGCGGTTGACTGTAAGAATTGAGTCACAATGTGGAAATGGGATTCCTGTAACTACATAGCATACACAACATAACAGCATTCTATTCAAGCACACAAAATTTAAAAAATATTCTGTAGCGCGTCTATAAATGCGTCTATATACGCGTCTGTCTATTCAAGAAGCGTCTATATACGCGTCTGTCTATTCAAGAAGCGTCTATTTGCGCGTCTACAAACGCCTCTATAATTGCGTCTATAAACGTGTCTATGCATGCGTCTGTCTGTTTTTAAAATTTCTCCCCGAGCGTCTATTTGCACGGCTATATACGCGTCTATAGGCGTGTCTGTTTGCTATCTTTTAAACGCACCTTTAGACGCGGGTTTGTAGATGCGCTAATAGACGTGGCAATATACGCGCCCGTAAGCTATTTTTTTAGTTGAGTAAATGCGTCTGTGTGTGCATCTGTAGGTGCTTTGTCTTGTTGTGATAGGCTTAGGCTTAACATAAACTAGCTAATCCATTCACTTATGCATTAAGAGTAGGGTTTAGGTAATTCACCTCTTTTTTCTCTTATTTTTGTTTCTTACTAATGTGTTAATGAGGACTAAAGTTCTTTTTTATTTATTATAATTCGTTTTTGTAGGCATATTCAAGTCAGCAAGGTTTTGGGCATAGCCTCTTATATACGGTAAGCCCTATTTCTTTGTGCTTTGTGATTCTTGTCTTTGTGTTTTTGCACCCTTGGTTATCGGGGATTAGGGTTAGGTCAATAGGCTAGGGCTATGCATAGTCCTCGTATGCATAGACCTCTTTATGCATAGGGATATGCATAAGGGCTAGGCTATGCATAGCCCTCTTTATGCATAGGGCTTATGCATACCCCTCTTTATGCATAAGGGCTTATGCATAGGGATTATGCATAGCCCTCTTTATGCATAAGGGCTTATGCATAGGGCTTATGCATGGCCCTCTTTATGCGTAGGGCTTATGCATAGGCTATGTATAGCCCTCTTATGAAATAGGCCTCTTATGTATAGCCCTCTTATGAAATAGGCCTCTTATGCTAGCCTACTTATGCACTAGGGGGCTTATGCATAGCCTTATTATGCATAAGCCATATTATGCATAATGAACTAATGTTTTGATTTTATATGATAATCTTTTGTAGGTCTATTCATGCAAACGACCTCCAAGGGCACAGGCCACGCATCCCTTTCATACCGATTTGGCTAGTAGAGAGGTAAGCCCTCTTTGTTTGTGCTTCTTCTATTTGTGTTTTTTGCATCCTTGGGTTCTGGGGATTAGGTTTAGGGTTTAGGTATGCATAGGCCATATGTCAAATGGCTTATGCATACAGCCTATGCATAGGGCTTATGCATAGGCTGTATGCATAGGCCTTATGCATAGGCCATATACATAGACCGTAAGCTAATATGCATACGACCTATGCATACGGCCTATGCATAAGCTATACATAGGTCATATGCATACGACATACGACTTATGCATATGGCTTATGCATACGGCCTATGCATACAGCATATGGCATATACATAGGCCGTATGCATATGGCTTATGCATACGGCCTATACATAGGCCGTATGCATACAGCATACAGCCTATGCATACGCCTTATGCATAGGCCGTATGCATACGGTTTATGCATACGCCTTATGCATAGGCCGTATGCGTACGGCTTATGCATATGCCATATGCATAGTCCTTATGCATACGGCATACGGCTTATGCATAGGCCGTATGCATAAGCCATATGCATAGGCCGTATGCGTATGGTTATGCATACACCTTATGTATACGGCTTATGCATACGCCTTATGCATACGGCTTATGCATAGGCTGTATGGCTTATGCATACGCCTATGCATAAGCTATATAATACGGCTTATGCATACACCCTATGCATACGCCTTATGCATAGGCCGTATGCATAGGGCTTATGCATAGGCCTTATGCATATGACATACGGCTTACGCATAGGCCGTATGCATATGGTTTATGCACAGGCCATATGCATAGGCCTTATGCATAAGCCGTATGCATATGACCTATGCATACGGCTTATGCATCAGCATACAACCTAGGCCATATGCATATGGCATACAGCTTGTGCATTCGCCGTATGCATAGGCCGTATGCATACGGCACACGGCATACGGCTTATGCATAGGCCTTATGCATACGGCTTATGCATAGGCCTTATGCATAGGCCTTATGCATACGGCTTATTCGTAAGCCTTATGCATAGGCCTTTACTTACAGCTTACGGCATACGGCTTATGCATAGGCTTTATGCATAGGCCTTTACTTACGGCTTACGGCATACGGCTTATACATAGGCCTTATGCAATCTTCTCACTATCCTTCTCTTGCAAAAGAGGAGTGGCCTTTGGCTTTAATAGTGGGGAACGTGTGGAAAGTCTTCAGAAGCTATCATCTAAAAGGGGCACTGTCGACCCTGCTTGTCTAAGTAGTATTGTAGGAGGTCGTAACAATGCCCTAATATCACTAGTTGTATTTTTTGTCTAAGCTTATGTTATTGTTTTCTCTTAGTTGGCTTGACATATGAAAGATAAGTGGCCTTATTCATTCTCTTGGTTTAGGAAATGGACTTACGCATAGAGATATGGGGCATTGTTATATATCATCTAGAATGTTGCTTATGTCAGGCTAGGAGTGGTTATAGTGGCAGGGGAGCCCTCGATCTTCTCACTATCCTTCTCATACAAAAGAGGAGTTTCCTTTGCCTTTAATAGTGGGGAGCGTGTGGAAAGTCCTCAAAAGCTATCATCCGAAAGGGGCACTGTCCACCCTACTTGTCTAAGCAGTATTGTAGGAGGTCTTAACAATGTTTTAATATCACATGTTGTATTCTTTGTCTAAGCTTTAAGTATGGATTGGGTTAGAACAATCATATTTTCTTGCCTATGCATATATGTAGCAGCAATGTCGATCGACCCGTCACAACATCCTGATGTGGCCAATCTACTGTGTCCATTATAAATGAGCGATATGGGTAGCAAGCTTGCTTGGAGTTTACACAGACACATGTATGGTTCCATCAAACCTTTTCACATATACAAAGTTAATCTTTTATGCATTCTATTTGACTATATATTTTAATCTTATATGCAGGCAGGCTTACAGTCGGGGCCCGTACGACACCATGGGGGCAGACTACCCCACTTGGCTAGTCGAGCCGTGGGGGCAATCTACCACACTTGCTCAGTCAAGGCAGACCATGCCTTTGATAGGTGCAGAGCTGAGTGGTGTAGGCCCTTCATGATATGGGTGTGATGAGCCTACACCACCTTCCTCTACTAGAGCCACTCGCACTCACGCACGTTGTCATGCCATGGCATGTCTATGGTGTGAAACCATGCATATGAGGCCATTAAATGCAAATCCAGATGCATGGGATTAAGTGCCATGACTTGAGTCATTATATGATGCCTAAGTACATATGTTCATATTGTAAATGAGGTTCAATAAGACGAGCTGAGACTGAGTCAGGTCTCAAAGCCTGTGTACATAACGGGTATAGTAGGTGTTTTTAACACTTGGATAGTGTGATGTTTTTAGTGGAGGAAAAGGGCAGTCTTTTGCTGTGTAGATGCATGCTTGAAGGCCAGGCAAACAGTGGAGAAATGTGTGAGTTTTTGTGAAGTGCACAGGCTAATAAGGAGCCATTTTGGAGGGCAAATAGCAGGAGCTGGGAGTGCCTGATGGGTATGTGATGAACTGAAGAGTTGTGGTCAGACATGCTATGAACAACTTCCTAGAAGAAAATTTTTGCATAGGAGCTACAGTTTAAGATCTTTTTAGCACCCAAGGTGGGTACTTTTCATCCGGAATAGCTACAGATGATAGATGGCTAGTTTGAAGCGGCTTTTGTATGCACATGATGAGCATACTGTGGTGAGACCTAGATGTCTGGACACAAGTGGTCATATGGAATTCAAGGCCATGAAGTTGGACTGGTGATCGGGTGCGTGAGCGATAGGGGTGGTGCCTGCACTTTCTGTGTGTTAAGAAGAACGAAGAAGAAGAAGAACAGAGCGGAGTTTCCATGGCTCGCAAGTTCTTCGTGGGAGGCAACTGGAAATGTAATGGAACTGAAGATCGTTATTGTTCTCAATGGGGCGGATGTGCCTCCCAAAGATAAAGTTGATGTGGTGATCAGTCCTCCGTTTGTTTTCTTGCCACTAGTAAAGAGTACATTGCGTCCTGATTTTGATGTGGCTGCCCAAAATGCTTGGGTTGAAAAAGGGTGGTGCATTCACAGGGGAAATCAGTGCTAAAATGTTGGTGAATTTAGACATTCCTTGGGTCATACTTGGACACTCAGAGAGGCAGTTGTTGCTGAAAGAGTCTAATGAGTTTGTTGCTGATAAGGGGGCTTATGCACTCAGCCAAGGACTGAAAGTCATTGCCTGTATTGGTGAAACACTTGAGCAACGTGAATCTGGAGAAACTTTAATTGTCGTTTCTGAGCAAGCTAAAGCTTTTGCAGGAAAAATCGATGACTGGAGTAATGTTGTTCTTGTGTATGAACCTGTTTGGGCTATCAGCACCGGCAAGGTTGCAACCCTTGTCCAAGCTCAAGAGGTGCATGCTCATCTGCGGAAGTGGCTTGCGGCTCAAGTGAGCCCGAAGGTGGCTTGCGTGGCAACAAACACGAAGGTTTTTTTTAAAGGGAATATTCGATTAATAAGCTAAAAAAAAGGAGGCGCAGTGTATTCGAATCGGGGGAAATTCAAAATTTTAGCTGCAAAAGTAAAGGGTGCCCGAATCTCTTGCGGGGAAAGAGAGAAAAACCAGAAAACAGCGCATATCGAAGGGGGTGTGCAGGAAAATGAGAACCAGAGCAGAAATTGACCAGTGATTCAAAAATTTTGAGGACGACTACTATAAAAGGCATCTTGGGGTTAGAATTAAAGGAGAAATGAAGCGCTATTGAGGGAGATGATCTTCAAAAATCCTACTATACATGATGAATACTGGTTTGGGTGCATACTGCAGTGAAGCGAAGTAAGGAAAAAGCAAAAATTCGAGCATTCGCTTCTTTTTTTACTCAAAGATAAGAATTCTAGTAGTTTTTTTTGTTACTTACAATTTCCAAAAAATCGTGTAGTCCTGGGATAAATACACTACCCCTTTAAAGCTTTGGGGAAGATCTTGGGTATTTTTTTTTTGTTGCTTTGGAGAGTCAGCATCAAAATACAAAGATTCCTGGAATTTGGATTTTACTTTCTACTCGGTTGGATTTCGGATTGCTAGACATGGAGTTTTCTAAAATCACATGAATATGTTGTACATATGCCATATGTCATCTTTGCTTTGTGAGTTGTTGGAATCTGAAAAGCAGGTTTTCATGAAATCAAGAGATATCTTGAAATGATGGAGTTGGCAATATATGAAATATGTGATGTGAATGGTCACATGTATATGGAAATCATTTGTAGAATGTGTTATGCCTACATGTGATTGGTTTGAGGCATTTGGAAAAAGAGTCAGGAGAACTATGCTTGGAACTGGTCATGCTCTTGGCACACAATTTATGTGCAATCATCAAGCTGAATTTGGGGATGTATTGAAGTGAATTAGCACATGTATATTTCATCAAAAATGGAGATGTCTTATGCTCCTTGAAGAGCTATGTGTTTGTGTTTTCTTGCTGGGATTTGAAGCAACTCTCACAGCCAGAAGTCTCGCACTTTCCCAGCGATACCGCCCACATCCCGACAGCTTTTGGTGAACCCGACGTGAAACTGCTGGGGTGAGAGTGTGGTGAAATACACAGGGAAGCTATGGCTGAGAATCCAGAGGGACAGGGGGTTCATTTTGACCCCGGGGTTATGCAAATGTTTCAGATGTTTACTATGTATATGCAACAGCAGAGCAAGCTGCTGAGAGGGGACAAATTTCCACGACTAAAGCACTGCAATCAATTGTGAAAAAGGTGGATCAATTTGATGGTAAGGACATCACAAAGTACCTGCGCAATTACACAAAGGAAATGGAGCTAAACAGGGTGACTGAGGAGGATATGGTTCGAAGCTTTGAGCTGGTATGTGTTCCTGAAATAAGAGAGCGCATAAGAGGATTACAGACAGCACATGGTGGCAGAAATTGGGAGGAGTTCAAGCTTGCTTTAAAGGATGAATATTTCATGGAGGATTCTGAGCGGGTGACCAAACGAACTTTCTTGGAATGGGTCACAAAACCCAAAATGGAAATTTTTGCCCCCACAGAGTTGCTAAGAGAGTTTGAGAAGCGCTATGCCCAGCTGTCAAGGATAGAGCGAACAACCTTGGATAGGGAAAAAACAGAGCTCTTCTTACAAGCAGCTGGGAAAGATCTCCAAGAAAAATTAGAAATTGTCCTTGAGGATAAGGATACAGAGCAGGGGCTAAAGAATGATTGGAATGATGTCGAGGATGTGGTCACCATGCTAGCAAAGCGGCAGCGAAGGAGGGATAAAATGGTGATGAGCTCGGCAACTCCTATAACTGCTGTTACTCCTGAGAACCTACCAAAACCAGCTGCTGCAATCCCAAAGGTAGAAGGGCCGATGGATGAGCTTATTAAGGGCATGCGAGACCTAAAATTGAAAATGTCCAGGATTGAAGAAAAAGGGCTACCATTAGGGCAGGCTTCTATGCAAAGGCCTCAAAGCAAAGAAGGGTTTACATTCAGATGTATATGGTGTGATGACCCAGAACATGCAAAGAAAGACTGTGCTAGCTATAAAGAAGCCCTCAGAAATCAACTTGTGTTTTTCAAAGATGGGAAAATCCACCTTACAGAGACTAGTCTTCCATTAAGCACAAACTTTGGGAAAGAAGGGATGAAAAAGCTGGTTGAGGATATGGCTGGCTGCTAGCCATGCCATCTCTATGGTTGAGGCAGCAACCTATGGGTTAAAGGCTGGTCAATCAAAGCAGGAATCTGAGAATGATGAAGATTATGAGAATGAAGATTTTTGGCCATCAACAATGGAATTAATTGCGTCAAAGAAGGTGTCTAAGCAAGCTTTGCATGAGGCAGGTGACTGTATACGTCTTGAGACTAGCTGGGAGGAGCCTGTGGATTCTTTATCTGTTCATGCCTACATTGCAAAATGCCAAAATAATGAGGCACAAGTAGAGGAAAAGCGTAAGAGGGAAAATGAGGATTAAGGAGGGCCATCAAAAAGAGTCACCCGTGGTAGTGAAAAGAAGGATCCTGGGCCATCACATATGCCTCCACCGCATAGCAAACCTCCACAGGAAGTATCAATGGAAGAAGTGCCAGCAAAAATGAAGCATGAGAAGGAGAAGGGTAAAGGGAAAAGTCCACTCTACAAGCTTCAATCTGATATTGAAGCTGCACAGACCTCAAAAAGGTGCTTGAAGAGAGAATTCTAAACAGTAGGGTGGAATTTACACTAGGGGAAGTCTTGGGAATTGCAAAGAAAGAATTCCATGATGAGATAATTGATATTATACGAAGGAACCCTGTGTGAGCTTGATGGAACAGAGATAAAGAATCTTGTAGCAGGCAAAAGGATCAAGATGTTTAAAAGAAGGCATGACAGTGATCCTTTTGATTCACAGGAGACTCAGGATGAAAGGCTTGACAGTGATAGTATGGATATGGTTGAAGAGGAAGAGGATGATCTTCCTGGTAATGTAGAAAATGAAGATGACATCCAGATATATGTGGATCTTGATGATGATTTGGCACATACCAGAGGATGTGCAGGTTTAGAGGGGGTGGATGTCGTGCCATGGCACGTCTATGGTGTGAAACCATGCATATGAGGCCATTAAATGCAAATCCAGATGCATGGGATTAAGTGCCATGACTTAAGTCATTATATGATGCCTAAGTACATATGTTCATATTGTAAATGAGGTTCAATAAGACGAGCTGAGACTGAGTCAGGTCTCAAAGCCTGTGTACATAACGGGTGTAGTAGGTGTTTTTAACACTTGGATAGTGTGATGTTTTTAGTGGAGGAAAAGGGCAGTCTTTTGCTGTGCAGATGCATGCTTGAAGGCCAGGTGAACAGTGGAGAAATGTGTGAGTTTTTGTGAAGTGCACAGGCTAATAAAGAGCCATTTTGGAGGGCAAATAGCAGGAGCTGGGAGTGCCTGATGGGTATGTGATGAACTGAAGAGTTGTGGTCAGACATGCTATGAACAACTTCCTAGAAGAAAATTTTTGCATAGGAGCTACAGTTTAAGATCTTTTTAGCACCCAAGGTGGGTACTTTTCATCCGGAATAGCTACAGATGATAGATGGCTAGTTTGAAGCGGCTTGTGAGATCCCGGTCTCCACCGCGCAACAGATTCGGGGTACTAGTAGCGGAAGTAGCACTTCTTGCGCGAGGCAGGGTCCCACACTCGGGGCCTCGTCCACGGATATCCGGACAAAAGACTAATCCGTCGGTTTTTCCAAAACCGAACCCGGAAAAACTTCCCTTATCCGGAAAGCACGGGCGATTCCTCCAGGATAACTTTTTACTCTAACGTAGTCAAGACCATTAATAATGATCAAACTGATCCGACTGCACCTATAAAGATACTCGGTCAGATCAAGGAAGAAACTTGCACTTGGATCATTGGGATCAACGCTTTTTTCCCCATCAAGAGAGGCACAGCCGTTGATTCCTATCCATAGAACAATTTCTATCCGGGACTTACTTCATCTATCGTAAAAACGGAAATTGAGTCTCGATTTACGGATCCATCAATCCAGTTTGGTTAGGTTTTATCCCGGGTACCAAGGAAAAGAGTTCCAAGGCCCCCTAGCCGGAATTTCATGCAAACATAAAACTAGCCACACCACTTACACACCCAATATGAAAATTGCCTTTTTCTTAGCATCAACTAACTTTAAAACAATCCTTTAATGAAACCATAGTACCACTGATCACAATCTCCCAAATTATCCAGTTGATTCATAATTTCCCATCATTCCTTCATCAAAGTATCTATGGCATCATTGGCAACTAGAACGCTCACCACCTGTCCACACAGGGGCCGTTTCAATAGTTCCTAGCCCATAATACTCAACAATATAATCACTTATCAAGATGGACTCTCGTTGAAGATCAGCAAGATCAACCAACAGATCCATATAAAAGAGCCATGGACTCATCCGTTGAGGACCAGCAAGGTCAGTCAACCAGATCCATGCCCGGTTCCAGAAAACAACTCTTACTCCTTGTTCCAATATCTTCCTCGACGCACGCGTGGGTATCCTGGGCGACCCAGAGCCCGAGCACCGTATGGTCAGCACCCTCTAGGATCCTTCGCAGGTAACCTAGCGCTTCACTCATAGGCCGCTTCCTTGGTCCCTCATCCACCGTACCGGAAGCTCACCATTTTAATCAAACCGAGGCTGGTCAAGACCTCGGCCGACCTTGCTACGCGAGACGTCCTCCATTGACTCTCCGTCAGCAGTTGCAACTTTATCAGTTAGGTCTCCACGACCTTAATCACAAGACGGTCAAAATACTTTCCCAGCATTCTTGACATAAAACAGCCATTTACAAACAGCATTTACAAACAGTTTACAAATACAATTTCTATATTAACTCTCATTTTTCCACATTATCCCTCATGCAATCCACATTACTTATTCCACATTTCATTTATATGTGTACTCATCCAATCATATCATTTTCCATCTCTTCACTTCAGATTCCTTCACATCACATATCATATATTCACATCCATATCCACATCCATACATCCACATCCACATCCACATCCACATTCACATCCATACATCCACATCTACATGCTTATCTCCATTTTCACATCCTCATTTATACATCCACATCCCATATCCACATTCATACATACACATCCATATCCACATCCATATCCGCATTCATACATACACATCCATATCCACATCCACATGCATACATTCATTATCACGTCCTCATTCATACATCCACATCCACATACATACATACATACATACATCCACATCCACATCCACATTCTCATTCACATCTATACATCCATATCTACATGCACATTCACATCCATACATCCACATCTATATCCTCATTCACATCCATACATCCACATTCATGCATCCACATCTACATGCCTACATCCATACATACAAATCCACATTTACATCCATGCATCCACATCCACATCCTCATTCACATCCATACATCCACATCCACATTCACATCCATACATCCACATCCACATTTACATCCATGCATCCACATCTACATCCTCATTCACATCCATACATCCACATTCATACATCCATACATCCACATTCATACATCCACATCCACATCCACATTCACATCCATACATCCACATTCATACATCCACATCCACATCCATACATCCACATTCATACATCCACATCCACATCCACATTCACATCCATACATCCACATTCATACATCCACATCCACATCCACATGCATCTTATCATATCTTATCACTTCCCATATCTTTTATGCATACCTCTATGCATGAAATTCAATTATGCTAAAAGTAACACTTTTATAATAAAATATTCAACTTTTATGGATACCTCTATGCATGAAATCCAATATGATAAAAGTAACACTTTTGATATAAAAAAATTATCCTTTATGCATACTTCTATGCATGAAAATTAAAAATGATAAAAGTAACACTTTTGATATAAAAAATTTTCCTTTATGCATCCTTCTATGCATGAAAATTAAAAATGATAAAAATAACACTTTTAATATAAAAAAAATTATCCTTTATGCATACTTCTATGCATGAAAATTAAAAATGATAAAAGTATCACTTTTGATATAAAAATTTTCCTTTATGCATACTTCTATGCATGAAAAATTAAAAAAATGATAAAAGTAACACTTTTGATATAAAAATTTTTCCTTTATGCATACTTCTATGCATGAAAATTAAAAATGATAAAAGTAACACTTTTGATATAAAAATTTATCCTTTATGCATACTTCTATGCATGAAAATAAAAATAATAAAAATAACACTTTTGATATAAAAATTTATCCATTATGCATACTTCTATGCATGAAAATAAAAATAATAAAAGTAACACTTTTGATATAAAAATTTAAGCATTATGCATACTTCTATGCATGAAATAAAAATGGTAAAAATAACACTTTTGATATAAAAACTTATCCTTTATGCATGATTAAAATTCAATTTCTCCATGATTATAATGAAATTCTTTCAATTAATCTAGGATGATAATTCCTAGAATATGGTAGGAAGTCCTCTTTTTATGCTTTGAATGAAATTATTTTATGCATAATTTTTATAAAAATTTTGCCATAGCTCCGCTGCTATGACTGATAAATCTCAATTTTTTCTAAGGGATAAAGCTTATCATTAAGGAAATAATTAAAATGATCTCCAATTGGATCATTAATCTATAGTGGATTGAATCATCAATATGCATAAACTAAAAGCATAGAAAAAAGCCATTAAATTGGCCTCAAGCATAGCTTAATCTTGGGTTAAGGAAAAGCTTTATGAAAAGCTTGATTTGGATTGAGAACGGGTCATGAGTATGACCATTTCTTACAACTTGCTTGATTCTTTGTTCACGGTAGAGGTCCCCAACCAATCAATTGGTTAAGTATGTTGATGGAGCCACTAATGGGGATTGAAGAAAGAGGGAAGCTCCAAAAACTAGTGAATTATTAAATGAATTCACAGTTCTTGGCTTAGGTGGAGTAGAGTAACGATGCATAAACACTAACTACTTTTCAACAAGGGGGAGGCTTCTATTTATAGGAAAAATTGAGCTCCTAACCAAACAAACTGATTCTAGAATTTTCTAAATCAGTTTGGTCAATATTTGACCATTTTTAGGTCAATTAAGCTAACTTTTTGGAACTAGACTTGAATGAGGAGAGAGGAGAGATGAAATATCTCAATTTTTATGAGTTTAAAACTCATTCAAGCATGTGAAATATGCACCTCCTTTAAAGAACTCCCCTTCCTTACATATGTGTCATAATGGAATCATTTTAATATTGCTCATAGTTTTTTTTTACTAATAAACCTTGTACATTTTCAACTCTTCATCTTATGTGAAATATGCACCTCCTTTAAAGAATTCCCCTTCCTTACATATGTGTCATAATGGAATCATTTTAATATTGCTCATAGTTTTTTACTAATAAACCTTGTACATTTTCAACTCTTCATCTTATGTGAAATATGCACCTCCTTTAAAGAATTCCCCTTCCTTACATATGTGTCATAATGGCATCATTTTAATATTGCTCATAGTTTTTTACTAATAAACCTTGTACATTTTCAACTCTTCATCTTATGTGAGCATTTACTCATTTTTGGATACCCAAAATATCTCATATTTTTAATATTGCTCATAGTTTTTTACTAATAAACCTTGTACATTTTCAACTCTTCACCTTATGTGAGCATTTACTCATTTTTGGGTATCTTCTTTTTTACAAATTTGGATTTATCTCTTCCCTACACATGGATTGATGCTATTGGCCCATAGGAACCTTAATTGGACCATAGTCTAAAGATTTCTGAAAATCTAGACCCTTAGACTAAGGTTCTTTATACCTATTTCCAATTAATTCCAATTGCACATTGGAAAATTCTTTTTGAATTTCTATTTCAGGGGAACTCATCTGAATTATAAGAGATATTTTTCTATCCAAAAATATTCAAAATCTGAATATTCTCTCTCTAGAATATTTTTCTCTCTCTAGGCTAAAACAGATAGAAATAAGGTCTTTATATTTCTGAAGAGGGTTGATTACAGGGGAAGATACTAGACATCAAAAAGGGGTTGGGGGAGGAATCTTACACGGCTTTTGTATGCACATGATGAGCATACTGTGGTGAGACCCAGATGTCTGGACATAAGTGGTCATATGGAATTCAAGGCCATGAAGTTGGACTGGTGATCGGGTGCGTGAGCGATAGGGGTGGTGCCTGCTCTTTCTGTGTGTTAAGAAGAACGAAGAAGAAGAAGAACAGAGCGGAGTTTCCATGGCTTGCAAGTTCTTCGTGTGGGAGGCAACTGGAAATGTAATGGAACTGAAGATCGTTATTGTTCTCAATGGGGCGGATGTGCCTCCCAAAGATAAAGTTGATGTGGTGATCAGTCCTCCGTTTGTTTTCTTGCCACTAGTAAAGAGTACATTGCGTCCTGATTTTGATGTGGCTGCCCAAAATGCTTGGGTTAGAAAAGGGTGGTGCATTCACAGGGGAAATCAGTGCTGAAATGTTGGTGAATTTAGACATTCCTTGGGTCAAACTTGGACACTCAGAGAGGCGGTTGTTGCTAAAAGAGTCTAATGAGTTTGTTGCTGATAAGGTGGCTTATGCACTCAGCCAAGGACTGAAAGTCATTGCCTGTATTGGTGAAACACTTGAGCAACGTGAATCTGGAGAAACTTTAATTGTCGTTTCTGAGCAAGCTAAAGCTATTGCAGGAAAAATCGATGACTGGAGTAATGTTGTTCTTGTGTATGAACCTGTTTGGGCTATAAGCACCGGCAAGGTTGCAACCCCTGTCCAAGCTCAAGAGGTGCATGCTGATCTGCGGAAGTGGCTTGCGGCTCAAGTGAGCCCGAAGGTGGCTTGCGTGGCAACAAACACGAAGGTTTTTTTTCAAAGGGAATATCCGATTAATAAGCTAAAAAAAAGGAGGCGCAGTGTATTCGAATCGGGGGAAATTCGAAATTTTAGCTGCAAAAGTGAAGGGCGCCCGAATCTCTTGCGGGGAAAGAGAGAAAAACCAGAAAACAGCGCATATCGAAGGGGGTGTGCAGGAAAATGAGAACCAGAGTAGAAATTGACCAGTGATTCAGAAATTGACCAGTGACCAGAGCAGAAATTGACCAGTGATTCAAAAATTTTGAGGACGACTACTGTAAAAGGCATCTTGGGGTTAGAATTAAAGGAGAAATGAAGCGCTATTGAGGGAGATGATCTTCAAAAATCCTACTATACATGATGAATACTGGTTTGGGTGCATACTACAGTGAAGCGAAGTAAGGAAAAAGCAAAAATTCGAGCATTCGCTTCTTTTTTTACTCAAAGATAAGAATTCTAGTAGTTTTTTTTGTTACTTACAATTTCCAAAAAATCGTGTAGTCCTGGGATAAATACACTACCCCTTTAAAGCTTTGGGGAAGGTCTTGGGTAGGTTTTTTTTGTTGCTTTGGAGAGTCTTGAAATAAGAAAGCATCAAAATACAAAGATTCTTGGAATTTGGATTTTACTTTCTACTCGGTTGGATTTCGGATTGCTAGACATGGAGTTTTCTAAAATCACATGAATATGTTGTACATATGCCATATGTCATCTTTGCTTTGTGAGTTGTTGGAATCTGAAAAGCAGGTTTTCATGAAATCAAGAGATATCTTGAAATGATGGAGTTGGCAATATATGAAATATGTGATGTGAATGGTCACATGTATATGGAAATCATTTGTAGAATGTGTTATGCCTACATGTGATTGGTTTGAGGCATTTGGAAAAAGAGTCAGGAGAACTATGCTTGGAACTGGTCATGCTCTTGGCACACAATTTATGTGCAATCATCAAGGTGAATTTGGGGATGTTTTGAAGTGAATTAGCACATGTATATTTCATAAAAAATGGAGATGTCTTATGCTCCTTGAAGAGCTATGTGTTTGTGTTTTCTTGCTGGGATTTGAAGCAACTCTCACAGCCAGAAGTCTCGCACTTTCCCAGCGATACCACCCACGTCCCAACAACGTCCATCTTCACCACCACCATGACGATGTAGTAGGGATTCTGGGGGGGTGGTAGACATGCTAGCGGGGGGGAGTTGGCTACTTTTGCTTTGGCAAAAGCAGCACTAGGTCTCTCGATGCGTCTCCCCAACAAGGGGGCTCATCATCTACACATTATGAGCCAGCCCCCAAGAGACCCATTCTGACGTTCGATTCATGCGTCCTACCATACACCGTGGATGCAAATGGTGCCCTTGTGGGGTGGATGCATGAGGAAAGCAAGTCATGAATCATATGCATGAACTTGCAAACCTGGAGTTCGTGTAAAAAGTGAAAATCACAAGATGAACTTTCTAAGCAATATGTTATCTATGTGCTTAATTCAGAGTTCCACGTGCCACATGCGGGTCTGTGCTTCTTCGAGGAGTGGATAAAGCAGCGCATCAAGATTTTTCTCTCTAATAGGAGAGCAAATATCAAGAGAGCAGCAAAAAATAATTTAGAGAATCCTAGCATGTGTACGGCTGAGGAGGAGGCTCGCACGCAGTTTCGTGGAGAAAGCACCTAGGTGCTTTTCAACAACAAGCGGTGGCGAGTGTTTCTCGACTACAGAAGTGAGGGGCTTTGCACTTCGGCTTTGGTGAGAAATCCTCGTTTCTTGCTCGCTTCGTATCATTTCTTCTCTACTTTCATTTCGTTTTGTACTAAATTGTTTTCTAGAAATAATTGTATATTTTCTTATTTGTTTTTTGTAGAGGGAGGTTGTTGGGCATGATTATGAGTAGGAATATGACTATGGTTATAGAGCCCCTCGTTCGCAATTGTGGGCATGGATGCATACACGAGGTGTATGCTTGGATGAGTCCATTTTGGGGACTCAAGCTGATGAGGTAATGTGTTGCCTAAACCATGCTTTTTTCTATGTCTAATTATAGGGCAAGAGCTGAGAGAAAGGAGATAGGAAGTGTTAACCCACTCCAATCACGATGAAAAGAACTTGAACTTACTACAGGTAGAAGTAATGGAGAAATTCCAAGCTTAGAACCCATCAATGAGGAATCCAGAATGGAGGAAGGGTTTACAACCAGAGAAGAAGCAGGTAACATAGCTAACTTGGCTGTAGAAGTAGAGAACCGACTCTATACCAAGAAGGATATTTAGCTAATAATCAATCACCCTACATTCTTACAAGATATGGAGCTCTTAATTACACACAAAGACACACAGCGGGGCGGGCCCCGACTAATGGGGAATTCCACCAGGGTACCACAAATGGACTAGTCCATGAACCCGAGATACCTATAAGATCCAATAAATACAAGTAGGAGACGAGGTCTAGGAAGGGGGGGAGAAATTCCCCAGAGGCCTAAAAACGATCCAACCATGGACCTTAATGTGGCTACAAGGGTAGACATGTTAAATATGGTAAGAGAGATAGGTAGGGGGATGGTCACGGAACTAGGCTCTACTCTAGAACCCCGACCTTCCTAGATGAAACCCCATATCATTTCAAAACTTGTCCAAAAGTTCTCACAGGATGGGGATCCTATCCAACATGTAGAGATTTTTGAATCTACATGTGAAACTTGCGGACCGGTCAGTGATGTGACCATGATACATGCCTTCTCGCTGACCTTAGAGCTCATCAGTGGTTCAGAACTCTCTAGCATGAGGACAAGGTTAATTTTACAAGATTAAAGAATGTTTTTGTGCCCACTTTTTCCCGTAGTGGTGATAGATGGAGCCCTGTGGCACAACTACATAACATCAAACAAAAGGAAGATGACTCGATGAGAGACTATGTCTCTCACCTGAAGCACTTAAATTCAAGATGCAAACTTCGGGAAAGGTTGATAGATGATCAATTGTTACCTTGTTTCAGGAGAGGGGTTAGAGACCATAAAATGCATGATTACCTAGTACTAGCCCGACCAGCTACTCTTGATGCATGCTGCAAATTGGCAATCGAATATGAAGAATAATATGTTAGAATTGCCACAACCCAAAGATGTAAAAACATCTGCAGCAACCACGACTTCGTGTGTCTCGAGTCACCAAGAAATTGGAACTCAAAGTAAGAAAGTCAAACATATGACTGTGGATGAGCTCAGCAATGCCATATTAGAAAAATTAAAGGTCAGGGAAGGAAGAGAGACATCGGGGCATGGGCATAGTCACCTTTACCTACGCAGGGAATTGGTGTGGTGCTCCATGTGCAGACTAAATCATACTCGAGAAATCATACCACCACTGAATGTCCACAGTTAAGGGCAAGACCATTACTTTATTGTACGCACTGTGTAAAGTTGGGAAATGATGACACGTCAATGTGTAGATTTCCAAGGTTTCAAAATGTGGCACAACTACCAGCAAATAGAGCCCCATTGGCTTTCCGGCACCACCTATGCAGATCACTGCCACTGCTGGACAATCAACTCTTCCTACTTACCTAGGGGGATGTTCCGAGTACAAGATGCTTTACCCTTGCCACCACTAGTTCTACTGCACAACCACCACAGGCTAAGATCAAGCAAGTAGTGATTGAAGAACCATCAAAAGATGTTGAACTGGTGCGGGAATTAGAACTTAGTGTTGTGGAATACTACGAGGACATGGGTGAGGTCACGCCAGAATACTATGTTCTACACAATAACATGCCAGTACCTATGTTTCAAACCATGGTACAGTGGAAGGGCAAGGAAATAAACTCAAATATGAGAAGAGGACCTTTATAATGCTATGGTTGCGGTGGGCCACATCGAGTAGCCAAATGCCCAAACAACCAACAACTTCATGAAACTAAGCTTAAGGGCCAGTCGAGTAAGGGATACCATCTATCCAACGAGATGAACTACCCCGTAATAGAGGGATTTACATTTGTTGAAAGTTATGTCTATCAATTCATTACTTTTGAAGGGTTAACCTCTCCAAATGATGGTTGTAGATGAGTGGCCAAGTGCTCTTATTATGATTTATTACGCATCTATGACACCCCATTTTAGCCTATGTTTTATCCAGAGATGTGTGGACTAGGTGTGATTTAGATTGCTCATGTACAACGCCCATGAGTCTAAAACTCGTAGTAGCCTCAGCGTGGCAACCAATGTAAAGGAATGCCCACAACCTTCCACTTCCACCAAAAACAAAACTCCACCAAGACAAGCAAAATCAAGTGAGTTCAAAAAACAGGAGTGGTTTTTTAATTAGATACATTGATAAAAATTAACAGGATTACATTAATAGAAGGGGGTTTTTAGTTCAACTTTAGAAAAAAAAACCATTAGTTCATAAGTAAAGAGGGGTTGTTTTATTGGCCAAGGATTTTGGAAAAAATCCTATTACTTTGGGAATTTTCTTTTCAATCTACTTTTTGGTGTATCTTGAGCATACCAAGTCCAAAGCTATCGGAGAATATGGATTTAGAACCTACTCTTCAAGATCTTTCCAACAATATGTGACATGAGGGGGTTTTGACAAAATCTTAAAAGGGTTCACCGTGCCCCCATTTTGATAATCTTGCAAAATGGCAATTGGGATTTTTCCAAACTCCCTAATATGGTCTTTCAGGAGGGGAAATTTTAGGTAAGGGGTTTTTTAAATACTCTTGAATGCATGTGATACCTAAGGTTTTTAGTAGTGCATCCCTCGAGTTGCCGCGCCCAAGGCTACTATAAAGACACCAATCTAATTTGGGTGCCTCGATCATTAAAGCCTCTTCTTCAACGCAACACTCAGAGGCCAAGGAAAAATAAAAGTGTTCCACAGCACCATCCGTAAAAGCCTATGCGAGTCCCTCAAAGAACTCCAACATCTCAACATGTGTGGGTACCAAAACGATTATTGCAAACACAAGGGTACTACCAAGGAAATACCAAAGCTTGGATTCCCAAGCACATCAAAAAGTCCCTTGATCCTGTACAAAGAAGGAAACCTCAGCACCAAAGCATCACCAATTTATAATGTTCATCAAAGATGGGTGACTGTGCATGTCCTTCAACAACAAGGATATTGTGATGGTAATCCCATCATATGGTTACCAAGATTGAGTAAAATAAGGAACGCTTCCCCAACACCTTCAATCCCAACAGCTTCACCTAAAGGTCAACAAGAATGGAAACCCAAGCAGCACCAAGCAGGTCACTCAATAAATACAAAGATCTTGTGTGTTCATTCAAACACAAGGGCAACCAACTAGAACCTATACCTACCCTCTTGACAACACTTGTGCCACAAATTCAAGATTCGATTCTCATGTCTACAACGGAGACTTATGAGCACATCAAAAACAAACTCACAATGCTCTTTTCACCCCTCTAGATGAGAAGCATAAGTGCACAAGCTTTGCGACAGACATAAGAACCTATTCTCTAAAAAGAGGAAGTCAACACAAGAACCTCGCTAGGTGGTAGCAAAAAAGAAAAGAAAAGAGAGAGGCACAAACACAAGGGAGTCACACATATGGAATACCTAAAATTGGTAGAATATCATAAGCAACACCCAACAATCTTCAATAGCCATTACATTTTTGTTAAGCTTATAGCTTACTATTCTTTTGGCTAAGTTAATGTAGCAGCTTCTTTATGAGTACATTTTTGTTAAGCACAAGGGAAGAAGCATGAAGGAATAGATCCTACTCAACAAAACTGACAAGAATCTTGCCACAAAAAGGGACAACAAAAGCCTAATTCTTTAAGGGATGAATGTTGCTTCAATGAATAAAATGAGGAACTAATAAACAAAATTTTGTTTTCTGATGATTATGTCTATTCCTCCGAATCCTTCCTTCTCTTAATTTTCCAACTAACACAAAGCACATGCGTAACTCTGCTGATGATTCCCAAATACAAAGTGAGCAAAAAATATAAACCCCAAAGAAAAATATGCTCACATGCAATCATTCACAAACAACCCCACCACCCCCACCCCATAATTTAAGAATTCTTGCTAATTTCTAAGTTTTTCATTTACTAACTAGCCCTTCTTATTCCTTCCAAAGGAACAAAGACCATTGAACATCACTCAACATCCAAGCCATCGACAAAACTTGTCAATTCTCCCCACATAAAGGTCTTCAACGAGATCATAGGACGCGATTGGCATCAAGAAGGGGGGAATATTAACCCATTCCTAGGGTTAACAAAAGGTACTACACCATTATCTTATATCAAGGAGTCAAGGTAGATACACCAAAAGGTCATACATTCAAAATATGACCCATACTAGTTCTATGGAATACTTATGGTGATTTTTGCTTCAAGAACGTGTGGTAGTAAGTTAGGATGAAGTCCCAAGTGATGTAATTCATGGGTATATTATGAGAGTAGACATTGTAATAGCATTAGGCATCTTATGAGCCTAAAGTACCCGGCCAGCCATAGTTTAAGTGAGTGTGAACACTTATGGCCATGTATATAAGTGAAAATCTCTCATAATATAAAGAACTCTCCCATTGTGAAATAAAGTCTTTCTCTTGATAATCCTCTTACTAATCTCTCTCTCTAATGCATTCTTGAGTGTGTGAAGTGAGGTGACAGGGAGGGACGAGTACACAGTGCAACACAATGGTGTGAACGCTTGCGGGAGGCATGGTGGAATTGCTTCTTCACGAGTTATGGAGCTTAGAGACATCAAAGGTAACGAGCTTGGCCATTGGAAAGATCCTCACAATAGTTGCGGTTTGCTAAGTAATCTCTTGTTGGATGGGGGATTAGGGTGAGCCATAACAATCAACCATCCTAATATAGAATGGAGAAGGCTACATTTCTATAATTCCTAGCTTCTTTGCCAGGCCATCTGATATTATATTGAGTCCCAATCCTCCATCTAGGTTGACTTGTGACACCATTTGCCCTCTTAGTTTTATGGTCACTTTTAGGAACAACTATGTCACAGTCATGCATTGTTTCCACATTTCTACATCTTGCAGATGAATACTCCATTTCCTAAATGAGCACTTGCACTAATTTTTCACTCGGCACTATTTCCTAAAGCAAATTTGGCCTATAGTTGGGTATTAGACTTGATCTAGTGTTATATCCAGCTTCATTTTTTTTAGATCCTCGTAGAAGTCATATTCCTCCTCGAGATTATTTCTCCTCACTTCCTGACTTGGCATACTTTGGCCTATGTTCACCTTCCCTTCTTCCTTATTGGCTTCTCTTTCCTTTTCTTGACCTTTCCTTGTCAATTCTTTTATCTAGACTTGCTTCAAATTCTTTTCCAATTCCTTTTACAAGATGCTTTTACTACTTTGGGCTTTTTTAGGCTCTAGCTGGCACTCCTACATCCCTTGTTTAGTCATCTTCACACTAGCTAATGGCTTTTTGCCTGCTAGAATGTTTTCTCTCTTCCTGACTAGGCTTGTCCTGTCTAGATTAGTATCAGCATGCTCATTCAGGAGAGGGATTTCTTGCATCATCCGTACCATTCCTTGTGCACTCTGCACAAGTTTTGTGATTTGATTTTGGACCCTTTGTTGCCCTACCCACTATATTTTCTTTTGGATCAGTGTTCTTGCTTATCACTGTGTTAACAGGTCATTGCGACCTTTTCACTACCATTAACACTAGTGGTTTCTCTTGGTGTTTTACTACCCACTCATCCACTTTCATCATATTCACTGCTTCATCAACTCCTGCTAGGTTTGCCTCCCTTTGCAGCCTTACTTCTTGTAGTTCAGTTGATGGTTTTGTAGTATGGGAAAGTCAATTTGCCTATACCCAGGGGTGCTATAGTAGTAGCATATCAGTCTAGCTTCTCTTTGTCCAAATATTCCACCTCCTCCTCTTTTATAAGGACTTTTGTTTTGAGGCCTAGGCGACTTGATTGAGAGTTGGGACTTGTTGTGTTGCTAACTCTCTTGTCTTCTGCTACTCTTGGGTTCCTATTCTGAGTGTTATAAAAGCATGTATTAGGTGATGTGGTTGCTCGCATTACAAATAGCACATGGTTGCTGTGTGGTTTTTATCTAACATTCTTCTTCTGTGTGACCGTGGTTATTAGACTTGGTGCACGTGACATCTGATCTCAGTCGAAACCTTGCATGTCCTCTCGCAAGCTTGGCTAGGGCGGCCTTCAATTCTTACTAAACATCCACTTTCTCCTTCTTGCCTTTCTTCCTCCGGGGCTTGTGCTCTTCAGCATCTGAATCTTGACTAGAGTCTGATTCTGAGGTATCTTCACCGAAATCTGACTTAGAAGTTTCTTCTTGCTTATTTCTCCTTTTGTTACCTCTCTTTTTCTTCTTGGGGTCTTTCCTTCTCTATCTCAAGATTCCTTTGGCCTTGGTTTCTTCTGCTACCACTTGTTCAAACGTGTCTCCAAATCATAAGAGGCTACTACCATTTGGAGCTTCTCCCTCAATCTTCTCATAAAGCATTTACTCAGTCTCGATGTTGCAAGTTTGTCACGCTAGTCTAGGCGCATTAGTAATGCTCTTAATTTTGCTACATAATCTTCCATTAGCCTCTTCTTTTGAGTCAGCCTTTGCATTTTTTCTAGTAGCCCAATGGTGGTCTTGTCTCTCTCGAATCGTTTTAGGAATGCTTTCTTTAGTTCCTCAAATGTCTGGAAGTACTCCAGACCATACTAAGCATATGAGCTGGTGGCGTTTCCACCTAGAGTTTTTGTAAAGTACTCTATCTTTTGTGGCAATGGGGCTTTGGTGGCCAAGAAGGTGGTGTGAAAGGCAAAGATATCAGCATCCGGATCCTCTTCACTTTCACCCTTGAACTTTGGGTATTTCAGAGACATCCTTCCACACGGCTACTTATTCCTCTCCTTCTTGATCTCCTTGCCTCCTATTTTGTAGCTCTTGGTGTTCTTCCTCTCCCTCTTGATCCCTCAAAGGTTCTTGATTCTATTGTTCTTTCTCTTGCTGGCGTAGAGCCCTTTCCAAAAGTATTTCTACACGGTGTGGCCACCCTTGATTTCCTGAAGCCTCTAACTGCCTGTAGAGATATTGCATTTCTATGCTCAAACTTCCCTCATTCTTCATGCACCATCCATTGCACTCTATGACTCACTCATGAACATACCTAACACCATGACGTGCACATTTTTTCTAGTGATCTACCCCAACTAGCTCCTCTACACCATAGGATTTACATGAGAACATGTATGTCATGCACACAAGCATAATTCAAGCTTCCTATGCTTGACTAGCCCCTTGTCTTCCAGCATCATGATCTTGCCAAAAGTGTCACTTCCCCGTCAAGACCTGACACTTAAGTGGTTCTGGACCACCTAGTTGGCTTATAAAGAGCAACGACTAAATCTACTGTACCCAATTCGACAAGCCAACATAGCATTGAGATACCAGTCTTCCCATGCTTAGGGGAGTTAACTATGAATATATGCGAGTTAGTTCACATCTCCTTCATGCTTTGTGATGGTAGTTAACATGAAGACAAACATGCAAGTAACATAAAGTAGCTGAAATTATGCAATACAGAGTAGTGAAACAAGAGAGATGGCCAACCCAAAAGATATTCTCTCAACAGTAGCTTAGACTATCAAGCATACATTACTCTTGCATCCTTTGATCCCCAGCCTCCTTTGATCCCCAGGGAATTCCCCTTTTTCTCCTTACATCCATTCGGGTACTAGCCATTTCTAAGAAATCATTACAAAGTTGTTACAGAAACAAGATGACTTGACACATGATATGTTTGTTGGCATGTTGCTAAAGGGAGGAATTCTGGTGGCGGCAAGATGGGCCGATCGACTGCCACAACAATTGTAACTGCTTTAATGGAGTTCAAACAAGCTGCTTCTTATGTATTTCCTCTAATCTCCTTCTTTGATATCCATTACTAGTCAAACAAATCGACAAAATTTGTCATGTTTATAGCACTCTCAGGTTCCATGTATTTTGAATACACATGAAAATGTGGGTTTAAATGAGGGGGAGGTGGAGCCTCTTTTATATTTCCTGCATGGCCGAGTCGATACATTCTAATTTTTAATGGAAAGGTGTTGGGCTACCAAAAAGTTTCAAATTTTGAATGAGAATTTACATGTTGAACTGCCAAATAGTGGCGGGGGCCAAAATAAACGCAGCGAGGGTCAAAAAAAAAATTGAAGAAAGCATCAAAAAAGTAAAAAGTGTTTTTGACACTTTTTCCAATGCTTTTTTGACGGCTTTTTGGATGCTTATTTTGACTTTGGGGATTTTTAAGAGATCGATGCCAAGTCACTTATCCACATTTTTTGTGTTTTTGTAGTTTTAGGAGAAATAGCTTGTGGAGAAGGTGCGACCCTCTCCGCACCTCCCCCCCATCTCTTAGGGATTAACCTAAGTCCTTCCCCTTGCTCTTGCTTCTAATTGTGTGTGTGTGTGTGTGTGTGTGTGTGTGTGTGTGTGTGTGTGTGTGTGTGTGTGTATGTGTGGTGTCTGGGTGTAGACCCGCTCTTTCAATGTTTCTAGCATGTTTTGTTTGTGTTTGTGTTTGTTTTGTAGGGTTTCCATTGATTTACTCTCACAAGTTCTCCTTGGTCTCTCATGCTACAAGCCTTCCCTCAAGACTCCAGAGCTAGTAGATAGCCCTTGCCTTTTACCCTTGGTCTCTCATGCTGCAAGATCTCCCTCGAGACTGTAGATCTAGTAGATAGCCCTTCCACCTTGACTTTTGATTGTGTGTGTGTGTCGTGTGGGGTGTGTGTGTATATGTGATTTCACAGTTTTGCTAATATGTCTTGTTTATGTTTATTTGGTAGGGTTTCCACTGATTTACTCTCACAAGCTCAAGCTCTCTCTTGGTCTCTCATGCTACAAGCCATCCCTCGAGACTCCAATTAGCTTACTTTCTCTCTGGTAAAAAGTGCCCTAATTGCATTGCCCTGGCTTGTTTTTGTATGCATCTACTTGCTGTTGAAGTTGCCCCCTCGATGTGGGATTTGGGTAGGTAGATCCTTCACGACCATGCTCCTCTCCTTAGAGTCATGCTAGAAGCATGGACACAATGATGCCACACACGTATGCCCCAAACACTATACACTTGCATAATCATATAGATAACCACCTTTATTTGTGCGTGTGTAGACCATGGATTGCACACCAAATGGCACACCTGCATATAGGCCCAATATGTTTGTGTGTGTAGACGATGGATTGCACACCAAATGACACACCTGCATATAGCCCCAATATCTCCATCATCGTGCCTACTCTACAGTGAATATCTCCCAAAGAGCTTTTTAATTTCATCTTGAGCCGCGAGTAAAGGGCTATGTCTCAAGCATACTTTGGGTGAAGGGATGGCACTTTTGCACAACCATTATAGCCCACCATCACACAAGTCATGGTGATGGACACCCCGCCCATGGCTCGCTCGACTCATTCGAGCCATGGAAGACGAGATCGCTCATCGAGTTGTTGCCATGGTGGTTCGTGTGAGCGCGCACCCATTTCTAGTTGTGAGGGAACACCACGCTCACACTCATCCCAACGCTTCAACAATAGTCCCTCTACCCCCAATCTGGCTCGTAACCAATAGTGAGTAGCCTTTTAAGATTCTTTTACATGTTCATTTCCATTAGAAAAGGCATCAATAAAGGCCCACCTATAGTAGTGTAGGTGTAGGGTTCATTGGCTGGGTTTACCATGATTGTCAAGTGTCATCATGGAGTAATAATTGACAGGAAAGCATGGTGGGTGGCTGATGTACTAAAGCTGATGAGGGTGGGTCGGATGAGCTTGGTGCTTTTCCTTATGGATATGATAGATTTTAAAAGCTTTGAATTAGAAGTGGATATTTCATTGACATAGTATAGCATGTAGCTTGCATCTCAAGTTGTTGAAGTATTTGTATAAGCAAGAAAGAAAAACGTTGTTAATCCAGTGTCCACAAGATTTTGAGTTTAGATTACTCTCTTGGGCTTGAAAATGGAATGTCAAGACCCAATGACAAGGCCAGCTAGGCATGCCAAGAAGTTCGAGGTAGGGGGCTCACAAGTATCCTTATACTTATTCATAATTTAATATGATAAATATGAAGATTCATTTTGGCTCTTTGAACTTTGTCTTCAATTTGTCTTGTAAATTTCTTGGTCTTTTAGTCAATCAAGGTTTTAAGGATAAAATCAAAAGCAATGGGTGGAATGGATAAAATGATAAAAAATTTATAGCATTCGTATTACTCTTGATATTTATGTCAAAATTTGATGGCAATATTAAGACCCCATAAACAATTGATTTTCATGAAAATGTTGCAAGTGCCAATAAAACCATATCGAGGCTTTTTTTTCATTCTTGGAACATTTTTATTTTGTAAGCATTCGTTCACTACATTTCAAAAGTTATCACGGCTCTATAGTTTACATTACATAAAGTAATATGCAAACACATTTGAGCATGAAAAATACAAACAGGTAATCCATAGACACATTTGAGCATGGAAAATACAAATGAGTACAATTCATTCCCACCACAAGGTAGAATACATCTTCTACACGGCACTACTTATTTTTGTTTCTTATTGAGGCATTCTCTAATAAAATGGAATTCTCTTTCAACAAGAAAGTATCAAAGAGTTATTTTCTCATGACACATTATTATTGGGTGGATGTGGGTTGGTGGGGTGATGTGGTCAATGTGGCATTATCATAGGGAGGATGGTGGTGGAAGCAAATCAAAAAAGTTAAAAATGTGTTATCAATGGTAAAAAAACCTCTCATTTTGAAATGATAAATTCAACATGTGTAATAATTGCGGACGCTAAAAGAAGGTCAAGAGAGCGATTTTGTTATTACATGCTAATATTAGCGTTGAAGGGACCTTTTTCTCAAGATGATACAATTTGCACATTAGGTGTAATAATGATATTTATACCTGATCAATTTAGAATATATTAAGATATACCTTTAAGTGGAAAGGACTTTCTGACGCCTTATAGAAGTAATTATAAAGCCACCTAACAAATTATGGGGATAAAGCTTGGTTGGAGTAGAGTTTATTTTCAACACAACTTTTAACATTATTATGGGAGGTTAGGTGGACGTGGGAAATCGTTTTGTTAATAGCCAAGTGCTACAACAATCAAATTTATTTCAAGAAGTGTAGTATTGTCTCCTATTACTACATTAGTTAGTCTGATACTAACTAATAAAATGGAAGCTTTTAACCTTGGTAGCATTTAATAATTATGTTGAGAATAAAGCTAATTGTAGATTAGGTTCTCTCTCTCCTGATGGATATGAAGGACACATATGGAACTTCGATTTTCAAATAATATGATGGAATAACTTTTAAGGGAGAAAAAGTATTAAATTTTTATTTTTTGTATATAACTTTCAAGGGAAAAAATATTGAGATAGTTTACATGTTAAAAAGTATCATAAAAGAGACTGGTCGATGTAACATCAACCGTAACTAGTCTTCGGTAAATTTAGGAAAAGAAAAGCCTTTCTTTGTATGTAGATCACTAAAAGTATAAGCATTTCTTCTTCTTAAAGCCTATGGTTGTTGCTGCAAATACAAAAGCATTTTCTTTCTTCTTCTCAGAATTCCTTTCATATGAAAAGTGATCTAGTTACATATTCTTTGTGTGAATGTAAGTATAATAGAATTCATGGGGCACATATTGACACCCCAAAATGGCCTGATGTTTAAAATGATTTTTTTTATTTTACTAAGCTCAATTTCTTTGTGATTTGAGAAAACAAATAGAAAAGCTAGTGGGCACGAGAAGAGGACTTTTTGACTCGTGAAAGAAGAGGGTTTCAAAAAAGTGAAATATTTTCTTGGTGGGATGGATCATAACATTCCACCTGAGCGTGAATGAAGGTAAAGCAAGAGAGTGGGAAGAAAAGCACAACATGGGGCTTTTCGTACTTACCATTGAACAAGACAAGGCACATATCTCCAATTGGTGTGAACCACTAAAAGGGGATCGTATTCATCCATGAGTCATTTTCCTTGAGTTCATAGCATATCCAAAGTGCACGAAGGGACTATGGTTGTGATGACCAAGGCGAGCGTGGGGGCGTTGGGGTATAAATTAAGGGGCCGGCCGGTCTATGAGGGAGAACTAATTCCCTTGGAATCCAGAGAGAGAAAATGAGGATGCGCATCAGCTGCTGCTTCTGTGTGCACTTCTTCCTTCTACTGTTCTTGTGTTCTGTTGTTGACTTGGGCGCCGTGCAAGCTCACCATTATAATGGCGGCGAAGCAGCTCTATCACTCACGGTGCTGACGGACTTCAAACGGCGCCTCAACAACGGCACGTACGCGCTGTCCAGTTGGGGCAACCAGTCCCCTCATCTCTGAGCAGGCTATGGCAATTGGCTGCATGGGAGTATACCAGCTGAGCTGGCCAACTGCACCCAGCTTGACACCCTCAACCTGGCTCAGAACAACCTCACCGGCAGCATACCGGCTGCTCTCGGCGACCTGCCAAGCCTGCAATATCTGCTTTTGTGGTTCAACAGCCTCACTGGCGCGCTGCCGGCGTCGCTGGCCAACTGCTCACAGCTATTCCAGGTCGAAATTTCCATCAACCCCAACCTCAAGGGCTCCATCCCAGCCGAGTACGGACGCCTGCAACAGCTGGGCGTACTGCGCCTCTTCGCGAACCAGCTCTCCGGCATGCTGCCGCCGACGCTGGGCAACTGCACCGCGTTGATGGCGCTCTCTCTCTTCTCCAACCGCCTGTCCGGGGAGCTACCGCCCTCGCTAGGAGATCAACTCTCATCACTGCAAGTGCTCAGTCTGTACAACAACAGCTTCACAGGGCAGATCCCGAGCGGGCTGCACAACTGCTCAGGGCTGGTTTACATGGAGCTCTCAGAAAATGCATTCACGGGTGCGATTCCGCACGAGCTGGGCGCCATCTCTTTCAGCGCACCGGACACAGAGGGACTTGCCCCAAGTACGGGCCCGTATCTTAGCTTGCAGCAGAACTCGCTCAGTGGCGAGATACCGACCACCCTAAGCAACTGCTCTGGCCTGCAATTTTTGGATCTGGGTTTCAACAAGCTGCAGGGATCCATTCCCGAAGAGCTGGGCTTGCTGGCAAATCTAGAGCAGCTGTACATGACGGGGAACCAACTGACAGGGCATATCCCTCTCACGCTAGGTAATCTGTCGCATCTAGAGCTGTTGTTCCTAAACATGAACAGCCTGAGGGGGGCCATCCCGGATACCTTCACCAGCATTGCCAACCTTGCCAACCTCGACTTGGGCGTCAACCATCTGGAGGGTGCTATCCCGACCCATGTCGGATCCTTGGCCGCCCTGCAGAACCTTGTGTTGCTAGAGAACAACTTGTCCGGCCCTCTGCCGCCGTCCCTCGCCAACTGCTCACAATTGCAGCACCTCAAGCTCTCCAGCAACTCATTACGCGGCTTGTTGCCACCCTTCCTTGCAAAGCTCCCCCATCTCCAAGAGTTGGATCTGTCTGACAACCAGTTCTCCGGTCACTTGCCGGTGACATTCTCCAATGCCACGTCGATTTTAAGCTTGGAAGTCGCACGAAACAGCATCACCGGCACGATACCCAGCGTGATCGGGAGCCTGTCTGGTCTCCAATTGCTGGACCTCCAAGGAAATCAGCTGGAAGGGCCCATCCCAGGTGAGATTTCCAGATGCACCAAGCTTTACGAGCTAGATCTTCAAAGTAACGCCTTGCAAGGGGCCCTTTCTGTTGATCTGAGCCGTCTCTCTTCTCTGAGAAAGCTGCATCTGCAGAGGAATGCATTGCAAGGTAGCATTCCTGAGCGCCTGGGAAACTGCCATAACTTAGAGGATATTGATCTGTCACATAACAACTTCACGGGTGCCATCCCGACCTCGCTGCTCACCCTTCCCCACATCCAATTAAATCTCATCTTATCTCATAATTCCCTCACCGGATCGATACCCAACGAGGTAGGAAAACTGGTCTTTGTACAAAACATCGATTTTTCTTTCAACAAGCTTTGGGGTGAGATTCCTGCTACCTTTGGTGAGTGCACCTCCCTTCAAACATTGAGTCTTTCACACAACAATTTAAATGGAACAATTCCAGAAGCATTAGGTAAGCTCAAGAACCTTCTCCACCTGGACCTCTCCATGAACAACTTGTCAGGAGAAATACCTGGTGCGCTTGCTGACATACCAAAACTCAACTTCTTCAACGTCTCCCACAATCAGCTACAGGGTCCAATCCCTGCTACAGGATTCTTCACAAACCTGACAGCTGCATCCTTTTCAGATAATGCCGGGCTTTGTGGCCCACCACTAGCTATCCGCTGCCCTGCAATGCCTACCCATTCTGAGGTTAAGAAATGGGTGATTACTGCTATCGTTTGTAGCGTATTTGGGGTCACACTAATCGTCTGTGGTTCTTTCCTGTGGTGCATCCGATCCAAATTGTTTCCAAACGTTGGGCAAAGGAGGTTCTTCCGAGGTAAGGCACAGCTGCTCTAGCATTAACCTTTCAAAGCTAGTATGTATTGGCATTACTCTACTGGCTTGCAGGCTTTGACGATATGAATACATATATCACTTGAAAACCTGACTTTCTTGTGCTTGTTGAAAACCTGACTTTCTTGTGCTTGTTGCTTCATTCCTAGATCCACTCGAAAAAATATCATTTCGAGTCACTTCTGAGGAGCTTCTGGCTGCCACAAGTGGATTTGATGAAAGCAACCTCTTGGGAAGTGGTGGTAGTAGCAAGGTGTACAAGGGCATACTAAAAGATGGACTAATGGTGGCTGTAAAAAGATTCAATTTCGAAAATAACCCTGAGGAAGTAGAGCGCATCTTCCGCAAAGAATGTGAGACATTAGGCAAGATCAGGCACAGAAATCTTGTATCTATTCTAAGCACCTGCTGTAATCTCGACATGAAAGTCCTAGTTCTAGAATACATGCCCAATGGAAGCCTCGAAGAGATTTTGTTTAATCAAGGCCAAACGTTTCGATTGGAGTGGGAGATGGTTCTGAACATAGCACTGGATGTTGGGAAAGCATTAGTGTACTTGCACCATGAGTGCAATGTGCCTATTATTCACTGTGATTTGAAACCAAGCAACATACTTCTTGATGAGAACAATGTGGCACATGTAGCAGATTTTGGCATAGCAAAGTTCCTAACCCCCAACACCACCTCCTGTTCATCAGCATCCCATTTCAAGGGATCTATTGGATATATTGCACCAGGTCTCTCTCTCTCTCTATATATATATATACACACACACACACACACATATGTATATATACACATATATATGCATACACACATACATACATATAACCAGAGATATATATATAGACAACTAGATAGATAGAAAGCGAGTCGACGTATGTGAACACACAAACACACATTAATACATACATATAGATACATAGATACATAATTAGGCGGGTGACAAACAGAAAGCTAATTGATGCATTTGCTCCTTTTGTTAAGTGTCTTTCCTAGGAGAAATTCCAAATTCCTCAAATACCACTATAGTGTATACCATAAATTTATATTGTTATCCTTTTTGCAGAGTGTGCTACACTTTCTCACCACTCAACCAAGGGAGACATCTACAGCTATGGAGTTGTGCTACTCTGTATGTTAACTCGAAGGCAGCCAACAAGTGAACTCTTTGACAATGGGGTTGATATGTCAAAGTGGGCCAAAAGCTTCTTTTCAGAGAGGTTCCTTGATGCACTTGACCCTAGTTTGCGTGTTGAAGTGGAAGCTTCAAGGTGTGACACAGAGGTGCTTTTGTTTATGAAATTGGCTCTCATGTGTACTGGGCAGTATCCATCAGAGCGCCCAACATCAAAACAGGTGCTGGAGAGACTGCTACAAATTAGGGGGAATAGAAGTACTTCCAACTTGAGAAACTTGGATATATTGGAGAGAATCGAAGAGTCAATCAAACCTCGTCGTCACCTTTCAGATGATTACTCACTTTAGAGGTGAAGTCTTACTACTTGTGATACATCTTAGTGCCTTCCTACAAAAAAATTTACATTAAATATAGAAAAAGCCAGAAGATGCAAAGTATAAATATTAGTGTGCAAAGCATGTGGAGAAGCCATAAAAGTTTCTCAAATAACTAATAAAAGCCATAAGAAATCTCAAAGAAGCAAAGGGAATACTTTGATTATGTGAAAAATCTCTTCTTATTAGTTGTAGGAGACGTGCTCTTGTCCAGGTGATCATCAAAGTGTGTACAATTGTAATTATATTTTTACATATGTGCTCTGAATGATGTATAAGAGGAAAATCATGGTTTGGTATACATGATGTATGAACACAACTCTATTTTAGAGTTGTAAAAACTTAAATATTACATATGTGCTCTTAATGGTGTGTAAGAGGACAATCATGGTCTAGTGTACATGATGATGTATGAACACACTCTCTTTCAGAGTTGTAAGAACTTAAATATATATATCTTTTGGATAATTGGGTCAATGTTAGAAATAGACCTTTTTTGAACAAGTGAGAAAAATAATGACCTTCAAACTCCACCAGTTTTTATAGAGAAAATACATAGGTTAGTCGGTTTTATAAATAAAAATGATAAAAAATTGACTATTTAAATTCAAGGCTAGGAAAAATCACAAGCCGTGAAAATTACACCACAAGATGGGTTTTTTTTTTTGAAACTAGATTGGGTGGCAATTTTTGTATCCAATTTATACTTCAAGATTTTGCATAAGTTAAAATTATTAATATTTCTATTGGTGAGTGCAAGACAATCTAAAATTATTACCTTGATCCTAAAAGAGTAATATATGGTATTAGATCTCAAGGTGTCATGTTTGAACTCACCACACAAGAGTGCTCCTTATGAGTTTCCTCGAGCATGACCCCATAGAAAGGAGTTTTGGGGTCTCTGCCAATTTTCTGCACTGTTTGATGAGGTGTCCCCATAGTGAGGATGCAATAATATTTGATTCTTTGGGAAGAGTAACCTAAGAGAATGTCAAGGGTGGTAAAAGAGCAGGGGGAGGGATGGTATGCTCCCACATTTTACTCCCCTTGATTGTTAGCCCTTGACTGGTAGCCCTTTACAACTTGTCATCCGGCCTCACACATTTTCTTCCCCTTGACTGGTAGCCCCCTATACCTTGTCATCCACCCTCTTTACTTTGAAATTTCAAATTTGACCAATATCACTCTTCAGAACACTTTTTGCTAGACCAATAAAGAGAGTCACACTCTTAGAATCACTTCTTCTCATGCCTTGTGCATGTATTAAGACATGCTCACTTCTTGATGATGTAGATTTCCTTGGGAGGAAGAAGCACCCAAGAGGTTGTAGAGGGCCATCAAGGTGGGGTCTAATGTTTACTTCCATGACTTATATAGTGATACCCGATGATGAAACACCCCCTCTCCCAATGCATACCAAAATATATCCTTGTGAATATATGTATGTATGTATGCTTGTTTATTTGTTTATGTATTTACATACGGTTTATACACGTCTGTGTGTGTGTGTGTGTGTCCACAATCAAGGGAATGCTGAGTGAGTTTTCTTACACCATGTATGGTATCAAGTGACAACATCTATATCGAATACTACAATAGGAAACTAAGAGAATATATAAGTAAGCATTGCATGGATCCCCTTGTTTTCTTCTCAAATGGATACTAGTAGGAGCTCATATTTCTATGTGTAGATTTATAAAAGGAAGCACGCTTGAGTTGGTATGTGAGTTCGAAAGACATATGCATTAAACCTCATGCATGAAGCTTATGAACCCGATTTATGCATTAGCAATAGGCATAAGCTTTATACATGATGATAATGCATATTGATTTATACGTGAGGCTTATGCATATGGCTAATGCATAAGCCTCATGCATAAACCTTATGCATAAGCCACATACATAAGGATTATGCATATGGCTAATGTATAGGTCTCATGCATGAGGCTTA
Organism: Cibotium barometz; assembly: GCF_041138505.1. Lineage (NCBI taxonomy): Eukaryota > Viridiplantae > Streptophyta > Polypodiopsida > Cyatheales > Cibotiaceae > Cibotium > Cibotium barometz. Next base: position 50,742,503 of record NC_141076.1, read on the forward strand.
TGCACTAACCTCATGCATGAGGCTTATTCATATGGCCAATACGTAAGCTTTATGCACTCATAATATTTAGGCATTAGCCTCATGTAAATGTAAATGCATGAGGCATATGGCCACCTCTTGAGAGATGTATAGCTCTCTAAAGTCTATGCATAGAGGCTTATGGGGCTAATGCATAAGCCTCATGCATAAGATTTACACATGAGACATGCATGAGGCTTTATGCACAAGTCTCATGCATGTGGCTTATTCCTAAGCCTCATGCATAAACCTTATGAACAAGCCTCATGCATGGGGCTTATGAATATGTCTAATGCATAAGTCTCATGCATGAGCCTTATGTACTAGCCTTATGCATGAGGCTTATTCCTTATGCATGAGGCTTATGCATATGGATAATTCATAAGCTTTATGCACTAGCCTCATGCATAAGGCTAGTGCATAAGCTTTATGCACTAGCCTCATGCTGCATAGGGCTAAGGCATATGGCCACCTCTTGAGAGAAACATAGCTCTCAAAACGCTATCCATAGAGGGGAGAAAGAATAACAAACCCTAATCTTAACAACCCTAAAATTTACAAACCCTATAACATGTAAAACATAAGAAGGGAAACATGCTCGGCAGCGTTAAAAGCCACGACATTCCCCTCCCAAAAATGCTTATAAAACACTGCTAAAAAATGATGTTGTGCCCCCAATGTGTTATAGTATAATAAGGATATCATTTCTTATTTATATACATCCTTTCAAATAGTATGGAAACTAATAAATAGGACACCTACTCTAAATGTAAATTTGTAAATACCAAATATAAAATAGATCTCATGTGGAACTCTAGTGAACTTTTTTCAGTTGACCTCCTAGGGTAATGTTTGACTATTATGTTATAGGAATTAACACCATAGGCTAGGTAAAGTCTCAAAGATTTTAAATTATAAGTTTGAGGGTAGGCCTAAAAAAATTAAGGGATTTGTTAAAGGTACATGTATTTATCTCTAAGTCATCTTTGAAAGGCCCAGAGAGAGTTATGGAAGAATTTTCAAAAGTAAATGGGCTTGAAACCATGTACTAATAATATATATATATATATATATATATATATATATATGTATGTATGTATGTATGTATAATTTTACACACACACATACACACACACACACACCCACACACACAGAGATAAAATGGTTATTAGCATCCCACACCAAAAACTTTTTCCCTGTCAAGTTAGCCCACTCCTATGTCACCTCATCCTTAAACATGTTCTTCACCCTTGCCCATACTAGACCTCGTTTTTGCATATCATCTTCTATGACCTTGAGAAATCGTTCATGAGGTCTTGTCATTGTGACAAGGATTGGTGCACAAGATGAAAAGATGCAGGGGAGAAGAGAGCTTGAGCTCTTGCAAGCACACACACACTCACACAAACCCTAGAAGAGAGCACACAAGGTGAGAGGCTGAAAATTGTTCTTCTTCTTCTCACAATAAAAGAGGTCTATAAAAGAGAGAAACTGACTAACACACATACTAGAGTATATAAAAGTGGTCGATAATGTGAACACTCTAAGTGGAGTGGATAGGTGGTCGGTGTAGTCTAGTTGTAGAATCTGTAAGATCCCTGTTCCCACCGAGCAACGGATTCGGGGTACTGGCAGCGGAAGTAGCGCTCCTCGCGCGGGACAGGGGTCCCACACTCGGGGCCTCGCCCACGGATATCCGGATAAGAGACTAGTCCGTCGGTTGTTCCAAAACCGAACCCGGAAAAACTTCCTTTACCGGAAAGCACGGGCGATTCCACCAGGATAACTTTTTACTCTAACGTAGTCAAGATCATTTCTGATCGAGATGATCCAGTTACATCTATAAGGTACTTAGTCAGTTCAAGGAAGAAACTTGCACTTGGATCATTGGGATCAACGCTTTTTTTCCCATTCAAGAGGCACAGCCGTTGATTCCTATCCATAGAACAGTTACTATCCGGGATTTATTTTTTTTCTATCGTAAAAACAAAAGTTTGAGTCTCGATTTACGGATCCATCAGTCCAGCCTAACCCCATCCGATCCCATGGGTTAGCCAACCGCCCAACCACTGTAGTGATGGGATCCAATTAAAAATTTGGTTAGGTTTTGTCCCGGGTACCAAGGAAAAGAGTTCCAAGGCCCCCTAGCCGGATGTTCATGCAAAATAAAACTAGTCACACCACTCACACACCCAATATGAAATTGCCCTTTTTCAATCAGATTCAACCAGTTTAAAACAATCCTTTAATAAAACCATAGTATCATTGATCACCATCTTCCAATTTATCCAATTGATTCTTAATTTCCCATCATTCCTTCATCAGAGTATCTATGGCATCATTGGCAACTAGAACGCTCAGGAGCCGTTTCGATAGTTCCTAGCCCATAATACTTGGCAATATAATCACTTAACAAGATGGACTCTCGTTGAAGATCAGCAAGATCAACCAACAGATCCATATAAGGAGCCATGGACTCATCCATTGAAGACCAGCAAGGTCAATCAACCAGATCCATGCTCGATTTCAGAAAACAACTCCAACTCTGTTCCAATATCTTCCTCGACGCACGCGTGGGTATCCTAGGCAACCCAGAGCCCGAGCACCGTATGGTCAGCACCCTCTAGGATCCTTCGCAGGTAACCTAGCGCTTCACGCATAGGCCGCTTCCTTGGCCCCTCATCCACCGTACCGGAAGCTCACCATTTTAATCGCACCGAGGCTGGTCAAGACCTCGGCCGACCTTGCTACGCGAGACGTCCTTCATTGACTCCCCGTCAGCAGTTGCAACTTTACCATCACGACTTTAATCACAAGACGGTCAAAATGCTCCCCCCAGCATTCTTGACATAAAACAATCATTTACAAACAGCATTTACAAACAGTTTACAACACAATTTCTATTTTAACTTTAATTTTTCCACATTATCCCTCATCAATCTACATTACTTATTCCATATTCCATTTATATGTATACTCATCCCATCACATCATTTCTATCTCATCACTTCAGATTCCCTCACATCGCATATCGTATATTCACATCCATACATCCACATCTATATGCGTACATTCACATCTACATGCATACATCTACATCTCTATGCATACATCCACATCCACATTCACATTCACCTCCATACTTCTACATCTACATGCATACATCCACATCTCCATTCACATCTACATTTATACATCTACATCTACATGCATCCATCCACCTCCACATCCACATCTACATCTATACATCTACATCTACATGCATACATCCATATCTCCATTCCCATCTACATCTATACATCTACATCTACATGCATCCATCTACCTCCACATCCACATCTACATCTATACATCTACATCTACATGCATCCATCCACCTCCACATCCACATCTACATCTATACATCTACATCTACATGCATACATCCATATTTCCATTCCCATCTACATCTATACATCTACATCTACATGCATCCATCTACCTCCACATCCACATCTACATCTATACATCTACATCTACATGTATACATCCACCTCCACATCCACATCCGTATCTATACATCTACATCTACATGTATACATCCACATCCACATCTATACATCTACATCTACATGCATACATCCACATCTCTATTCACATCTACATCTATACATCTACATCTACATGCATCCATCCACCTCCACATCCACATCTACATCTATACATCTACATCTACATGCATACATCCATATCTCCATTCCCATCTACATCTATACATCTACATCTACATGCATCCATCTACCTCCACATCCACATCTACATCTATACATCTACATCTACATGCATCCATCCACATCTCCATTCACATCTACATCTATACCTCTACATCTACATGCATCCATCCACATCTCCATTTACATCCTCATCTACACATCTATTTCTACATGCATACATCCACGTCCCATGCATACATCCACCTCTACATTCACACTCACATCCATACATCTACATCTACATGCAACATTCACATCTCCATGCATAATAAAATTCTTTTAATTAATCTAGGATGATAGTTCCTAGAATATGGTAGGAATTCCTCTTTTTATGCTTTGAATGAATTTATTTTATGCGTAATTTTTATAAAAATTTTGCCATAGCTCCGCTACTATGACTGATAAATCTCAATTTTTTTCTAAGGGATAAAGCTCATTATTAAAGAAATAATTAGAATGGTCTCTAATTGGATCATCAATCCATAATGGTCTCTAATTGGATCATTAAGAAAACAATTAGAATGGTCTCTAATTGGATCATCAATCCATAATGGTCTCTAATTGGATCATTAAGAAAACAATTAGAATGGTCTCTAATTGGATCATCAATCCATAATGGTCTCTAATTGGATCATTAAGAAAACAATTAGAATGGTCTCTAATTGGATCATCAATCCATAATGGTCTCTAATTGGATCATTAAGAAAACAATTAGAATGGTCTCTAATTGGGCCATCAATCCATAATGGATTGAATCATCAATGTGCATAAACTAAAAGCATAGCAAAAAGCCATTAATTTGGCCTCAAGCATAGCTTAATCTTGGATTAAGGAAAAGCTTTATGAAAAGCTTCATTTGGATTGAGAATGGTTCATGAGTATGACCATTTCTTGAGTGAGAGAGAGAAATTACATAAAAACCATTAGAATTTTAAACATAAATGGAAATTAACTTCTATAGCATTTATTAAATTATGTAACTCTTCACTACTATTCACCAATTAACTTCAATAGCATTTAAAAAACCATACTAATTAAACTTCTCAAGCTTGAGAGGGGTTGAGAAGAGAGAATCATTGAGAAATTTTAGAAAGATCAAAATTCAATATACTTACCTTATAATTTGCTTGATTCTTTAGTCACGGTAGAGGCCCCCAACCAATCAATTGGTTTAGTATGTTGATGGAGCCACCAATGGGGATTGAAGAAAGAGAGAAGTATCAAAAACTAGTGAATTATTAAAGAATTCACAACTCTTGGCTTAGGTAGAGTAGAGTAACAATGCATAGACACTCTATATTTTGGCTTAGGTGGAGTAGAGTAACAAGCATAAGACTCTATCTAATTTGGCTTAGGTGGAGTAGAGTAACAAAGCATAAGAGACTATATTTTGGCTTAGGTGGAGTAGAGTAACAATGCATAAGACATTATATTTTTTTTTCAACAAGGGGAGGCTTCTATTTATAGAAAAATTTGAGCTCCTAACCAAACAAACTGATTCTAGAATTTTCCAAGTCAGTTTGGTTGAATTTGGACTAGATTTGGACCTAGTTTGGTTATTTTTTGATTCGGTTTGGTTCCATTTTGATTTGGTTTGGTTCAAGAGAGATGAGAGATAAAAATATCACATTATTTTTGAGTTTAAAACTCATTCAAGCATGTGAAATATGCACCTCCTTTAAAGAATTCCCCTTCCTTACATATGTGTCAAAATTTTATTGCTCATAGTTTTTTACTAATAAACCTTGTACATTTTCAACTCTTCATCTTATGTGAAATATGCACCTCCTTTAAAGAACTCCTCTTCCTTACATATGTGTCATAGTTTTTTTACTAATAAACCTTGTACATTTTCAACTCTTCATCTTATGTGAAATATGCACCTCCTTTAAAGAACTCCCCTTCCTTACATATGTGTTTATTTACTAATAAACCTTGTACATTTTCAACTCTTCATCTTATGTGAAATATGCACCTCCTTTAAAGAACTCCTCTTCCTTACATATGTGTTTATTTACTAATAAACCTTGTACATTTTCAACTCTTCATCTTATGTGAGCATTTACTCATTTTTGGGTATCTTCTTTTACAAATTGGATTTATCTCCTCCCTACACATGGATTGATGCTATTGGCCCATAGGAACCTTAATTGGACCATAGTCTAAAGATTTATGAAAATCTAGACCCTTAGGCTAAGGTTCTTTATACCTCTTTCCAATTAATTCCAATTGCACATTGGAAAATTCTTTTTTAAATTTCTGTTTCAGGGGAACTCATCTGAATTATAAGAGATATTTTTCTATCCAAAAATATTCAAAATCTGAATATTCTCTCTCTAGAATATTTTCTCTCTCTAGGTTAAAACAGTCACAAACAAGATCTCTTATATTTCAGAAAAGGAATTGATTACAGGGGAATATACTAGACATCAAAAAGGGGTTGGGGGAGGAATCTTACAGAATCTATGGTAAAGATATGTCGATGCGAGCTACCAAACCCGCCAGTGATGTAAATGTCAAATGGCCATGCAGGCGCCTCGTGAGTGTCAGCTCATGCTGAGCTTGACATCTCAACACTCCCCCTCAAGCTCAACCCCAGCTTATGTACTCCAAGCGTATCTCAAAATGTGTGGAGCTTCTTAGTTCCCAAGGCCTTTGTGAAGATGTCAACGATCTGATTTTGTGTGCTCACGTAGGCCAACTCGATGTCGCCTCCTGGCTGCCAAGACTCTCTCCCTAATGAAGTGGTACTGTACCTCAATGTGTTTCATCTGTGCATGGAAAATTGGCTTTCTGGCCAATTGTATACTCTAAGATTGTCACAATATATGACAACCTTTCTCTCCACATGCAATCCAAATCAGAACTAGCTTGTGTAACCAAGCTACCTCACATGTTGCCCCTACAGCTCCTCTGTATTATTATGCCTCTGTACTCAACAAGGCAAGCATGGGCTGCTTCTTGTTGCTCCATGTCATAGCAGCACTCCCCAATCAAAATATAAATCCACTGGTAGATCTCCTGACTGAGATGCTACTTGTCCAATCTGCATCTGTGTACCCATAAAGCTCCAATGGTACACCTACTACATAAAACAATACATAATCAATAGTGGCCCTAGCAAAGTGTGTGTCACATACAACCAAGATGTGGCTTGCATAGAACCTGCATAAGCTGGCTCTCTAAGCCAACAGTGTAGCTCAAATCTAGCATGCTAATTATGACATAGATCAATCTCCTCACCATTGTCCTATACATAGTGGGGTCCTCCAACACATAACCGGCATCTGCACTGAGCTTGCCATTTTGATCTAATGGCACTGAGATTGGCTTACAACTAGCCATCCAATACTTGGACAAGATGTCTAATGCATATTGTCTCTATGACAGCCAAACACAATCAAGTGTGCAAATGACCTCAATGTCCAAAAAGTAGGCTTGATCTCCCAAATCCTTCATGTCGAACTTCCTTTTGAGAAGACTTTTGACATGCTCAATATCTTCCAATTTCACCCCCAATAATAAGATCATATACATAGATGGTTATGATCACAATACCCTTATCACTCTTGTGCACACACAAAGACTGATCCACATCTGCCATATGAAAGCCAATAGTGACAAGGTACTTAGCAATCTTGTCATGCCATGCTCGTGGAGCTTGCTTCATCCCATACAAGGCCTTACGAAGCTTACATACATACTCTAGGTGACCTCTATCCTCAAAATGAGGTGGGCTGATCCATATACACTTCTTGCAAGTCACCATGAAAGAACACATTTTTTACATCTATCTGATGTAAAAACCAACTTTTAGTTGTAGCCATCACAATCACAGCTCTCACAGTTGCCATCTTTGCAACCATGTCAAACATCTCTTCATAATCAATCCCATGTGTCTGCGCGCATATCCTTTGGCTACCAATCTAGCCTTATACCTACTTATGCTACCATCATTGTTATGTTTCACCTTATACACCTACTTACATCTAATAGCTTTCTTGCCTTCAGTAAATGTCACCAAATCCCAAGTCTCATTTACTTACAATGCATCCATCTCCTCATTCATAGCTTTCTCCCAATACACATTTCCAATACCCTCATCAAAACATGTGGGCTCTATAACTTGCATAACTTTTGCCATATAAGCATAGTGATGTGCCACATAACCATCATGAGTCAACCTCTGGACAAGGTTTTTGACTCTTCTAGATCTTCGTAACTTTGCATTGGTGTGCGAGGTGTCGCCAATCATGGACACGGAGCCGAAGAATGCGACTTGAATGAAATCTGGTGTGCCATTTACAGAATGGACACACATACCACTAAACCCTACTAATACAATGGGAGGAGAGCCCCTCCGCAACCAGTGAACCAAGCTCCCGTTGTGGCCGCCGTCCACCCCGCCCAGCCCAATGGCTCCACTAGACCCGTACCGAAGACTTGAATTCTACCCACCGAGGGAACTTTTCTCCCAAGGTGCCCAAAGGACTACCTTCACATGCTTTTATTTCCATGGGCAAGGCCACCGAAGTTCGAGAGTGTGAAATATAGAGGAAGCATAGGGCAGAAGTAGAGGGAGCAGCATCGAGTTTGTTGAAATTACAGCAATGTGATGAGCTATGGTGGATCAAGTACTAGAGTCAACATCATTAACAAAGTGATTAGCAAAGTCGGGAGTGTGAAATATAGAGAAAGCATAGGGCAGAAGTAGAGAGAGCAGCATCCAATTTGTTAAAATTACAGCAATGTGATGAGCTATGGTGGATCAAATACTAGAATCAACATCATTAACAAAGTGATTAGCAAATAATTAAGATGTGATTAGTGATTAGTGAGTGAGTAATTAACAAATAGTTTAATTAAGACGTGATTAGTGAGTAATTAATAAATAGTTTAATTAAGACGTGATTAATGATTAGTGAGTAATTAATAAATCATTAAGATGTGATTAGTGATTAGTGAGTAATTAAGACGTGATTAGTGATTAGTGATTAGTGAGTAATTAAGATGTGATTAGTGATTAGTGATTAGTGAGTAATTAACAAATAGCTTAATGTAGACATGGATAATCAAAAACCAGCAAATTCTCATTAGGCCAATGCCTCAATTTATAGAGTTTACATCAAAGCATCAAATCCCACTGATTTCTCCTTGATTCACTCCACCTCTCCCAGAATATCTCCATCTCTTTTGCTTGATTCTCTCCACCTCTTCACTTTTCCCAGAATATCTCCTAGAATATCTCCACACTTCCTAAATCTTCTCATGCTACCCTTTATTCTCTCCCAGTAGATTCTTCTCACCTTTTCACAGGTTCTTTCACATTTACACATTCTCTTTTACAGCCTCTAACCAAGGGCTTGTTCCCGCACTCACCCTATTCACTTGTATATTTCAATACCTCCCCTCAAGTGAATACTCCTAGCACACCTGGACCCTATACCAAGTTTCTCTCTTACTTGATAGCCCGCGACCGGTGCCTCAAGTCCCTAAACTCATAGTCCTTGACACTCTCTCTCTCTATGTGTCCAAGGCTACTACAAGTGCTCGAGACCTTGACTAAAGTGCTCACACATACATCTACCATGTGGCCTACATCATCGGTGGCTCAGAGGTGGTTTTACTTTGTTGGGGCACGTTACATTGGGTTGTGGGGTCTCTCTCTCTCTCTCTCTCTCAGAAAAGATGATCCGACTCCACTTCCTTTGGAGCCTCCATGAAGTTTGCCGATGTCGTTCCTTCTCCACTGGGTTTGCTGTAGCAGTCTCTTGCCATGTGTCCTGGCTTTCCACAGTTGTGGCAAGTGAAGGTCCTTCCTCCTACTCGGCCTCTTCCTTGTCCTCGTCCTCTCAAGAGAATCCTCCTCGGGTGAAGAATGCTTTTTCTTCTCCTGCTGTTGAGTCGAGCCATTTCTTCTCTTTGCCTCTGCTCTCTTGCTCTAGTAGAGTTGCTTCTATCTCATGTAGCTTCAATTCAGGTACATTCTTTAGTGTTGCTACAATATTTTCATATTCACCTTTGTCCACACTCTTCAGAAGCACTGCTAGTGCCTCATCATCTTCTACCTTTTTGCCAATAGCTGCCAGCTGTTGCTTAATGCTTTTATATCTATTCAAGTGTGTGATTAAAGGTTCACTTTCTTTCATATCCAATTTGTAGAATTGCATTAACAGATTTATCTTTGAATTTTTAACTTGTATGCCAAATAATTTATTGAGTTCATCCCATGCATCTTTTGCCCGTTGTATCCCTGTGATGTGATGAATGATTTCATCATTTAAACTGAGTGCAATAAGTCCCAATGCTTTTTCATTCCTGATCTTCCACTCATTTTTTCCTCTCGCCTCTGGGCATTCATCTCTTCCCCCAACTAGCCCCCACAGATTTTTCCTCATGAGCAAATACATGGTTTTTGTCTGCCATGTGTAAAACTGCTCCCCATAAATTTGGCTATTTCTTGTGCTGTACTCATGATGATGTGAAGGGGGTCTTACCTCTTGATCCAATTTCAAGATTCAAGGGCAGTGTCTACCCTTTTACAACTCAATCTAGTGTTTAAGAGATGATTACAACAAATTTATCAGCATAAAATCATCAGAAATTACATTAAATCAAGAGTAACCAATTTGTACGAAATGGTTTGGAGTATCAAACCAACTCCGAATTGCAATATGAAGTTATAGAGATCTGTATGGTTAATTTGAACCCTCAATTGCACCAAAATATAGTGATTAGCTCTGATTAATCATTGATTAACAAATTAATCCACTGTTTGTGTAAAAAATAGAGTATGCGGGGAGTCCAGATCTGGTGCCTTAGACTTCAAATGAGCTCACATGCTTTCAAGGCCATCAATTGCAATGAGTCTAGTAGAGGATTAAGCCAATAAACACAAGATTTGACCAAATATTGAATGCTTAATCTCAATTTTACCAAAGTCACTTGTTGCAGATTTGATGAAGAGCTTGGATCTCACTGTAGACTTGATCAAATTGAATTCTAACTTCACCAGCTTGTAGAACATGCTTGAAAACACTTGGGGCTAAGAGGAATTAGACCCATTTGAACTGATGAAGAAGAGATCTGAGTTTTTCTCCCAGAAATAGGCGCCTGCTAAATTCGCGATTTCTCCTGAACCCGTCGGCGGTTTGCTGCGCTGATTTAATGAGCTTGAGTAGCAATGAGATAGCTATGTTGGGCTAGAAGGGTTTGGGAGAATTTGATGTGTGCAAGGAGAGGGAGCTCCTCCACTGGCTCGGGGTGCAGAGGTGAGTTGAAAAATAACTAAAATTTTGATTAATTTCTAATTATCTACTAATCTTATTTAATTAGATGATGGGCTCATAAACCTGATCGATTCTAGGCATGGCTCTGATACCATGTTGAAATTAGAGCAATGTGATGAGCTATGGTGGATCAAATACTAGAATCAACATCATTAACAAAGTGTTAACAAATAATTAAGATGTGATTAGTGAGTGATTAATAAATAATTAAGATGTGATTAGTGAGTGATTAACAAATAATTAAGATATGATTAGTGAGTAGTTAACAAATAGCTTAATGTAGGCATGGATAATCAAAAACCAGCAAATTCTCATTAGGCCAATGCCTCAATTTATAGAGTTTACATCAAAGCATCAAATCCCACTGATTTCTCCTTGATTCACTCCACCTCTCCCAGAATATCTCCACCTCTTTTGCTTGATTCTCTCCACCTCTTCACTTTTCCCAGAATATCTCCACTTCCTAAATCTTCTCATGCTACCCTTTATTCTCTCCCAGTAGATTCTTCTAACCTTTTCACAGGTTCTTTCATATTTACACATTCTCTTTTACAGCCTCTAACCAAGGGCTTGTTCCCGCACACACCCTATTCACTTATATTTCAACACAGTTTTCCAATAGTAAACGACGCGATAGAAATCCAAGCCCTGGATGAGCAAGCAGTAGTCCAACCGACCACACAGGCGGCCGAATCAATAGCCATGGTGGCGACAAGATCCATGCAACCCAAGACTCTAGAGGTGGCAAACTGGAAGCCCTCAATATCGAGAAGACAGACACCCCACCAAGGGAAGACCCTATCTATGATGAAGCCATTAAGGTCAAGTTGGCCGGAGTGGACATAGCACAAGTTCTGTGGCGGGGGGATGGTGGTTTCGGAGTCAACATTCTATCATATGCAACATGCCGAATGCTCGGATTGAGCAGATAGAAGCCCGCTCCATTCGCTGTCAAAATGGTGGATCATCGAAGCGAGTACAGCCACTCGAATTCATCCGTGAGCTCACACTTGAAGTATTTGGAATTAGTTTCCAGATTGCAGTAGTGTGCTCCGGATGGAGGATATCAAAGGTGCTTACCCGCCAATGCTTCTTGGAAGATGCTGGCTCTGGCAAGCACGGATCAAGCAAGATCGAGACATGGATATGATCACTATCTGGCATGGAAAGAAGAAAGTAAGGATCTCCGTCTTGCTAGTAGACAAAAGGTGGAAAAACAATTTCAACCGAAGGAGTCAACATGCTAGAAGGGTTAGACCTCGATGAGGGAGGTAGAGTATATCTAGAAAAATGCAACCTAATTAGCCTGTTGGAGGTTGACATAGTCTAGATAATGGATAGATATCGACCAAGCCCTCCACACAAGGATGAAGTCACCAAGGATCAGTCTGATCCACAAAGCATAGGGCAAACTTCGAATGAAGCTGGCAGATGGTGGAAGTACCCCAAGCCTCCAACACATCATTGCAGTGGAAAAGGCTTTTGGCAAGGACCTCAAGCACTCCAAGCGGGTCAAGGAAGATGAATTGATGGAGATGAATCTAGGAACTAATGAGACCCAAAGATGGTCCGAGTCAGTGTGCCAGATTGAATGTTGAGTTTCGAGAGGAAGTCCAGGTGTTGCTCACGTCCTTTAAAGATGTGTTTGCATGGAGCTACACTAAGATAAAAGGGATTGATCCAATGTTCTACCAACATCGGATCAATCTAAAAGAAGATGCCATCCCTATTTGGCAATAGAGATACCAAATGAATTCAAACTATGCCAAAAGGGTGAAAGAGGAACTAGACAAGCTGGTTCAAGTCAGATTCATATAATTGACTGGTTGTCCCTAATCGTGATTGTTTTAAAGAAAAACCAGAAGTTGTGGGTGTGTGTGGATTATCAAAAACTGAATGCCGCAACCATTTCCTATCCTTCTCCCTTACCGTTCACAAATTCCTTGCTTGATGTTGTAGCCAGCCATGAGATGTACTCCTTCTTGGATGGATTCAGTGGATAAAATCAAGTTCAAATGGCCTTAGAAGATCGATAGAAAATAGCTTTCATCACAGAGTAGGGAGCCCTTGCATCCAACGTAATGACCTTTGGGCTTAAGAATGCTCCCACCACATTTCAGTGCATGGCCCAAGAAAATTTTGCTGATTTTCTGACCACTTTCATGTGGGTATTCATTGCTAATTTTAGTGTTTTCGGGAAATCATCACAGCATTTGTGCCTACCCAAGTGCCGAGTCTCCAGATTAAGCCTGAATGCAGCTAAGTGTGCTTTTGTTGTCCAAAGCAGTATGCTTCTCGGCCACATTGTCTCCAAGGAAGGCATTGGAGTCGACCTAGCCAAGGTAGAGGTAATCCAGAAAGCTCCAATTCCAATAAATGTGAAATAGCTCAGAACTTCAAGAAGCTTTTTGGGGCAGGTCAGAGGGCACAGCCGCATGCTCCGGTATCTGGCTCACGTAGTTGTCCCCTTAAACCAGCAGATCAAAGCACCTTTGACCCAGTAGGTGTAGAAGACATTGTGTTTTAGCGTCTCAAGCTCATGTCTGAAGCACCTGTCATCCAAGCCCCAAACTGGGAATCGCCCTTTCACGTCTTCATGGATGCCTCTAATGTGGCAATTGGCAGCATTCTCATGCAGGAGGCTGAAAAGAAATGGTTTTGGCCAGTCTACTACGCTAGTTGAAGGCTCTCCAATGCAGAGTGGAATTACTCAACCACACACCAGGAAGCCCTTGGCATGATCTACTGAGTCTCACCAAGTTTTGACATTACTTGTTGCTAGGTAACAAGTTTACCTTTCATGTGGATCACTCTGCCTTGTTGTACCTAGGGTACAAGCAGAGTTTGGCAGGCAAACTAGCAAGGCGGATGCTAATACTCCAAGAGTTCGAGTTCACAATAGTGCACACCCCGAGTTCAAATCATACAGTATCAGATTATCTATCCCAGCTGGAATCCAGAGAATCCCAAGAAGCGGAGTAGCAGATGACCTACCAGATGCCAAGCTATTCACAAACTGACATAGTCATCCCAATTCCCCAAACCTGGTATGATGAAATGCTAACATTTGTTGCCACAAGTCTGATAGAGGATAATCTTTCCAGAGATCACAAACAGAAGCGGATTGTGGTCCACAGCCGGTGCTTCCAAGTGATAGCTAGCCAATTATACAAGAAGGGGACTGATCAGATCCTGCGACAGTGCATTCCACCACATGAACAAGAAGTTGTCCTCAGAGAAGCTCATTAAGGAATTAGTGGTGGACACTTCACCGGAGAAGTAACCGTCGGGAGGAAAATCCTACAAGTGGCCGACTGTACTCGGTGATTCCTATAGATGGGCCAAGCAGTGTGACGTATGCCAGCATCTCAGCCAGTCGCGACAGAGAGAAGATGCCGCACAACCCGATCCTTGCCCTTGAACTATTCCAGAAATGGGACCTCGACTTCATCGGCCCGTTTAAGCCACTAGCCTGCTTCACATGTAACAAGTACATCCTAGTGTGGCCATAGATTATAGCACCAAGTGGTGTAGAAGCTCGAGCACTTTGGGATAACACAACCAAGTCAACTGCTAGATTTCTCTACAAGATGGTAATCACTCGGTTCGGATGCCTGATCGAACTGATTTACTGACCACGGCAAGCACTTTGTAAATGATGTTATTCAAGAATTGGTCACTCAGCATCTCATCATCCATAAAGGATCCATAGTGTATTACCCACATGCCAATGGCAAGCCGAGTCAACCAACAAAATCCTCAAGCAAATCCTGACAAAGTTGGTCAATGAAAACTACACTGACTGTGATGAAAAGTTATACTCAGCTTTATAGGCTTTCCGTATAACATACAAGGTCTCAACCGGAATGACCCCATTCAAACTAGTATATGGCACACAGAGGCAGTGGTACCAATGGAATTCCTAGTGCTGAGCCTCCGAATTTCTATTTCCGAGAAGTTAAGCGCAAAAGAGTCCCTGCAGCATCGCCTCGACCAGCTCCTTAAGCTGGATGAAGAACGCTTCAAGAGCTTCTTTATCACGCACAGTTGTACAAAAGAGGAGGTAAAAGTGGGTCAACCATCGCCAGTCCAAGTTTCGCATGTTTAAGAAAGAAGATCCGGTCTTGTTATTCCAATCTCGCATGGGTCCGCATTCGGGAAAGCTGAAGCTCCGGTGGATAGGACCATTCTGGGTAGTGGAAAAATTCTATGACAACACCTTCCTACTCGACATACTCAACGGAGAGTGATTTCAGAAGCTAGCTACCACCTGCACGAGTGATGCCACCTAATCCCTTCATCGATGATGCGAGCAGCTCCACTAACCCACTACCTGGGTATCCATCACCTTGATGACATTGCCCCTCTCCAAAAAATCATGAAAGATTCATCTCAAGTGCCAAGCAATGTGATGCAGCCCCATCAAGAATTTTCAACCGTTACACACCAATCATGCATGGTAACTCTTTTTAAATCACCACAAATCCCAATTAATTCTTGTGTCTCTATCTGTTTGCATGCAGCACCTCTTCTCACTCAAATCCTCAACCTTTCGCGTTGCCAAATACCTTCTACATCCTCTCTCGCAAACCACCTAGCCATGGTGACCTTCGCACCTTTCTCTAGCACCATCACCACACTGACGGTGCACCGTAGTAGTGGATGGGCAACAAAAACACCAACTTCTTGGAGAATAGCTACACACATATGAAGAAGGGCTAGCTCTGCTAACCCAAGAAAACCTCACCCCAGCTGTCCTCCTCGAAACTGAAGTACTGTCGTCTGTACGCCCGCACCCTATGATGTACAACACACTCCAAAAGTCCAACAGAGCTGAGTTCCTCCTAGTTCTAGGTATGGTGGCTGAGGTTACCATTACCCTGCAGAAGAAGACGGCACCTACGGTGGCTTCCAAAGCCCTTACTGGGGGTTTCTACAATGAAGGCCAGTCATCTGGTGGTGGCGGTAGAGACCTTTATAACAAACGGAGAGGACGAGAGGTGGGCCAGGAAGAACACCGCCTTCTTCGCAAGACTGGAGGTCGAACGGTGGGTTCCAAAGGCCGGCTTCTAGCTATGACGATCTGCAAGCAAGGCAATCATGGCTCTGGTGGCAAGTGAGGTTACTTTGAAGGGAGAGAGCAAAGAAGCCAACATTCTGGAAGATGGAGGGTTGGCAACCATGGCAACAAAAGACCAGCTGCAAGAGGGCAGCACTGTTATGAAGCTACTAGCCGCAAGGTAGTGGAACCAGACACTAGGGCTCATGTTCACGTATCTGGGCAGCTCCTTTGCCTCTCCCATGTCAGTGTTGCTACCAAATATACTAGGTATATCACTAGAAGAGGCAGAGGCATCCTCACCTCAGCCCAAAGAGAGCATCCCTTTGCCCCCCGCCGCTGAAGTAAGTGAAGTTACGAAAGCAGCCGAAACATGGGAAACGGCAATGCCTACAACATCAAAGTCTATTCCCAAGAGGCCTATCTAGGACCTGGCCAAACAAAACCCGGAGGCAACTATTGACATGAGAAATCTGCAACTATTAGCTCTGCTAAAGGATTATGCCACAGCTCTTCAGAAGAACCATGACCAGCTGCATGATCGTTTAATCACCATGATGATGTCCTACAAAGAGCAGCAAACAGAGCGAAAAGAAAGACAAGGATGAGATCCTTGCTCACATCAAGGAACTCAAGGCAAGCTCACTTAGAAGAAGCCAATCATACCCCAGAATTTTCCTTTTGTGAGTTTGCTTTAGAAACCAATCCTCAGAATTTATCTCATAGAAGGCATGCTTCATCTTCCGCCTTCCAGATCTGTCCTACCACATCAAGGGCAAGATGTGCCTGCCCCACTGGGTTCAGAAGTCTAGGCAGTAAGGTTGTTGCTGTGCAGTCATCAGTGAAGCCTCTCCAGGAGGCTGTGATCAAAACTCCCCCAAGCGTGTTAGATGCTAAGGAGCATCTAACATGGTGCCTATCTCTGGGTAATTGCCATCGACACAATGTTAAGGAGCGTCTAACACTCCGGAACACTGTAAAATTTTTGGGTTCAAGTCGTTGGATTGGGAATTTAACCCACCAGGCATGCCAAGTGTTGGTCGTAGGTTGGCCTGTGCTACGGGCCACAATCGCCTTTCCTCCACAGAGCCGCATGTCAACACCACCAATTGTCAGGTCCAGCTGAATGTTAGCTAGAGTACTTTATTACAAGAACGGTGCTTCCTTAACACCCAGTCCACGCACCTTACCATACGCACCTTACCATCGAGGGAATCACAATACCAATGGATACTACAAGCAAGCAGTATCAAAGGATGAATCTTGAACTTTCCAAGGCTGGCTACTACTGATTTTATCATATTTTCTCTTTGGAATAAAGCAAGACTGTTCTTCTGTTCTCTTTATGTATATATGTCTTTCTATTTTATGTCTCCGTATATTCATTTTCATTCAGGTATTATGCTTAGTAGGGTTATTTGTTAAGTCATCGATGTCTTTGTACCATTCATTATGCGATCAGTCAAGCAGTTTTTCGTAGCGTGTAGACTTGTATTATGTTGGGTTCGTTTCTACTTGGTGTATGTTGTGCGCATAACCAGATACTCTCAGCAAGTTGCTCGAGGATTAAGCCGTCAATTTTCCCGACAAAAGCTTGTACTCTTTGCCAAGCCCATTCAAACAAACACTTACCAAGTCATCATCTTCCACCACCAATACATTGAAAGATCCAACGGATTCAACAATGCCCTTGATCTTTAAAGCATACTCATTGATAAACATGCTTTTCTTTTCCATAGTATGCAACTCTTGTTTTAGCTGCAATTTTCTTGCCTTTGTGTTGGTCTAGAACATCCACCAGATTCTTCCACACAACTGCTGGAGTGTTGGCATCTTGTAGGTGTTCTATCATCATGTCTCTAACACTAATTGAAAGCCATATATGAATTTCCTTGCACCCTAGTTCTAATCTTTGAATGCCTTTATGTCTGCTGGAGTGGCATTCTCTTCAGAGACAACTCAAGAGGCTCCTCATCATTCACTACAAGGGATTGGGCTCATACCCGCGCTCTTAGCCGCTAAAAATGACTTGTGAAAAAAAGTAGCGGGCCCGTGTATCAGCGCGTGTATAATCGCGGCCAGAGACATGCGTGTATAAGCGTGTACAGTACCTTTTAGACGCGCGTATACACGGGTATATAGCCGCGTTGTTTTCAACAGACGCGTTAATACACGCCCCTATACACGCTTCTTATTACATTAGACGCGCTTATACACGGGTGTATAGCCGCATCCTGCTCAGTTCCCATGTTCCAGACGCGGCTTTACTTGCGTCTATACACGCGTTTCTTTAATTTAGATGCGCTTATACACGCGTGACTGCCAGTTTATACGCGTTAATACACGCGTTATTGCCAGGGTATCCGCGTAGATACACGCGAGTTTTAGCAGTGTTGACGCGTTTATACACGCGAACAGAGAGCAAAAAACAAAAATCCAGAGAGTGCTATTTGGTGCCTGAATACTGTTCCAGCATTCCAGAAACCAATAGCACTCTCTGGTTTAGGGTTTTTGGTGCATTAGACCATCCCATTAGACCATCCACGAAGAACATATGCACGAGGGAGATTAAGACAAGAACGACATGAATGCATACATTGTCATTACACGATTCAAGACAGCCATGAATGTAATACTATCGATCAATCAATTCAATATTACTATCAAAATTTCATACATGTATACAAGGGAGTCCATATCTCGAAGTAGCCCATGGCTTGAGTTTACAAAAAAATATATACAATCACATCCTAAATATGGAATGTGATACTACAAGTCTGAGTACTACTCAGACCCAGATGATGACTCGGTGCTCCCCCCATGCTCAGATGAGCTCGCATCGGTCGGAATGTCCGAGGAGTAGTGCTCACGTCCACCCTCTGCAGCGGCGGCCGGTGGATCATCAGCAGCTTGTGCCTGTTCAAGTAATATATAGTATATAAGTATATATATATGCAATTCAATAAACCAAAACCATTCGTTACGAATTTTCAAGTACCTGTCGACCGTATGGTCTCATGGCCAACTCAAACTGCGCGTCCGTAATACGTCCCTCGGCTCTGAAGATGGCCCACGTGTCACGTCTGCTATGCCGGCGAGCATACGCAGTATCGTGGGTTGTGGGCTTCCTCCCCGTAACCCGTCGCTGTATCATAATCAACACAATTTGTAAGATTAAAACAATTCATAGAATCAATGAATTAAGTAAACAATCAAATAAAGTGGCAGGATACTTACGAACTCTGCCTCCCATGACTCGACGCCGCCAGATCCGAAATGCGAAGATCCAACGGTCTCCATCTGGATCCGTCGTGCCTCCACATGCTGCCTGCTCTTCACGCCACCCTCTGCTCGTTTCTTTGCCTCCTTCCACTCGCGTTTGTGCGCAGTGGCAGGTTTCTCGGCAGGATAGCCACCCGCAGCAGCTACATTTAGCCGGTCATCGTACGCGAGTTTTTTAAGGTGAGATCTTTTATTACTTAAGATCTCCCTTATTCGCGTCCTTCCCCATACATCCGAGAATGTAGCATGTGGGGGATTGGGGTACCGACTATGTACAGCCTCTATCACCTCCCCAACTAATCGGCTATTTTGATCTTTAAATTTAATAAAACAATTTCTATATGAGTTTGATACTCCCCCACGCATGTACTCCATTACCTCCCTCCCCCTCGCATCCATCACTATCCCGCCCCTATCCGTCACATCATAGCAAACCACTCTCTCCATCTCTCTCATCTCCTCCTCTTCCGAACTGTCTCCTCTAACTCTTCTCCCTCTATCTCCTCTCTCACCCCGTGCCCTACTACCTCCCCCACCTCCCCCACCTCCCCCACCAAAGCACCCGCCGCATCCTCCACTCCCACTCTTCCTACTGCTGCGGGTGGAGTCACGACTGGGGGATTGTCTACGTGACGGTGGCTGTGAGCCCTGACGTGACGGTGGCTCTGAGGGAGCACGTGATGGTGGCTGTGAGGGTGTACGTGAGTGTGTCTGGGATGAGGTATGTCTCCTCGGTGGACGCGGAAGAGGAGAAGCTGCATGCCGTCTCGTCGGACTCGGAGGAATAGACGGCACTGGAGTGCCCTGGATACTCGCGATAGGGGTATAGACACCAGGCAGGGAAGGAGGGGGATGGACATACATATACTCTGTAAGCTCAACCGGACCAGGTTGGCGCCCAAAGTGATTCATCATCTCCATCAACCAATTGCTGTACGCAAATGGATCGGATGAAGAACCTGGAATATCCATAAAGAACCTGCAACAAACATCATCATGTACATCATGGGCTGTCTCTTGACTCACACATTGTCATTACACAAGTCAATTGCCTGCAAACCATGAAATCTGAAACGCCGCAGTTTTTTGTCTGCAGAAACGCGTGTATACACCCGGCCAAAAACGCGTGTATACACCCGGCCAAAAACGCGTGTATATGCGCGTGAAAAAACTCTGCAGACAGCTTACACGCGCTCCTACACGCGTCCGTACACGCGACCTGCGAAAAAATTTTCTCGAAAAGACCGACCCCCGACAAAGACAGAATGTCCTTATAAAAGGACCAGCCATTGTCGCCCCTGTCAGGATGCAGCAACCCAATCGTGTGCAAGAAGACAAACCCAAAGAGCAAAGAGCAAAATAAACAAATCTGACAAAAAGAGACAAGGCACAGGACAAAGTGACTCACCTCTGAAAAAGTGAGTCCTCTCTGCTCCTTCTCTGCTCCCTCCTTCTCCCGTGTGTGTGCTCCTTTCTCTGCTCCCTCCTTGCTGTTGGAAGAGGCGAAAACAGGCGAAAACGCATGCACTGTTGATTTTCAAGTTCAAAATCTATATTTGGGGAAGGCGGGCTATTTTTAGTTTAAATATGCCGCCGCGTTTATGTTCGCGTTTATGAACGCAGGTATATTCGCGTGTATCTGATTTTAGCTGCGTTGATACACGCGTTTTGCAAAAATTAGCTGCGTGAATACACGCGTTTTTTAGGAAGTAGCCGCGTTAATACACGCAAATTTTAGGAGATAGCCGCGTGAATACACGCGATTTTGTGCTTTCATTAAAAATATATAATGAGTTTGTGTTTTCTGATTTGTACACAGGATGTCATCAACCTCTTCAAGCAGTTCTGGGGAAGATGAGACAATGTGTCATCGTAATCGCGATGTGTGGTTGGGACAACGGATCAAATGTATGTGTAATCGATGTCAAGGATGCATTGTACGAGCACGTCGAATTACCTTGAATCACATCTCCATGTATGGAGAATGGAATCAAACAGGTTTAGAGGTGAGTAGATGTAAATTGATGGTATTCAAATGACTCATGGTATCCAAATTAAATTAAGAGAGTTGTAACATATAATTTGATAAATTGAAGCAGGATGCAGTACCACACCCTAACATGGTACCCTACGCGCGACGAGAGCACGTAAAGCGTCGACGAGATGATGCTGGAGCTTCGGGATCTATTGTCAGAGATGAGTGGGAAAGGGACGACAATAGCCCTGCACCCCACGAAGTTGTGGAAGAGGAGGTGCTTGATGATATGGTGCGGAATCTTTTTAAGGATGATCCCAAAGGTATGGACGACGATGATATGGAACAAGAGCATCTTTATAAATCTTCATCGACACCGGTGTTTGAAGGGTGCACATTCTCAGTTTTACGTGCTTCACTTGAACTACTTAATATACAAACAGTGTATGGATGGAGCAATGCAAGTCTTGACGCATTGTTGAAGTAAGCATTCTAACTTATAAATTTGAATTAGTGGTTTAAGGTTTAGGATTTAAGACTAATTATAATTGATGATATTGGATGCAGGCTATTGTCAAACATGCTTCCAAAGGAAAATAGACTACCCACCTCAAGAGACATAGCGAGGCGCTATGTGACATCTCTTGGAGGACTGGATTATGATAAAATACATGCATGCGTCAATGATTGCATTCTCTTTCGTGGGACGCATAAGGAGGCTCTGACATGTCCCACTTGTGGTGAAGCAAGGTACAGAACAGATATGAAGAGTTTTGATGTACCTCGTAAAGTCTTGCGACACTTTCCTATAATTCCTCGCATCAAACACATGTTCAAGTGCAAATCCATAGCAGAGCTCATGTCATGGCATTCCTCACATCGATCGGATGATGGCATGTGGAGAATTCCCGCAGACACTCCTGCTTGGAAGCATATTGAAGATGAGTGGCCCAGCTTTAAAACAGAGCCCAGAAACTTGAGACTTGGCCTGGGTATGGATGGAGTGAATCCATTTGGTTTCAAAAGCACCGCATACAGCGTGTGGCCAGTTGTGCTGGTGAATTACAACCTTCCACCATCAATGGCGATCAAGAAGGGACATCTTATGTTATCCCTTCTAATTCCAGGGAAACATAAAGTCAAGCATATGGATGTTTATCTTGAACCGTTGATCGATGAGTTGGAGGAACTATGGAGAGGTGTTGCAGTGGTGGACATTAGTAGGCCTCCCTCCTCTCGACACTTCGACTTAAAAGCAGTGTTGATGTGGACAATGCATGACTTTCCAGGATACAGCGATTGTTCTGGTAAGAATTCTAATTACCTCCCTACTCTATTACTATTGGCTATATATATTAATTAGACGGTTTGACTTTATTATTCTAACTTTTATTTATATTTTAACAGGTTTGAAAACATCGGGTAAACATGCATGTCCTGTTTGTGGCCCTTCGTTAGTACATGAGTATGCTGATGGTTTGTGTAAGACTATATTCGATAATCATCATCGATTTCTCCCCTCAGATCATCCTAAATATGTTGCTAGTAAGAGTAACATTCCTCCACAAACACTTCGTGCAAAAGATTGGAAGCGTATTTGGGAGTCTACAACTATTCTTCCTCCAGATGGCATGAACAGGTATAGTGATGTTTTTTCAATCTTGTTTTGTGTAGTCTCTAATTGGATTAAAGGTCACATAGAGCAATCCCTTGTGCAGGTACTCCATTTTTTTTCGGTTGCCATATTGGACCCATCTTAAGATCAACCATCTTCTTGATCCCATGCACATCTTCAAGAATGTGGGATCTGGTATTTGGGAACATATTACTGGTAAACGAGACAATGTTAGCGTACGTGAGGACTTGCGGGTCGCAGGACGTATGCGTCAAGCTTGGCCACGAGAGGTGGGTGGGCATGTTCGTCTTCCGCCTGCACCATGGATTGTATCAAAGAAAGAGGAGAAGCAGGTAAAGCAGGCCATCACCACTTTGCGTACTCCCACTGGATGCATGAGATCATTGAAGGGAGCCTTTACAACCACTAAGAAAAGAGGCGTTGAGCAACTATATGGGTTGAAGTCCCACGATTGGCACAAGATGCTTCAAGTAAGTGTTTTCCAAGTCTTGTACGTACGTTTAAATTAAATTTTGTAATGCCATAAACCATAAATGTGCTCTTATGTGCGCAGTTCATACTACCTACTAGCATCGACCATTGTGCGAACAAGAGTTTGAAAAAATGTATTTATAAGATGGGCGAGCTTGTGAGGTATGTAAAACCCATGCTCAGATCACCCTTCATTATACCTTGCAAAATGAACGTGCATGAGGTATAACGTACTATTTATTTATTTTTCAGATATGTTAGTTCCAAAGCAATTGATCCAGCCACGTTGGATGATGCGCGTGTTATGGCAGCGGAGGTGGTTTGTTTGGTAGAGGAGACTTTTCCGCGAACCATTCTCACAAGTCAACTACATCTCATTGTGCATTTAGTGGACGAAATTGCTTTATGTGGTACTGTGCATGCACGTTGGATGTTCTTCCTAGAGCGCTTCATGAAGACCTTAAAAGACTTTGTGAGGCAAAGTGCAAGGCCTGAAGGAAGCATGGCCGAGGGTTGGTTGATACAAGAGTCTCTTGTATATATTTCAGAATTTCTTGGTCAGGTGGACAGCTCTTTGCCACGACTATGGAGCAATGAAGAGGACTTGAGGATGACCTCTATTGTGCCTCAAGGAAAAGGACAGAGTAAAGTAATTGACAGAACATTGATTGATGATCTCAATTTCACTTGTATCCTTAATAGTGATGTGATGAGCAGATGGGTTACAAGATATGAGGATGCAAAGACAAAAAGGCAAGCAGAAAGAGCTCTCTTTCGGAGGCAACATGGCTCTCGGAAGGCGTACCCTAAGCATCTAGCAACACTTCCGAATGATATCCATGTTGATTGGTTGCATGAGGAAATGGAGAGAGCAGAGAGCGACGAGGGGCTGCATATCACGGCGGAAGAATGGGAGTATGCACGAGGATGCATGTCAAAGGTACATAGAACTAATGTTTTGCATTAGTTGTAAGTGATTTGCTTTTAATATTTATTCACATTGCTTACACAAATATTGCTTCTATTTTGGTCCAGTGCACTATGTTCAATGCTATATGGTGCGAAGGCAAGCATTTTCGAACACAAAGAATTGATGAAAAGAGAAATACACAAGATTGCGGTGTCATTAGTAGCTTTGAGGGAGCTAATGGAAAAATGGATGATTATTGTGGCATAATCCAAGACATATTTAGGCTTGACTTTCGTCGCTTCTTTGTGTATGTTTTGGATGTCAAATGGCAAATGAACGTGGTGGAAAAAGGGCCTGATGCAACGATAAAACGCCATGCAAGTGGATATGTAACTATTGACTCTACAAAGTTCTGGCAAACAAAGAAAGATAGGCTCGTATTGCCACAACAATGTGAGCAGGTATGCATTTTTTTACTAATGTGTTTCATGTACATATATATCTAAGCTCGCGTACCCCTTGACTTTTGATATGCTAATTAATTACTGTACTGTGTGTATTTGAGTAGGTTATCTATCTACCAATGGTGCATGACATCAAATGGTGGTACGTCATCCCTATTGCACCACGTTCCAAAGTGATGTATAATACATTCACTGATATGGAGCATATGGAGGATGTAACAAGCCGCAATGAAGATGACGTCGAACATGCCATTGAAGATGTTGTGATCGATGATCAAGAAATAAGAGATGATCGTGATAATGAGGATGAGCATGCCATTTTTCATGATCATGAGAATGACCCTACCATTGAGGATGATGGTGATGTTGATGAGGATGATCAGGACATCGATACCATTATCAATGGAGTACAGAATATCGATAGTGGAATAAATTTAATCGTAGCCTTACCAATTGATCAAATGGATATTGATGTTGATCGTTTGACAAGGATGGATCTTATTGAAGATGAGATCGAACCCTAACCAATCCGTCACTGTATGTTCTAAATTGATGACATTTCTATCATCTCATATGCATGATTTATTTTTGAATATATTTCATTGTTGTAAATGCATGTAGTGGGATTGTGTAATGATGTATACTGTAATGTACTATGAGATGGTTTAAGGAAAATAGTTTTTAATTTTGTTAAGGAATTCAGTTTTTTTTCAGTTTTTCTCTGTTATGCGTGTATTAATCCGTGTACAGTAGCGTGTATTTATCCGTGTATAATAGCGAGTATTAACCCGTAAGTATTATCGTGTATTTATGCGTGTATTACTGCGTGTATATAAACGCATTTATACACGCGTTGATAAATGCAAATATACACGCGAACTTAAATGCTACAATACACGCGCCCGATTCTATTCAAATACAAGCGCGACCATACACGCGTTCGTAATTTATCGCGTGTATGAAACGCGTGTATGGCAGCATTGTCTTGTAGTGATTGTCTCCTATGACATAGTCCCAAAATCCTTTACCCATAAGAAAATTGGTCATTCTGAACTTCCAAGCATGGAAGTTGTTCTTTTCCAGCCTCTCACTGACAATCTAATTAATTCTGTCATACATGTTTTCCTACAACCAATCAAAAAGCTGCAACAAACAATTTTTGTACGCAACCTGTAACACGACAGTATCTTCTGTGCTGTTGCAATGGTACTTTAGCACAACCTATAGATCACCAGATCTGCCCAAAGTACATGTACATACACCCAATGTCAACAATACATGTGCAAACACTATCTGCACTTCCCAAATGCACTGCTACACTGCAATAACCAAATTTCTACCAAAGACAGTTCTGAACTAGAACTTCCCAAAAATGTCAAAAATACCTTGCAGCAGCAGCAGTGATAAAACGGAGACCGATACATGCCCAAAACGTGATTCTGGTCACAAAACTATAGTATAGAGTACTGCATACCATACAAGCACCTCCAAGCCCTGTGAAGACATCTCCTCAATTGGAGATGTGTAGCTCCCGGAGCTACCGAGGGGTGTTGTACCTAAGCCAAGAAGGGAAAGAGATGATGAAGCTCTTACCCGTGTACCACTTTCTTGCTTGCTTGTTCTTGCCTCCTAAGCTCTCACATGAATTGGAGCTGTGATACCACACATAGAATGTGGGGGAGAGAGAGCTTGAGTTCCTTGCAAGAAAAAAACACACACACATACAAGAGAGTGCAAGACACAAGAGAGTGATGGATGGCTAAATTTTCTTTTATCTTCTTCTCTTCTCTACAACCATATAACAAAGAAAATAATACATACATAAAGGGAAAGTACTCTCCTCCTACAACAACATACAAAATAGTCAGTCTACAATATGAACCCGACTATATGAGCTGGCACTATAAATATGCCATAACTCTAGTACTCCAAAGTGGCTGTCACACAACATGTTATCCACTGGTGGCATATCGACCATAATCTCACCAACCATACCAATGGCATAAGAATGGAAGTTGTCACCCATGCGGGTCATCAATGTCCACCGTAGCACTAGTTGCGCTCAATATCTCAACAGTTTCTAGGTCGAAAGGTGCAGAGAAAAGTGTCCTTCAAAGTGGTCCAGTCTCAGCAAAGTGGTCGAAAGGTGCAGAGAAAAGTGTCCTTCAAAGTGGTCCAGTCTCAGCAAAGTGGCCAACTAGAAACTGGTTGAACCATTTATCCATAGAGCCTTGTAGGGTGGACGGAAAGAGTACGAAGAAGGCATCCTCCCGCCGCTCGAGGCCTGATCTCTTCCAGGTGGATATGAACCTTTGGATGTGGTCATCCACATCCTCAATGGATGCTCCTTTGAATGTGGGAAGCTTAACATTGACTCGACCCAGCACTCTGGGAAGGGGTTCTATACGAGGAGGAATGATTGGAGAAGGATGGTTGGCTTTACCTCCAACATTATTGTCGACGATGGGGTTACTAAGATTGGCTGCCTTTGGAAGAGGTGGATGGGGTTCCCTTGGTGGTATGTAGTACCTGAACTTCTTCCGACTATGGTTTCTTATGGAGAGGGGACTCTTAGATGGGCTGACAGGAGTACCACAGGAGCGTGTATTGGGCATACTAAGATGACACAAAAAATGAGGGTGATCTAAGCATACAGAGAGGACACAAAAGAAGGGTGAGATAATCAAGAATCCAAGTTTTGAGAGTCCCATCGAGCGTGCAAAATCTTAGTGTACTTATAGCAAGGTTGGTGGCCCAACTCTCTCTCTAGATAGTATGTTCGAATTCCTTACTACTCACAACAGATACAGAAGAAAGATAGAATGAAACACAACACAAGATAGAATGAAACACGACAGATACAGAAGAAAGATAGAATGAAACATAACACAAGGAGACAAAGACTACAAGAGGAACAAGATACTTTCACTACTCTAAGAACATGGATAAAAGATTGTCTCACTGTACCATGCACACCCAGCAGCAACCATCACAGTGAGTAGGGACAATGCGCAGCTCAGCTGAATACCAGAGACTGTAGAGCACAAACTACGAGGTATGAGAAAATGTGTGCAGAAACAACGGCTGAGATTCAGGAAGCCATAGACGAAGAAGATGTGCATAAGCTCGATCCTATGAGAAGATGTGTGCAGGAACAACGTGTGAGAGTCGAAAAGCCAAAGATGAAGAAGATGCGCACAGGCTCAGTCCTATGATCATATAGGCCTGCAGAGTGGAGTAGGTGTTATCTACTATCTCTAGAGATGCCCTTGGCGTGGTGTAGCTGGAGTGTCAATGCGCCATCAAGCGGCATCTACTATATTCGGAAGATGTCGTTAGAGTGGCAGTGCAGTTAGCAAAGCAGTGTTGCGACTAGTGTTAGTGGGGCGGCGCCTTCAATTCTAATGCTACACCACATCTTTGTCTAGTTGTTCCAAGTTGACCCATTGTGGGCTCCCTTGTGGCTACACATTTAAGTATAGAGAAGATTAGCTTCCTTTAACATGGGATCTCTTAGGCCTCCCTACACGACCACAAGGAAAAACAGAGAAAAGCTTTCATCTACCAAGAGCAGTTGAGAGTTGCGCAACTTTTGGGTGAATTAAAAGAAGGCACAACAAGAGAGAGAGAAAGAGGAGAATGAACTTGAGAAATCTGACCATCATCAACATCTAGAGCTAGCGGTTAATGCTACTATTAATGCCTACAACAATTAATTGCTCGCAAAGGAATGTAGGTGACTACTTATTATAAAGATGCACACATGGCTCAAAGGTAGGCTTCAACAAAAAATAAGAGTAGTGCTCGAGGAGTTGGCCAACCACAGTGGATCTACTCAAAGTGAGGATCTGAGCAAGAAGAGGCGGCACAAGACTCAGTGCAGCAAAAGCTAAAATGTCAAAGTTCCTTTGGGCCATCCAAAAATAAACTTCTGAGATTATCTTAAAAAAAACCTTATATATGTCGTGATGACG
This sequence comes from Cibotium barometz, assembly GCF_041138505.1. NCBI lineage: Eukaryota > Viridiplantae > Streptophyta > Polypodiopsida > Cyatheales > Cibotiaceae > Cibotium > Cibotium barometz. Next base: position 50,771,333 of record NC_141076.1, read on the forward strand.
ACTATGAACAAGGCAAGATATGTCTTGTGTATATGGATTCCGCAAGTGCAAATGAGTATGCAATCATGTATGTAAGTACGAGGAGAAAAAAAGTGTGCAAAGCTTTTGTGTGTAAGCGGCCATATGAGCACACAAATGAAAACACTCATTAATCAATATTTATACTTAATGTCCTAGCAATTACAAATGATAAGAATTTTTCTTTGTATTTGGTGTTGGTATAAATTGTATGACAAGAAAATCTTTATAGAACCGAAGTAGGTGTGTCCTTAAGGTAGTTAAATTTGGTTGTTTTGACACAATATTCACCCACCTCTAGAATCATGCTTGTGTCTCTAGACTCATCTCATGTATATAGAATCATGGCACATCTGGTAGACTTGCATCTTCTTTCCCACGGACATAAGAGCTCAGGTCTCCCAATGCAAGAGATATTTTTGGCCTGGTTTTATAAGTTTTTTGTGGTTTCTTCAACTTGGATGGTGGTGATTTAGGTTCCTAATCCTGATTAATGGTGTTTGTACAATTGATTGAGTATTTAGTATATTTTTTTTTACTTTGCATGCTTTAAGCTACCAATTTCATCATGCATAAACATAATTTATGAGATCCATGAACAAAAAAACACACTTTTCTCACTCTAATTCACACCAATTGAGCTTGTAGCTTATGTATTCAAAGTCAATTATAGTATGAAAACCACAATTTCTAAGCTATTTCTTCCCTCATTGCAATAAAATCAGCGCTTTTGGGCTTCAAAATCATACAGATTATTGAGGAAATAAGGGTTTTCCCCTTTCAAAGTAATAGAATGACCTAAAGCAAACAACCTTCAAAACAAAATAAAAACAACAAATCTAACACCTCCAACGCTCCTAATTAACACTGGGCAATATTAGGTAATCCCAATAGCTTGGAATGGACAGAAGAACGGAGCCAGACATTTTTAAAGGAAACTTTCTTAGGGGCCTCTTGCAAGTTACCCCATGTATCTCGCAATTGTGTTTGTGGTGGGAAAAAAATGCAAGAAAAATTAGTCATAGCTTATAGTTTATAGCTAACTTTACTTGTGTGAATTTTATATAAAGTTTACTATATAACATGTAAAAAAGTAGTTATAGTAGTTTAAAAAAAAGCTTACCATGTAATGTGAAAAAGTAGTTATAGTTGTATAGCTAACTACTTGTGAAGTTTAAATAAAAGTTTTTCATATAATGTATGAAATTTAGAATAGTTTATAGTTTATAGCCATTAAGACATTTCGGAGGTCATTTGGAGGGCCTTTTAGAGGAGAGAGAAAATAGAGCGCAACCAATTAGGAAGAAGCCAACCTAACATCGAAAAATAGCTCAATTCATTGAAAATTTTCAAAAAATAGTCACGCTCACATTTTATGAGGGTATCTTTTTTTTTAAACGATCAAGTACACATTCAATGTGGGTATCTTTTTTTTTAAACGATCAAGTACACATTCAATGTGGGTATCTGTTTCAAATGAGGTACAGTTACTTTATTAAATATGGCTCACATCATCATTGGATAAGAAAAAGCACTTTGAAGCTAAACTTTGTAGACAATGGAGTCTATACATTTCTTCTCATGGTATTTTGGTGTAGAATTTGGAGCTTTTGACATCACCATTGCATCTATAGTGGCCAAAAAGCCCCAAAATGACTTTTGAATCACTTAAATTGGACACCCGGAGAGGCAGAAATGACCAAAACAAGGGGAGAACTAAATCATAGCCAATTGACGTGCATAGAGGCCTTGGCAACTTCGCCCAAGGCCTCTATGCACGTTAATTGGCTATGATTCAATTCTTCCCTTGTTTTGGAAGTGGCCAAGGCCTCTATGCGCGTCAATTGGCTATGATTCAATTCTCCATTTGTTTTGGTCGTTTCTACCTCTCCGGGTGTTCGATTTAAGTGATTCAAAAGTCGTTTTGGGGATTTTTGGCCGCTTCAGATGCATTTGTGATGTCAAAAGTACCAAATTATACACCAAACTACCACTAAGTGTAGATTGTGAGTGCCTTTTGAAAAAGGTGCCATATGATGATGTGAGTGCCTTTTGGCGAACCCAAAACGTTGAGAGTGATGTGTAGCTAGAGCACATATTTTAATACCTTGTCAAATCCACTTTTTTGTAACTTGTAATAGTTTCTTGTCAAGTACACATTTAATGAGGGTATCTTTTGAACATTTTTTCAAGAGAGAGAAAATAAGAGTTTGTGAATTTTTTTACAAGGCCCTACAAATGACCTCCAAAATTTCCTATTGTAACCTTACTTGTGAAGCTTAAATAAAAGTTTACCATATAACGTGTGAAAAAGTATAGTAGTTTAGATAAAAGTTTACCATGTAATGTGTGAAAAAGTAGTTATAGTTTTACAACTGACTACCTATGAGGTTGAAATAAAAGCTTTCCATATAATGTGTGAAATTTAGATTTTTCCATGATTCTTTCATTGTCTTCAGCTATTTTCTTAATTTTGATGGTCCTAACTCTAAATTCACACTTCCACCATGAAGTTGTATGTGAGAGAGAACTTTCCCAAGGACTTTTATTGTGTTCATCTTTACTACATCAGTTTTGAGATTCCATATGCAAAGAAAATAGACAAATAAACAAACTTCTCCTTAATTATGTAAATAGCATGAAGAGTACGAATATGAACTCTTTAAAGAGGAATCTCAAGCACAAGCTTCAGATTTGGATTTTTGTGCACTCTATGTGAAGGCAAATTGCAATATAAAGATTCACAAACTTTGACATGTCCATTTAATAAATATATGGAGACTTGGAATTAGCTCCTTTATATACATGTGCATGCAGTTTAGGCTACCAAGATCACCTGTCAAGATGTCGTTCAATCTTATATTCTCTACCACCCTCAACCTCCAAAGTTGTACCATTAGTTTGCTCTTTGATAATGTTTGGTATTTCCATTTGAAATATTCAATATGAAGAATGTCAAGATCTTTGAAATATTCAATATGAAGAATGTCAAGATCTTTGAAATCAATCTATAATTCAAAAAACAGTAAAAGTGTAAGACAAAGAAAAATTGAAAATATGTTTTAGCTATTTCAAAATCAAACTAACAAAACTACCTCAAAAAGTCCAATCCACCAAATATTGTTCTATAGATACAAGGGTCATTTTTTACTAATATAACAATGGTCTTATTTTTTTCAATCAAAGGATTAAGTGCTTGATTCATCAATGTGATAGTTACTATTTTAGTCTTATTATTTTTATAATTTTACTTTTATCCACCTTTATAAACAAACTTCGATATACCCTATGTTTCCTCATCAATAGATTCTTGGATAGTCCTCAAGTCAAAAAAAATTATTAGCTTCATTGAAGAAAACTCGTTCTTTTTGTCCAAATATTTATCTTGAATATGGAATGGATTTCCTCGAAAAAAATATTAAATCTCCTCATTTAATACTTCTTATGCCATATGTTATTTTTCACAAAATATTTGTTTCTTTAACCAAGCATATTATGTAGTGTTTTATCCTTTCTAATTGGTTCCAATATTATCCCAAACGCATTTTGAATTATCATTGTGTTCACCTTATTGATGTCCATAAAGTCTTCAACAACTTTCTTTTTGACATTGTTTTACCTTTTAGCATCAAAAGTACTATTTGCCATTGCAGCAAACACAAATGAAGAGCAATGTTTTCTTACTAAGAGAGGGTCTACATTCTCTTTAGTTGGATGCAACAGTAACCTAAAATTAATTAAAAATCTATTATTTCTATAATAAAACAAAAACAAAGTTTCATATATGTTGCAGCTTGTATTCAACCTCCACCACTGCTGATTTTTTTTTATCTTCACCTAATACCCATGGTTATGTTTCTTTCCTTGATTTTCAAAGTTATTTTTCAAGGTGTATCATTGTTCTAATTTTGGATTTTTTCTAAGAAATTATTGATAGTGCCTCTTAATCTCTCTTTCTAAAAAACTCCAAACTAAATGTCGTCTTAGAACATCAATTTAAGGAGAGCCACATGATGAGCCATATGATGGTAGGATGATAATACTAAGCCATTAATCCCATCTCTAATAAAATCCATAGTAGATGTGGCATAAAAAAGTACTTGAAAAAAAGAAGTTGTTAAAGATCTTTACGGTACAAAGAGTCATAAATCCAAAGATCACTTTTTTTATTACTAGAATCCACAAGTTCTCCATCTCTATTTTAGAAATTTTAGAAATATGATTTTGTTTTTTCAATATGTTTTGTTTTTTCTTTATCAAGCTCAATATGAAGATTGTAAGAATTCCACTTGGAGTTATTAACTATGCCTTCTTTCATTACTTTTAAAATCAAAAATTTAAAAAGTAAGTTTGAGTTTTGAATCCCTTCAATACTTATTTCATACTAATAAACGTCAATATTCTCAAATCTTCTAAATAATTGGATTCTAAATTCGGTTAAAATATTTGTAAAGATTTGGGATTATATTTTAAAATACTAAATGCACGTTCTCTTTTCGTGATTTTATTAACCCTAAAGGGCCCATAAAGTGTATGTTTAGTTGGACATTCTTACAAGGACCAAACTAGACATCCAAGATCTCCTAGTGATCATAATGCTCAAATCTTATTTATATGCTCAACACCAAGCCGGATTTCTCCACAACTATCCAAGAGCCAATGAGAGTTTGAATGATGTCAATTTTACAGGTTGCAACCTCTAGAATCCTCTAATGGTTTCTCAAATGTAGTCGTCTTTATAGTAAGGCCCTAAGGCCTCTCAAAGGGACCACACTTTCAATCTAATCATGAGAACATGATTAAGAAAAATAAGGGCGATATGTTAATTAATTTGATTATAACATGAAGCACTCCAACAACTCAAGCCTATAATTGCCAAGTATACATTCATTAGGTTTATCCTAAAGACGTCTTATAAAGGCTAAATATCTCTTCATTATAAGGGGGATTTGTTAATTCATTTGATTAACATGGAGCATTCCAACAACTCAAGCCTTTTATTTCCAAGTTGAGGTTGTTCACACATCTTGGCCGTTAATCATGTACTCAGGGATTTCACCCAAAAATATGAGTATAGCACATGAATTCAAATGAAGGGGTTTTTTAATTCAAAATTTTAAGATAAATTTACAGAAATACTTTTACAAAAGGAGTTTTTTTTTTGAAAAAAAAAACCTGTAAGTCCATTAAGAAAAAGGAGTCATTTTATTCGTGAAAAATTCACAGTTAAGGGGTTTTTTTAATACCCTTTGAACGCACGTAATACATAGGGCTTCTTAGTAGTGCACCCTCCGAGATCATGTATCATTAGGAAAGCAAGCAAGACAAAACTTATTGTAATGTTTTAGAACTAGTGAAGGAACACTCTTGGGTCATTTATTCTTGGGAGACCTAGTGAGAAAAGACTTGTGAAGTATATTAGTGATATATTGTAATACTATTTCCCATTTATGCAAGACTAGAATGAGTGTTCGCTCTAGTATTTCTCACCATTTCAACTCTATGTAAGTGTGTGGTTTTATGTTGATGCTTAGGGTTTGGGAAGGCAATGCCATCCCATAAATCACACATTTCTTCTCTCCTCTTCTTTTTATTATCTCTTCTTGTGGGTCTATGAATTGCAAGCATGTAGACCAAGACCATCCCAACCACATGAGCCATTACTTATTAAAAGCAACAACATTTACAACATAAGGAGTCACCTTGATTAATGAAAGTAAGATAACCACTTAAGGAGTGAGCTCTTAACACATAAAATTGAAGCCCTTGACCATGACTCAAGCTTCATTGTTTGGTAACTTTTCCTGAGACCTTGTGGAAACACGTGAATGGTCATTAGTGTTTGTTGTTATTGAATTTATTGCTATTAATGTAGCTATACTAATAATTAATACCATGAATTTATACTTTGGAAGTGTGATTATATCAAACTTTGCCTAATTTGTCCATGTTTGTGCTTAAGGTTTGGAAAGGTAAAGACATTCTGTAAATCATGCCCTTATCTTCTCATCTCTTCTTTTTATTCTCTTATTGTGGGTCTAGGCATTCCAAGCATGTAGATCAAGGCCATACTGACAACACAAGTCATTGCTTCATCAAACGCAATACCTTTGGTTCACGGAGCCACCTCAACGTGATAATGAGTGCAAGAGGACCACCTGAGGAGTGTCTCTTGACACACAAGGGTGAAGCTTGATCATGGTTGAAGCTTGGTAGTTCTGGTAAGTTTTCAAGGACCTCGTGAAAACAAGTTAATAGTCGTTGTTTATTGTTGCTGATTAGCATGTTGTTATTGATCTACTAGCAAGTGAACATGTTTCTATTGATCTACTAACAAGGTGAGGTTTAATTAGTACCATGAATGTGTAATGTGGTGTGTATCAAACTTTGCCTTAGCAAAGGTAATACTCTAAGGTCATACAAATGATGAATGATGGGTGAGTGGATATGAAAGGTTGTGGACATATAGATTAATATTAAACTTTACCCAAGTTTATTAGCAAATGTAATGCTTTAAGGTCATACAAGAGATGGTGGCCAATGGGTGTGTGAATATAAATAGGTAGCATGGGTGTTCAAGTGAATGGGGGTGTGGATATAAATAGGTAAGGACATGAGCATGTATCATTGATCTTTGTAATTCTTGTATGAAGGCTATTCTTAACAAGCCATTAAATATGTTTCATATTAAATCAATTTATAATTTAATTAATTCATTAATTTTTTATTAAAGTTAGTATAATATTTATTATTTAGTTTATTTACTATCACTGTCACTTTGACATCAAGTTATTTTAAATAAGTACTTTTAGTTAATTAAGTTTTAATTTAAATATTAAATTTACAAACAAATATACTTATGTACTTGAAATTTGCATTTATCTATTTTGTTTTCATCAAAACACAACTACACAATATACTCGGGACAATAAAACATAGTGTGTTATCTACACACGAACTGAACAGAGAGGAAGTGTGCTACATGTGACCCATATTATTAACAGGTGGGTCTTGAACCAACCTTTAACACATACATTTGGCATTGATGTACAAGCATAAATTGGGTTAAGACTTTAAAACATATACCAATAAAAATTGATGAAAATATAGCGGTGCTCCTTCTAGAGACACTCAAAGTAGCCATTTTGGGTTTGGTTTTCAATGTAAGCTGAGGCTACCCTTTCTCGCGAATACTCAAAAATGAGCTCAAAGCATAGAATTTAAGCGGTAAGATAACTACAATTAAGCTCAATTGCCTTAATAAATACAGAAGCAAGTAAGGCACTTCAATATTGCTCTTAAGCGAAGGCAATACAACACTCTACCCAAAAGATCAAAATTAACCAGAAAGGTCATTAATCATCACATGAAAGAAACCCCCTGCACAATCAGTACTCCCATAGACAACAGTTGCATTCACAAAAGAAAAACTGGGCTCAGTAAGCAAGAAATATCCAACCCATGCTCCATTCCAAGGGTAAGATCAAAATTAACCAGAAAGGTCATTAATCATCACATGAAAGAAACCCCCTGCACAATCAGTACTCCCATAGACAACAGTTGCATTCACAAAAGAAAAACTGGGCTCAGTAAGCAAGAAATATCCAACCCATGCTCCATTCCAAGGGTTATTTCCTATCTGCTCAGAAGCAGTAGAAGGTTTCAAAATCTTGTTGTCCATCCAGACCTCCAAATCACTTCCAGAACACATCTTAAGCAACAAGTTCTCCAACTCCAGAGTCTGCACCCACTGCTTGTAGGTACGAGCAGTCCATGCCTCTCTAAATAGCAGCTGCACAAGCTTCTCTCTCTCTTGCAATGCCTATGCTGCAAGCTTCTCTGCTTGTCTTGCTCGTGTTTGTGAATGGCAAAGAGCCTCACCGAGTGTCCCATATCCTCGCTTAGTAACACCAACACGTTTTCCACTACTCGCTTTCCAGTTTGTGTTCCACTCATCAGAACTGTAAAAAAACATGTTAGCCAACGGAAGCACCATCGGGCTGAATTCACTGAAGCCTGTCAAGTATCACACCTTGTATCCTGTTGATATCGGATGCAAATGAGAAGTTAATCTTTACCTGTCTCGGGTGGAAGCTCCTGGTAGAGCTGATGGGATGGCAAGAGGTTGGGAAACACTTGACAGATGCTCACAAATTGGTGTTGGATCTGGCAGTTGAGTTAGCTCGTGTCCAACACGCAGTGAAACTAAGAGAAACTTGTCTACAGATGGAGGGGTACCAAACTTGATAGATGTAGAGGTAGTGAAGTCACAACTTGCCAAAGATCCCTTCCATGTAAGGGAGCTTTGTGAAGGTGGTAAATCACAATTCTGCAGATACCCATACCCTTTTTGAGAGACCAAATCTGCTAACTCCTTGCTGTCAGCTGTATGCCATAAGGCCCCATCTTTATGTGAATTTTTTGCTGCATTTAATTCTAAAGAGAGGTTTCCAGATACCCTTGAAGACTTACTAGTCCCAGCATCAGAAGATTGTTCAGTCTTTGATCCACCAAGCAAAGTGCTCGTTGTGGATGACTCCGTTTCAGCTCTCACAACACCTTCCTTGGCATCTTTGTCCAAAGCATCATCTGAATTCTCCTCGTTGCTATCTTTTAATTTGTAGCCATCACAATCACAGCTCTCACAGTTGCCATCTTTGCAACCATGTCAAATATCTCCTCATAATCAATCCCATGTGTCTGCGCATATCCTTTGGCTAACAATCTAGCCTTGTACCTGCTTATGCTACCTTCACTGTTATGTTTCACCTTATACACCTACTTACATCTAATAGCTTTCTTGCCTTCAGTAAATGTCACCAAATCCCAAGTCTCATTTCCATTAATGCATCCATCTCCTCATTCATAGCTTTCTTCCAATACACATTTCCAATAGCCTCATCAAGACATGTGGGCTCTATAACTTGCATAACTTTTGCTATATGATCATAGTGATGTGCCACATAACCATCGTAAGTCAACCTCTGCACAAGGTTTTTGACTCTTCTAGATCTTCGTAACTTTGCATTCATGGCTTCCAAAGACTTCTTTATACTAGTTGTCCTCACTGCTGGAATCCCGAGCTCCTCATCAAGGCTCATGTCCAAGACACTAGACTCTCCATCAACAAGAGAATTCCCTACATAAATATCAAGCATACCAAGGGGCTCAACCACTTTCTCTTTGCCTTTATGTGATGTACTAACTACATTTCCAAGACTGGTATTATGATGTAGCCTTCCACTCCATGGTCTATCAACAGAACCGTTGCATGAGAACTCTCTTAGTCCACTCAATGACTATGATTGTTGACTTGCATTCTATGCATCCATATTTCCACTTACATCAACCCCAACAACATCTTTTTCAGCAGTATACCAACTACTTATTTCATCAAATACAACATCCCTGCTTACCCTCAATTCACGAGTAGCAAGATTATAACATCTATATCCCTTTTGCTCAAGGGAATACCCAATAAACACACATTTTTCTGCCTTTGCATCTAGCTTAGTATGCAACTCATCTGGCGCATGCACATATGCAATACATCCTAAAACTTTCAAGTGAGACAAATCAGGTTTCTTGCCAGTAACTTTCTCCTCTGGTGTTACATCATGCATGGCTACAGTAGGAGGCATGTTCATAATATAAACTGTTGTAGACATAGCCTCAGCCCAATAGCTATGCGGCATATTCTCCTCTGCCCCATCGATGCTTGTGCTATCTCTGCAAAGTGTCTATTTTTCCACTCAACAACTCCATTTTGCTGCGGAGTATATCTGCATGTAAACTGTCTCTGAATGCTTTTCTTCCACAAGAAATCAGAGAACTCATTGGAGAAGTATTCTCCCCCTCCATTTGACCTTAGACACTTCACATGCTTCCGTGTCTACTTTTAAGCCATCACTCTGAAATTATGAAAATGAGTGAAAACTTCACTCTTCTCCTTCATGAAATACACCCACACTATCCTCATGTGGTCATTAATATTGAATGTTACATGGTACCTGTAGCCACCCATAGACATAGTCTTCATGGGGGGACACCATATATCTGAATACATAACATCTACTACATTCCTGCTCACATTTCTGTCATGTGGAAATACATGCTTTGTTTGCTTTCCAAATTGGCATGCTTCACATACTTTCTACATACCCTACATAGACTTCATTCTTTGCACATTTACATGCCTAATTCTCTTATGCCAAATGTTTGTATTTGCAACAACTCCTAAACCATTTGCAAACATTATAGCACTCACTTCAGGAATATTTAGGGTTCATACAAAACACACAACAACATCTAGTACTGCAAACAGAAATTTACCTAGGTTTTCGCTCTTAGACAGCGAACCACAATAGCATTTTTTCAATGCACAGCAACAAAACACGCTGGCCACCAGTAGAGTGAAATTTCACTGCTTGGTAGCGACCTACGAAACTGTCACTCCTGCCTAGATCGATGCCGGGTAGGTGTCAATACTTACCTTCTTCCCTATTGGTGCACATGTTTACCTACTTCCCTATTGCTACACATGTTTACCTACTTCCCTATTGGTGCACATGTTTACCTACTTCCCTATTGCTCCACATGCATAGCTACGCCTACAGCGTGAGTTTTCCTCCCACCTCTACTCATCCCTCAAACCTCTTCAATCAATCAAGTATCCTTCTCCAAGGTAAGCTCTCTTCTTGCTTTCTTCCCTCTTTCATGCTTTTATGTGTTCTTTCAAGCTTTCATGGAAAGCTTGGAAATAGGGTTTAGGTGAGCTTCTCTCCCTTTCCCTCTCTCCTTTTCTCCCTTTCCCTCTCTTTCCTCTCCCTTTCCCTAACCCTACAGCTCTAATAGAGAGCTTTGATGGAGAGCTCTCCATCAAAGCTTTCTATTAAGCATTCTATACATTATGCATACACAACAACACAAAGCAACTATAGACGCGCTTGATAGACGCGCAAAATAACAGGCGCGTCTATAGGCGTTGCTTGAATAGAGAAATTACGGGTGCGTCCAACAGCGTGTCTAATAGCGCGTGTATTTAGGTGTGTATTGACGCGTCTATTCGCGCGTCTACACTGAGAATCTAACACTGCGTCTAACAGCATGTCTATTTACGTGTGTATTAGCGCATCTATTAGTGCATCTACACTGAGAATTAGACACGTATTTAGACGCAAAACAGAGAATACAAAAAGTGAGATTTTGGTGTAGGCTGGTAAATGTACATCACTGCTTTCCAAAAATTGCCCATGATTTCCAAAGCACATAATTTTAACAAAAACATCAATGCTTTTTTGCAAACCCACATATACAAAAATTAAGTGAGGTGAGGAGAATGAGACAATATGTAAAATAGTTTAGCCAATATCAATGATGGGCTACAGTTCAATCTCATCCTCAATGAGATCAACCCTTGCCAAACTATCTACTTCAAAATCCAAACAAGTGTTTAGATCTACAAATACATTCAACCCACTACTACTTGTGCTACTCATGTGCTCATCAAAATAAGCATCACCAATGGTAGGCTCGTCCTCACGGGTAATGGCCTCAATATCTGTATCTCCTATCTCATGATCATCCTCCTCTCTCGTATCACGGTCATCATCACCTCCATGGCCATGATCATCCTCCATACGCTCCATATTCGTAAATGTACTATACATCACTTTGGAACGTGGCATAATAGGTATGACATGCCACCATATGTTATTATCCACCATTGGTTGATAGACAACCTAATTCAAACACAAATACAATCATGTTATTTTCCTTGCATCGAAGGTATCAACTATTTAAAAGTGAGTATTTTTATATGTGTGTACAGTACCTGTTCACATTGTTGCGGTAGTACTAGTGTGTCCTTCTTACTTTGCCAAAACTTTGTGGAGTCAACAGTTACAAAGCCAATTGCATGGCGTTTGATTGCCAATTGCATGGCGTTTGATTGTTGCATTAGGGCCTCTTTCCACCACTTCCTTAAACCACTTTACATCCAAAACATACACAAAGAAGCGTCGAAAGTCAAGCTTAATAATATCTTGGATTATGCCACAATAATCATCCATGGCTCCATTGGCTCCTTCTCAAAGCTAGCAATGACACCGCAATCTTGTGTGTTTCTCTTATCATCAATCCGTTGTGTTTGAAAATGCTTGCCTTGACACCATATAGCATTGAACATAGTGCACTACACCAAGACAAAATCAATTAAATAAGCAATCTAAATTATTGAAAGCTCCTAACTTATGCATAACATTCTATATACCGACCTTGCTCATGCATCCCCTAGCATACTCCCATTCTTCCATTGTGATATGCATCCCCTCATCTTTCTCTGCTTTCTCCATTTTGTCAAGTAGCCAATCCACATGAATATCCTTTGGAAGTGCTCTTAGATACTGAGGGTATGGCACACGAGATCCGTGGTGTGTACGAAAGACGGCCCTTTCTTCTTGTCTTCTTTCCTTTGTATCCTCGTATCTTGTCACCCATCTTCTCATCACATCACTATTAAGTACGCAATAGAGGTTGATATTATTAAGCAACTCCGTGTCTATTACTTTGTTGTGTCCTTTCCCTTGAGGCACAATAGAGGTCATCCTTAGGTCTTCATCATCTCTCCATAGTCGTGAAAGAGAGCTATCCACATCAACAAGAAACTCAGAAATATATACAAGTGACTCTTGTACCAACCAACCCTCGGCCATGCTACCTTCGGGTCTTGAATTTTGTCTCACGAAACCCTTCAAGGTCTTCATGAAGCGCTCGAGGAAGAATAACCATCGTGCATGTATAGTACCGCATATAGCAATCTCATCCACCAAATGCACTAGGAGATGTAGTTTACTTGTGAGAATAGAACGTGGAAATGTCTCCTCTACTAAACAAACCACCTCCACTGACATAACTCGAGCATTCTCAAGCGTGGTGGGATCTATTTCCTTTGAGCTCACATACCTAGAAATGAAAAAGTACACCATATTAGCAATATGAACACCTTGCATGGAGCATTGATACGCATCACATTTTGTATCATGTAAAGTACCTCACAAGCTCGCCCATCTTGTAAATACAATCTTTCACGTCCTTCGATGCACTACGAGAAATGCTAGTAGGTAGTATGAACTAAACACACAAGGAATGGTTGATTAGTTGCTTCTAATTCACTCACAAATTTGAAAGGAAAAAGATATTATGCACATAAAATACTTACTTGGAGCATCTTGTGCCAATCATGAGATTTCAAGCCATATAATTGCTCTACACCTCTTTTCTTGCTCTTTGTAAAGGCCCCCTTCAAACACCTCATGCATCCAGTGGGAGTACGAATTGTAGTAATAGCATGCTTCACCGCCACCATCTCTAGCTTTGATAACCTCCACAATGCACGAGGTAAAAAAACATGCCCATTTGATCTCTCTTGTAGCCAAGCTTCACGCATCCTCCCTGTGGTACGTAGATCCTCCCTTATGCCTATGGAATCTCGTGTCCCATTCAAATGTTCCCAAATGGTAGATGCCATATTCTTGAAGATATGCATGCAATCAAGCATGTGATTGATCTTGAGGTGGGACCAATATGGTAAACGATTAAAGATGGAGTATCTAAACAAAAGCTGGTGTTAGCGGGCAATCTTTATTTCCGGCCTATATAGCACACAATAGTTACAAACCCTTACCGGCTCATGCCAAGTGGTGGAGGAGTCGTGGAACCGTCCCAAATTCTCATCCAATCTCCCACAGTGAGTGATTGTGGGAGGACTTCATTCCAAGGGGAAACATATCTAGGATGATCAGGTGGGAGAAATCCATGGTGATTCTCATAGATGACCTTATTCAATGCGTCTGCCCGCCGTGAGGCAACAAGCGAAGGACCACAAATAGGACATGCATGGTAACCCGATGTAGTAAGACCTGAACAATAAATGCAATTAAGAGTTGAAGGTGAGTTTAGGATGCCACATCCTTTGCCTACTCATAATTAGAAGTGCAATGCTTACCTGAACACTCGCCATAGCCTGGGAAGTCATGCATCGTCCACATCAAGATTGCTTTGGAGTTGAAGTCTCGTGAGTGACGAGGGAGGCCTACTCACATCATGCACCTCGATACCTCTCCAAAGTATCTCTAGCTCGTCAATCAAAGGCTCCAAATAAACATCAGGATTTTTGACTTTATGTTTCCCTGGAATTAGAAGGGATAACATAACATGTCCTTTCTTAATCACCATAGAGGGTGGAAGATTATAATTCACCAATATCACTCGCCATACACTCTGTAAGAGGTGCTTTTGAGACCAAATGGGTTCACACCGTCCATACCCAATCCAAGTCTCAAGCTCCTAGGTTCTTCCTTGAAGCTTGGCCATGTGTCTTCAATATGCTTCCATGCAAGAGTGTCTGCGGGAGTTCTCCACTTGCCATCGGTTGATCGATGGGAGGAATGCCATGACATGAGCTCTGCAATGGATTTGCACTTGAACATATGTTGGATGCGAGGGATTATGGGAAAATGTCGCAGAACCTTACGATGCATGTCCAAAGTATTGAGATCTGCTCTATATCTTGCCTCTCCATAAGTAGGACACTCTCTTGCATCCTTATGTAGTCCACAAAACAAAACGCAATCGTTGACGCATGCATGGATGCGCTTGTAATCTAATCCTCCAAGAGAGGTTACATGTTGCCTTGCCATATCTCTTGAGGTCGATAATTTATTCTCCCTTGGAAGCATTTTACACAATAGCCTGCACGTGAAGACCATAAATGAGGAAAAGCATTCGAGTAATCGACCCACTAGCATAATTCACCATGTTTGCAAAATAGACTTTAAAGCTTACTTGAGTAATGCATTTAAACTTGCATTGCTCCATCCATATATGGTTTGCAAGTTTAGTAACTCAAGGGAGGCACGTAGAACAGAGAATGTGCATCCCTCAAATAGTGGAGTCGATGCTACGGTAAAAAGATCATCCTGCTTCATGCTATCATCCCTCCCTTCGGATTGATGGACATATAAATCCCGCACCATATCTTCAAACACCTCCTCCTCCACGGCTTCATGAGGTAATGGCGGAGGGCTACTATCACCATCACTCCATGCATCCGTAACGGTCCCTCCTGAGAAGATCCCACCTCATATTGCCGATGCTTTGCCTCCTCACGACGAGTGTAAGATCCCTGTCCCCACTGCGCAACTGATTCGGGTGCTAGCACAGCGGAAGTAGCACTTCTTGCGCGGGGCCTCGCACATGGATATCCGGACAAGAGACTAATCTGTCGGTTTTTCCAAAACCGAACCCGGAAAAACTTCCTTTACCCGGAAAGCACGGGCGATTCCACCAGGATAACTCTTTACTCTAACGTAGTCAAGACCATTACTGATCAAGCTGATCCGACTGCACCTATAAAGATACTCGGTCAGATCAAGGAAGAAACTTGCACTTGGATCATTGGGATCAACGCTTTTTTCCCCATCAAGAGGCACAGCCGTTGATTCCTATCCATAGAATAATTACTATCCGGGATTTACTTTATCTATCGTAATAACAGAAATTGAGTCTCGATTTACGGATCCATCAGTCCAGCCTAACCCCATCCAGTCCCATGGGTTAGAAAACCACCCAACCACTGTAGTGATGGGATCCAATTAGGAATTTGGTTAGGTTTTGTCCCAGGTACCAGGGAAAAGAGTTCCCAGGCCCCCTAGCCAGAATTTCAAAAACAAATTTAATGCCAGTCACACCACTTACACACCCAATATGAAGTTGCCTTTTTCTCAATATCAGTTATCTTTAAAACAATTCTTTAATGAAACCATTGTGTCACTGATCATAATCCTCAAAATCTCTGGTTGAATCCTTATTTCCAATCATTCCTTCATTGGAGTATATATGGCATCATTGGCAACCAGAACGCTCACCACCTGTCCACTCATCAGGGGCCTTTTCAATAGTTCCTAGACCACAGTACCCGGTAATATAATCAACTATAAAAATCCAGATGGAATCTCCGTTGAAGATCAGCAAGATCAACCAACAAATCCATATAAGAGAGCCATGGATTCATCCGTTGAGGACCAGCAAGGTCAATCAACCAAATCCATGCCCGGTTTCAGAAAACAATTCTTACTTCTTGTTCCAATATCTTCCACGACGCACGTGTGGGTATCTTCGGCGACCCAGAGCCCGAGCACCGTATGGTTAGCACCCTCTAGGATCCTTCACAGGTGACCTAGCGCTTCACTCATAGACCGTTTCCTTGATCCCTCATCCACCATACCGGAAGCTCACCATTTAAATCGAACCGAGGCTGGTCAAGACCTCGGTCGACCTTGCTACGCGAGAGGTCCTCCATTGACTCTCCGTCACCGGTTGCAACTATATCAGTTAGGTCTCCATGACCTTAATCCACAAGACAGTCAAAATGCTTCCCCAGCATTTTCGACATAAAACAGTCATTTACAAATAGGTCACAAAATACAGTTTCTATATCAAACTCTCGTCTTTCCACATTATCCCTCCTTAGTCCACATTACCTATTCCACATTCCATTCATATGTGTACTCATTCTCATCCATTCACTCAAATCGATGACACATTATTTCACATACACATTCACATTCATTATTCTACATACACATCCATGTTCGTACATCCACATCATACATCCAATCCCATATCCGCATTCATACATACACATCCATATCCACATCCATACATCCACTTTCACATCCACATTCACATCCATACATACACATCCACATCTACATGCATACATCCATTTTCACATCCTCATTCATACATCCACATCCACATACATACATCCACATCCGTATCTACTTCCATACATCCACATCCGCATCCACATTCACATTCACACATCCACATCTCCATGCATACATCCACATCCACATTCACATTCACATCCATACATCCACATTCACATTCATACATCCACATCTCCATGCATACATCTACATCCACATTCACATTCACATCCATACATCCACATCTACATGCATACACCCACATCCACATTCACATTCACATCCATACATCCACATTCACATTCACATTCATATCCATACATCCACATCTACATGCATACATCCACATCCACATTCACATTCACATCCATACATCCACATCTACATCCACATTCACATCCATACATCCACATCCACATCCACATCCACATTCACATCCATACATCCACACTCATTCTTATCACATCTCATATAACTCTTAACTCATCCTATCACATCTCATACGCATCTTATCACGTCCTAATATCTATTTATAAAATACAAGAGAATTCTTATTTTTTATATAAGATTTCTTTACGCATCTATTTATGCATAAATTCCATTTAAGGAGACTAACACTTTTGAAATAAAAATCAATCTTTTATGCATCTTCCTATGCATAAATTCATTTTAAATGAGAATGACACTTTTGGATTAAAATAAATTCTTTACGCATCTTTCCATGCATAAATCCAATTTAGTAGGAATTACACTTTTAGAATAAAAGAATTTCTCTTATGCATTTAATCCATTTATGATGAAAATCACACTTTTAGTATAAAAAAATATCTTTTATGCACCCATTTATGCATGAAAATCAATTATGATAAAAGTAACACTTTTATATTAAAATAATAATCTTTTATGCATACCTCTATGCATGAAAATCAAATATGATAAAAGTAACACTTTTATATTAAAATAATAATCTTTTATGCATACCTCTATGCATGAAAATCAATTATGATAAAAGTAACACTTTTATATTAAAATAATAACCTTTTATGCATACCTCTATGCATGAAAATCAAATATGATAAAAGTAACACTTTTATATTAAAATAATAACCTTTTATGCATACCTCTATGCATGAAAATCAAATATGATAAAAGTAACACTTTTATATTAAAATAATAATCTTTTATGCATACCTCTATGCATGAAATTCAAATATGATAATCAATATGCATCTTCTATGCATAAAAAAGATACTTTTAGAGTATAGAATTGATAGGAATTACTCTTTTAGCATAAAATTTAATTACTAGAAATCTTCTTTTTCTTAATTCATCATTTATGCATAATATAAAATCAATTTCTCCTTGATTATAATAAAATTCTTTCAATTAATCTAGGATGATAATTCCTGAAATATGGTAGGAAGTCCTCTTTTCATGCTTTGAATGAAATTATTTTATGTGTAATTTTTACAAAAAATTTACCATAGCTCCGCTGCTATGACTGATAAATCTCAATTATTTTAAATGATAAAGCTTATCCTTAAGGGAATGATTAGAATGATCCCTAATTGGATCATTAACCCATAATGGATTGAATCATCAATATTCATGAAATACATAAACTAAAAGTATAGAAAAAAGTCATTAATTTAGCCTCAAGCATAGATTAATCTTGGATTAAAGAAAAGCTTTATGAAAAGCTTCATTTGGATTGAGAATAGGTCATGAGTATGACCATTTCTTGAGTGAGAGAGAGAAATTACATAAAAACCATTAGAATTAAGCATAAATAGAAATTTATGTAATTCTTTACTATCATTCATCAATTAACTTCAATAGCATTCATCAATTTATGTAATGCTTTACTACCATTCATCAATTAACTTTAATAGCATTCAAAAACCATTCCAATTAAGCTTCTCAAGCTTGAGAGGGGTTGAGAAGAGAGAAACATTGAGAAATTATAGAAAAGATCAAAATTCACCATTTACCTTACAAATTGCTTGATTCTTTGTTCACGGTAGAGGCCCCCAACAAATCAATTGGTTAAGTATGTTGATGGAGCCACCAATGGGGATTGAAGAAAGAGGGAAGCTCCAATTTCTTCAATTTGAAGAGAATTTTAGAGAATAGTAAAAATAGCATTATTTCAGCATAATTCTAGTATAGTAAAATTCTCCTCCTTTTTTCAAAGGACTCAAGTTCTATTTATAGGAGAGGGAGGCTCTAACCAAGACCAATTGATTTCTAGAATTTTCCAGATTTTAGTTTGGTTGAATTTGGACAAGATTTGGACCTAGTTTGGTTCCTTTTTTATTCAGTTTGGTTCCTTTTTGATTGGGTTTGATTCAAGAGAGAGGAGAGATAAAAAATATCACAATTTTTGAAGATTTAAAAGTCAATTGCACATGAGAAGTAGTCGCCTTATTCCATGAGGGGGAAATCCCCATGCAGAGGTGTTAAAGATACATCATTACTTCTAAATATCTCCCCTTTTTAACTATTAGCCTTGTCCTTAGCCAACTCTTCATCTTATGTGAGTATTTACTCATTTTTGGGTATCTTCTTTTACAAATTAGATTTATCTCCTCCCCATACATGGATTGATCCTATTGGCCCACAGGAACCTTAATTGGACCATAATCCAAAAATTTCAGAAAATCTAGGCCCTTAGGCTAAGGTCCTTTATACCCATTTCCAATAAATTCCAATTGTACATTGGAAAGTTCTTTTTGAATTTCTGTTTTAGGAGAATTCATTTTAATAATATGAGAAATTTTTCTGTCTAAAAATATTCAAAATCTGAATATTCTCTCTCTAGAATATTTTCTCTCTCTATGTCAAAACAGGCAGAGACAAGATCTTTTATATTTCTAAAGAGGGAATTGATTACAGGGGGAAGATGCTGGACATCTTGAGAGGCTGGGGAGGAATCTTACATTCTCTCCCACTTGAAAAACGCGAGATGCCCTCATCTCGCAATTTGGGGGTAATTCCGCAAGATACACGAATATGAGACTAAGAGAAAATTTAATTAAGAGTAACCACCAAGAAAAGTCTCAAAGAGAGCAAGACTCAAGACAAGAACAAAGATTTCAACTTTATTCACTCTTGGAACATATACAGCAAAGATAGAAGAACTTTTTATAATTCCATAAGCCCGTCCATCATATGGTCACAAAAGCAGCACTCACAAGCAGCACACGTATAAGGTAACTCATCTATGGAAATAATTCGGCCGGTTATTGCAGCACCTATCTCATTGGTATAAGGTGACCTAATAAAAGGACCTCTAAGAGGCAAGCCAAAAATGGGATAAAGGCATATCTTCTTGTGAGGAAGAAAACACGCAAGTAAGAAGACCCGCTCAGAAACCCCACCATGCCTTGATCTCATCACGCAATAGTATCGAGGATCCAAACCCAAAGCTTTAATAACCATAGCTAAGTGGACATTGTTACAAAAGTGTTGCTGACCCCACGGTGTTATCCTAGTTATGTCTCGATAGGTCCGCCATTTGGTCTGAGCTATAGAAGTTCCCAAGTGAGGGAAAAGTAAGCGCTCATACAGTTCTATAAAATCCTTCTTCACAGACTCACTTGCGTCTTGAAGGTGAGAAATCATCATGGATAAAACCAAGTCCTGCTGCCAAGCCATAAAAGAGATTAAGAAAGAAAGGAGATCGATGGAAGTAAGATTACTGCGAGCGACAAGTAAGAGTTACGACTTATATAAAAGAAGGAACTAGCGTAACCTAGAAGCCGACGGTGTATCTTACCACTGAAGTTTTACCGTCTTTCCATGATTTGGGTTTGACACATATTTCTTTAGAAGGCTTACATGAAATACATTATGAACTTTCAGATGTAGGCTAAGTCACCTACTTTCTTTGAAATCAGATATGGCCCGCAAATCTGGGGGATAACTTCTTATCTTCCCAAGAGATAAAGAACTTCTTTTGGGCCGTACTCGAATGAAAACCATATTTGCTTCTTTGAATTCTCTGACTGTCCTCTTCTTATCTGCATACTGTTTCTATCAATCCTGGGCAACTTTTATATCTTTATGAATTGCCTGCATCTGCTGCTCCATGTCGTCAAGCATTTGTCTGGACATCTTGACCCTAATCAATGGGTCGGACCTAGTTAATGGAGTTAAGCAATCTTGTCCATACAGAGCTTTAAAAGGGCTCATTCCCAATACTTCTGTGATAAGAAGCATTGTAGGCGAACTCGACTAGGTGCAGATAGCTTAGCCACTTCTTGGGTTCCCTGCCACCACAGCATGACCAAAGTGCATCTTCGATTACTTGGTTTACCCTGATACTCTGCTGAAGTATGGATGACTGAGAATTGTCGGTTAGGCCCTTGGTTTTCAATTGTAGCATAGATCTGTCTTTTTTTCCTCTTCTACTACATCTGAAATTGCCACTGCTCTGGCTGCTATGCAGTCTAAGGCGGAATTCTTTCTCTTTGGTTGTCCCAGTTCTGGAAAGGAGTTCTGAGGTTATTCTGGACAGAGGCAGATGGATGAGCTGGAGTCCTTCTGGGGTTACCCTGGCTTGGGCGAGACGGACCATGATTAGACTGCTATGAAGGAATTGGTCTTTCAATTTGGGGTTCTTGACTTCCCTGTGCCCTTGACATGGCAGGAGTCGGGCAGTCTTTTAACTGATGACCAAAACCTTGGCATCCAAAACACCGATTCTCACTTCTGAACTCATCGTTTTGAATCCTTAAAACAGGTGGGGCTCCTGAAAAAGTATTCTGGGGAAAGGGATCTTCCTTTTTTAAACAGAATCTTTCTTTTATTTTAGAGAGGGAATAATTATAAGATCAGAAAGGGAGGTTCTTACTCCTGTATACCTCGAAGGCTGGGGGAGGAATCTTACATTCTACCCCACTTTTAAAAAAATGCGAGATGTCCTCAGCTCGCAAAGTAGAGAACTCTTTTTCTTAAGATCCAAATTTATTCTGGGGTTCCTTATATTCTGGTCAACCCAACAGAATACTGGGATAAATATCCCTTATATAGAACTCATCATTAAATAACAATTCATTCAGATCATATCATTCATATCTTTAACATGATAATGGTCCATTAGACCGAAAAAACTCCGTTCTGAACATTCCTCCATGGAAATTCTAGTCAAGCAAGTTCTCAAATTGTCATCCCTTAACTTGATCTACCGTGTCAAGTGTTAATGGTAGCAATTTGACAGCACAATCCACTAATCTCATAGTGATTTGCTGAAATCATTAATCCACTAATCTCATAGTGATTTGCTGAAATCATTATCATCATTCTAGTTATGAATATCATCACAGGGACTCGTCCCATTCATCCTCATTGTGGTTTCGCTCAGCTTATTATATTTCAACCAATTTTCAGGGATCATCATTTTTCAATTTAGAATCCAAATCAACTCATCAGTTCTCAAACAGAATTAAAAATCATATCAACCACATTCAAAATCATCATTTGAATAGTATTAATGCTTATAATTTTAAGTCTTAGATTTACTCGTATATACTGTCGGTAAAGAGCTACAGTTATACCCTCGGTACATACGGGTAGTCATGATACTTGGAACTATAAGGTAAATACCATCATGTCTAGGCCTCAAGCAAGTCAAGGTTCCATACAATTGTGGTACTTCTATTTGAAGACCCAATTACTAATTTACGAATTTTCAGTTTGAATATCAAATTGTATGAATTATATCACACAATTACAACCTTTTTGTGCTTCTTGATAAATTTTTGACATATTTGGCTTCTCAGTTGATCTTTATTAGCCAATTGGCTCTGATACCAACTGTAAGATCCCTGTCCCCACCACGCAACTGATTCGGGTGCTAGCAGCGGAAGTAGCACTTCTTGCGCGGGTCAGGGTCCCACACTCGGGGCCTCGCACATGGATATCCGGACAAGAGACTAATCTGTCGGTTTTTCCAAAACCGAACCCGGAAAAACTTCCTTTACCCGGAAAGCACGGGCGATTCCACCAGGATAACTCTTTACTCTAACGTAGTCAAGACCATTACTGATCAAGCTGATCCGACTGCACCTATAAAGATACTCGGTCAGATCAAGGAAGAAACTTGCACTTGGATCATTGGGATCAACGCTTTTTTTCCCATCAAGAGGCACAGCCGTTGATTCCTATCCATAGAATAATTACTATCTGGGATTTACTTTATCTATCGTAATAACAGAAATTGAGTCTCGATTTACGGATCCATCAGTCCAGCCTAACCCCATCCAGTCCCATGGGTTAGAAAACCACCCAACCACTGTAGTGATGGGATCCAATTAGGAATTTGGTTAGGTTTTGTCCCAGGTACCAGGGAAAAGAGTTCCCAGGCCCCCTAGCCAGAATTTCAAAAACAAATTTAATGCCAGTCACACCACTTACACACCCAATATGAAGTTGCCTTTTTCTCAATATCAGTTATCTTTAAAACAATTCTTTAATGAAACCATTGTGTCACTGATCATAATCCTCAAAATCTCTGGTTGAATCCTTATTTCCAATCATCCCTTCATTGGAGTATCTATGGCATCGTTGGCAACCAGAACGCTCACCACCTGTCCACTCAGGAGCCTTTTCAATAGTTCCTAGACCATAGTACCCGGTAATATAATCAACTATAAAAATCAAGATGGAATCTCCATTGAAGATCAGCAAGATCAACCAACAGAGCCATACAAGAGAGCCATGGATTCATCCGTTTTGAGGACCAGCAAGGTCAATCAACCAAATCCATGCCCGGTTTCAGAAAACAATTCTTACTTCTTGTTCCAATATCTTCCACGACGCACGTGTGGGTATCTTCAGCGACCCAGAGCCCGAGCAACGTATGGTCAGCACCCTCTAGGATCCTTCTCGCAGGTGACCTAGCGCTTCACTCATAGGCCGTTTCCTTGGTCCCTCATCCACCATATCGGAAGCTCACCATTTAAATCGAACCGAGGCTGGTCAAGACCTCGGTCGACCTTGCTACGCGAGACGTCCTCCATTGACTCTCCGTCACCAGTTGCAACTATATCAGTTAGGTCTCCATGACCTTAATCCACAAGACGGTCAAAATGCTTCCCCAGCATTTTCGACATAAAATAGTCATTTACAAACAGGTCACAAAATACAGTTTCTATATCGAACTCTCGTCTTTCCACATTATCCCTCCTTAGTCCACATTACCTATTCCACATTCCATTCATATGTGTACTCATTCTCATCCATTCACTCAAATCTACGACACATTATTTCACATACACATTCACATTCATTATTCTACATACACATCCATGTTCATACATCCACATCATACATCCAATCCCATATCCGCATTCATACATACACATCCATATCCACATCCATACATCCACTTCCACATCCACATTCACATCCATACATATACATCCACATTCATACATCCACATCTACATGCATACATCCATTTTCACATCCTCATTCATACATCCACATCCACATACATACATCCACATCCGTATCTACTTCTATACATCCACATCCGCATCCACATTCACATTCACACATCCACATCTCCATGCATACATCCACATCCACATTCACATTCACATCCATACATCCACATTCACATTCATACATCCACATCTCCATGCATACATCTACATCCACATTCACATTCACATCCATACATCCACATCTACATGCATACATCCACATCCACATTCACATTCACATCCATACATCCACATCCACATTCACATTCATATCCATACATCCACATCTACATGCATACATCCACATCCACATTCACATTCACATCCATACATCCACATCTACATCCACATTCACATCCATACATCCACATCCACATCCACATTCACATCCATACATCCACACTCATTCTTATCACATCTCATATAACTCTTAACTCATCCTATCACATCTCATACGCATCTTATCACGTCCTAATATCTATTTATAAAATACAAGAGAATTCTTATTTTTGATATAAGATTTCTTTACGCATCTATTTATGCATAAATTCCATTTAAGGAGACTAACACTTTTGAAATAAAAATCAATCTTTTATGCATCTTCCTATGCATAAATTCATTTTAAATGAGAATGACACTTTTGGATTAAAATAAATTCTTTACGCATCTTTCCATGCATAAATCCAATTTAGTAGGAATTACACTTTTAGAATAAAAGAATTTCTCTTATGCATTTAATCCATTTATGATGAAAATCACACTTTTAGTATAAAAAAATATCTTTTATGCACCCATTTATGCATGAAAATCAATTATGATAAAAGTAACACTTTTATATTAAAATAATAATCTTTTATGCATACCTCTATGCATGAAAATCAAATATGATAAAAGTAACACTTTTATATTAAAATAATAATCTTTTATGCATACCTCTATGCATGAAAATCAATTATGATAAAAGTAACACTTTTATATTAAAATAATAACCTTTTATGCATACCTCTATGCATGAAAATCAAATATGATAAAAGTAACACTTTTATATTAAAATAATAACCTTTTATGCATACCTCTATGCATGAAAATCAAATATGATAAAAGTAACACTTTTATATTAAAATAATGATCTTTTATGCATACCTCTATGCATGAAAATCAAATATAATGATAAAAGTAACACTTTTATATTAAAATAATAATCTTTTATGCATACCTCTATGCATGAAATTCAAATATGATAATCAATATGCATCTTCTATGCATAAAAAAAATACTTTTAGAGTATAGAATTGATAGGAATTACTCTTTTAGCATAAAATTTAATTACTAGAAATCCTCTTTTTCTTAATTTATCAATCATGCATAATATAAAATCAATTTCTCCTTGATCACAATAAAATTCTTTCAATTAATCTAGGATGATAATTCCTAGAATATGGTAGGAAGTCCTCTTTTCATGCTTTGAATGAAATTATTTTATGTGTAATTTTTACAAAAATTTTGCCATAGCTTCGCTGCTATGACTGATAAATCTCAATTATTTTAAAAGATAAAGCTTATCTTTAAGGAAATGATTAGAATGATCCCTAATTGGATCATTAACCCATAATGGATTGAATCATCAATATTCAAATACATAAACTAAAAGTATAGAAAAAAACCCTTAATTTGGCCTCAAGCATAGATTACTCTTGGATTAAGGAAAAGCTTTATAAAAAGCTTCATTTGGATTGAGAATAGGTCATGAGTATGACCATTTCTTGAGTGAGAGAGAGAAATTACATAAAAACCATTAGAATTAAGCATAAATAGAAATTTATGTAATTCTTTACTATCATTCATCAATTAACTTCAATAGCATTCATCAATTTATGTAATGCTTTACTACCATTCATCAATTAACTTCAATAGCATTCAAAAACCATTCCAATTAAGCTTCTCAAGCTTGAGAGGGGTTGAGAAGAGAGAAACATTGAGAAATTATAGAAAAGATCAAAATTCACCATTTACCTTACAAATTGCTTGATTCTTTGTTCACGGTAGAGGCCCCCAACCAATCAATTGGTTAAGTATGTTGATGGAGCCACCAATGGGGATTGAAGAAAGGGGGAAGCTCCAATTTCTTCAATTTGGAGACAATTTTAGAGAATAGTAAAAATTAGCATTATTTCAGCATAATTCTAGTATAGTAAAATTCTCCTCCTTTTTTCAAAGGACTCAAGTTCTATTTATAGGAGAGGGAGGCTCTAACCAAGAACACAACTGATTTCTAGAATTTTCTAGATTTCAGTTTGGTTGAATTTGGACTAGATTTGGACCTAGTTTGGTTCCTTTTTGATTCGGTCTGGTTCCTTTTTGATTGGGTTTGGTTCAAGAGAGAGGAGAGATAAAAATATCACAATTTTTGAAGATTTAAAACTCAATTGCACATGAGAAGTAGGCGCCTCATTCATGAGGGAAAAATCCCCATGCAGAGGTGTCAAAAATGCATCATTACTTCTAAATATCTCCCCTTTTTAACTATTAGCCTTGTCCTTAGTCAACTGTTCATCTTATGTGAGTATTTACTCATTTTTGGGTATCTTCTTTTACAAATTGGATTTATCTCCTCCCCACACATGGATTGATCCTATTGGCCCATAGGAACCTTAATTGGACCATAATCCAAAAATTTCAGAAAATCTAGACCCTTAGGCTAAGGTTCTTTATACCCATTTCCAATAAATTCCAATTGTACATTGGAAAGTTCTTTTTGAATTTCTGTTTCAGGGGAATTCATTTTAATAATATGAAAAATTTTTCTGTCTAAAAATATTCAAAATTTGAATATTCTCTCTCTAGAATATTTTCTCTCTCTATGTCAAAACAAGTAGAGACAAGATCTTTTATATTTCTGAAGAGGGAATTGATTACAGGGGGAAGATGCTGGACATCTTGAGAGGCTGGGGAGGAATCTTACAACAAGCATAGGGCAACATATGCGGGTGTGGCACTGCATCCTGTATCAAATTAAAACGGAATCATAACTCAAACATATGAACACCCATAGGTATCTCAATCAACCTTAACTCTTTAACACTTACCATGTTTACGGTCGCATCCCATTCTCCATACTTTGAGATGTGATTGAGTGTAATCTTGCATGCACGATACATGTTTCCTCGACATCGATCACACATACATTTGATTTTTTGCTCCAACCACATTTCGCGATGGTGGATACGGAAGGATTCATCCTCACTGGAGCTACTTGTTGAAGATGAAGACATCCTACAAATAAACAACCCAAAAAAATTACGCTTGTATCAAATATTTAATCTAAAAACTCTGTGGTGCGTCTAATACCACGTCTATTCTGTGTGGTGCGCGTCTATAGGCGCGTCTAAACCGTGTTGTAAACGCGTAATTAAACGCGCATTTAGACGCGTATATACACGTGCACTACACAGAACAGACGCGGTTTTAGACGCGATATTAGACGTGATATTAGACGCGCCTATAGACGCGATTTTCAAACCTACTTTTAGCGCGCTTATTTTTCTTCACATACTTTTAATGGGCTTGCTTTGCTATTAAAACAGATCCACAGCCTAGCATCCACACTTATCTTCAAGCACCCACACTTATCTCCAGGCTTACACAATCATCTGCAAGCACACAGGGTAAACACAAGGAAGAGAAGAAAGAGAAGCAAAGGGTGAACAAGGAAGAGAAGAAAGAGAAGCAGCTTTGAAGAAGGACAAGAAGCTTCCATACCTCTATCCAAAGGTAAGTATCTTTAGGGTTGATCTTCTTTGAAAGTTGCTCTCTTTGGATTCATCCTTTTCTCTCTTTGAAACGAATGTTTTTGGTACAACTGTTGTGCTTTTATGTCGGGCGCATGTCCTTTTCGAGTTTTTAAAATAGTCCATCTCTGTCAGAGCGCGTCTATAGACGCATCTGAGAGCACGTCAAAAAGCGCGTCTATACATGTCTACTCTGTGTTAGAAACAAGTAGCCGCGCGAAGATAGATGCTGTTTTTCTCCTCTCTTTTTCTGTCTTTTTTTCTCCTCTCTTTTCCTCTCCTTTCTCCTCTCTTTTCCTCCCCTTTCTCCTCTCTTTTTCTCTCCTTTCTCCTCTCTTTTATCCCCACTTTTTCTCTCTTTTTCTCCTCTCTTTTCCTCTCCATTCATGGAAATAAGTGATTGCGTGAATGAAGAAAGGGATCGCATGAATGATGGAAAGGGATTGCATGATTGAAGAAAGGGATTGCATGAATGATGGAAAGGGAAAGCATGATTGAAAAAATAGATTGCACTCTATATTTTCCTCTCTTTTTCCTTCTCTCTTTTATCCTCTCTTTCCTTCTCTTTTCGTCTCTCTTTTTCTCTCTTATCTCCTCTCTTTTTCTCTCTTTTTTTCTCCTCTCTTTTCCTCTATTCTCCTCTCTTTCTCTCTCTTTTATCCCCTCTTTTTCTCCTCTCTTTTCCTCTCCTTTCTCCTCTCTTTTATCCCCGCTATGCATGCCTTTTCTAATCTCTTTCCTTCTCTCTTTTTCTCTTCTTTTTCTCTTCTCAGTTCATCAGTAATCTTCTTTTTTTCTTTTTTCCAGTTCATCATGTGGCGAGGAAGCTCTTCAGGCTCACCTAATCTTCGGGAGACCATCTTTCGGGACTTATATAACCTTTTGGGGCACCCTCCCAGTCCTGGGGAGTTATAGGGCTACATGACGGGTACTCTAAACACCCCCCAGGAGTCGGCACTACAGACTCCAAACCACCCCAACCCCACACCTTTTGAGATTACCCCAGCAGAGTCAACACAGCCCAGCCGGCTACATAGTCGAGCCCCTTCCCCCATGCCGTCCTATGCCCCTTCCCCCATGCCCTCAGGAGGCCCTTCTGCCTCGCAGAGCTGTCGGTGTACTCCCGTGCAGTCGAGACTTGGTTCTCCAGCTATAGGTGGCCAGCGTACTAGCTCGACACGACACAGTAGTAGGCGTAGTAGCAGGGAGAGCAGTGGGGGATGCATGGCACAGTGCTTTGGGAGAGGTGGTGGTGGGGACAATAATGATTCAGATGATTTAGACGTGCCTCACTCAGACAAGAGGCATCTTGATAGATGCACGGGGGAAGGACATCATGGCCTTCATGTGCTCTGTGTAATTGCTAACAATTACAGAGATTGCTTTATTCACTACAAAGAACAACCAAAGAGGTTGGCTGATGAGACCCTCGCTGCTGTTCGCTCTAGGTATCCTAACCCCCCCAATGTTCAGTTCACAGATAAATGGGCCAATTCAAAGATTGTTTGGATACTTAGCAATAAAAGATCTTCGCTTAAGAGGCATGCACTAGCGGAGCTTGCCAAGCTCCAAGGAGGTCAACCACCAAGGGGCCTGCCCCACACCACTCACAAGCGTGAGTGGAAGAAAGCAATGAAGTCAGCGAAGAAGGAACCCAATCTAAAGCACGTGGAGGCACGAAGGATCCAAATGGAGCAATATGGAAGCGTGCATTTTGGAGCAGGGGGTGTTGAATCATGGGAGGCCCAGTTTGTAAGTATCGATCTCAAATTATATTGTTTATATAGTTTATTAGGAGGTTGTTTCTTTGTACTAACCCCTCCGCAAATTGTGTCATCTTGCAGCTTGATATCGTGGGCAGGTACCCTACTCCTGTCGAGACAGCCTACCACCGCCACCATCACAGAGGAGATACATGGAGGCACTTCTATAATGACGGGTTGATTACTGAGGAGCAGTATATCTGGGCTACTGGAGAGTCCCCCGAGGTATTTGAAAGTAATTAAATAATGTCAATATTATAAATAAAGATTTGATTTTTCATACATTGATATATGTTGTCCCTTGTTTACAGGACCCTGCACAAGAAGATGAGGAAGAAGGAGGCGGAGAAGGGAGCGTAGAAGGCAGCGAGGACGTGGAGAACTTAGATTAGTCGTAGAAGTAGTGCTAGCTACTCTTTTTTGTACTTAGCCACTGGCTTGGCTTTGTGCCTCTTGTATATACACTCCTCTTATTTTTGGTACTTGAAGCCACAGGATGTGGCTTAGCTTCGTGCTATATGTACATACAAGCACTTTTTGAGCTATCAATTAATGCCTTGTAACTAAACGTTTTGGAGTTATAATGTTTTATTTGGAATTGTAATTAATGTCGGCTATACACTTGCTTGCAAGAGTGCTAATTAAAATGCGGTTGACTGTAAGAATTGAATTACACAATGTGGAAATGGGATTCCTGTAACTACATAGCATACACAACATAACAGCATTCTATTCAAGCACACAAAATTTAAAAAATATTCTGTAGCGCGTCTATAAATGCGTCTATATACGCGTCTGTCTATTCAAGAAGCGTCTATTTGCGCGTCTACAAACGCCTCTATAATTGCGTCTATAAACGTGTCTATGCATGCGTCTGTCTGTTTTTTTAAATTTCTCCCCGAGCGTCTATTTGCACGGCTATATACGCGTCTATAGGCGCGTCTGTTTGCTATCTTTTAAACGCACCTTTAGACGCGGGTTTGTAGATGTGCTAATAGACGTGGCAATAGACGCGCCCGTAAGCTTTTTTTTTAGTTGAGTAAATGCGTCTGTGTGCGCATCTGTAGGTGATTTGTCTTGTTGTGATAGGTTTAGGCTTAACATAAACTAGCTAATCCATTCACTTATGCATTAAGAGTAGGGTTTAGGTAATTCACCTCTTTTTTCTCTTATTTTTATTTCTTGCTAATGTGTTAATGAGGACTAAAGTTCTTTTTTATTTATTA
This sequence comes from Cibotium barometz, assembly GCF_041138505.1. Lineage (NCBI taxonomy): Eukaryota > Viridiplantae > Streptophyta > Polypodiopsida > Cyatheales > Cibotiaceae > Cibotium > Cibotium barometz. The sequence goes on from NC_141076.1 coordinate 50,802,390, forward strand.
TAATTCTTTTTTGTAGGCATATTCAAGTGAGCAAGGTTTTGGGCATAGCCTCTTATATACGGTAAGCCCTATTTCTTTGTGCTTTGTGATTCTTGTCTTTGTGTTTTTGCACCCTTGGTTATCGGGGATTAGGGTTAGGTCAATAGGCTAGGGCTATGCATAGTCCTCGTATGCATAGACCTCTTTATGCATAGGGATATGCATAAGGGCTAGGCTATGCATAGCCCTCTTTATGCATAGGGCTTATGCATACCCCTCTTTATGCATAAGGGCTTATGCATAGGGATTATGCATAGCCCTCTTTATGCATAAGGGCTTATGCATGGCCCTCTTTATGCGTAGGGCTTATGCATAGGCTATGTATAGCCCTCTTATGAAATAGGCCTCTTATGCTAGCCTACTTATGCACTAGGGCTTATGCATAGCCTTATTATGCATAAGCCATATTATGCATAATGAACTAATGTTTTGATTTTATATGATAATCTTTTGTAGGTCTATTCATGCAAACGACCTCCAAGGGCACATGCCACGCATCCCTTTCATACCGATTCGGCTAGTAGAGGTAAGCCCTCTTTGTTTGTGCTTCTTCTATTTGTGTTTTTTGCATCCTTGGGTTCTGGGGATTAGGTTTAGGGTTTAGGTATGCATAGGCCATATGTCAAATGGCTTATGCATACAGCCTATGCATAGGGCTTATGCATAGGCCGTATGCATAGGCCTTATGCATAGGCCATATACATAGACCGTATGCCATATGCATACGACCTATGCATACGGCCTATGCATAAGCTATACATAGGTCATATGCATACGACATACGACTTATGCATATGGCTTATGTATACAGCCTATGCATACAGCATATGGCATATGCATAGGCCGTATGCATATGGCTTATGCATACGGCCTATACATAGGCCGTATGCATACAGCATACAGCCTATGCATACGCCTTATGCATAGGCCGTATGCATACGGTTTATGCATACGCCTTATGCATAGGCCATATGCATACGGCTTATGCATATGCCATATGCATAGTCCTTATGCATACGGCATACGGCTTATGCATAGGCCGTATGCATAAGCCATATGCATAGGCCGTATGCATATGGTTATGCATACACCTTATGCATACGGCTTATGCATACGCCTTATGCATACGGCTTATGCATAGGCTGTATGGCTTATGCATACGCCTATGCATAAGCTATATAATACGGCTTATGCATACACCCTATGCATACGCCTTATGCATAGGCCGTATGCATAGGGCTTATGCATAGGCCTTATGCATATGACATACGGCTTACGCATAGGCCGTATGCATATGGTTTATGCACAGGCCATATGCATAGGCCTTATGCATAAGCCGTATGCATATGACCTATGCATACGGCTTATGCATCAGCATACAGCCTATGCATACAGCATACAACCTAGGCCATATGCATATGGCATACAGCTTGTGCATTCACCGTATGCATAGGCCATATACATATGGTTTATGCATAGGCCGTATGCATACGGCATACGGCATACGGCTTATGCATAGGCCTTATGCATACGGCATACGGCTTATGCATAGGCCTTATGCATACGGCTTATTCGTAAGCCTTATGCATAGGCCTTTACTTACAGCTTACGGCATACGGCTTATGCATAGGCTTTATGCATAGGCCTTTACTTACGGCTTACGGCATACGGCTTATACATAGGCCTTATGCATACCGCTTATTCATAGGCCTTAAGCATAGGACTTTACATACGGCTTATGTATAAAGCCTATGCATAGAGATATGGGGCATTGTTATATGCCATCTAGAATGCTGCTTATGTCAGGTTAGGAGTGGTTATCCGCAAGTAGGTGGTTATAGTGGAGGGGGAGCCCTCAATCTTCTCACTATCCTTCTCTTGCAAAAGAGGAGTGGCCTTTGGCTTTAATAGTGGGGAACGTGTGGAAAGTCTTCAGAAGCTATCATCCAAAAGGGGCACTGTCGACCCTGCTTGTCTAAGTAGTATTGTAGGAGGTCGTAACAATGCCCTAATATCACTAGTTGTATTTTTTGTCTAAGCTTATGTTATTGTTTTCTCTTAGTTGGCTTGACATATGAAAGATAAGTGGCCTTATTCATTCTCTTGGTTTAGGAAATGGACTTACGCATAGAGATATGGGGCATTGTTATATATCATCTAGAATGCTGCTTATGTCAGGCTAGGAGTGGTTATAGTGGCAAGGGAGCCCTCGATCTTCTCACTATCCTTCTCATACAAAAGAGGAGTTTCCTTTGCCTTTATAGTGAGGAGCGTGTGGAAAGTCCTCAAAAGCTATCATCCGAAAGGGGCACTGTCCACCGTACTTGTCTAAGCAGTATTGTAGGAGGTCTTAACAATGTTTTAATATCACATGTTGTATTCTTTGTCTAAGCTTTAAGTATGGATTGGGTTAGAACAATCATATTTTCTTGCCTATGCATGTATGTAGCAGCAATGTCGATCGACCCGTCTCACAACATCCTGATGTGGCCAATCTACTGTCCATTATAAATGAGCGATATGGGTAGCAAGCTTGCTTGGAGTTTACACAGACACATGTATGGTTCCATCAAACCTTTTCACATATACAAAGTTAATCTTTTATGCATTCTATTTGACTATATATTTTAATCTTATATGCAGGCGGGCTTACAGTCGGGGCTCGTACGACACCATGGGGGCAGACTACCCCACTTGGCCAGTCGAGCCGTGGGGGCAATCTACCCCACTTGCTCAGTCAAGGCAGACCATGCCTTTGATAGGTGCAGAGCCGAGTGGTGTAGGCCCTTCACGATATGGGTGTGATGAGCCTACACCACCTTCCTCTACTAGAGCCACTCGCACTCACGCACGTTGTCGTGCCATGGCACGTCTATGGTGTGAAACCATGCATATGAGGCCATTAAATGCAAATCCAGATGCATGGGATTAAGTGCCATGACTTGAGTCATTATATGATGCCTAAGTACATATGTTCATATTGTAAATGAGGTTCAATAAGACGAGCTGAGACTGAGTCAGGTCTCAAAGCCTGTGTACATAACGAGTGTAGTAGGTGTTTTTAACACTTGGATAGTGTGATGTTTTTAGTGGAGGAAAAGGGCAGTCTTTTGCTGTGCAGATGCATGCTTGAAGGCCAAGCAAACAGTGGAGAAATGTGTGAGTTTTTGTGAAGTGCACAGGCTAATAAGGAGCCATTTTGGAGGGCAAATAGCAGGAGCTGGGAGTGCCTGATGGGTATGTGATGAACTGAAGAGTTGTGGTCAGACATGCTATGAACAACTTCCTAGAAGGAAATTTTTGCATAGGAGCTACAGTTTAAGATCTTTTTAGCACCCAAGGTGGGTACCTTTCATCCGGAATAGCTACAGATGATAGATGGCTAGTTTGAAGCGGCTTTTGTATGCACATGATGAGCATACTGTGGTGAGACCCAGATGTCTGGACATAAGTGGTCATATGGAATTCAAGGCCATGAAGTTGGACTGGTGATCGGGTGCGTGAGCGATAGGGGTGGTGCCTGCTCTTTCTGTGTGTTAAGAAGAACGAAGAAGAAGAAGAACAAAGCGGAGTTTCCATGGCTCGCAAGTTCTTCGTGGGAGGCAACTGGAAATGTAATGGAACTGAAGATCGTTATTGTTCTCAATGGGGCGGATGTGCCTCCCAAAGATAAAGTTGATGTGGTGATCAGTCCTCCATTTGTTTTCTTGCCACTAGTAAAGAGTACATTGCGTCCTGATTTTGATGTGGCTGCCCAAAATGCTTGGGTTAAAAAAGGGTGGTGCATTCACAGGGGAAATCAGTGCTGAAATGTTGGTGAATTTAGACATTCCTTGGGTCATACTTGGACACTCAGAGAGGCGGTTGTTGCTGAAAGAGTCTAATGAGTTTGTTGCTGATAAGGTGGCTTATGCACTCAGCCAAGGACTGAAAGTCATTGCCTGTATTGGTGAAACACTTGAGCAACGTGAATCTGGAGAAACTTTAACTGTCGTTTCGGAGCAAGCTAAAGCTATTGCAGGAAAAATCGATGACTGGAGTAATGTTGTTCTTGTGTATGAACCTGTTTGGGCTATAAGCACCGGCAAGGTTGCAACCCCTGTCCAAGCTCAAGAGGTGCATGCTGATCTGCGGAAGTGGCTTGCGGCTCAAGTGAGCCCGAAGGTGGCTTGCGTGGCAACAAACACGAAGGTTTTTTTTTAAGGGAATATCCGATTAATAAGCTAAAAAAAAGGAGGCGCAATGTATTCGAATCGGGGAAATTCAAAATTTTAGCTGCAAAAGTGAAGGGCGCCCAAATCTCTTGCAGGGAAAGAGAGAAAAACCAGTGCGACAGACATAAGAACCTATTCTCTAAAAAGAGGGAGTCAACACAAGAACCTATTGCTCGCTAGGTGGTAGCAAAAAAGAAAAGAAAAGAGAGAGGCACAAACACAAGGGAGTCACACATATGGAATACCTAAAATTGGTAGAATATCATAAGCAACACCCAACAATCTTCAATAGCCATTACATTTTTGTTAAGCTTATAGCTTACTATTCTTTTGGCTAAGTTAATGTAGCAGCTTCTCTATGAGTACATTTTTGTTAAGCACATGGGAAGAAGCATGAAGGAATAGATCCTACTCAACAAAACTGACAAGAATCTTGCCACAAAAAGGGACAACAAAAGCCTAATTCTTTAAGGGATGAATGTTGCTTCAATGAATAAAATGAGGAACTAATAAACAAAATTTTGTTTTCTGATGATTATGTCTATTCCTCCGAATCCTTCCTTCTCTTAATTTCCCAACTAACACAAAGCACATGCGTAACTCTGCTGATGATTCCCAAATACAAAGTGAGCAAAAAATATAAACCCCAAAGAAAAATATGCTCACATGCAATCATTCACAAACAACCCCACCACCCCCACCCCATAATTTAAGAATTCTTGCTAATTTCTAAGTTTTTCATTTACTAACTAGCCCTTCTTATTCCTTCCAAAGGAACAAAGACCATTGAACATCACTCAACATCCAAGCCATCAACAAAACTTGTCAATTCTCCCCACATAAAGGTCTTCAACGAGATCATAGGACGCGATTGGCATCAAGAAGGGGGGAATATTAACCCATTCCTAGGGTTAACAAAAGGTACTACACCATTATCTTATATCAAGGAGTCAAGGTAGATACACCAAAAGGTCATACATTCAAAATATGACCCATACTAGTTCTATGGAATACTTATGGTGATTTTTGCTTCAAGAACATGTGGTAGTAAGTTAGGATGAAGTCCCAAGTGATGTAATTCATGGGTATATTATGAGAGTAGACATTGTAATACCATTAGGCATCTTATGAGCCTAAAGTACCCGGCCAGCCATAGTTTAAGTGAGTGTGAACACTTATGGCCCTGTATATAAGTGAAAATCTCTCATAATACAAAGAACTCTCCCATTGTGAAATAAAGTCTTTCTCTTGATAATCCTCTTACTAATCTCTCTCTCTAATGCATTCTTGAGTGTGTGAAGTGAGGTGACAGGGAGGGACGAGTACACAATGCAACACAATGGTGTGAACGCTTGCGGGAGGCATGGTGGAATTGCTTCTTAAGGAGTTATGGAGCTTAGAGACATCAAAGGTAATGAGCTTGGCCATTGGAAAGATCCTCACAACAGTTGCGGTTTGCTAAGTAATCTCTTGTTGGATGTGTTTCAAGGGGAATTAGGGTGAGCCATAACAATCAACCATCCTAATATAGAATGGAGAAGGCTACATTTCTATAATTCCTAGCTTCTTTGCCAGGCCATCTATAAATATTGAGTCCCAATCCTCCATCTAGGTTGACTTGTGACACCATTTGCCCTCTTAGTTTTATGGTCACTTTTAGGAACAACTATGTCACAGTCATGCATTGTTTCCACATTTCTACATCTTGCAGATGGATACTCCATTTCCTAAATGAGCACTTGCACTAATTTTTCACTCGGCACTATTTCCTAAAGCAAATTTGGCCTATAGTTGGGTATTAGACTTGATCTAGTGTTATATCCAGCTTCATTTTTTTTAGATCCTCCTAGAAGTCATATTCCTCCTCGAGATTATTTCTCCTCACTTCCTGACTTGGCATACTTTGGCCTATGTTTACCTTCCCTTCTTCCTTATTGGCTTCTCTTTCCTTTTCTTGACCTTTCCTTGTCAATTCTTTTATCTAGACTTGCTTCAAATTCTTTTCCAATTCCTTTTACAAGATGCTTTTACTACTTTGGGCTTTTTTAGGCTCTAGCTGGCACTCCTACATCCCTTGTTTAGTCATCTTCACACTAGCTAATGGCTTTTTGCCTGCTAGAATGTTTTCTCTCTTCCTAACTAGGCTTGTCCTGTCTAGATTAGTATCAGCATGCTCATTGAGGAGAGGGATTTCTTGCATCATCCGTACCATTCCTTGTGCACTCTGCACAAGTTTTGTGATTTGATTTTGGACCCTTTGTTGCCCTACCCACTATATTTTCTTTTGGATCAGTGTTCTTGCTTATCACTGTGTTAACAGGTCATTGCGACCTTTTCACTACCATTAACACTAGTGGTTTCTCTTGGTGTTTTACTACCCACTCATCCACTTTCATCATATTCACTGCTTCATCAACTCCTGCTAGGTTTGCCTCCCTTTGCAGCCTTACTTCTTGTAGTTCAGTTGATGGTTTTGTAGTATGGGAAAGTCAATTTGCCTATACCCAGGGGTGCTATAGTAGTAGCATATCAATCTAGCTTCTCTTTGTCCAAATATTCCACCTCCTCCTCTTTTATAAGGACTTTTGTTTTGAGGCCTAGGCGACTTGATTGAGAGTTGGGACTTGTTGTGTTGCTAACGCTCTTGTCTTTCTGCTACTCTTGGGTTCCTATTCTGAGTGTTATAAAAGCATGTATTAGGTGATGTGGTTGCTCGCATTACAAATAGCACATGGTTGCTGTGTGGTTTTTATCTAACATTCTTCTTCTGTGTGACCGTGGTTATTAGACTTGGTGCACGTGACATCTGATCTCAGTCGAAACCTTGCATGTCCTCTCGCAAGCTTGGCTAGGGCGGCCTTCAATTCTTACTAAACATCCACTTTCTCCTTCTTGCCTTTCTTCCTCCGGGGCTTGTGCTCTTCAGCATCTGAATCTTGACTAGAGTCTGATTCTGAGGTATCTTCACCAAAATCTGACTTAGAAGTTTCTTCTTGCTTATTTCTCCTTTTGTTATCTCTCTTTTTCTTCTTGGGGTCTTTCCTTCTCTATCTCAAGATTCCTTTGGCCTTGGTTTCTTCTGCTACCACTTGTTCAAATGTGAGTCTCCAAATCATAAGAGGCTACTACCATTTGGAGCTTCTCCCTCAATCTTCTCATAAACCATTTACTCAGTCTCGATGTTGCAAGTTTGTCACGCTAGTCTAGGCGCATTAGTAATGCTCTAAATTTTGCTACATAATCTTCCATTAGCCTCTTCTTTTGAGTCAGCCTTTGCATCTTTTCTAGTAGCCCAATGGTGGTCTTGTCTCTCTGGAATCGTTTTAGGAATGCTTTCTTTAGTTCCTCAAATGTCTGGAAGTACTCCAGACCATACTAAGCATATGAGCTGGTGGCTTTTCCACCTAGAGTTTTTGTAAAGTACTCTATCTTTTGTGGCAATGGGGCTTTGGTGGCCAAGAAGGTGGTGTGAAAGGCAAAGATATCAGCATCCGGATCCTCTTCACTTTCACCCTTGAACTTTGGGTATTTGAGAGACATCCTTCCACACGGCTACTTATTCCTCTCCTTCTTGATCTCCTTGCCTCCTATTTTGTAGCTCTTGGTGTTCTTCCTCTCCCTCTTGATCCCTCAAAGGTTCTTGATTCTATTGTTCTTTCTCTTGTTGGCGTAGAGCCCTTTCCAAAAGTATTTCTACACGGTGCGGCCACCCTTGATTTCCTGAAGCCTCTAACTGCCTGTAGAGATATTGCATTTCTGTGCTCAAACTTCCCTCATTCTTCATGCACCATCCATTGGACTCTATGACTCACTCATGAACATACCTGACACCATGACGTGAACATTTTTTCTAGTGATCTACCCCAACTAGCTCCTCTACACCATAGGATTTACATGAGAACATGTATGTCATGCACACAAGCATAATTCAAGCTTCCTATGCTTGACTAGCCCCTTGTCTTCCAGCATCATGATCTCTCCAAAAGTGTCACTTCCCTGTCAAGATCTGACACTTAAGTGGTTCTGGACCACCTAGTTGGCTTATAAAGAGCAACGACTAAATCTACTGTACCCAATTCGACAAGCCAACATAGCATTGAGATACTAGTCTTCCCATGCTTAGAGGAGTTAACTATGAATATATGCGAGTTAGTTCACATCTCCTTCATGCTTCGTGATGGTAGTTAACATGAAGACAAACATGCAAGTAACATAAAGTAGCTGAAATTATGCAATACAGAGTAGTGAAACAAGAGAGATGGCCAACCCAAAAGATATTCTCTCAACAGTAGCTTAGACTATCAAGCATACATTACTCTTGCATCCTTTGATCCCCAGCCTTTGATCCCCAGGGAATTCCCCTTTTGCTCCTTACATCCATTCGGGTACTAGCCATTTCTAAGAAATAATTACAAAGTTGTTACAGAAACAAGATGACTTGACACATGATATGTTTGTTGCTAAAGGGAGGAATTTTGGTGGCGGCAAGATGGGCCGATCGACTGCCACAACAATTGTAACTGCTTTAATGGAGTTCAAACAAGCTGCTTCTTATGTATTTCCTCTAATCTCCTTCTTTGATATCCATTACTAGTCAAACAAATCGACAAAATTTATCATGTTTATAGCACTCTCAGGTTCCATGTATTTTGAATACACATGAAAATGTGGGTTTAAATGAGGGGGAGGTGGAGCCTCTTTTATATTTCCTGCATGGCCGAGTCGATACATTCTAATTTTTAATGGAAAGGTGTTGGGCTACCAAAAAGTTTCAAATTTTGAATGAGAATTTACATGTTGAACTGCCAAATAGTGGCGGGGGCCAAAATAAACGCAGCGAGGGTCAAAATAAACATTGAAAAAAGCATCAAAAAAGTAAAAAGTGTTTTTGACACTTTTTCCAATGCTTTTTTGACGGCTTTTTGGATGCTTATTTTGACTTTGGGGATTTTTAACAGATCGATGCCAAGTCACTTATCCACATTTTTTGTGTTTTTGTAGTTTTGGGAGAAATAGCTTGTGGAGAAGGTGCGACCCTCTCTGCACCTCCCCCCATCTCTTAGGGATTAACCTAAGTCCTTCCCCTTGCTCTTGCTTCTAATTGTGTGTGTGTGTGTGTGTGTGTGTGTGTATGTGTGTGTGTGTGTGTATGTGTGTGTGTATGTGTGGTGTCTGGGTGTAGACCCGCTCTTTCAATGTTTCTAGCATGTTTTGTTTGTGTTTGTGTTTGTTTTGTAGGGTTTCCATTGATTTACTCTCACAAGTTCTCCTTGGTCTCTCATGCTACAAGCCTTCCCTCAAGACTCCAGAGCTAGTAGATAGCCCTTGCCTTTTACCCTTGGTCTCTCATGCTGTAAGATCTCCCTCGAGACTGTAGATCTAGTAGATAGCCCTTCCACCCTGACTTTTGATTGTGTGTGTGTGTCGTGTGGGGTGTGTGTGTATATGTGATTTCACGGTTTTGCTAATATGTCTTGTTTATGTTTATTTTGTAGGGTTTCCACTGATTTACTCTCACAAGCTCAAGCTCTCTCTTGGTCTCTCATGCTACAAGCCATCCCTCGAGACTCCAATTACCTTACTTTCTCTCTGGTAAAAAGTGCCCTAATTGCATTGCCCTGGTTTGTTTTTGTATGCATCTACTTGCTGTTGAAGTTGCCCCCTCGATGTGGGATTTGGGTAGGTAGATCCTTCACGACCATGCTCCTCTCCTTAGAGTCATGCTAGAAGCATGGACACAATGATGCCACACACGTATGCCCCAAACACTATACACTTGCATAATCATATAAATAACCACCTTTATTTGTGTGTGTGTAGACCATGGATTGCACACCAAATGGCACACCTGCATATAGCCCCAATATGTTTGTGTGTGTAGACGATGGATTGCACACCAAATGACACACCTGCATATAGCCCCAATATCTCCATCATCGTGCCTACTCTACAGTGAATATCTCCCAAAGAGCTTTTTAATTTCATCTTGAGCCGCGAGTAAAGGGCTATGTCTCAAGCATACTTTGGGTGAAGGGATGGCACTTTTGCACAACCATTATAGCCCACCATCACACAAGTCATGGTGATGGACACCCCGCCCATGGCTCGCTCGACTGATTCGAGCCATGGAAGACGAGATCGCTCATCGAGTTGTTGCCATGGTGGTTCGTGTGAGCGCGCACCCATTTCTAGTTGTGAGGGAACACCACGCTCACACTCATCCCAACGCTTCAACAATAGTCCCTCTACCCCCAATTTGGCTCGTAACCAATAGTGAGTAGCCTTTTAAGATTCTTTTACATGTTCATTTCCATTAGAAAAGGCATCAATAAAGGCCCACCTATAGTAGTGTAGGTGTAGGGTTCATTGGCTGGGTTTACCATGATTGTCAAGTGTCATCATGGAGTAATAATTGACAGGAAAGCATGGTGGGTGGCTGATGTACTAAAGCTGATGAGGGTGGGTCGGATGAGCTTGGTGCTTTTCCTTATGGATATGATAGATTTTAAAAGCTTTGAATTAGAAGTGGATATTTCATTGACATAGTATAGCATGTAGCTTGCATCTCAAGTTGTTGAAGTATTTGTATAAGCAAGAAAGAAAAACGTTGTTAATCCAGTGTCCACAAGATTTTGAGTTTAGATTACTCTCTTGGGCTTGAAAATGGAATGTCAAGACCCAATGACAAGGCCAGCTAGGCATGCCAAGAAGTTCGAGGTAGGGGGCTCACAAGTATCCTTATACTTATTCATAATTTAATATGATAAATATGAAGATTCATTTTGGCTCTTTGAACTTTGTCTTCAATTTGTCTTGTAAATTTCTTGGTCTTTTAGTCAATCAAGGTTTTAAGGATAAAATCAAAAGCAATGGGTGGAATGGATAGAATGATAAAAAATTTATAGCATTCGTACTACTCTTGATATTTATGTCAAAATTTGATGGCAATATTAAGACCCCATAAACAATTGATTTTCATGAAAATGTTGCGAGTGCCAATAAAACCATATCGAGGCTTTTTTTCATTCTTGGAACATTTTTATTTTGTAAGCATTCGTTCACTACATTTCAAAAGTTATCACGGCTCTATAGTTTACATTACATAAAGTAATATGCAAACACATTTGAGCATGAAAAATACAAACAGGTAATCCATAGACACATTTGAGCATGGAAAATACAAATGAGTACAATTCATTCCCACCACAAGGTACAATACATCTTCTACACGGCACTACTTATTTTTGTTTCTTATTGAGGCATTCTCTAATAAAATGGAATTCTCTTTCAACAAGAAAGTATCAAAGAGTTATTTTCTCATGACACATTATTATTGGGTGGATGTGGGTTGGTGGGGTGATGTGGTCAATGTGGCATTATCATAGGGAGGATGGTGGTGGAAGCAAATAAAAAAAGTTAAAAATGTGTTATCAATGGTAAAAAAACCTCTCATTTTGAAATGATAAATTCAACATGTGTAATAATTGCGGACGCTAAAAGAAGGTCAAGAGAGCGATTTTGTTATTACATGCTAATATTAGCGTTGAAGGGACCTTTTTTTCAAGATGATACAATTTGCACATTAGGTGTAATAATGATATTTATACCTGATCAATTTAGAATATATTAAGATATACCTTTAAGTGGAAAGGACTTTCTGACGCCTTATAGAAGTAATTATAAAGCCACCTAACAAATTATGGGGATAAAGCTTGGTTGGAGTAGAGTTTATTTTCAACACAACTTTTAACATTATTATGGGAGGTTAGGTGGACGTGGAAAATCGTTTTGTTAATAGCCAAGTGCTACAACAATCAAATTTATTTCAAGAAGTGTAGTATTGTCTCCTATTACTACATTAGTTAGTCTGATACTAACTAATAAAATGGAAGCTTTTAACCTTGGTAGCATTTAATAATTATGTTGAGAATAAAGCTAATTGTAGATTAGGTTCTCTCTCTCTTCTGATGGATATAAAGGACACATATGGAACTTCGATTTTCAAATAATATAATGGAATAACTTTTAAGGGGAAAAAAGTATTAAATTTTTATTTTTTGTATATAACTTTCAAGGGAAAAAATATTGAGATAGTTTACATGTTAAAAAGTATCATAAAAGAGACTGGTCGATGTAACATCAACCGTAACTAGTCTTCGGTAAATTTAGGAAAAGAAAAGCCTTTCTTTGTATGTAGATCACTAAAAGTATAAGCATTTCTTCTTCTTAAAGCCTATGGTTGTTGCTGCAAATACAAAAGCATTTTCTTTCTTCTTCTCAGAATTCCTTTCATATGAAAAGTGATCTAGTTACATATTCTTTGTGTGAATGTAAGTATAATAGAATTCATGGGGCACATATCACCCCAAAATGGCCTGATGTTTAAAATGATTTTTTTTATTTTACTAAGCTCAATTTCTTTGTTATTTGAGAAAACAAATAGAAAAGCTAGTGGGCACGAGAAGAGGACTTTTTGAATCATGAAAGAAGAGGATTTCAAAAAAGTGAAATATTTTCATGGGATGGATCATAACATTCCACCTGAGCGTGAACGAAGGTAAAGCAAGATAGTGGGAGGAAAAGCACGACATGGGGCTTTTCGTACTTACCATTGAACAAGACAGGACACAAATCTCCAATTGGTGTGAACTCATCCATGAGTCATTTTCCTTAAGTACTCATAGCATAATATCCAAAGTGTGGCCACACGCACGAAGGGACTATGGTTGTGATCACCAAGGCGAGCGTGGGGTATAAATTAAGGGGCCGCCGCCCGCCCTTGTGGTCTATGAGAGAGAACTAATTCCCTTGGAATCCAGAGAGAGAAAATGAGGATGCGCATTAGCTGCTGCTTCTGTGAGGGAGAAGGTACCACAGAGAGAGAAGGGGAGAGAGAGAGAGAAGGTTTGTACATTATGCTCATGCAAACTTACATGATGCGATAAGGGTATTGCATCAGCCTGGATCAATTGTCGACTTCACAATGAAGAAGGTCAGCAGCTCTGATCGCTGCTTTGGTCTAGCTTTGAAGGACTTTATCTGGTCCATTGCATGAAAGATTTCATGAGCTTGGAAGCTACACATTCGCCCCCGCAAGCGAAATGAAAGCATGAATCCGTCATTGAGAATAGGACTTGATGTCGAGGTTAAGTTTTGAGATGGCAGCAAGGTAAGAAAACTTGTTACCTTATAGAAAAGAACTGCTATTTGCTGAATTAATGAGAGAACCACGAAGAGCGCACATGCATGAGGATGAAGGGTCAACTCGGAATGCGCCATGCGGTTCTTGTCGGTATGGCCACCGGGGTCGAAGGTGATGGATATCCATGGAAGAAGAGAGTTGCCAGGTACTTTAAGTGCCTTAGCATTTGCCATCAGAATGGCACCTTGGTGGAGAAGATGATAGGGAGGTTGAGTTGAAAGATTCGCTGCCAGGTCACGACACGAAGTAATAGTGACTTTGTTGGAAGGGTATGCAGGCCTGTAGAAAAGAATTCCAAATGTGCAGCATGACGTTGGGACTGGGGTTGCTGTATTATTTGAAAGATGCACAGATTCTTGGGCAGTGAGACTTTTTGTTGCTTCAAATACTGTGATTGAATGGAGAGGGACATCGACCACAAGCGGAGTGCATCTTTCAACCTCAAGAAGGCAGGGTGAACCGGAAGACTTGAGGTAGGCCAAAAGAGGGCCTGGTGCCTTGACTGCATCCATCACTTGCATTAGAGGAAAGTCCGCTCCGGAAATTTCTGCTTTGAAGGTTGCATTTGAGAATGGCTTTGGAACTGCATCCTTTGTCTTGACCGCTGTGAGGCCGGCATCTGAAAAGTCCAGGTCTTTGGCTAAGGCGACATCTCCATGTTTGGCAAGAGGAGGAAAGACCTTTGAGCAGGCCGAGAGTGGCTCAATGTGAGTAGCACGAGAAGCCAAAGAAGACTCGATGTGGTAGGACACGAGAGGGTCTACAGCCAGCATAATCATTGAGTTCATCACATGCATCGGAGGAAGAACCTCTCCGGAAAGTATCGCATAGAGGGCTGCTTCTGAAGATGGCTTTTGAGCCATGTCATTGTCCTTAACCGTTGAGAGGTCGGCATCTGGAAACTTCAGGTCTGTGGCTGCCTTTGCTAGTGACGCATCATCCGCATCAAGAACGACCAAGGAGGGGGCTGCATTATCACCTCCTCGGACTGTTTCAACATCTCCACAATTTGCAGAAGTAGGAGATACCTTTGAGGAAGCCTTGAATGGCTCAACAGACGCAGCAATAGGAGCCGGAGAAGAGGCTATGTGAGGCAGATTTGGTTCTTCTGCGAGAGCCATGAGAAAGGTTGCTACTATGAGGGCATCATCTTCATCATCATGGGCAACTGTGCAGCAACATGAAGGGGCTACATTGTTAAGGACGGCGCCATCAGCATCAGCAGTTGCGGCATTCGGAGTGGGCGAGTGCCAGTCGCCTCGAAAGAATGGAGGCATGGCATCACCATTAGCCAGAGACGGAGCTGCAACTGAATGGCATGCTGGATGGGTATGGCCTGCAAGGGGCCACGAGACAGGGTCTTCAGCAGCAAGTATGTTCCCAAGAAAGGCTCGAATGGTGGCAGCATCGCCGTCAGCATTGGTATCAGCCATGAGCGACTGCGTGGTTCCAAAAGGGAAGCCTTGAAAGGATGCAGGCATGGGTTTGCCAAGGGCCTGATCGGGAACAACACGATCAGGGCGTGCTGAAAGGTAACAGTCGTCAAGTGGGGCTTCTATCATGCTTGTTGCAGGTAGGAACTGGGCCTCAACTCGTGCACAAGGCTGGAGAGATGATGAGGCTGCAGGAAGGGGCTGCGCCACTAGGGAAGGATGGGGTAGGGCTGGAGAAGCCGAGAGTCCTTCGGGCTTGCAGAAATGTCGAGCTCGCCGCAGGGCGGCCTGGAGAACCATGACGAGGTTCATTGCCCATAATAGGAGAAGCGCAGGAGGCTGCATGGTGGGGCTCCGCACAGTAAAAGGCATGATCTTCTCTGCTCTGATACCATGTGAGGGAGAAGGTACCACAGAGAGAGAAGGGGAGAGAGAGAGAGAGACACGCAGAGCGAGGGCCAAGAAGGAGAGCGAGGGCCAAGAAGGCGATTAGGCCATGTTGTATTGATCACCGAATGGTGGTTATATAGTACAGCATGAGTGGTTACAAGGTAGTTACAAGGTAGTTACAAGGTTCACGTGAGATTCTTAGGGATGCGTGCCGTTTGGCATCTCACAGTGACGTGGATAATTGCTGATGTGGATGATGACATGGATTAATTATCCAACAGCTTCTGTGTCCACTTGTTCATTCTACTGTTCTTGTGTTCTGTTGCATATCCAACGCACGAAGGGATAAATTAAGGCGAGCGTGGGGTATAAATTAAGGGGCCGCGGCCCGCCCTTGTCACTGTAAGGTCGGTCTAAGAGAGAGAACTAATTCCCTTGGAATCCAGAGAGAGAAAATGAGGATGCGCATCAGCTGCTGCTTCTGTGTGCACTTGTTCATTCTACTGTTCTTGTGTTCTGTTGTTGACTTGGGCGCCGCGCAAGCTCACCATTATAATGGCGGCGAAGCAGCTCTATCACTCACGGTGCTGACGGACTTCAAACGGCGCCTCAACAACGGCACGTACGCGCTGTCAAGTTGGGGCAACAAGTCCCGCCAATCAGGCGACGGCGCCTTGTTCTACTGCAAGTGGGTGGGAGTGAGCTGCGACAGGCGGGGGCGAGGCAAAGTGGTAGGCTTGGAGCTTCCAGGCCTCGGCTTGCAACTCAGCAGGGCCTAAATTTGACGGCTGTTTTTCCTGTCAAGGGCCATTTTGCCTGTCAAAAAAGGTAGTTGAAAAAAATTCCTGTCAAACGACAAGCCCTAGAAAAAAATTCGCCTGTCACCTCGACAAGCTATTCCAAATACTGCCAGTCAATTGAAATTTGACATGCTTAGTAATTATTACTAAATTTCCAATGGCCATGTGTGGGCACTGAATGATGCATTTATGGAAATTAAGTTTGGTTGTTCCAGCAAGTACTGCTTCATGTGAGCGCGGATTTTCTCGCCAAAATTTCATCAAAAGTACCCCAAGATCTGGCTTATGAGTAGACACTTTGGATGCTTTGATGTTTCTATCTATTGATGCATGTGGGAGTTCTTTGATTGACTGGGACGATGTCAAGCTGGCCAACTGCACCCAGCTTGACACCCTCAACCTGGCTCAGAACAACCTCACCGGCAGCATACCGGCTGCTCTCGGCGACCTGCCAAGCCTGCAATATCTGCTTTTGTGGTTCAACAGCCTCACTGGTTTTTGTCGCATGGGTTGTTGAAGAACAATCTTCCGATCTTGAAGAGTGTACTGTGTGAAATTGGGAGAAACATTGAGACCTTGTTCTTGTCCACTTGAGTCTTCACTCATTGAAGACCATGCGGTTTTGAGCTCTCCTTTGCCATCTTGCATCGGATTTTTTTTGTTCAACCGTTGTCTTTGCACTTCCGACACTCTCTTTTGAATCGGTTTTAGACTTGAGTTTTGGTTTTTGTTTCTTCATTTTTTTACGATTTTTGCTAACAGTTGTTAGCTTTTCCCCTGCTTGGAATCCATCTGATCGTTTTACTTGGTCTTTGATACTATCTTGTGCTTGGACATAGTATAGATATCTGTTCTTTCCTGAGAAGTGAGGTGGTGGTCGAGAGTTTTCACTCTTAGACTCCTCCTTTTCTTTTTGTAGTCTCTCACGTTGTTCCCGCTCATCTTGTCTACTGATTCTCTTATGGCTCTTACAACATTTATGTTTAGGTCGACTTCGAGGGATCTCTACTTGAACCTCCCTTCCTCTCAAGAGTAGGTGTGCCTTTCCTAACTCATCCTCAGGGATTATCACATTATTATCAAAATCAGAGTCCCAGCCATCTTCCTTATCAGCATCATTAGCAGATTCGAGTGTTAAATCCTCCACTAAGACTTCCTCGACATGCAAAGCTGTTGTGGATGTATCCCTATAGTACAAATCATCTAGAAGGGCACGTGGTTGTACCATTCGTATAGGAATAATATCATATCCATCTGAGTCACAAAATTGAATTGGCTTCGGTAAAGCACATGTCGATAATGTTGCAAGAACATGACTCCATTCTAGTGGATCAATTAAATGCTCAGGGAAGGGTTGTGGAATGTATGCCTCATCTGATACACTTCGATTACCCTTAAGTCTCTCAGTGTTGAAATCCCTACATGAGGCTCCACACATCCACAGATCTTCTCGCCCATCTGACAATGTAACTCTTGAGCCCTCAGATAAAACAGAATCAAACTCATCTATTGGAGACCTTGTTACATCGCGATATGAGTGATTTCTTAGGTTGACCCTTGTGATGACAGAATCATGTCGGAGGTACAAATAATTGTATCCCCAATCTTAAATCATTTGAAATTGTCGCATGAATGGTCTACCCAATATCACTTCATAGTTTGGATGCTTTCCAAAATCCACTACTGCAAAGGTGTGCTCATATTCAATCCCACATGTGGTGACCAATATGTTCTCAAGCAGCCCAAGGGGATGTTCTAAGCTTCCATCTGCTAGCTGCAAGCGCATCCTGGTACTCCTAATAGCTGGTTTGCCCCACTTTTCCCAAATGGACCTTGTCACAATGCCCACTCCTGCACCACTATCAAGTATTGCAGTTGAAGCTACTTTTCGCACTTCTAATGGGAGGGTAGCATTTCCCTGATCGTCCTCACAAAATTTTCCTACTTTGTTGATAGGAACTGGCATAACATGCTTTGTCTCAGGGTGTATAGTACACTCATGGTGACCCTTTTGTAGTAATACCTGCTCTGACAAACATGTGGCAATATCATTCCACAACTCAGGTCGAATTTTTATCAAATCAAGCAATGGTAAGGTACAAGCCACTGGTGCTGACAAAATAGCTTGCACGATACTCATATCCTTCTCCTTTGTCAACCTTTTATGCATGGAGGGTATCCTCAAGGTTTGAGAACAGTTCTCATATTCTCCCAGATATGATGGTAAGGTTTTCATTGTATGCTTACTTCTAGGAGAAACAATTGTTTGAACTTCCTCCTGGATGCTTGGGCGTCTAAAGTTGTTTTCCGTGCCCCTGGTAAAATCCACCTCAGAGAATGGAGGCGAACTAATAGAAGACATGTTCTCATTAACTTTCTCATGAATTGTGGCCCACATCTCATTTGCCATGTCCTCATTAGCATCAATAACTTCATCATTGCATGGGAAGACAAGGCTAGGTGGTGGCAGAATACCTCCTTTCAATTGGGTGTCAATTGGTGTAGACCTTTTGCTATGAGCTTGTGAAATGAGCTCACTTTTCATTTCCCGACTTGATGACACTTCTGGTATGGTTTCTAATGTTGGCTTAAGAGAGGTTGGGCCCCGAGGAATAGGGATGTAAAAGTTTTATCCCTCATGTTTTGTTTAGAGGCTTCTTGAGAACTAGTGGATGTACTTTTAGTTTGCTTGTTTCGGTTCTTCTTCCTCCTAGTGGTTTTTTTTCTATTGGACTACAGGGTCTTATCCACTAGATTTGTCTTTGCATCCCTAGTTCGAGGTGTCTCATCAGTTTGTATTTCGGCATTTCGTGTCTGTGATCTAGTCATGACTCTAAGTGGCACGACATCCTCATTCTCAGATGAAGGTGGAGATGGAACTGCCCCTATAAGGTTGAGTGAGACCTTTGGTTGAGAGGTGCCTTCCTCATGTGGTTTCAGCAGACAATCTTTTGGGAAGTGTTCTACACAACACCCTAGACAATATCTTTCAATTGGTGGAAACTGTTGTACTGTTGTATTGGATCGAGATGCTTGCCTTGAGCGATGTGGACAATCACGAGCCCCCAATGGGGTTCTCCGCACTCATAACAGGGGCCCATTGGCTTGGCCTCTACTTTCCTTGGCTGCCATTGACCTGAGGGGCCTGGAGTCCTAGGTTGGTAGCCGCCTAGCAACATTAAAGAGTTTTGTTCCCCTGGTTGAGTCTCCAGTGCTTGGCTTAGGTATGCGGGACTTTCAAAGAGATTTTCCTTGGATGAATATGATGCGTATTCCTCCTCCACATAGCCTGGGTTTACCAAGTCTCTACACATATTTGAATTGTCGTAGTCTACAACCCTCACAGGAGCAGTCCCAGGAGCAGGAGGTTGGGCACCAAGAACAGGTCGTGCTTGCTCTTGTGCCATCGGTGGCTTACGTTCAAAATTAGTATACTGTTGATACATTTGTGGAGCCACTCCACCCCTTGGCTGCTCACGTTCCTGTCTCATTCTTGCAATGCGAGTACATTCCTGTGTGGTGTGGGTAAAGTTCCAAGCACAGGCTTGACACCACCTTTTTTGTGGGTTGGTTTGAGACTAGAGGAGAAAAGGTATTACATTCCTCTGTTTTATGGTTACCGCCACATGCTCCACAAAGATGAGGACCTGTAGGAAGTACACTCCTCATTCTCTGCTGCTGTTGTTGTGGCTGCATGGGTGGACGATAGGTCTGTCCCAATCTCCTTAGTACTAGGTTAGCTATCTGGTCTAGATTTACTAGTGCGCTAGACCCTGAACTTTGGTCATCACCCCACTGATCTCTAGGTTTTACCTCAGGGCCAGAACCATCTTGGAATTTGAAGTTATCGGTGAAATCCATAGCATCATGGCAACACTCATTGAAATTTGTATGCTTCTTCGCATAGAGATGTGTATGCAGTGTTGAATTTTTGAGTCCTTTTAAGAAGAGAGAAATTAATCGACTTTGGGCGGGCTTCTCATCTTCTGGGCAACGATTAATGTACTGCTTCATTCTATTTACACAGTCTCTAACACTCTCATTCTCGCCTTGCTTAAAAGAGTAGATGTGTGCTACCGTGTCATGTTGAATTCCCATCAAGGAAAATGCAGCAATGAATCTCTCTTCCAAAACTCGTAAAGAAGATTTGTCTAAAGCCTCTAGTGCCTGAAACCAAGCAAGGGCTTTTCCCTCAAGAGTGAGTCCAAATCCTTCAATTTGAGTATGCTTATCAGCCACTTGCTCAACTCGAACTGCTTGCCTAAATGCTGCTACATGGTCATATGGATCTCCCGACCCTTCATACTTCTTTACCAGTTTCTGAAGAGTTGATGGCCTTACTTGTCTTGAATACTCATCATAGGGCCTACGGCCTCTCACTCTCAGTGGGAATTGTTCCTCTCTTTGGAAAGATGGTCCACATGCCTCAAAAATTGGTGTGGGTACCCTATTACCAGCCTCACCAAACCCCTCCAAAGATCTTGTCACCCGCATTTCAAGAGGTGCATTAATGGGAGGCCGAGTTGGCTCCCCTACCCTCCGATTGTTATAGTGAGAAAGATGTTGTGGTGTGATCTGTGGTCGCACTTTTGGTGTCGGATAATGTCTTGGTGCTAGAGTTGGGCTACTAGCAGTGGTCCACTTAGATGTTGAAGGTCCCTCTCTAGT
The DNA here is from genome assembly GCF_041138505.1 of Cibotium barometz. NCBI lineage: Eukaryota > Viridiplantae > Streptophyta > Polypodiopsida > Cyatheales > Cibotiaceae > Cibotium > Cibotium barometz. Next base: position 50,823,136 of record NC_141076.1, read on the forward strand.
GAACTCTCGTAGGGGAGGAGCAACAGTTTCTCCAAGAAAGGTTGTCTCTCCTGGTTTGGCTGTATTTGTTGAGAACACTTCCATGAATAATGGTTGTCCTTTCCACGTGAGTTCCCGAATCTCTTTCCAATCTAAGGTTCGGTATTCATTGGCCCATTTATCAATTATTCTGTTCATGTGTCCTGCAAGCTTCTCAACTACCACCACAAGAGCTACAGGAAGATCTAGCTGTGGCAATCTAGTTGTGGCATAATATCCCTCTAACGAGTCCTTATAGACCTCTTGAAGTGGGTCATCCTGTAAGACCTTTGTCACTGGAATTTGTCGTACAAACTCCCACTGGTTCTCAGCCCCCTGATCCATTTTGCTCTTGCCTTTCCTATCCCTTTCCAAATTTAGATCTACAAGAAGTAAATCATCTATGGATGGCTTTGGGGACTGGGCATTGGAGGGTCCAGGCATGTCCGGCTCAATGAGCCAATCATCTCTAGACTCCCTTGCTCTGGAAAGTTTTGATAAGTCTAAGAACTCGGTTTTAGAGAGCTCCCCTAATTTGTCTACATTTTCTGGATGGTAGGTGACTTCGTAGCGAACACCATCTCCACCCATGTACATGTTACCCTGGTCATTGACTAGAGGTGCTCTATCAAGTTCTGAGAAAATGTCTGCGATCTTAACAAGATACCGTTGTTGTGGATCCCTAAAGATCTCAGCTCCTTGAGCATTTGTGTAGACATATTGGAGTCTCACATTAAGTGTTAACCCCATGGTGTCGGCTTCAAATGGATTAAAAGATCTTGCGGGTGTCCTATTTGGGGCTAAGGGATGACTATTTGACGGCCCTAGATTGTCCATGGACAATGAGCTAGTTGTTCTGGAGGAAAGGGTATCGGATTGGGATTCAGAAAGGGTTTCAACAATATCTGCCAAATTTCTTACCGATTGGGTCCCACTTTCCTGCGTAGGTACTCTAGAAGGTGCCCTAGGCCCTATGGCAGAATCTATAAGACGTCCCGACCGCAAGTGCATAAGGTCAAATTTTTTTTGGTTTTTTTATGTGTTTTTGTTTTTTTTTGTTTTGTCTTTGTTTTTGTTTTTTTTTTGTTTTTTTTAATATATATATATATATATATATATATGTATATATATATATATATTTTTTACCCTACTACCTAACCACTAAATGCAACTAAAATGAGTATGTGTGGTGTAACTATCTATCCTATTTTATATATATATATATATATATTTTTTTTCTTTTCTTTTCCTAATTACAAAAAATATGAATCACGCTAAAAAAAATACTAATTATGCACACAGTTACAAAAAATTTAAAAAGAAGGCAAGTTACACTAATTATGCAAAAAATTAAAAAAAATAAAGAATTACAAAATATGCAAAAAAAGTAGACTCCTAAAAAACACTTAATTTATAGATTTTTTTTTATTATATTTTTTTTTAATTTCTATTTCTTTTCTTTTGTTTTCTTCTCCTTTTGTTGTTTTTTTTTGTTTTTGTTTTTTTTTAATACTAATAAATTTCGTACTAATTACACAAAATATGAATCTACTAATTATGCACGCAATTACAAAAATTCTATAAAAAAAGCAAGTAACTTTAATTATGCAAAATTTTACAAAAAATTAAGAAATGAAAATGGACTCAAAATACGAAAATAAAAATTGTTTCTTTTTTTTAATATTTTTTTTTAAAATCCCTTTCTTTTTTCTCCCTTTTTTTCACTTTATTCTCTCTTTTTTTTTCTTTTTTTTAAAAAAATTTATATTTTTTTGTTGTTTTTTTATATTTATTATTATTATTTTTTATTTAAAAATATAAAAAACATGAAAAATTAATAAAAAAATAAAAAAATAAAAAAAATTGAAATGCACCAACCTTGCGCCTCACCGCTCGCCGGCGTCTTCTGTCAGATGCCACCTCACCACCAGCTGGCTTTCACGTTCTTCTTGCTCTCCTTCGCTCTTCTACAGCCCCTCGGCTTCACGCCTTGCTCAACTCCACACTGTCGCGTCAGTTGTTTGCAGACGCCCCCCACTCCGTCGCCTTCCACTCAGTGCTGCCGACGCCGACGCTCCTTGCTTCAAGCTCCTTGCCAGTCGACCGCCTCCACACCGTCCACTTCGCTTTAGTGCTGCCGACGCCGACGCTCCTTGCTTCAAGCTCCTTGCCAGTCGACCGCCTCCACACCATCCACTTCGCTTTAGTGCTGCCGACGCCGATGCTCCTTGCTGCCGGCCTTCTGCACTGCAACGCTCGATGCAGACAACGCCACCCACTTCTTCTACGGCCGCCACCCTTTTCCTCACTTGCGCCCACCTTCACTGCCTGCCCGCAACCACTGCTACGCCTTCAGCGTTTTGTTTTTTTTTTTTTAGCCGCCCACTTTTATTCCTAGATCTTCTATAATACTGTCTAAATAAGAGATAGTGTTGCGTAAACTGCTGATTCTTTCTAAGAGCCTGGCTCTATCGTTTTTGTTTTTCAGAAGAACGAAGAGCTTTGATAGCCTCCGTTACTGAAACACAAACTGTATTGACTGAATTGCTCGAAGGACCACTATCTGAAGACAATAACATGCAAAGATAGTATTAAACCGATTCCAGAAAGCTTTAAAACTGCTCAAAGTGCATTCGAATGTTTCTTAGCGAAAAGCATGAAAGCATGAAATGGCAAAAAAAACAATGAATGTAAGAATAATGACGGTACTTGAAAAGAAATAAAAGCAATAAAACATAAAAAACAATGCGGGAGAAACCTCAACCGCTCAATGGGGTTTTAATTTTTTTTGCTTCTAATAAAAAAACAGAAAACACACAAGGCGCCCTTGAGATCACACACTCAATGCCCTTGCAAACTCTACTCTAATCTACCCTAATCCACGATTTTGCAATCAATGGAGCACTTAGTAAGAAGTAATGGTTAACACCCTTCACTAACTTAGGTGTTCGTTCCCCGGCAGCGGCGCCATTGTTTGGGACATCATAGCATAGCGGAGGCTACACTCCAACCCACACACTTTGTCAATCCGTGAATGCAACCCGGTTAGCGCATAGAGGCTATCCCGAATGGGAGAAGATTAGTTAACCACACACTAATGACTTCTAGTCCTACTCAATCCTTCTTCAACCCTCAAGCAATCAATCTAACATAATCAAAGCATCAAGATTAGGCTACACTTAAGCATAACAATGCAACTTATGCAAAGAATCTAACATGCAAAGAGCTATCACACAAGCCTCAACTACACATCATTTCATGCACAAGCTTCATCACATGCACTCTATAATTCACAAATCAGATTTTAGCATCAGAACATCATTAAGAAATCTAGATTAGCAAGTGTGTAGACCATAATCTCATATCATTGAAAATGTAGAGAATAGAGAGTACAAGATTGAAGCAAGAATGGAGATGGAGAGCCTTGGGAGAGCACATGAGAAGGAGCTCTCTCTATGAGCCTCTCAACCAAATGACCAAAGAGTCCCCTCTAGCTCTCAAATGGGCCACCTTTTATACAAAAACTCTAGAACTCCCAAAAGTTCCCATGTGGGATTATTGTCAAGCCCTCTCCCACATTCATCTACAACTTGGAATTCTTTACAAGAGCCCTAAGTGTCTTTTTTGTTGCATCCTTGCATTGATATTCATTTGTCATGCAACAGGCCGGCTTCTAGCTATGACGATCTGCAAGCAAGGCAATCATGGCTCTGGTGGCAAGTGAGGTTACTTTTTGAAGGGAGAGAGCAAAGAAGCCAACATTCTGGAAGACGGAGGGTTGGCAACCATGGCAACAAAAGACCAGCTGCAAGAGGGCAGCACTGTTATGAAGCTACTAGCCGCAAGGTAGTGAAGCTACACACTAGGGCTCATGTCAATGTTGCTACCAAATATAGTGGGTATATCACTAGAAGAGGCAGAGGCATCCTCAACTCAGTCCAAAGAGGGCATCCCTTTGCCCGCCGCCGCTGAAGTAAGTGAAGTTAGGAAAGCAGCCGAAACATGGGAAACGGCAATGCCTACAACATCAAAGTCTGTTCCCAAAAGGCCTATCTAGGACCTGGCCAAACAAAACCCGGAGGCAACTATTGACATGAGAAATCTGCAACTATTAGCTCTGCTAAAGGATTATGCCACAGCTCTTCAGAAGAACCATGACCATCTGCATGATCGTTTAATCACCATGATGATGTCTGTTAAGTCATCGATGTCTTTGTACCATTCATTATGCGATTAGTCAAGCTGTTTTTCGTAGCGTGTAGACTATTTGTATTATGTTGGGTTCGTTTCTACCTGGTATATGTTGCGCGCATAACCAGATACTCTCAGCAAGTTGCTCGAGGATTAAGCCGTCAATTTCCCCGACAAAAGCTTGTACTCTTTGCCAAGCCCGTTCAAACAAACACTTACCAAGTCATCATCTTCCACCAATACATTGAAAGATCCAACCGATTCAACAATGTCCTTGATCTTTAAAGCATACTCATTGATAAACATGCTTTTCTTTTCCATAGTATGCAACTCTTGTTTTAGCTGCAATTTTCTTGCCTTTGTGTTGGTCTAGAACATCCACCAGATTCTTCCACACAACTGCTGGAGTGTTGGCATCCTGTAGGTGTTCTATCATCATGTCTCTAACGCTAATTGAAAGCCATATATGAATTTCCTTGCACCCTAGTTCTAATCTTTGAATGCCTTTATGTCTGCTGGAGTGGCATTCTCTTCAGAGACAACTCAAGAGGTTCCTCATCGTTGTCTCCTATGACATAGTCCCAAAATCCTTTACCCATAAGAAAATTGGTCATTATGAACTTCCAAGCATGGAAGTTGTTCTTGTCCAGCCTCTCACTGACAATCTAATTAATTCCGTCATACATGTTTTCCTACAACCAATCAAAAAGCTGCAACAAACAATTTCTGTACGCAACCTGTAACACGACAGTATCTTCTATGCTGTTGCAATGGTACTTTAGCACAACCTATAGATCATGAGATCTGAACAAAGTACATGTACATACACCCAATGTCAACAATACATGTGCAAACACTATCTGCACTTCCCAAATGCACTGCTACACTGCAATAACCAAATTTCTACCAAAGACAGTTCTGAACTAGAACTTCCCAAAAATGTCAAAAATACCTTGCAGCAGCAGCAGCAGTGATAAAACAGAGACCGATACATGCCCAAAACGTGATTCTGGTCGTAAAACTATAGTATAGAGTACTGCATACCATACAAGCACCTCCAAGCCCTGTGAAGACATCTCCTCAATCGGAGATGTGTAGCTCCCGAAGCTACCGAGGGGTGTTGTACCTAAGCCAAGAAGGGAAAGAGATGATGAAGCTCTTACTCGTGTACCACTTCCTTGCTTGCTTGTTCTTGCCTCCTAAGCTCTCATATGAATTGGAGCTGTGATACCACACATAGAATGTGGGGGAGAGAGAGCTTGAGTTCCTTGCAAGAAAAAAACACACACATACAAGAGAGTGCAAGACACAAGAGAGTGATGGATGGCTAAATTTTCTTTTATCTTCTTCTCTTCTCTACAACCATATAACTAAAAGAAAATAATACATACATAAAGGGAAAGTACTCTCCTACAACAACATACAAAATAGTCAGTCTACAATATGAACCCGACTATATGAGCTGGCACTATAAATATGCCATAACTCTAGTACTCCAAAGTGGCTGTCACACAACATGTTATCCACTGGTGGCATATCGACCATAATCTCACCAACCATACCAATGACATAAGAATGGAAGTTGTCACCCATGCGGATCATCAATGTCCACCGTAGCACTAGTTGCGCTCAATATCTCAACAGTTTCTAGGTCGAAAGGTGCAGAGAAAAGTGTCCTTCAAAGTGGTCCAATCTCAGCAAAGTGGTCAACTAGAAATTGGTTGAACCATTTATCCATAGAGCCTTGTAGGGTGGACGGAAAGAGTACGAAGAAGGCATCCTATGAACCTTTGGATGTGGTCATCCACATCCTCAATGGATGTTCCTTTGAATGTGGGAAGCTTAACATTGACTCGACCCAGCACTCTGGGAGGGGTTCTATACGAGGAGGAATGATTGGAGAAGGATGGTTGGCTTTGCCTCCAACATTATTGTCGACGATGGGGTTACTAAGATTGGCTGCCTTTCGAAGAGGTGGATGGGGTTCCCTTGGTGGTATGTAGTACCTAAACTTCTTCCGACTATGGTTTCTTATGGAGAGGGGACTCTTAGATGGGCTGACAGGAGTACCACAGGAGCGTGTACGGGAGCGTGTATTGGGCATACTAAGATGACACAAAAAATGAGGGTAATCTAAGCATACAGAGAGGACACAAAAGAAGGGTGAGATAATCAAGAATCCAAGTTTTGAGAGTCCCATCAAGCGTGCAAAATCTTAGTGTACTTATAGCAGGGTGGTGGCCCAACTCTCTCTCTAGATAGTATGTTCGAATTCCTTACTACTCACAACAGATACAAAAGAAAGATAGAATGAAACACAACACAAGATAGAATGAAACACAACAGATACAGAAGAAAGATAGAATGAAACACAACACAAGGAGACAAAGACTACAAGAGGAACAAGATACTTTCACTACTCTAAGAACATGGATAAAAGATTGTCTCACTGTACCATGCACACCCAGCAACAACCATCACAGTGAGTAGGGACAATGCGCAGCTCAGCTGAATACCAGAGACTGTAGAGCACAAACTACGAGGTATGAGAAAATGTGTGCAGAAAAAACGGCTGAGATTCAGGAAGCCATAGACGAAGAAGATGTGCATAAGCTCGATCCTATGAGAAGATGTGTGCAGGAACAACGTGTGAGAGTCAAAAAGCCAAAGATGAAGAAGATGCGCATAGGCTCAGTCCTATGATCATATAGGCCTGCAGTGGAGTAGGTGTTATCTACTATCTCTAGAGATGCCCTTGGCGTGGTGTAGCTGGAGTGTCAATGCGGCATCAAGCGGCATCTACTATATTCTGAAGATGTCGTTAGAGTGGCAGTGCAGTTAGCAAAGCAGTGTTGCGACTAGTGTTAGTGGGGTGGCGCCTTCAATTCTAATGCTACACCACATCTTTGGTTCCAAGTTGACCCATTGTGGGCACCCTTGCGGCTACACATTTAAGTATAGAGAAGATTAGCTTCCTTTAACATAGGATCTCTTAGGCCTCCCTACACGACCACAAGGAAAAATAGAGAAAAGCTTTCATCTACCAAGAGCAGTTGAGAGTTGCGCAACTTTTGGGTGAAGTAAAAGAAGGCACAACAAGAGAGAGAGAGAGAGGAGAATGAACTTGAGAAATATGACCATCATCAACATCTAGAGCTAGCGGCGATTAATGCTATTATTAATGCCTACAACAATTAATTGCTCGCAAAGGAATGTAGGTGACTACTTATTATAAAGATGCACACATGGCTCAAAGGTAGGCTTCAACAAAAAATAAGAGTAGTGCTCGAGGAGTTGGCCAACCACAGTGGATCTACTCAAAGTGATAGGATCTGAGCAAGAAGAGGCGGCACAAGACTCAGTGCAGCAAAAGCTAAAATGTCAAAGTTCCTTTGGGCCATCCAAAAATAAACTTCTGAGATTATCTTTAAAAAAACCTTATATATGTCGTGACTATGAACAAGGCAAGATATGTCTTGTGTATATGGATTCCGCAAGTGCAAATGAGTATGCAATCATGTATGTAAGTACGAGGAGAAAAAAAGTGTGCGAAGCTTTTGTGTGTAAGCGGCCATATGAGCACACAAATGAAAACATTCATTAATCAATATTTATACTTAATGTCCTAGCAATTACAAATGATAAGAATTTTTCTTTGTATTTGGTGCTGGTATAAATTGTATGACAAGAAAATCTTTATAGAACCGAAGTAGGTGTGTCCTTAAGGTAGTTAGATTTGGTTGTTTTGACGCAATATTCACCCACCTCTAGAATCATGCTTGTGTCTCTAGACTCATCTCATGTATATAGAATCATGGCACATCTGGTAGACTTGCATCTTCTTTCCCACGGACATACGAGCTCAGGTCTCCCAATGCAAGAGATATTTTTGGCATGGTTTTATAAGTTTTTTGTGGTTTCTTCGACTTGGATGGCCGTGATTTAGGTTCCTAATCCTAATTAATGGTGTTTGTACAACTAATTAAGTATTTAGTATTTTTTTTTACTTTGCATGCTTTAAGCTACCAATTTCATCATGCATAAACATAATTTATGAAATCCATGAACAAAAAAACACACTTTTCTCACTCTAATTCACACCAATTGAGCTTGCAGCTTATGTATTCAAAGTCAATTATAGTATGAAAACCACAATTTCTAAGCTATTTCTACCCTCAATGCAATAAAATCAGCGCTTTTGGGCTTCAAAATCATACAGATTATTGAGGAAATAAGGGTTTTCCCCTTTCAAAGTAATAGAATGACCTAAAGCAAACAACGTTCAAGACAAAATAAAAACAACAAATCTAACACCTCCGACGCTCCTAATTAACACTAGGCAATATTAGGTAATCCCAATAGCTTGGAATGGACAGAAGAACGGAGCCAGACATTTTTAAAGGAAACTTTCTTAGGGGCCTCTTGCAAGTTACCCCATGTATCTCGCAATTGTGTTTGTGGTGGAAAAAAAATGCAAGAAAAATTAGTCATAGCTTATAGTTTATAGCTAACTTTACTTGTGAATTTTATATAAATTTTATTATATAACATGTTATATAAATTTTATTATATAACATGTAAAAAAGTAGTTATAGTAGTTTAAATAAAAGCTTACCATGTAATGTGTGAATTCCATATGCAAAGAAAATAGACAAATAAACAAACTTCTCCTTAATTATGTAAATAGCATGAAGAGTACGAATATGAACTCTTTAAAGAGGAATCTCAAGCACAAGCTTCAGATTTGGATTTTTGTGCACTCTATGTGAAGGCAAATTGCAGTATGAAGATTCACAAACTTTGACATGTCCATTTAATAAATATATGGAGACTTGGAATTAGCTCCTTTATATACATGTGCATGCAGTTTAGGCTGCCAAGATCACCTGTCAAGATGTCGTTCAATCTTATATTCTCTACCACCCTCAACCTCCAAAGTTGTACCATTAGTTTGCTCTTTGATAATGTTTGGTATTTCCATTTGAAATATTCAATATGAAGAATGTCAAGATCTTTGAAATCAATCTATAATTCAAAAAACAGTAAAAGTGTAAGACAAAGAAAAACTGAAAATATGTTTTAGCTATTTCAAAATCAAACTAACAAAACTACCTCAAAAAGTCCAATCCACCAAATATTGTTCTATAGATACAAGGGTCATTTTTTACTAATATAACAATGGTCTTATTTTTTTCAATCAAAGGATTAAGTGCTTGATTCATCAATGTGATAGTTACTATTTTAGTCTTATTGTTTTTATAATTTTACTTTTATCCACCTTTATAAACAAACTTCGATATACCCTATGTTTCCTCATCAATAGATTCTTGGATAGTCCTCAAGTCAAAAAAAAAATTATTAGCTTCATTGAAGAAAACTCGTCCTTTTTGTCCAAATATTTATCTTGAATATGGAATGGATTTCCTCGAAAAAAAATATTAAATCTCCTCATTTAATACTTCTTATGCCATATGTTATTTTTCACAAAATATTTGTTTCTTTAACCAAGCGTATTATGTAGTGTTTTATCCATTCTAATTGGTTCCAATATTATCCCAAACGCATTTTGAATTATCATTGTGTTCACCTTATTGATGTCCATTAAGTCTTCAACAACTTTCTTTTTGACATTGTTTTACCTTTTAGTATCAAAAGTACTATTTGCCATTACAGCAAACACAAATGAAGAGCAATGTTTTCTTACTAAGAGAGGGTCTACATTCTCTTTAGTTGGATGCAACAGTAACCTAAAATTAATTAAAAAAGGATTAAGATCTATTATTTCTATAATAAAACAAAAACAAAGTTTCATATATGTTGCAGCTTGTATTCAACCTCCACCACCAATCTTAAGTGGTTCAATATTGCTGATTTTTTTTTATCTTCACCTAATACCCATGGTTATGCTTCTTTTCCTTGATTTTCAAAGTTATTTTTCAAGGTGTATCATTGTTCTAATTTTGGATTTTTTCTAAGAAATTATTGACAGTGCCTCTTAGTCTCTCTTGCTAAAAAACTCCAAACTAAATGTCGTCTTAGAACATCAATTTAAGGAGAGCCACATGATGAGCCATATGATGGTAGGATGATAATACCAAGCCATTAATCCCATCTCTAATAAAATTCATAGTAGATGTGGCATAAAAAAGTACTTGAAAAAAAGAAGTTGTTAAAGATCTTTACGGTACAAAGAGTCCATGTTTGTGCTTAAGGTTTGGAAAGGTAAAGACATTCTGTAAATCATGCATTTCTTCTCCTTATCTTCTCCTCTCTTCTTTTTATTCTCTTATTGTGGGCCTAGGCATTCCAAGCATGTAGATCAAGGCCATACTGACAACACAAGTCATTGCTTCATCAAACGCAATACCTTTGGTTCACGGAGCCACCTCAACGTGATAATGAGTGCAAGAGGACCACCTCAACGTGATAATGAGTGCAAGAGGACCACCTGAGGAGTGTCTTGACACACAAGGGTGAAGCTTGATCATGGTTGAAGCTTGACCAAAGGTAATACTCTAAGGTCATACAAATGATGAATGATGGGTGAGTGGCTATGAAAGGTTGTGGACATATAGATTAATATTAAACTTTACCCAAGTTTATTAGCAAATGTAATGCTTTAAGGTCATACAAGAGATGGTGGACAATGGGTGTGTGAATATAAATAGGTGTGGACATGCACGAGCATGTTCAAGTGAGCATGGGTGTTCAAGTGAATGGGGGTGTGGATATAAATAGGTGTGGACATGAGCATGTATCATTGATCTTTGTAATTCTTGTATGAAGGCTATTCTTAACAAGCCATTAAATATGTTTCCTATTAAATCAATTTATGATTTAATTAATTCATTAATTTTTTATTAAAGTTAGTATAATATTTATTATTTAGTTTATTTACTATCACTGTCACTTTGATATCAAGTTATTTTAAATAAGTACTTTTAGTTAATTAAGTTTTAATTTAAATATTAAATTTACAAACAAATATACTTATGTACTTGAAATTTGCATTTATCTATTTTGTTTTCATCAAAACACAACTACACAATATACTCGGGACAATAAAACATAGTGTGTTATTCACACGAACAGAACAGAGAGGAAGTGTGCTACATGTGTGACCCATATTATTAACAGGTGGGTCTTGAACCAACCTTTAACACATACAATTGGCATTGATGTACAAGCATAAATTGGGTTAAGACTTTAAAACATATACCTCTGGTCAATGAGGCATATGCCAATAAAAATTGATGAAAATATAGCGGTACTCCATGAAAGTTTTACACTATTATATTGTGTTTTTATCACCAGGCTCAATTCCTTCTAGAGACACTCAAAGTATACATTTTGGGTTTGGTTTCAATGTAAGCTGAGGCTACCCTTTCCCGCGAATACTCAAAAATGAGCTCAAAGCATAGAATTTAAGCGGTAAGTTAACTACAATTAAGCTCAATTGCCTTAATAAATACAGAAGCAAGTAAGGCACTTCAATATTGCTCTTAAGCGAAGGCAATAAAGGTGCTCTAAACAACACTCTACCCAAAGAAGATCAAAATGACTTCATGGACACTCTACCAAACGAAGATCAAAATTAACCAGAAAGGTCATTAATCATCACATGAAAGAAACCCCCTGCACAACACTTGCATTCACAAAAGAAAAACTGGGCTCAGTAAGCAAGAAATATCCAACCCATGCTCCATCCAATCATCAGACCCGCACCTGCAAAGCTCAAACCAAGAGCAAAAGCAAACCCAATGGCCCAACAACGAGCATGATGATGCATTTTTTTCCGAGACGAGCGCTTCCAGATATGATTCCAAGGGTTATTTCCTATCTGCTCAGAAGCAGTAGAAGGTTTCAAAATCTTGTTGTCCATCCAGACCTCCAAATCACTTCCAGAACACATCTTAAGCAACAAGTTCTCCAACTCCAGAGTCTGCACCCACCACTGCTTGTAGGTACGAGCAGTCCATGCCTCTCTAAATAGCAGCTGCACAAGCTTCTCTCTCTCTTGCAATGCCTGTGCTGCAAGCTTCTCTGCTTGTCTTGCTCGTGTTTGTGAATGGCAAAGAGCCTCACCGAGTGTCCCATATCCTCGCTTAGTAACACCAACACGTTTTCCACTACTCGCTTTCCAGTTTGTGTTCCAATCATCAGAACTGTAAAAAAAACATGTTAGCCAACGGAAGCACCATCGGGCTGAATTCACTGAAGCCTGTCAAGTATCACACCTTGTATCCTGTTGATATCGGATGCAAATGAGAAGTTAATCTTTACCTGTCTCGGGTGGAAGCTCCTGGTAGAGCTGATGGGATGGCAAGAGGTTGGGAAACACTTGACAGATGCTCACAAATTGGTGTTGGATCTGGCAGTTGAGTTAGCTCGTGTCCAACACGCAGTGAAACTAAGAGAAACTTGTCTACAGATGGACGGGTACCAAACTGGATAGATCTAGAGGTAGTGAAGTCACAACTTGCCAAAGATCCCTTCCATGTAAGGGAGCTTTGTGAAGGTGGTAAATCACAATTCTCCAGATACCCATACCCTTTTTGAGAGACCAAATCTGCTAACTCCTTGCTGTCAGCTGTATGCCATAATCTTTATGTGAATTTTTTGCTGCATTTAATTCTACAGAGAGGTTTCCAGATACCCTTGAAGACTTACTAGTCCCAGCATCAGAAGACTGTTCAGTCTTTGATCCACCAAGCAAAGTGCTCGTTGTGGATGACTCCGTTTCAGCTCTCACAACACCTTCCTTGGCATCTTTGTCCAAAGCATCATCTGAATTCTCCTCCTTGCTATCTTTTAATTTGTAGCCATCACAATCACAGCTCTCACAGTTGCCATCTTTGCAACCATGTCAAATATCTCCTCATAATCAATCCCATGTGTCTGCGCATATCCTTTGGCTAACAATCTAGCCTTGTACCTGCTTATGCTACCTTCACTGTTATGTTTCACCTTATATACCTACTTACATCTAATAGCTTTCTTGCCTTCAGTAAATGTCACCAAATCCCAAGTCTCATTTCCATTAATGCATCCATCTCCTCATTCATAGCTTTCTCCCAATACACATTTCCAATAGCCTCATCAAAACATGTGGGCTATATAACTTGCATAACTTTTGCTATATGATCATAGTGATGTGCCACATAACCATCGTAAGTCAACCTCTGCACAAGGTTTTTGACTCTTCTAGATCTTCGTAACTTTGCATTCATGGCTTCCAAAGACTTCTTTATACTAGTTGTCCTCACTGCTGGAATCCCAAGCTCCTCATCAAGGCTCATGTCCAAGACACTAGACTCTCCATCGACAAGAGAATGCCCTACATAAATATCAAGCATACCAAGGGGCTCAACCACTTTCTCTTTGCCTTTATGTGATGTACTAACTACATTTCCAAGACTGGTATTATGATGCAGCCTTCCACTCCATGGTCTATCAACAGAACCGTTGCATGAGAACTCTCTTAGTCCACTCAATGACTATGATTGTTGACTTGCATTCTATGCATCCATATTTCCACTTACATCAACCCCAACAACATCTTTTTCAGTAGTATACCAACTACTTATTTCATCAAATACAACATCCCTGCTTACCCTCAATTCACGAGTAGCAAGATTATAACATCTATATCCCTTTTGCTCAAGGGAATACCCAATAAACACACATTTTTTTTCCTTTGCATCTAGCTTAGTATGCAACTCATCTGGAGCATGCACATATGCAATACATCCTAAAACTTTCCAGCGAGACAAATCAGGTTTCTTGCCAGTAACTTTCTCCTCTGGTGTTACATCATGCATGGCTACAGTAGGAGGCATGTTCATAATATAAACTGTTGTAGACATAGCCTCAGCCCAATAGCTATGCAGCATATTCTCCTCTGCCCCATCAATGCTTGTGCTATCTCTGCAAAGTGTCTATTTTTCCACTCAGTAACTCCATTTTGCTGCGGAGTATATCTACATGTAAACTGTCTCTGAATGCTTTTCTTCCGCAAGAAATCAGAGAACTCATTGGAGAAGTATTCTCCCCCTCCATTTGACCTTAGACACTTCACATGCTTCCGTGTCTACTTTTAAGCCATCACTCTGAAATTATGAAAATGAGTGAAAACTTCACTCTTCTCCTTCATGAAATACACCCACACTATCCTCATGTGGTCATTAATATTGAATGTTACATAGTACCTGTAGCCACCCATAGACATAGTCTTCATGGGGGGACACCATATATCTGAATACACAACATAGTACCTGTAGCCACCCATAGACATAGTCTTCATGGGGGGACACCATATATCTGAATACACAACATCTACTATATTCCTGCTCACATTTCTGTCATGTGGAAATACATGCTTTGTTTGCTTTCCAAATTGGCATGCTTCACATACTTTCTACATACCCTTCAACCTTAAACTTAGGCAACCTTGTCACAATTTCTTTAGTCTACATAGACTTCATTCTTTGCACATTTACATGCCTAATTCTCTTATGCCAAATGTTTGTATTTGCAACAACTCCTAAACCATTTGCAAACATTATAGCACTCACTTCAGGAATATTTAGGGTTCATACAAAACACACAACAACATCTAGTACTCCAAACAGAAATTTACCTAGGTTTTCGCTCTTAGACAGTGAACCACAATAGCATTTTTTCAATGCACAGCAACAAAACACGCTGACCACCAGTAGAGTGAAATTTCACTGCTTGGCAGCGACCTACGAAACTGTCACTCCTGCCTAGATCGATGCCGGGTAGGTGTCAATACCTACCTTCTTCCCTATTGGTGCACATGTTTACCTACTTCCCTATTGCTACACATGTTTACCTACTTCCCTATTGCTCCACATGCATAGCTACGCCTACAGCGTGAGTTTTCCTCCCACCTCTACTCATCCCTCAAACCTCTTCAATCAATCAAGTATCCTTCTCCAAGGTAAGCTCTCTTCTTGCTTTCTTCCCTCTTTCATGCTTTTATGTGTTCTTTCAAGCTTTCATGGAAAGCTTGAAAATAGGGTTTAGGTGAGCTTCTCTCCCTTTTCCTCTCTCCGTTTCTCCCTTTCCCTCTCTTTCCTCTCCCTTTCCCTAACCCTAGAGCTCTAATAGAGAGCTTTGATGGAGAGCTCTCCATCAAAGCTTTCTATTAAGCATTCTATACATTATGCATACACAACAACACAAAGCAACTATAGACGCGCTTGATAGACGCGCAAAATAGCAGGCGCGTCTATAGGCGTTGCTTGAATAGAGAAATTACGGGTGCGTCCAACAGCGTGTCTAATAGCACGTGTATTTAGGTGTGTACTGACGCGTCTATTCGCGCGTCTACACTGAGAATCTAACACTACGTCTAACAGCACGTCTATTTACGTGTGTATTAGCGCATCTATTAGTGCATCTACACTGAGAATTAGACGCGTATTTAGACGCAAAACAGAGAATACAAAAAGTGAGATTTTGGTGTAGGCTGGTAAATATACATCACTGCTTTTCAAAAATTACCCATGATTACCAAAGCACATAATTTTAACAAAAACATCAATGCTTTTTTGCAAACCCATATATACAAAAATTAAGTGAGGTGAGGAGAATGAGACAGTATGTAAAATAGTTTAGCCAATATCAATGATGGGCTACGGTTCAATCTCATCCTCAATGAGATCAACCCTTGCCAAACTATCTACTTCAAAATCCAAACAAGTGTTTAGATCTACAAATACATTCAACCCACTACTACTTGTGCTACTCATGTGCTCATCGAAATAAGCATCACCAATGGTAGGCTCGTCCTCACGGGTAATGGCCTCAATATCTGTATCTCCTATCTCATGATCATCCTCCTCTCTCGTATCACGGTCATCATCACCTCCATGGCCATGATCATCCTCCATACGCTCCATATTCGTAAATGTACTATACATCACTTTGGAACGTGGCATAATAGGTATGACATGCCACCATATGTTATTATCCACCATTGGTTGATAGACAACCTAATTCAAACACAAATACAATCATGTTATTTTCCTTGCATCGAAGGTATCAACTATTTAAAAGTGAGTATTTTTATATGTGTGTACAGTACCTGTTCACATTGTTGCGGTAGTACTAGTGTGTCCTTCTTACTTTGCCAAAACTTTGTGGAGTCAACAGTTACAAAGCCAATTGCATGGCGTTTGATTGTTGCATTAGGGCCTCTTTCCACCACGTCCTTAAACCACTTTACATCCAAAACATACACAAAGAAGCGTCGAAAGTCAAGCTTAATAATATCTTGGATTATGCCACAATAATCATCCATGGCTCCATTGGCTCCATTGGCTCCCTCAAAGCTAGCAATGATTATGCCACAATAATCATCCATGGCTCCATTGGCTCCCTCAAAGCTAGCAATGACGCTGCAATCTTGTGTGTTTCTCTTATCATCAATCCGTTGTGTTTGAAAATGCTTGCCCTGACACCATATAGCATTGAACATAGTGCACTACACCAAGACAAAATCAATTAAATAAGCAATCTAAATTATTGAAAGCTCCTAACTTATGCATATCGTTCTATATACCGACCTTGCTCATGCATCCCCTAGCATACTCCCATTCTTCCATTGTGATATGCATCCCCTCATCTTTCTCTGCTTTCTCCATTTTGTCAAGTAGCCAATCCACATGAATATCCTTTGGAAGTGCTCTTAGATACTGAGGGTATGGCACACGAGATCCGTGGTGTGTACGAAAGACGGCCCTTTCTTCTTGTCTTCTTTCCTTTGCATTCTCGTATCTTGTCACCCATCTTCTCATCACATCACTATTAAGCACGCAATAGAGGTTGATATTATTAAGCAACTCTGTGTCTATTACTTTGTTGTGTCCTTTCCCTTGAGGCACAATAGAGGTCATCCTTAGGTCTTCATCATCTCTCCATAGTCGTGGAAGAGAGCTATCCACATCAACAAGAAACTCAGAAATATATACAAGTGACTCTTGTACCAACCAACGCTCGGCCATGCTACCTTCGGGTCTTGAATTTTCTCTCACGAAACCCTTCAAGGTCTTCATGAAGCGCTCGAGGAAGAATAACCATCGTGCATGTATAGTACCGCATATAGCAATCTCATCCACCAAATGCACTAGGAGATGTAGTTTACTTGTGAGAATAGAACGTGGAAATGTCTCCTCTACTAAACAAACCACCTCCACTGACATAACTCGAGCATTCTCAAGCGTGGTGGGATCTATTTCCTTTGAGCTCACATACCTAGAAATGAAAAAGTACACCATATTAGCAATATGAACACCTTGCATGGAGCATTGATACGCATCACATTTTGTATCATGTAAAGTACCTCACAAGCTCGCCCATCTTGTAAATACAATCTTTCACGTCCTTCGATGCACTATGAGAAATGCTAGTAGATAGTATGAACTAAACACACAAGGAATGGTTGATTAGTTGCTTCTAATTCACTCACAAATTTGAAAGGAAAAAGATATTATGCACATAAAATACTTACTTGGAGCATCTTGTGCCAATCATGAGATTTCAAGCCATATAATTGCTCTACACCTCTTTTCTTGCTCTTTGTAAAGGCCCCCTTCAAACACCTCATGCATCCAGTGGGAGTACGAATTGTAGTAATAGCACGCTTCACCGCCACCATCTCTAGCTTTGATAACCTCCACAGTGCACGAGGTAAAAAAACATGCCCGTTTGGTCTCTCTTGTAGCCAAGCTTCACGCATCCTCCCTGTGGTATGTAGATCCTCCCTTATGCCTATGGAATCTCGTGTCCCATTCAAATGTTCCCAAATGGTAGATGCCACATTCTTGAAGATATGCATGCAATCAAGCATGTGATTGATCTTGAGGTGGGACCAATATGGTAAACGATTAAAGATGGAGTATCTAAACAAAAGCTGGTGTTAGCGGGCAATCTTTATTTCCGGCCTATATAGCACACAATAGTTACAAACCCTTACCGGCTCATGCCAAGTGGTGGAGGAGTCGTGGAACCGTCCCAAATTCTCATCCAATCTCCCACAGTGAGTGATTGTGGGAGGACTTCATTCCAAGGGGCAACATATTTAGGATGATCAGGTGGGAGAAATCCATGGTGATTCTCATAGATGACCTTATTCAATGCGTCTGCCCGCCGTGAGGCAATAAGCGAAGGACCATAAACAGGACATGCATGGTAACCCGATGTAGTGAGACCTGAACAACAAATGCAATTAAGAGTTGAAGGTGGGTTTAGGGTGCCACATCCTTTGCCTACTCATAATTAGAAGTGCAATGCTTACCTGAACACTCGCCATAGCCTGGGAAGTCATGCATCGTCCACATCAAGATTGCTTTGGAGTTGAAGTCTTGTGAGTGACGAGGGAGGCCTGCTCACATCATGCACCTCGATACCTCTCCAAAGTATCTCTAGCTCGTCAATCAAACGCTCCAAATAAACATCAGGATTTTTGACTTTATGTTTCCCTGGAATTAGAAGGGATAACATAACATGTCCTTTCTTAATCACCATAGAGGGTGGAAGATTATAATTCACCAATATCACTCGCCATACACTCTGTAAGAGGTGCTTTTGAGACCAAATGGGTTCACACCGTCCATACCCAATCCAAGTCTCAAGCTCCTAGGTTCTTCCTTGAAGCTTGGCCATGTGTCTTCAATATGCTTCCATGCAAGAGTGTCTGCGGGAGTTCTCCACTTGCCATCGGTTGATCGATGGGAGGAATGCCATGACATGAGCTCTGCAATGGATTTGCACTTGAACATATGGATGCGAGGGATTATGGGAAAATGTCGCAGAACCTTACGAGGCATGTCCAAAGTTTTGAGATCTGCTCTATATCTTGCCTCTCCATAAGTAGGACACTCTCTTGCATCCTTATGTAGTCCACAAAACAAAACGCAATCGTTGACGCATGCATGGATGCGCTTGTAATCTAATCCTCCAAGAGAGGTCACATGTTGCCTTGCCATATCTCTTGAGGTCGGTAATTTATTCTCCCTTGGAAGCATTTTACACAATAGCCTGCATGTGAAGACCATAAATGAGGAAAAGTATTCGAGTAATTGACCCACTAGCATAATTCACCATGTTTGCAAAATAGACTTTAAAGCTTACTTGAGTAATGCATTTAAACTTGCATTGCTCCATCCATATATGGTTTGCAAGTTTAGTAACTCAAGGGAGGCACGTAGAACAGAGAATGTGCATCCCTCAAACAGTGGAGTCGATGCTACGGTAAAAAGATCGTCCTGCTTCATGCTATCATCCCTCCCTTCGGATTGATGGACATATAAATCCCGCACCATATCATCAAACACCTCCTCCTCCACGGCTTCATGAGGTAATGGCGGAGGGCTACTATCACCATCACTCCATGCATCCGTAACGGTCCCTCCTGAGAAGATCCCACCTCATATCGCCGATGCTTTGCCTCCTCACGACGAGTGTAAGATCCCTGTCCCCACTGCACAACTGATTCAGGTGCTAGCACAGCGGAAGTAGCACTTCTTACGCAGGTCAGGGTCCCACACTCGGGGCCTCGCCCATGGATATCCAGAGAAGAGACTAATCCGTCGATTTTTCCAAAACCGAACCCAAAAAAACTTCCTTTATCCGGAAAGCACAGGCGATTCCACTAGGATAACTCTTTACTCTAACGTAGTCAAGACCATTACTGATCAAGCTGATCCGACTGCACCTATAAAGATACTCAGTCAGATCAAGAAAGAAACTTGCACTTGGATCATTGGGATCAACGCTTTTTTAGGAGGCACAGACATTGATTCCTATCCATAGAACAATTACTATCCGGGATTTACTTTATCTATCGTAATAACAAAAATTGAGTCTCGATTTACGGATCCATCAGTCCAGCCTAACCCCATCCAGTCCCATGGGTTAGCCAACCGCCCAACCACTATAGTGATGGGATCCAATTAGGAATTTGGTTAGGTTTTGTCTCGGGTATCAGGGAAAAGAGTTCTCAGGCCCCCTAGCCAGAATTTCAAGCAAATTTAACGGCAGTCACACCACTTACACACCCAATATGAAATTGCCTTTTTCTCAGCATCAGTTATCTTTAAAACAATTCCTTAATGAAACCATTGTGTCACTGATCATAATCCTCAAAATCTCTGGTTGAATCCTTATTTCCAATCATTCCTTCATTGGAGTATATATGGCATCATTGGCAACCTGAACGCTCACCACCTGTCCACTCACAGGGGCCTTTTCAATAGTTCCTAGACCATAGTACCCGGTAATATAATCAACTATAAAAATCAAGATGGAATCTCCGTTGAAGATCAGCAAGATCAACCAACAAATCCATATAAGAGAGCCATGGATTCATCCGTTGAGGACCAACAAGGTCAATCAACCAAATCCATGCCCGGTTTCAGAAAACAATTCTTACTTCTTGTTCCAATATCTTCCACGACGCACGTGTGGGTATCTTCGGCGACCCAGAGCCCGAGCACCGTATGGTCAGCACCCTCTAGGATCCTTCACAGGTGACCTAGCGCTTCACTCATAGACCGTTTCCTTGGTCCCTCATCCACCGTACCGAAAGCTCACCATTTAAATCGAACCGAGGCTGGTCAAGACCTCGACCTTGCTAGGCGAGAGGTCCTCCATTGACTCTCCGTCACCAGTTGCAACTATATCAGTTAGGTCTCCATGACCTTAATCCACAAGACGGTCAAAATGCTTCCCCAGCATTTTCGACATAAAACAGTCATTTACAAATAGGTCACAAAATACAGTTTCTATATCGAACTCTCGTCTTTCCACATTATCCCTCCTTAGTCCACATTACCTATTCCACATTCCATTCATATGTATACTCATTCTCATCCATTCACTCAAATCGATGACACATTATTTCACATACACATTCACATTCATTATTCTACATACACATCCATGTTCGTACATCCACATCATACATCCAATCCCATATCCGCATTCATACATACACATCTATATCCACATCCATACATCCACTTCCACATCCACATTCACATCCATACATACACATCCACATCTACATGCATACATCCATTTTCACATCCTCATTCATACATCCACATCCACATACATACATCCACATCCGTATCTACTTCCATACATCCACATCCGCATCCACATTCACATTCATACATCTACATCTCCATGCATACATCCACATCCACATTCACATTCACATCCATACATCCACATTCACATTCATACATCCACATCTCCATGCATACATCTACATCCACATTCACATTCACATCCATACATCCACATCTACATGCATACATCCACATCCACATTCACATTCACATCCATACATCCACATCCACATTCACATTCATATCCATACATCCACATCTACATGCATACATCCACATCCACATTCACATTCACATCCATACATCCACATCTACATCCACATTCACATCCATACATCCACATCCACATCCACATTCACATCCATACATCCACACTCATTCTTATCACATCTCATATAACTCTTAACTCATCCTATCACATCTCATACGCATCTTATCACGTCCTAATATCTATTTATAAAATACAAGAGAATTCTTATTTTTGATATAAGATTTCTTTACGCATCTATTTATGCATAAATTCCATTTAAGGAGACTAACACTTTCGAAATAAAAATCAATCTTTTATGCATCTTCCTATGCATAAATTCATTTTAAATGATAATGACACTTTTGGATTAAAATAAATTCTTTATGCATCTTTCCATGCATAAATCCAATTTAGTAGGAATTACACTTTTAGAATAAAAGAATTTCTCTTATGCATCTAATTTATGCATTTAATCCATTTATGATGAAAATCACACTTTTAGTATAAAAAAATATCTTTTATGCACCCATTTATGCATGAAAATCAATTATGATAAAAGTAACACTTTTATATTAAAATAATAATCTTTTATGCATACCTCTATGCATGAAAATCAAATATGATAAAAGTAACACTTTTATATTAAAATAATAATCTTTTATGCATACCTCTATGCATGAAAATCAATTATGATAAAAGTAACACTTTTATATTAAAATAATAACCTTTTATGCATACCTCTATGCATGAAAATCAAATATGATAAAAGTAACACTTTTATATTAAAATAATAATCTTTTATGCATACCTCTATGCATGAAAATCAAATATGATAAAAGTAACACTTTTATATTAAAATAATAATCTTTTATGCATACCTCTATGCGTGAAATTCAAATATGATAATCAATATGCATCTTCTATGCATAAAAAAGATACTTTTAGAGTATAGAATTGATAGGAATTACTCTTTTAGCATAAAATTTAATTACTAGAAATCTTCTTTTTCTTAATTCATCAATTATGCATAATATAAAATCAATTTCTCCTTGATTACAATAAAATTCTTTCAATTAATCTAGGATGATAATTCCTGGAATATGGTAGGAAGTCCTCTTTTCATGCTTTGAATGAAATTACTTTATGTGTAATTTTTACAAAAATTTTACCATAGCTCCGCTGCTATGACTGATAAATCTCAATTATTTTAAAAGATAAAGCTTATCCTTAAGGAAATGATTAGAATAATCCCTAATTAGATCATTAACCCATAATGGATTGAATCATCAATATTCATGAAATACATAAACTAAAAGTATAGAAAAAAGTCATTAATTTGGCCTCAAGCATAGATTAATCTTGGATTAAAGAAAAGCTTGAAAAGCTTCATTTGGATTGAGAATAGATCATGAGTATGACCATTTCTTGAGTGAGAGAGAGAAATTACATAAAAACCATTAGAATTAAGCATAAATAGAAATTTATGTAATTCTTTACTATCATTCATCAATTAACTTCAATAGCAGTCATCAATTTATGTAATTCTTTACTACCATTCATCAATTAACTTCAATAGCATTCAAAAACCATTCCAATTAAGCTTCTCAAGCTTGAGAGGGGTTGAGAAGAGAGAAACATTGAGAAATTATAGAAAAGATTAAAATTCACCATTTACCTTACAAATTGCTTGATTCTTTGTTCATGGTAGAGGCCCCCAACCAATCAATTGGTTAAGTATGTTGATGGAGCCACCAATGGGGATTGAAGAAAGAGGGAAGCTCCAATTTCTTCAATTTGGAGAGAATTTTAGAGAATAGTAAGAATTAGCATTATTTCAGCATAATTCTAGTATAGTAAAATTCTCCTCCTTTTTTCAAAGAACTCAAGTTCTATTTATAGGACAGGGAGGCTCTAACCAAGACCAACTGATTTTTAGAATTTTCTAGATTTTAGTTTGGTTGAATTTGGACAAGATTTGGACCTAGTTTGGTTCCTTTTTTATTCAGTTTGGTTCCTTTTTGATTGGGTTTGATTCAAGAGAGAGGAGAGATAAAAAATATCACAATTTTTGAAGATTTAAAACTCAATTGCACATGAGAAGTAGTCGTCTCATTCCAAGAGGGGAAAATCCCCATGAAGAGGTGTTAAAAATGCATCATTACTTCTAAATATCTCCCCTTTTTAACTATTAGCCTTGTCGTTAGCCAACTCTTCATCTACTCATTTTTGGGTATCTTCTTTTAAAAATTGGATTTATCTCCTCCCCACACATGGATTGATCCTATTGGCCCACAGGAACCTTAATTGGACCATAATCCAAAAATTTTAGAAAATCTAGGCCCTTAGACTAAGGTCCTTTATACCCATTTCCAATAAATTCCAATTGTACATTGGAAAGTTCTTTTTGAATTTCTGTTTTAGGAGAATTCATTTTAATAATATGCGAAATTTTTCTATCTAAAAATATTCAAAATTTGAATATTCTCTCTCTAGAATATTTTCTCTCTCTATGTCAAAACAGGCAGAGACAAGATCTTTTATATTTCTAAAGAGGGAATTGATTACAGGGGGAAGATGCTGGACATCTTGAGAGGCTGGGGAGGAATCTTACATTCTCTCCCACTTGAAAAATGCGAGATGCCCTCATCTCGCAATTTGGGGATAATTCCGCAAGATGCACGAATATGAGACTAAGAGAAAATTTAATTAAGAGTAACCACCAAGATATTTCCATGATTTGGGTTTGACACATATTTCTTTAGAAGGCTTACATGAAATACATTATGAACTTTGAGATGTAGGCTAAGTCACCTACTTTCTTTGAAATCAGATATGGCCTGCAAATCTGGGGGATAACTTCTTATCTTCCCAAGAGATAAAGAACTTCTTTTGGGCCGTACTCGAATGAAGACCATATCTGCTTCTTTGAATTCTTTGACTGTCCTCTTCTTATCTGCATACTGTTTCTATCGATCCTAAACAACTTTTATATCTTTATGAATTGCCTGCATCTGCTGCTCCATGTCGTCAAGCATTTGTCTGGACATCTCGACCCTAATCAATGGGTCGGACCTAGTTAATGGAGTTAAGCAATCTTGTCCATACAGAGCTTTAAAAGGTCTCATTCCCAATACTTCTGTGATAAGAAGCATTGTAGGCGAACTCGACTAGGTGCAGATAGCTTAGCCACTTCTTGGGTTCCCTACCACAGCATGACCAAAGTGCATCTTCGATTACTTGGTTTACCCTGATACTCTGCTGAAGTATGGATGACTGAGAATTGTCGGTTAGGCCCTTGGTTTTCAATTGTAGCATAGATCTATCTTTTTTTCCTCTTCTACTACATCTGAAATTGCGACTGCTCTGGCTGCTGTAGTCTAAGGCGGAATTCTTTCTCTTTGGTTGTCCCAGTTCTGGAAAGGAGTTCTAAGGTTATTCTGGACAGAGGCAGATGGATGAGCTGGAGTCCTTCTGGGGTTACCCTGGCTTGGGCGAGACGGACCATGATTAGACTGCTATGAAGGAATTGGTCTTTGAATTTGGGGTTCTTGACTTCCCTGTGCCCTTGACATGGCAGGAGTCGGGCAGTCTTTTAACTGATGACCAAAACCTTGGCATCCAAAACACCAGTTCTCACTTATGAACTCATCGTTCTGAATCCTTAAAACAGGTGGGGCTCCTGAAAAAGTATTCTGGGAAAAGGGATCTTCCTTTTTTAAACAGAATCTTTCTTTTATTTTAGAGAGGGAATAATTATAAGATCATAAAGGGAGGTTCTTACTCCTGTATACCTCGAAGGCTGAGGGAGGAATCTTACATTCTACCCCACTTTAAAAAAATGCGAGATGTCCTCAGCTCGCAAAGTAGAGACAACTCTTTTTCTTAAGATCCAAATTTATTCTGAGGTTCCTTATATTCTGGTCAACCCAACAGAATACTGGGATAAATATCCCTTATATAGAACTCATCATTAAATAACAATTCATTCAGATCATATCATTCATATCTTTAACATGATAATGGTCCATTAGACCGAAAAAACTCCTTTCTGAACATTCCTCCACGGGAATTCTAGTCAAGCAAGTTCTCAAATTGTCATCCCTTAACTTGATCTACCATGTCAAGTGTTAACAGTAGCAATTTGACAGCACAATCCACTAATCTCATAGTGATTTGCTGAAATCATTATCATCATTCTAGTTATGAATATCATCACAGGGACTCGTCCCATTCATCCTCATTGTGGTTTCGCTCAGCTTATTATATTTCAACCAATTTTCAGGGATCATCATTTTTCAATTTAGAATCCAAATCAACTCATCAGTTCTCAAACAGAATTAAAAATCATATCAACCACATTCGAAATCATCATTTGAATAGTATTAATGCTTATAATTTCAAGTCTTAGATTTACTCGTATATACTGTCGGTAAAGAGCTACAGTTATACCCTCGGTACATACGGGTAGTCATGATACTTGAAACTATAAGGTAAATACCATCATGTCTAGGCCTCAAGCAAGTCAGGGTTCCATACAATTGCGGTACTTCTATTTGAAGACCCAATAAGTAATTTACGAATTTTCAGTTTGAATATCAAATTGTATGAATTATATCATACAATTACAACCTTTTTGTGCTTCTTGATAAATTTTTGACATATTTGGCTTCTAAGTTGATCTTTTTTAGCCAATTGGCTCTGATACCAACTGTAAGATCCCTGTCCCCACCACGCAACTGATTTGGGTGCTAGCAGCGGAAGTAGCACTTCTTGTGCGGGTCAGGGTCCCACACTCGGGGCCTCGCCCATGGATATCCGGACAAGAGCCTAATCTGTCGGTTTTTCCAAAACCGAACCCGAAAAAACTTCCTTTACCCGGAAAGCACGGGCGATTCCACCAGGATAACTCTTTACTCTAACGTAGTCAAGACCATTACTGATCAAGCTGATCCGACTACACCTATAAAGATACTCGGTCAGATCAAGGAAGAAACTTGCACTTGGATCATTGGGATCAACGCTTTTTTCCCCATCAAGAGGCACAGCCGTTGATTCCTATCCATAGAACAATTACTATCCGAGATTTACTTTATCTATCGTAATAACAGAAATTGAGTCTCAATTTACGGATCCATCAGTCCAGCCTAACCCCATCGAGTCCCATGGGTTAGCCAACCACCCAACCACTGTAGTGAT
The DNA here is from genome assembly GCF_041138505.1 of Cibotium barometz. Classification (NCBI taxonomy): domain Eukaryota; kingdom Viridiplantae; phylum Streptophyta; class Polypodiopsida; order Cyatheales; family Cibotiaceae; genus Cibotium; species Cibotium barometz. The sequence continues at coordinate 50,849,953 of NC_141076.1, forward strand.
GGGATCCAATTAGGAATTTGGTTAGGTTTTGTCCCAGGTACTAGGGAAAAGAGTTCCCAGGCCCCCTAGCCAGAATTTCAAACAAATTTAATGCCAGTCACACCACTTACACACCCAATATGAAATTGCCTTTTTCTCAGTATCAGCTATCTTTAAAACAATTCTTTAATGAAACCATTGTGTCACTGATCATAATCCTCAAAATCTCTGGTTGAATCCTTATTTCCAATCATCCCTTCATTGGAGTATATATGGCATCATTGGCAACCTGAACGCTCACCACCTGTCCACTCACAGGGGCCTTTTCAATAGTTCCTAGACCATAGTACCCGGTAATATAATCAACTATAAAAATCAAGATGGAATCTCCGTTGAAGATCAGCAAGATCAACCAACAAATCCATATAAGAGAGCCATGGATTCATCCGTTGAGGACCAACAAGGTCAATCAACCAAATCCATGCCCGGTTTCAGAAAACAATTCTTACTTCTTGTTCCAATATCTTCCACGACGCACGTGTGGGTATCTTCGGCGACCCAGAGCCCGAGCACCGTATGGTCAGCACCCTCTAGGATCCTTCACAGGTGACCTAGCGCTTCACTCATAGGCCGCTTCCTTGGTCGCTCATCCACCATACCGGAAGCTCACCATTTAAATCGAACCGAGGCTGGTCAAGACCTCGGTCGACCTTGCTACGCGAGACATCCTCCATTGACTCTCCGTCACCAGTTGCAACTATATCAGTTAGGTCTCCATGACCTTAATCCACAAGACGGTCAAAATGCTTCCCCAGCATTTTCGACATAAAACAGTCATTTATAAACAGGTCACAAAATACAGTTTCTATATCGAACTCTCGTCTTTCCACATTATCCCTCCTTAGTCCACATTACCTATTCCACATTCCATTCATATGTGTACTCATTCTCATCCATTCACTCAAATCGACGACACATTATTTCACATACACATTCACATTCATTATTCTACATACACATCCATGTTCGTACATCCACATCATACATCCAATCCCATATCCGCATTCATACATACACATCCATATCCACATCCATACATCCACTTCCACATCCACATTCACATCCATACATACACATCCACATTCATACATCCACATCTACATGCATACATCCATTTTCACATCCTCATTCATACATCCACATCCATATACATACATCCACATTCGTATCTACTTTCATACATCCACATCCACATCCACATTCACATTTATACATCCACATCTCCATGCATACATCCACATCCACATTCACATTCACATCCGTACATCCACATTCACATTCATACATCCACATCTCCATGCATACATCCACATCCACATTCACATTCACATTCACATTCACATCCATACATCCACATCTACATGCATACATCCACATCCACATTCACATTCACATCCATACATCCACATCCACATTCACATTCATATCCATACATCCACATCTACATGCATACATCCACATCCACATTCACATTCACATTCATACATCCACATCTACATCCACATTCACATCCATACATCCACATCCACATCCACATTCACATCCATACATCCACACTCATTCTTATCACATCTCATATAACTCTTAACTCATCCTATCACATCTCATACGCATCTTATCACGTCCTAATATCTATTTATAAAATACAAGAGAATTCTTATTTTGATATAAGATTTCTTTACGCATCTATTTATGCATAAATTCCATTTAAGGAGACTAACACTTTCGAAATAAAAATCAATCTTTTATGCATCTTCCTATGCATAAATTCATTTTAAAATGAGAATGACACTTTTGGATTAAAATAAATTCTTTATGCATCTTTCCATGCATAAATCCAATTTAGTAGGAATAAGACTTTTATAATAAAAGAATTTCTCTTATGCATTTAATCCATTTATGATGAAAATCACACTTTTAGTATAAAAAATTATCTTTTATGCACCCATTTATGCATGAAAATCAAATATGATAAAAGTTACACTTTTATATTAAAATAATAATCTTTTATGCATACCTCTATGCATGAAAATCAATTATGATAAAAGTGACACTTTTATATTAAAATAATAATCTTTTATGCATACCTCTATGCATGAAAATCAATTATGATAAAAGTGACACTTTTATATTAAAATAATAATCTTTTATGCATACCTCTATGCATGAAAATCAAATATGATAAAAGTGACACTTTTATATTAAAATAATAGTCTTTTATGCATACCTCTATGCATGAAAATCAAATATGATAAAAGTAACACTTTTATATTAAAATAATAATCTTTTATGCATACCTCTATGCATGAAATTCAAATATGATAATCAATATGCATCTTCTATGCATAAAAAAGATACTTTTAGAGTATAGAATTGATAGGAATTACTCTTTTAGCATAAAATTTAATTACTAGAAATTTTATACATAGGCCGTATGCATACAGCATACAGCCTATGCATACGCCTTATGCATAGGCCGTATGCATACGGTTTATGCATACGCCTTATGCATAGGCCATATGCGTACGGCTTATGCATATGCCATATGCATAGTCCTTATGCATACGGCATACGGCTTATGCATAGGCCGTATGCATAAGCCATATGCATAGGCCGTATGCATATGGTTATGCATACACCTTATGCATACGGCTTATGCATACACCTTATGCATACGGCTTATGCATAGGCTGTATGGCTTATGCATACGCCTATGCATAAGCTATATAATACGGCTTATGCATACACCCTATGCATACGCCTTATGCATAGGCCGTATGCATAGGGCTTATGCATAGGCCTTATGCATATGACATACGGCTTACGCATAGGCCGTATGCATATGGTTTATGCACAGGCCATATGCATAGGCCTTATGCATAAGCCGTATGCATATGACCTATGCATACGGCTTATGCATCAGCATACAGCCTATGCATACAGCATACAACCTAGGCCATATGCATATGGCATACAGCTTGTGCATTCGCCGTATGCATAGGCCATATACATATGGCTTATGCATAGGCCGTATGCATACGGCATACGGCTTATGCATAGGCCTTATGCATACAGCTTATTCGTAAGCCTTATGCATAGGCCTTTACTTACAGCTTACGGCATACGACTTATGCATAGGCTTTATGCATAGGTCTTTACTTACGGCTTACGGCATACGGCTTATACATAGGCCTTATGCATACCGCTTATTCATAGGCCTTAAGCATAGGCCTTTACATACGGCTTATGTATAAAGCCTATGCATAGAGATATGGGGCATTGTTATATGCCATCTAGAATGCTGCTTATGTCAGGTTAGTAGTGGTTATCCGCAAGTAGGTGGTTATAGTGGAGGGGGAGCCCTCAATCTTCTCACTATCCTTCTCTTGCAAAAGAGGAGTGGCCTTTGGCTTTAATAGTGGGGAACGTGTGGAAAGTCTTCAGAAGCTATCATCCAAAAGGGGCACTGTCAACCCTGCTTGTCTAAGTAGTATTGTAGGAGGTCGTAACAATGCCCTAATATCACTAGTTGTATTTTTTGTCTAAGCTTATGTTATTGTTTTCTCTTAGTTGGCTTGACATATGAAAGATAAGTGGCCTTATTCATTCTCTTGGTTTAGGAAATGGACTTACGCATAGAGATATGGGGCATTGTTATATATCATCTAGAATGCTGCTTATGTCAGGCTAGGAGTGGTTATAGTGAGCCCTCGATCTTCTCACTATCCCTTCTCATACAAAAGAGGAGTTTCCTTTACCTTTAATAGTGGGGAGCGTGTGGAAAGTCCTCAAAAGCTATCATCCGAAAGGGGCACTGTCCACCCTACTTGTCTAAGCAGTATTGTAGGAGGTCTTAACAATGTTTTAATATCACATGTTGTATTCTTTGTCTAAGCTTTAAGTATGGATTGGGTTAGAACAATCATATTTTCTTGCCTATGCATGTATGTAGGAGCAATGTCGATCGACCCGTCACACAACATCCTGATGTGGCCAATCTGCTGTCCATTATAAATGAGCGATATGGGTAGCAAGCTTGCTTGGAGTTTACACAGACACATGTATGGTTCCATCAAACCTTTTCACATATACAAAGTTAATCTTTTATGCATTCTATTTGACTATATATTTTAATCTTATATGCAGGCGGGCTTACAGTCGGGCCCCGTACGACACCATGGGGGCAAACTACCCCACTTGGCCACTCGAGCCGTGGGGGCAATCTACCCCACTTGCTCAGTCAAGGCAGACCAAGCCTTTGATAGGTACAGAGCCGAGTGGTGTAGGCCCTTCACGATTTGGGTGTGATGAGCCTACACCACCTTCCTCTACTAGAGCCACTCGCACTCACGCACGTTGTCATGCCATGGCACGTCTATGGTGTGAAACCATGCATATGAGGCCATTAAATGCAAATCCAGATGCATGGGATTAAGTGCCATGACTTGAGTCATTATATGATGCCTAAGTACATATGTTCATATTGTAAATGAGGTTCAATAAAACGAGCTGAGACTGAATCAGGTCTCAAAGCCTGTGTACATAACGGGTGTAGTAGGTGTTTTTAACACTTCGATAGTGTGATGTTTTTAGTGGAGGAAAAGGGCAGTCTTTTGCTGGGCAGATGCATGCTTGAAGGCCAGGCAAACAGTGGAGAAATGTGTGAGTTTTTGTGAAGTGCACAGGCTAATAAGAAGCCAATTTGGAGGGCAAATAGCAGGAGCTGGGAGTGCCTCATAGGTATGTGATGAACTGAAGAGTTGTGGTCAGACGTGCTATGAACAACTTCCTAGAAGGAAATTTTTGCAAAAATTCGAGCATTCGCTTCTTTTTTTACTCAAAGATAAGAATTCTAGTTGTTTTTTTTTTACTTACAATTTCCAAAAATTCCTGTAGTCCTGGGATAAATACACTACCCCTTTAAAGCTTTGGGGAAGGTTTTGGGTAGTTTTTTTTGTTGCTTTGGAGAGTCTTGAAATAAGAAAGCATCAGAATATAAAGATTCCTGGAATTTGGATTTTACTTTCTACTCGGTTGGATTTCGGATTGCTAGACATGGAGTTTTCTAAAATCACATGAATATATTGTACATATGCCATATGTCATCTTTGCTTTGTGAGTTGTTGGAATCTGAAAAGCAGGTTTTCATGAAATCAAGAGATATCTTGAAATGATGGAGTTGGCAATATATGAAATATGTGATGTGAATGGTCACATGTATATGGAAATCATTTGTAGAATGTGTTATGCCTACATGTGATTGATTTGAGGCATTTGGAAAAAGAGTCAGGAGAACTATGCTTGGAACTGGTCATGCTCTTGGCACACAATTTATGTGCAATCATCAAGCTGAATTTGGGGATGTATTGAAGTGAATTAGCACATGTATATTTCATCAAAAATGGAAATGTCTTATGCTCCTTGAAGAGCTATGTGTTTGTGTTTTCTTGCTGGGATTTGAAGCACCTCTCACAGCCAGAAGTCTCGCACTTTCCCAGCGATACCGCCCACGTCCCGACAGCTTTTGGTGAACCCGACGTGAAACTGCTGGGGTGAGAGTGTGGTGAAATACACAGGGAAGCTATGGCTGAGAATCCTGAGGGACAGGGGGTTCATTTTGACCCCGGGGTTATGCAAATGTTTCAGATGTTTACTATGTATATGCAACAGCAGCAAGCTGTTGAGAGGGGACAAATTTCCACGACTAAAGCACTGCAATCAATTGTGAAAAAGGTGGATCAATTTGATGGTAAGGACATCACAAAGTACCTGCGCAATTACACAAAGGAAATGGAGCTAAACAGGGTGACTGAGGAGGATATGGTTCGAAGCTTTGAGCTGGTATGTGTTCCTAAAATAAGAGAGCGCATAAGAGGATTACAGACAACACGTGGTGGCAGAAATTGGGAGGAGTTCAAGCTTGCTTTAAAGGATGAATATTTCATGGAGGATTCTGAGCGGGTGACCAAACGAACTTTCTTGGAATGGGTCACAAAACCCAAAATGGGAATTTCTGCCCCACAGAGTTGCTAAGAGAGTTTGAGAAGCGCTATGCCCAGCTGTCAAGGATAGAGTGAACAACCTTGGATAGGGAAAAAACAGAGCTCTTCTTACAAGCAGCTGGGAAAGATCTCCAAGAAAAATTGGAAATTCTCCTTGAGGATAAGGATACAGAGCAGGGGCTAAAGAATGATTGGAATGATGTCGAGGATGCGGTCACCATGCTAGCAAAGCGGCAGCGAAGGAGGGATAAAATGGTGATGAGCTCGGCAACTCCTATAACTGCTGTTACTCCTGAGAACCTACCAAAACCAGCTGCTGCAATCCCAAACGTAGAAGGGCCGATGGATGAGCTTATTAAGGGCATGCGAGACCTAAAATTGAAAATGTCCAGGATTGAAGAAAAAGGGCTACCATTAGGGCAGGCTTCTATGCAAAGGCCTCAAAGCAAAGAAGGGTTTACATTCAGATGTATATGGTGTGATGACCCAGAACATGCAAAGAAAGACTGTGCTAGCTATAAAGAAGCCCTCAGAAATCAACTTGTGTTTTTCAAAGATGGAAAAATCCACCTTATAGAGACTGGTCTTCCATTAAGCACAAACTTTGGGAAAGGAGGGATGAAAAAGCTGGTTGAGGATATGGCTGCTAACCATGCCATCTCTATGTTTAAGGCAGCAACCTATGGGTTAAAGGCTGGTCAATCAAAGCAGGAATCTGAGAATGATGAAGATTATGAGAATGAAGATTTTTGGCCATCAACAATGGAATTAATTGCGTCAAAGAAGGTGTCTAAGCAAGCTTTGCATGAGGCAGGTGACTGTATACGTCTTGAGACTGGCTGGGAGGAGCCTGTGGATTCTTCATCTATTCATGCCTACATTGCAAAATGCCAGAATAATGAGGCACAGGTAGAGGAAAAGCATAAGAGGGAAAATGATGAAGGAGGGCCATCAAAAAGAGTCACCCGTGGTAGTGAAAAGAAGGATCCTGGGCCATCACATATGCCTCCACCGCATAGCAGACCTCCACAGGAAGTATCAATGGAAGAAGTGCCAGCAAAAATGAAGCATGAGAAGGAGAAGGGTAAAGGGAAAAGTCCACTCTACAAGCTTCAATCTGATATTGAAGCCGCAAAACAGACCTCAAAAAGGTGCTTGAAGAGAGAATTCTAAACAGTAGGGTGGAATTTACACTAGGGGAAGTCTTCGGAATTGCAAAGAAAGAATTCCATGATGAGATAATTGATATTATCCGAAGGAAAAGGCAGTACATAATTGAATCTATTCCATCACAAGGGGAGGCAAGCACTTCCAAGACTCATGGAGTATAGGTACAGCAAAAGGAAGAGAGAGAGAATGTGATGGAATGTAATCACTCTGCTGAAGGGGCACGACAAGTGTGCTTTGTGGATGAGGATGATGAAAAAGAAGTTCTTACAAAGAGTCATTACTCCAGGAGCCATTGGGCAAGGGCCACTACTGAAACCCTTGTCAAAATAGGTGACTTGGAAGAGCTGTATGTCGCTCTAATCGACCATGGGTCTGAAATAAATCTTATGGCTAAAAATCTCTACAACAAATGTAAGTGGCCAATGGATGTAGATCATGGGTGGATGATTAAAGCAGCTAATAACTCATCTGGAGAGCTCTATGCAGCCTGTCCAAATGTAAGGGTAACTATAGGGGATGTGAAAGATGATCAGAACTTCTTTGTTCAGGAGATGTCATCGTATCCCCTCATCCTTGGGCAACCCTACATTACAGCTATGAGAATGGAAACAAAAGTTTTGGATGATGGCTCGGCATATGCAAGAATAAGGAGTAAAGATGGCAAGAAAGTTGTCCAGTTCTTGACAGTTTGCATTAACCATGAAAGGAACCGTGAGTCTCTTCGAGCACAGTCACTCCCAAAGATAAACAGAGAATTCATGAACTACAGGGAGATGAGGGATTTTGGCCAGGTGCCATTGTAAAGTGGGATTCCAATGGTACAAAGGAAAATGAGTTCTCACAGGACTCAATCAATGTAAATAACTTTTCAGCAAATTTTCAGGGATTTTCTAGCTATGGGTCACTGGTCTTTGTAAAAAGCAAGGATTTGAAGCGTGGCATGCGTCCACATGTACAAAATGAACAAAAAAGTCTTGAGCAGTGTGGTCTTTTGGAGAAGAATGAGTTTATTTCAGGGGTGCTTGATGAGGTGTCATTTGTGGATACTATGGGTGTGCTTTTTGCAATGGAAAGAACATGCTTACAGGGTGGAAATGAGATGATAGAGGTGTCATCTATGGGGATGTATAATATAATCTGGGAATTTGAGGGGATGGAATGTAAAAACATGAATTGTGAGATGGATTCTCATGTTGATACAAAGTATAAAATGGTTGTAAAGAAGGTGAAACCATTTGCCTTGCCCTTGCCACCAGGAAAAATAGATGAAGCCTCTATGCAACCGAATCTCAGAGATCTAAAGAAAATTGGACATAAGTTTACACAAGAAACCTTAAAAGAGCTTAAGATTGGTGAAAAGGATTTTCTGTTGCCAGTTGAAAAGGAATGCTTTGAGGAGATGCTTGTAAAACATGGGAAAGCCTTTGCCTTTCAGCCGCATGAGATAGGCTGTGTTGATCCAAGTGTAACAGCGCCAATGGTGATCTTCATTGTTCCGCATGTGCCCTGGAACCTGCCGGCCGATTCCAGTACCAAAGGCTCTCTTGCCAAAGCTGATGGAATTACTAAAAGAAAAGATCAGGATGGGAATTTTGGAGCCATCATGTGCTCCATACTCCAACAGATGGTTTACCGTGCCAAAGAAAAATGGAACATTGCGCTTCATTCAAGACATGCAACCTGTAAACAAGGTCACAATCAGGAATGTGGGAGCAGGTCCGATTGTGGACAAGTTTGCAGAAGCATTTACAGGGAAAGCTATATACTCAATGGGTGATCTGTATTTGGGATATGATCAGTTCCAGCTGGATATACAAAGCAGGGACTTGACCACAATGAAAACCCCTTTGGGATTGGTAAGGATGTGTACCTTACCACAAGGAGCCACCAACTCAGTGGCGCATATGATGAATGGAATGAATAAAGTCTTGCAAGACTTCATACCACAAATAACTATGCCTTTTCTGGATGATGTGCCAATAAAAGGCTGTGATGAAAAAGATAAAGATGGGAATTTGGATTCGAGGGGGTGCCGCAAGTTTGTGGCAAATCATATAAAAGATTGTGATATGATTCTATCCAGGCTTGAAGAGGTGAATCTTACTTTGTCTGGATCGAAATCAGTGTTTGGGGTTGGTGAAGTGCTAATCGTGGGGCATCTTTGTAGTACTAATGGACGCCGACCTTGTCCAGCCAAGATAGATGCAATACAAAGAATGAAAGAGATATGCATTAATGTTACAGAGCTGAGGAGATTTCTTGGTGCATGTGTCTTTTATGTTATATGGATCCCACATTATGCACATGTAGCAGATCCTCTTTATCAACTTTTGAGGAAAAATCAAAAATTTTTGTGGAGTGCAGCACATACTAAAGCTATGCGGAAGCTGAAATATCTGCTTCAATCATCACCTACTCTAAGGAAGGCAGATTATGAGTGTGGCAGGCCTGTGATTGTTACAGTTGATACTAGTCCTACTGGGATAGGATGGGCAGTAGGGCAAGATTGTAAGATTCCTCCCCCACCCCCTTTTTGATGTCTAGTATCTTTCCCTGTAATCAATCCCTCTTCAGAAATATAAAGACCTTGTTTCTATCTGTTTTAGCCTAGAGAGAGAAAAATATTCTAGAGAGAGAATATTCAGATTTTGAATATTTTTGGATAGAAAAATATCTTTTCTAATTCAGATGAGTTCCCCTGAAACAGAAATTCAAAAAGAATATTCCAATGTGCAATTGGAATTAATTGGAAATAGGTATAAAGAACCTTAGTCTAAGGGTCTAGATTTTCAGAAATCTTTAGACTATGGTCCAATTAAGGTTCCTATGGGCCAATAGCATCAATCCATGTGTAGGGAGGAGATAAATCCAATTTGTAAAAAGAAGATACCCAAAAATGAGTAAATGCTCACATAAGATGAAGAGTTGAAAATGTACAAGGTTTATTAGTAAAAAAACTATGAGCAATATTAAAATAATTCCATTATGACACATATGTAAGGAAGGGGAATTCTTTAAAGGAGGTGCATATTTCACATAAGATGAAGAGTTGAAAATGTACAAGGTTTATTAGTAAAAAACTATGAGCAATATTAAAATGATTCCATTATGACACATATGTAAGGAAGGGGAATTCTTTAAAGGAGGTGCATATTTCACATAAGATGAAGAGTTGAAAATGTACAAGGTTTATTAGTAAAAAAACTATGAGCAATATTAAAATGATTCCATTATGACACATATGTAAGGAAGGGGAGTTCTTTAAAGGAGGTGCATATTTCACATGCTTGAATGAGTTTTAAACTCATAAAAATTGAGATATTTCATCTCTCCTCTCTCCTCATTCAAGTCTAGTTCCAAAAAGTTAGCTTAACTGACCTAAAAATGGTCAAATATTGACCAAACTGATTTAGAAAATTCTAGAATCAGTTTGTTTGGTTAGGAGCTCAATTTTTCCTATAAATAGAAGCCTCCCCCTTGTTGAAAAATAGTTAGTGTTTATGCATCGTTACTCTACTCCACCTAAGCCAAGAACTGTGAATTCATTTAATAATTCACTAGTTTTTGGAGCTTCCCTCTTTCTTCAATCCCCATTAGTGGCTCCATCAACATACTTAACCAATTGATTGGTTGGGGGCCTCTACCGTGAACAAAGAATCAAGCAAGTTGTAAGGTAATTAGTGAATATTGATCTTTCTATAATTTCTCAATGTTTCTCTCTTCTCAACCCCTCTCAAGCTTGAGAAGTTTAATTGGTATGGTTTTTTTTTAAATACTATTGAAGTTTGAATAGTAGTGAAGATTTACATAAGTTAATAAATGCTATTGAAGTTAATTTTCATTTATGTTTAAATTCTAATGATTTTTATGTAATTTCTCTCTCTCACTCAAGAAATGGTCATACTCATGACCCATTCTCAATCCACATGAAGCTTTTCATAAAGCTTTTCCTTAATCCAAGATTAAGCTATGCTTGAGGCCAAATTAATGGCTTTTTCCTATGCTTTTAGTTTATGCATATTGATGATTCAATCCATTATAGATTAATGATCCAATTAGAGATCATTTTAATTATTTCCTTAATGATAAGCTTTATCCCTTAGAAAAAATTGAGATTTATCAGTCATAGCAGCGGAGCTATGGCAAAATTTTTATAAAAATTATGCATAAAATAATTTCATTCAAAGCATAAAAAGAGGACTTCCTACCCTATTCTAGGAATTATCATCCTAGATTAATTGAAAGAATTTCATTATAATCATGGAGAAATTGAATTTTAATATCATGCATAAAGGATAATTTTTTTATATCAAAAGTGTTACTTTTATCATTTTTAATTTTCATGCATAGAAGTATGCATAAAGGAAAAATTTTTATATCAAAAGTGTTACTTTTATCATTTTTTAATTTTTCATGCATAGAAGTATGCATAAAGGAAAATTTTTATATCAAAAGTGATACTTTTATCATTTTTAATTTTCATGCATAGAAGTATGCATAAACGATAAATTTTTTTTATATTAAAAGTGTTATTTTTATCATTTTTAATTTTCATGCATAGAAGGATGCATAAAGGAAAAAATTTTATATCAAAAGTGTTACTTTTATCATTTTTAATTTTCATGCATAGAAGTATGCATAAAGGATAATTTTTTTATATCAAAAGTGTTACTTTTATCATATTGGATTTCATGCATAGAGGTATGCATAAAAGTTGAATATTTTATTATAAAAGTGTTACTTTTAGCATAATTGAATTTCATGCATAGAGGTATGCATAAAAGATATGGGAAGTGATAAGATATGATAAGATGCATGTGGATGTGGATGTGGATGTATGAATGTGGATGTATGGATGTGAATGTGGATGTGGATGTGGATGTATGAATGTGGATGTATGGATGTGGATGTGGATGTATGGATGTGAATGTGGATGTGGATGTGGATGTATGAATGTGGATGTATGGATGCATGAATGTGGATGTATGGATGTGAATGAGGATATAGATGTGGATGTATGGATGTGAATGTGCATGTAGATATGGATGTATATATGTGAATGGGAATGTGGATGTGGATGTATGTATGCATGTGGATGTGGATATGGATGTGTATGTATGAATGTGGATATGGGATGTGGATGTATAAATGAGGATGTGAAAATGGAGATAAGTATGTAGATGTGGATGCATGAATGTGGATGTATGGATGTGAATGAGGATATAGATGTGGATGTATGGATGTGAATGTGCATGTAGATATGGATGTATAGATGTGAATGAGAATGTGGATGTGGATGTGGATGTATGTATGTATGTATGTATGTGGATATGGATGTATGAATGAGGACGTGATAATGAATGTATGCATGTGGATGTGGATATGGATGTGTATGTATGAATGCGGATATGGATGTGGATATGGATGTGTATGTATGAATGTGGATATGGGATGTGGATGTATAAATGAGGATGTGAAAATGGAGATAAGCATGTAGATGTGGATGTATGGATGTGAATGTGGATGTGGATGTGGATGTATGGATGTGGATATGGATGTGAATATATGATATGTGATGTGAAGGAATCTGAAGTGAAGAGATGGAAAATGATATGATTGGATGAGTACACATATAAATGAAATGTGGAATAAGTAATGTGGATTGCATGAGGGATAATGTGGAAAAATGAGAGTTAATATAGAAATTGTATTTGTAAACTGTTTGTAAATGCTGTTTGTAAATGGCTGTTTTATGTCAAGAATGCTGGGAAAGCATTTTGACCGTCTTGTGATTAAGGTCGTGGAGACCTAACTGATAAAGTTGCAACTACTGACGGAGAGTCAATGGAGGACGTCTCGCGTAGCAAGGTCGGCCGAGGTCTTGACCAGCCTCGGTTCGATTAAAATGGTGAGCTTCCGGTACGGTGGATGAGGGACCAAGGAAGCGGCCTATGAGTGAAGCGCTAGGTCACCTGCGAAGGATCCTAGAGGGTGCTGACCATACAGTGCTCGGGCTCTGGGTCGCCCAGGATACCCACGCGTGCGTCGAGGAAGATATTGGAACAAGGAGTAAGAGTTGTTTTCTGGAACCGGGCATGGATCTGGTTGACTGACCTTGCTGGTCCTCAACGGATGAGTCCATGGCTCTTTTATATGGATCTGTTGGTTGATCTTGCTGATCTTCAACGAGAGTCCATCTTGATAAGTGATTATATTGTTGAGTATTATGGGCTAGGAACTATTGAAACGGCCCCTGTGTGGACAGGTGGTGAGCGTTCTAGTTGCCAATGATGCCATAGATACTCTGATGAAGGAATGATGGGAAATTATGAATCAACTGGATAATTTGGGAGATTGTGATCAGTGGTACTATGGTTTCATTAAAGGATTGTTTTAAAGTTAGCTGATGCTAAGAAAAAGGCAATTTTCATATTGGGTGTGTAAGTGGTGTGGCTAGTTTTATGTTTGCATGAAATTCCGGCTAGGGGGCCTTGGAACTCTTTTCCTTGGTACCCGGGACAAAACCTAACCAAATTCCAAATTGGATCCCATCACTACAGTGGTTGGGCGGTTGGCTAACCCATGGGATCGGATGGGGTTAGGCTGGACTGATGGATCCGTAAATCGAGACTCAATTTCTGTTATTACGATAGATAAAGTAAATCCCGGATAGTAATTGTTCTATGGATAGGAATCAACGGCTGTGCCTCCTTGGTGGGGAAAAAAGCGTTGATCCCAATGATCCAAGTGCAAGTTTCTTCCTTGATCTGACCAAGTATCTTTATAGATGCAGTTGGATCTGTTTGATCAGTAAGAGTTTTGACTACGTTAGAGTAAAAATTATCCTGGTGGAATCGCCCGTGCTTTCCGGATAAGGGAAGTTTTTCCGGGTCTGGTTTTGGAAAAACCGACGGATTAGTCTTTTGTCCGGATATCCGTGGACGAGGCCCCGAGTGTGGGACCCTGCCTCGCGCAAGAAGTGCTACTTCCGTGCTAGTACCCCGAATCCGTTGCGCGGTGGGAACAGGGATCTCACAGTTGGTATCAGAGCATTTGGTTAATAAAGATCAACTGAGAAGACAAATATGTCAAAAATTTATCAAGAAGCACAAAAAGGTTGTAATTGTGTGATATAATTCATACAATTTGATATTCAAACTGAAATTCGTAATTTGGTAATTGGGTCTTCAGATGGAAGTACCGCAATTATATAGAATCCCTGACTTGCTTGAGGCCTAGACATGATGGTATTTACCTTATAATTCCAAGAGCCACGACTACCCGTATATACCGAGAGTATACTGCAGCTCTTTACTGACAGTATATACCAGTAAATCTAAGACTTGAAATTATAAGCGTTAATGCTATCCAGATGATGAATTCGAATGTGGTTGATATGATTTTTAATTCTGTTTGAGAATTGATGAATTGAATTGGATTCTGATTGAAAATTCTGATTGAAAAATGATGAATTCTGAAATTAGTTGAAATATAAAAATCCGAACAAAACCACAATGAGGATTAATGGGACGACTCCCAGTGATGATATTCATAACTGGAATGATGATAATGATTTCAGCAAATCACTATGAGATTAGTGGATTGTGCTGTCAGATTGCTACTGTTAACACTTGACCGGTAGATCAAGTTAAGGGATGACAAATTGAGATCTAGCTTAATTGAAATTCCCGTAGAGGAATGTTCAGAAGGAATTTTTTTCGGTCTAATGGACCATTATCGTGTTAAAGTTATGAATGATATGATTGAAATGAATTGTTATTTAATGATGAGTTCTATTTAAGGGATAATTATCCCAGTATTCTGTTGGGTTGACCAGAATATAAGGAACCCAGAATAAAATTGGATCTTAAGAAAAAGAGTTGTCCTCTACCTTGCGAGATGAGGACATCTCGCTCTTTTCAAGTGGGGTAGAATGTAAGATTCCTCCCCAGCCTTCGAGGTATACAGGAGTAAGAATCTCCCTTTCTGATCTTATAATTATTCCCTCTCTAAAATAAAAGAAAGTTCTGTTTAACAAAGGAAGACCCTTTTCCTAGAATACTTCTCAAGAGTCCCACCTGTTTTAAGGATTCAGAACAATGAGTTCAGAAGTGAGAATCGATGTTTTGGATATCAAGGTTTTGGTCTTCATTCGAGTACGGCCCAAAAGAAGTTCTTTATCTCTTGGGGAGTATATGAAGTTATCCCCCAGATATTGTGAGCCTTATATCTGAATTCAATGAAAGTAGGTGACTTAGCCTACAAGCTTCTTTTATCTCTTCATCTCAAAATTCTTAATGCCTTCTATAGAAAAATGTGTCAAACCCAAATTATGGAAAGACGGTAAAACTTCAGTGGCAAGTTACCGTTGGCTTCTAAGTTACGCTAGCTCCTTCCTTTATATAAGTCGTAACTTTTACTTGTCGCTCACAGTAATCTTACTTCCATCGATCTCCTTTCTTTCTTAATCTCCTTCATGGCTTGGCAACAAGAACTAGTTTTATCCCTAATGATTTCTCACCTTCAAGACGCAAGGGAGTCTGTGAAGAAAGATTTTATAGAGCAGTATGAGCGCTCACTTTTCCCTCACTTGGGAACTTCTGTAGCGCAGACAAAATGGCGGACCTATCAAGACATAACTAGGGTAACACCCTGGGGTCAGCAGCACTTTCGTAACAATGTCCGCTTGGCCATGGTTATTGAAGCTTTGGGTTTGGGTCCCCGATGCTACTGCGTCATGAGATCAAGGCATCCTGGGTTTTCTGAGCGGGTCTTCTTACTGGCGTGTTTTCTTCCTCATGAGAAGATATGCCTTT
Organism: Cibotium barometz; assembly: GCF_041138505.1. Taxonomy (NCBI): domain Eukaryota; kingdom Viridiplantae; phylum Streptophyta; class Polypodiopsida; order Cyatheales; family Cibotiaceae; genus Cibotium; species Cibotium barometz. Next base: position 50,865,980 of record NC_141076.1, read on the forward strand.
ACCCCGTTTTTGGCTTGCCTCTCAGAGGTCCTTTTGTTAGAACACCTCATACCACTGAGATAGGAGCAGCAATAACCCACAGAATCATTCCCATAGATGAGTTACCTTATACTTGTGCAGCTTGTGAGGACTGCTTTTGTGATCATATGATGGACGGGCTTATGGAAGTGTAAAGAGTTCTTCTATCTTTACTGTATAAGTTCCGAGAATGAATAAAGTTTAAATCTTGTTCTTATTTTGAATCTTGCTCTCTTTAAGACGTTTCTTGGTGGTTAATCTTGATTAAAATTTTTCTCTAAGTCTCATATTCGTGCATCTTGAGAAATTATCCCAGTTTGCGAGATGAGGACATCTCGCATTTTTTAAGTGGGGTAGAATGTAAGATTCCTCCCCCACCCCCTTTTTGATGTCTAGTATCTTTCCCTGTAATCAATCCCTCTTCAGAAATATAAAGACCTTGTTTCTATCTGTTTTAGCCTAGAGAGAGAAAAATATTCTAGAGAGAGAATATTCAGATTTTGAATATTTTTGGATAGAAAAATATCTTTTCTAATTCAGATGAGTTCCCCTGAAACAGAAATTCAAAAAGAATATTCCAATGTGCAATTGGAATTAATTGGAAATAGGTATAAAGAACCTTAGTCTAAGGGTCTAGATTTTCAGAAATCTTTAGACTATGGTCCAATTAAGGTTCCTATGGGCCAATAGCATCAATCCATGTGTAGGGAGGAGATAAATCCAATTTGTAAAAAGAAGATACCCAAAAATGAGTAAATGCTCACATAAGATGAAGAGTTGAAAATGTACAAGGTTTATTAGTAAAAAACTATGAGCAATATTAAAATAATTCCATTATGACACATATGTAAGGAAGGGGAATTCTTTAAAGGAGGTGCATATTTCACATAAGATGAAGAGTTGAAAATGTACAAGGTTTATTAGTAAAAAACTATGAGCAATATTAAAATGATTCCATTATGACACATATGTAAGGAAGGGGAATTCTTTAAAGGAGGTGCATATTTCACATAAGATGAAGAGTTGAAAATGTACAAGGTTTATTAGTAAAAAAACTATGAGCAATATTAAAATGATTCCATTATGACACATATGTAAGGAAGGGGAGTTCTTTAAAGGAGGTGCATATTTCACATGCTTGAATGAGTTTTAAACTCATAAAAATTGAGATATTTCATCTCTCCTCTCTCCTCATTCAAGTCTAGTTCCAAAAAGTTAGCTTAACTGACCTAAAAATGGTCAAATATTGACCAAACTGATTTAGAAAATTCTAGAATCAGTTTGTTTGGTTAGGAGCTCAATTTTTCCTATAAATAGAAGCCTCCCCCTTGTTGAAAAATAGTTAGTGTTTATGCATCGTTACTCTACTCCACCTAAGCCAAGAACTGTGAATTCATTTAATAATTCACTAGTTTTTGGAGCTTCCCTCTTTCTTCAATCCCCATTAGTGGCTCCATCAACATACTTAACCAATTGATTGGTTGGGGGCCTCTACCGTGAACAAAGAATCAAGCAAGTTGTAAGGTAATTAGTGAATATTGATCTTTCTATAATTTCTCAATGTTTCTCTCTTCTCAACCCCTCTCAAGCTTGAGAAGTTTAATTGGTATGGTTTTTTTTTAAATACTATTGAAGTTTGAATAGTAGTGAAGATTTACATAAGTTAATAAATGCTATTGAAGTTAATTTTCATTTATGTTTAAATTCTAATGATTTTTATGTAATTTCTCTCTCTCACTCAAGAAATGGTCATACTCATGACCCATTCTCAATCCACATGAAGCTTTTCATAAAGCTTTTCCTTAATCCAAGATTAAGCTATGCTTGAGGCCAAATTAATGGCTTTTTCCTATGCTTTTAGTTTATGCATATTGATGATTCAATCCATTATAGATTAATGATCCAATTAGAGATCATTTTAATTATTTCCTTAATGATAAGCTTTATCCCTTAGAAAAAATTGAGATTTATCAGTCATAGCAGCGGAGCTATGGCAAAATTTTTATAAAAATTATGCATAAAATAATTTCATTCAAAGCATAAAAAGAGGACTTCCTACCCTATTCTAGGAATTATCATCCTAGATTAATTGAAAGAATTTCATTATAATCATGGAGAAATTGAATTTTAATATCATGCATAAAGGATAATTTTTTTATATCAAAAGTGTTACTTTTATCATTTTTAATTTTCATGCATAGAAGTATGCATAAAGGAAAAATTTTTATATCAAAAGTGTTACTTTTATCATTTTTTAATTTTTCATGCATAGAAGTATGCATAAAGGAAAATTTTTATATCAAAAGTGATACTTTTATCATTTTTAATTTTCATGCATAGAAGTATGCATAAACGATAAATTTTTTTTATATTAAAAGTGTTATTTTTATCATTTTTAATTTTCATGCATAGAAGGATGCATAAAGGAAAAAATTTTATATCAAAAGTGTTACTTTTATCATTTTTAATTTTCATGCATAGAAGTATGCATAAAGGATAATTTTTTTATATCAAAAGTGTTACTTTTATCATATTGGATTTCATGCATAGAGGTATGCATAAAAGTTGAATATTTTATTATAAAAGTGTTACTTTTAGCATAATTGAATTTCATGCATAGAGGTATGCATAAAAGATATGGGAAGTGATAAGATATGATAAGATGCATGTGGATGTGGATGTGGATGTATGAATGTGGATGTATGGATGTGAATGTGGATGTGGATGTGGATGTATGAATGTGGATGTATGGATGTGGATGTGGATGTATGGATGTGAATGTGGATGTGGATGTGGATGTATGAATGTGGATGTATGGATGCATGAATGTGGATGTATGGATGTGAATGAGGATATAGATGTGGATGTATGGATGTGAATGTGCATGTAGATATGGATGTATATATGTGAATGGGAATGTGGATGTGGATGTATGTATGCATGTGGATGTGGATATGGATGTGTATGTATGAATGTGGATATGGGATGTGGATGTATAAATGAGGATGTGAAAATGGAGATAAGTATGTAGATGTGGATGCATGAATGTGGATGTATGGATGTGAATGAGGATATAGATGTGGATGTATGGATGTGAATGTGCATGTAGATATGGATGTATAGATGTGAATGAGAATGTGGATGTGGATGTGGATGTATGTATGTATGTATGTATGTGGATGTGGATGTATGAATGAGGACGTGATAATGAATGTATGCATGTGGATGTGGATATGGATGTGTATGTATGAATGCGGATATGGATGTGGATATGGATGTGTATGTATGAATGTGGATATGGGATGTGGATGTATAAATGAGGATGTGAAAATGGAGATAAGCATGTAGATGTGGATGTATGGATGTGAATGTGGATGTGGATGTGGATGTATGGATGTGGATATGGATGTGAATATATGATATGTGATGTGAAGGAATCTGAAGTGAAGAGATGGAAAATGATATGATTGGATGAGTACACATATAAATGAAATGTGGAATAAGTAATGTGGATTGCATGAGGGATAATGTGGAAAAATGAGAGTTAATATAGAAATTGTATTTGTAAACTGTTTGTAAATGCTGTTTGTAAATGGCTGTTTTATGTCAAGAATGCTGGGAAAGCATTTTGACCGTCTTGTGATTAAGGTCGTGGAGACCTAACTGATAAAGTTGCAACTGCTGACGGAGAGTCAATGGAGGACGTCTCGCGTAGCAAGGTCGGCCGAGGTCTTGACCAGCCTCGGTTCGATTAAAATGGTGAGCTTCCGGTACGGTGGATGAGGGACCAAGGAAGCGGCCTATGAGTGAAGCGCTAGGTCACCTGCGAAGGATCCTAGAGGGTGCTGACCATACGGTGCTCGGGCTCTGGGTCGCCCAGGATACCCACGCGTGCGTCGAGGAAGATATTGGAACAAGGAGTAAGAGTTGTTTTCTGGAACCGGGCATGGATCTGGTTGACTGACCTTGCTGGTCCTCAACGGATGAGTCCATGGCTCTTTTATATGGATCTGTTGGTTGATCTTGCTGATCTTCAACGAGAGTCCATCTTGATAAGTGATTATATTGTTGAGTATTATGGGCTAGGAACTATTGAAACGGCCCCTGTGTGGACAGGTGGTGAGCGTTCTAGTTGCCAATGATGCCATAGATACTCTGATGAAGGAATGATGGGAAATTATGAATCAACTGGATAATTTGGGAGATTGTGATCAGTGGTACTATGGTTTCATTAAAGGATTGTTTTAAAGTTAGCTGATGCTAAGAAAAAGGCAATTTTCATATTGGGTGTGTAAGTGGTGTGGCTAGTTTTATGTTTGCATGAAATTCCGGCTAGGGGGCCTTGGAACTCTTTTCCTTGGTACCCGGGACAAAACCTAACCAAATTCCAAATTGGATCCCATCACTACAGTGGTTGGGCGGTTGGCTAACCCATGGGATCGGATGGGGTTAGGCTGGACTGATGGATCCGTAAATCGAGACTCAATTTCTGTTATTACGATAGATAAAGTAAATCCCGGATAGTAATTGTTCTATGGATAGGAATCAACGGCTGTGCCTCCTTGGTGGGGAAAAAAGCGTTGATCCCAATGATCCAAGTGCAAGTTTCTTCCTTGATCTGACCAAGTATCTTTATAGATGCAGTTGGATCTGTTTGATCAGTAAGAGTTTTGACTACGTTAGAGTAAAAATTATCCTGGTGGAATCGCCCGTGCTTTCCGGATAAGGGAAGTTTTTCCGGGTCTGGTTTTGGAAAAACCGACGGATTAGTCTTTTGTCCGGATATCCGTGGACGAGGCCCCGAGTGTGGGACCCTGCCTCGCGCAAGAAGTGCTACTTCCGCTGCTAGTACCCCGAATCCGTTGCGCGGTGGGAACAGGGATCTCACAAAGATGATGAGGATGATCACAGGTATGTAATCAGATTTGGAGCAAAGGTATTAAGCATTCGTCAGCGAAAATATCTGCAGATCAAGAGGGAATTATGGGGAATAGTCACTGCTCTAAAATGTGAAAAAGAATATCTTATTGGGGCATCTGTACTTGTGGAAACTGATTGCTTGTCACTCCTTGGGATGATTACAAGTTGCACCACTCCAGATATTGCTATGCTTAGGTGGATTGCCTATATCAAGTCACTAAATCCTGAGTTTGAGCATATTGCAGGAAAAGATAACCCAGTTGCAGATATGCTATCAAGAGCCAGGTATGAAGATGAAGAAGGGATGATTAGTGACATTGATGATGTAGGTACAAGATTCTATACTACTGCATATGCAAAAGGGGACCATACTTGCTTATCAAATGGACTTGAGTCTTTTACTGAGGAAATGTATGAAGGAGATTGGTTGCTTATTGGTCAATACTTGAGTACTTTGACAAGACTGGAAAATTGGTCTGACTCAGAATTTAAGAGGATTCGCAGAAAAGCATATGGGTATTTTCTAAAGGATGGGTACCTGTGGAAGCATCCTAAGCAGAGGAATGCTATGCCACAGAGAGTCATATGTGATAAAGAGACTCAAGGGGAGCTCATGAAAGAATTCCATGAGAGTCTCTGGGCTGGACATCGAAGTGTGTGGGCCACCTTTACCAAAATAAAGGAAAGATATTGGTGGAAAGGAATGTACAAGGATATTTCCCAATATGTGGAAACATGCATGGTATGTCAAATGTACTCAAATGTGTGACATCGTGATGGCTTGCAACCAACCTACCCACCTGCCATGCACTACAAATGGGTAGTGGATCGAGTTACAATGCCTTTGGGAATTTGGCAGATGCGGTACATAGCACTTGCAAGAGAAGATTTGACAAATCATGTAGAAGGGCGTGCTCTTAGAACAAAGAGTACGGAAACAGTATGCAAATTTCTCTTGGAAGATGTGATTTGCCGGTATGGTTGTGTTGGGAAAATAACAGCTGATAGGGGTGAGCTAGATGTTGAAGAAGCAAGGGAATTCTTCTCTAGAATTGGCATCAAACTGTCCCTAACATGTGCTTAAAACCCTGAGGGCAATGGTAAAAGTGAGCGAGGACATCCTCCAATCATTAAAGCTTTGGCTAAGGCATGCAGAGAAAGAATGCGAGAGTGGCCAAGGCTGCTACCATATGCTTTGTGGGCTGACCGTACAACTCATAGCTCAGTGATAGGATACATGCCTGCAGAATTAATGTATGGTCAGAAGCCAGTAATGCCAGTTGAAGAAGTAGTTCCAACTTGGAATGTATTACCCTGGGTGGAAGGATTGAACAGGGAAGACCTCCTTGCATTGCGAATAAGGCAGCTGGAGAGGAGGCCTGAAGATGTAGAGCTTGCTAAAGCTCGTTTGAAAGATGCAAGGTTGAAAAATAAAGAAAGATTTGATAGAAGACACAAACTCCGGCCAAAACCTATTGAAGAAGGTGCTTGGGTCCTAATGTATGATAGTAGTCTTGACAACCAGTTTACTGTGCAAAGGAAGTTTGCAAAAAGATGGTTTGGCCCTTACATTGTCAAGCATGTGCATGGAAATGCCACGTATACCCTGTGTGAGCTTGATGGAGCAGAGATAAAGAATCTTGTAGCAGGCAAAAGGATCAAGATGTTTAAAAGAAGGCATGACAGTGATCCTTTTGATTCACAAGAGACTCAGGATGAAAGGCTTGACAGTGATAGTATGGATATGGTTGAAGAGGAAGAGGATAATCTTCCTGGTAATGTAGAAAATGAAAACAACATCCAGATATATGTGGATCTTGATGATGATTTGGCACATACCAGAGGATGTATGCATTCTATTTGACTATATATTTTAATCTTATATACAGGCGGGCTTACAGCCGGGGCCCGTACGACACCATGGGGGCAGACTACCCCACTTGGCCAGTCGAGCCGTGGGGGCAATCTACCCCACTTGCTCAGTCAAGGCAGACCAAGCCTTTGATAGGTACAGAGCCGAGTGGTGTAGGCCCTTCACGATTTGGGTGTGATGAGCCTACACCACCTTCCTCTACTAGAGCCACTCGCACTCACGCACGTTGTCGTGCCATGGCAGGTCTATGGTGTGAAACCATGCATATGAGGCCATTAAATGCAAATCCAGATGCATGGGATTAAGTGCCATGACTTGAGTCATTATATGATGCCTAAGTACATATGTTCATATTGTAAATGAGGTTCAATAAAACGAGCTGAGACTGAGTCAGGTCTCAAAGCCTGTGTACATAACGGGTGTAGTAGGTGTTTTTAACACTTGGATAGTGTGATGTTTTTAGTGGAGGAAAAGGGCAGTCTTTTGCTGGGCAGATGCATGCTTGAAGGCCATGCAAACAGTGGAGAAATGTGTGAGTTTTTGTGAAGTGCACAGGCTAATAAGGAGCCATTTTGGAGGGCAAATAGCAGGAGCTGGGAGTGCTTGATGGGTATGTGATGAACTGAAGAGTTGTGGTCAGACATGCTATGAACAACTTCCTAGAAGGAAATTTTTGCATAGGAGCTACAGTTTAAGATCTTTTTAGCACCCAAGGTGGGTACTTTTCATCCGGAATAGCTACAGATGATAGATGGCTAGTTTGAAGCGGTTTTTGTATGCACATGATAAGCATACTGTGGTGAGACCCAAATGTCTGGACATAAGTGGTCATATGGAATTCAAGGCCATGAATTTGGACTGGTGATCCGGTGCGTGAGCGATAGGGGTGGTGCCTGCTCTTTCTGTGTGTTAAGAAGAACGAAGAAGAAGAAGAACAGAGTTTCCATAAGTGGTCATATGGAATTCAAGGCCATGAAGTTGGACTGGTGATCGGGTGCGTGAGCGAAAGGGGTGGTGCCTGCTCTTTCTGTGTGTTAAGAAGAACGAAGAAGAAGAAGAACAGAGCGGAGTTTCCATGGCTCGCAAGTTCTTCGTGGGAGGCAACTGGAAATGTAATGGAACTGTGGAAGAGGTGAAGAAGATCGTTATTGTTCTCAATGGGGCGGATGTGCCTCCCAAAGATAAAGTTGATGTGGTGATCAGTCCTCCATTTGTTTTCTTGCCACTAGTAAAGAGTACATTGCGTCCTGATTTTGATGTGGCTGCCCAAAATGCTTGGGTTAAAAAAGGGTGGTGCATTCACACGGGAAATCAGTGCTGAAATGTTGGTGAATTTAGACATTCCTTGGGTCATACTTGGACACTCAGAGGCGGTTGTTGCTGAAAGAGTCTAATGAGTTTGTTGCTGATAAGGTGGCTTATGCACTCAGCCAAGGACTGAAAGTCATTGCCTGTATTGGTGAAACACTTGAGCAACGTGAATCTGGAGAAACTTTAACTGTCATTTCTGAGCAAGCTAAAGCTATTGCAGGAAAAATCGATGACTGGAGTAATGTTGTTCTTGTGTATGAACCTGTTTGGGCTATAAGCACCGGCAAGGTTGCAACCCCTGTCCAAGCTCAAGAGGTGCATGCTGATCTGCGGAAGTGGCTTGCGGCTCAAGTGAGCCCGAAGGTGGCTTGCGTGGCAACAAACACGAAGGTTTTTTTTTTAAGGGAATATCCGATTAATAAGCTAAAAAAAAGGAGGCGCAGTGTATTCGAATCGGGGGAAATTCGAAATTTTAGCTGCGAAAGTGAAGGGCGCCCAAATCTCTTGCGGGGAAAGAGAGAAAAACCAGAAAACAGCACATATCGAAGGGGGTGTGCAGGAAAATGAGAACCAGAGCAAAAATTGACCAGTGATTCAAAAATTTTGAGGACGACTACTGTAAAAGGCATCTTGCGGTTAGAATTAAAGGAGAAATGAAGCGCTATTGAGGGAGATGATCTTCAAAAATCCTACTATACATGATGAATACTGGTTTGGGTGCATACTGCAGTGAAGCAAAGTAAGGAAAAAGCAAAAATTCGAGCATTCGCTTCTTTTTTTACTCAAAGATAAGAATTCTAGTTGTTTTTTTTTGTTACTTACAATTTCCAAAAATTCGTGTAGTCCTGGGATAAATACACTACCCCTTTAAAGCTTTGGGGAAGGTTTTGGGTAGTTTTTTTTTGTTGCTTTGGAGAGTCTTGAAATAAGAAAGCATCAAAATACAAAGATTCCTGGAATTTGGATTTTACTTTCTACTCGGTTGGATTTCGGATTGCTAGACATGGAGTTTTCTAGAATCACATGAATATGTTGTACATATGCCATATGTCATCTTTGCTTTGTGAGTTGTTGGAATCTGAAAAGCAGGTTTTCATGAAATCAAGAGATATCTTGAAATGATGGAGTTGGCAATATATGAAATATGTGATGTGAATGGTCACATGTATATGGAAATCATTTGTAGAATGTGTTATGCCTACATGTGATTGGTTTGAGGCATTTGGAAAAAGAGTCAGGAGAACTATGCTTGGAACTGGTCATGCTCTTGGCACACAATTTATGTGCAATCATCAAGCTAAATTTGGGGATGTATTGAAGTGAATTAGCACATGTATATTTCATCAAAAATGGAGATGTCTTATGCTCCTTGAAGAGCTATGTGTTTGTGTTTTCTTGCTGGGATTTGAAGCAACTCTCCAGCCAGAAGTCTCGCACTTTCCCAGCGATACCGCCCACGTCCCGCCCACGTCCATCTTCACCACCACCATGACGATGTAGTAGGGATTCTGGGGGGGTGGTAGACATGCTAGCGAGGGGGAGTTGGCTACTTTTGCTTTGGCAAAAGCAGCACTAGGTCTCCCGATGCGTCTCCCCAACAAGGGGGCTCATCATCTACACATTATGAGCCAGCCCCCAAGAGACCCATTCCGACGTTCGATTCATGCCTCCTACCATACACCGTGGATGCAAATGGTGCCCTTGTGGGGTGGATGCATGAGGAAAGCAAGTCATGAATCATATGCATGAACTTGCAAACCTGGAGTTCGTGTAAAAAGTGAAAATCACAAGATGAACTTTCTAAGCAATATGTTATCGATGTGCTTAAGTCAGAGTTCCACGTGCCACATGCGGGTCTGTGCTTCTCCGAGGAGTGGATAAAGCAGCGCATCAAGATTTTTCTCTCTAATAGGAGAGCAAATATCAAGAGAGTAGCAAAAAATAATTTAGAGAATCCTAGCGTGTGTATGGCTGAGGAGTGGAGGCTCGCACGCAGTTTCGTGGAGAAAGCACCTAGGTGCTTTTCAACAACAAGCGGTGGCGAGTGTTTCTCGACTACAGAAGTGAGGGGCTTTGCACTTCGGCTTTGGTGAGAAATCCTCGTTTCTTGCTCGCTTCGTATCATTTCTTCTCTACTTTCATTTCGTTTTGTACTAAATTGTTTTCTAGAAATAATTGTATATTTTCTTATTTGTTTTTTGTAGAGGGAGGTTGTTGGGCATGATTATGAGTAGGAATATGACTATGGTTATAGAGCCCCTCGTTCACAATTGTGGGCATGGATGCGTACACGAGGTGTATGCTTGGATGAGTCCATTTTGGGGACTCAAGCTGATGAGGTAATGTGTTGCCTAAACCATGCTTTTTTTTATGTCTAATTGTAGGGCAAGAGCTGAGAGAAAGAGATAGGAAGTGTTAACCCACTCCAATCACGATGAAAAGAACTTGAACTTACTACAGGTAGAAGTAATGGAGAAATTCCAAGCTTAGAACCCATCAATGACGAATCCAGAATGGAGGAAGGGTTTACAACCAGAGAAGAAGCAGGTAACATAGCTAACTTGGCTGTAGAAGTAGAGAACCGACTCTATACCAAGAAGGATATTTAACTAATGATCAATCACCCTACATTCTTACAAGATATGGAGCTCTTAATTACACACAAAGACACACAGCGGGGCGGGCAACTAATGGGGAATTCCACCAGGGTACCACAAATGGACTAGTCCATGAACCTGAGATACCTAGAAGATCCAATAAATACAAGTAGGAGACGAGGTCTAGGAAGGGGGGGAGAAATTCCCCAGAGGCCTAAAAACGATCCAACCATGGACCTTAATGTGGCTACAAGGGTAGACATGTTAAATATGGTAAGAGAGATAGGTAGGGGGATGGTCACGGAACTAGGCTCTACTCTAGAACCCCGACCTTCCTAGATGAAACCCCATATCATTTCAAAACTTGTCCAAAAGTTCTCACGGGATGGGGATCCTATCCAACATGTAGAGATTTTTGAATCTACATGTGAAACTTGCGGACCGGTCAGTGATGTGACCATGATACATGCCTTCTCGCTGACCTTAGAGCTCATCAGTGGTTCAGAACTCTCTAGCATGAGGACAAGGTTAATTTTACAAGATTAAAGAATATTTTTGTGCCCACTTTTTCCCGTAGTGGTGATAGATGGAGCCCTGTGGCACAACTACATAACATCAAACAAAAGGAAGATGACTCGATGAGAGACTATGGCTCTCACCTGAAGCACTTAAATTCAAGATGCAAACTTCGGGAAAGGTTGATAGATGATCAATTGTTACCTTGTTTCAGGAGAGGGGTTAGAGACCATAAAATGCATGATTACCTAGTACTAGCTCGACCAGCTACTCTTGATGCATGCTACAAATTGGCAATCGAATATGAAGAATAATATGTTAGAATTGCCACAACCCAAAGATGTAAAAACATCTGCAGCAACCACGACTTCGTGTGTCTCGAGTCACCAAGAAATTGGAACTCGAAGTAAGAAAGTCAAACATATGACTGTGGATGAGCTCAGCAATGCCATATTAGAAAAATTAAAGGTCAGGGAAGGAAGAGAGACGTCGGGGCATGGGCATAGTCACCTTTACCTGCGCAGGGAATTGGTGTGGTGCTCCATGTGCAGACTAAATCATACCACCACTGAATGTCCACAGTTAAGGGCAAGACCATTACTTTATTGTACGCACTGTGTAAAAGCACTGTGTAAAGTTGGGAAATGATGACACATCAATGTGTAGATTCCCAAGGTTTCAAAATGTGGCACAACTACCAGCAAATAGAGCCCCATTGGCTTTCCGGCACCACCTATGCAGATCTCTGCCAACTACTAGACAACCAACTCTTCCTACTTACCTAGGGGGACACAGAACAAGATGCTTTGCCCTTGCCACCACTAGTTCTACCGCACAACCACCACAGGCTAAGATCAAGCAAGTAGTGATTGAAGAACCATCAAAAGATGTTGAACTGGTGCGGGAATTAGAACTTAGTGTTGTGGAATACTACGAGGACATGGGTGAGGTCACGCCAGAATACTATGTTCTACACAATAACATGCTAGTACCTATGTTTCAAACCATGGTACAGTGGAAGGGCAAGGAAATAAACTCAAATATGAGAAGAGGACCTTTATAATGCTATGGTTGCGGTGGGCCACATCGAGTAGCCAAATTCCCAAACAACCAACAACTTCATGAAACTAAGCTAAGGGCCAGTCGAGTAAGGGATACCATCTATCCAACGAGATGAACTACCCCGTAATAGAGGGATTTACATTTGTTGAAAGTTATGTCTATCAATTACTTTTGAAGGGTTAACCTCTCTAAATGATGGTTGTAGATGAGTGGCCAAGTGCTCTTATGATGATTTATTACGCATCTATGACACCCCATTTTAGCCTATGTTTTATCCAGAGATGTGTGGACTAGGTGTGATTTAGATTGCTCATGTACAACGCCCATGAGTCTGAAACTTGTAGTAGCCTCAGCGTGGCAACCAATGTAAAGGAATGCCCACAACCTTCCACTTCCACCAAAAACAAAACTCCACCAAGACAAGCAAAATCAAGTGAGTTCAAAAAACAGGAGTGGTTTTTTAATTAGATACATTGATAAAAGTTAACAAGATTACATTAATAGGAGGGGGTTTTTAGTTCAACTTTAGAAAAAAAAACCATTAGTTCATAAGTAAAGAGGGGTTGTTTTATTGGCCCAAAGACCATATTAAGGATTTTGGAAAAAATCCTATTACTTTGGGAATTTTCTTTTCAATCTACTTTTTGGTGTATCTTGAGCATACCAAGTCCAAAGCTATCGGAGAATATGGATTTAGAACCTACTCTTCAAGATCTTTCCAACAATATGTGACATGAGGGGGTTTTGACAAAATCTTAAAAGGGTTCACTGTGCCCCCATTTTGATAATCTTGCAAAATGGCAATTGGGATTTTTCCAAACTCCCTAATATGGTCTTTCAGGAGGGGAAATTTTAGGTAAGGGGTTTTTTAAATACTCTTGAATGCATGTGATACCTAGGGTTATTAGTAGTGCATCCCTCGAGTTGTCGCGCCCAAGGCTACTATAAAGACACCAATCTAATTTGGGTGCCTCGATCATTAAAGCCTCTTCTTCAACGCAACACTCAGAGGCCAAGGAAAAATAAAAGTATTCCACAGCACCGTCCGTAAAAGCCTATGCGAGTTCCTCAAAGAACTCCAACATCTCAACAAGTGTGGGTACCAAAACGATTATTGCAAGCACAAGGGTACTACCAAGGAAATACCAAAGCTTGGATTCCCAAGCACATCGAAAAGTCCCCTGATCTTGTACAAAGAAGGAAACCTCAGCACCAAAGCATCACCAATTTATAATGTTCATCAAAGATGGGTGACTGTGCATGTCCTTCAACAACAAGTGTAAGATCCCTGTTCCCACCGAGCAACGGATTCGGGATACTGGTAGCGGAAGTAGCGCTTCTCGCGTGGGACAGGGGTCCCACACTCTCGGGGCCTCGCCCACGGATATCCGGATAAGAGACTAATCCGTCGGTTGTTCCAAAACCGAACCCGGAAAAACTTCCTTTACCGGAAAGCACGGGCGATTCCACCAGGATAACTTTTTACTCTAACGTAGTCAAGATCATTTCTGATCGAGATGATCCGATTACATCTATAAGATACTTAGTCAGTTCAAGGAAGAAACTTGCACTTGGATCATTGGGATCAACGCTTTTTTCCCCATTCAAGAGGCACAGCCGTTGATTCCTATCCATAGAACAGTTACTGTCCGGGATTTATTTTTATTTTTTTTTTCTATCGTAAAAACAAAAGTTTGAGTCTCGGTTTACGGATCCATCAGTCCAGCCTAACCCCATCCAATCCCATGGGTTAGCCAACCGCCCAACCACTGTAGTGATGGGATCCAATTAAAAAATTTGGTTAGGTTTTGTCCCGGGTACCAAGGAAAAGAGTTCCAAGGCCCCCTAGCCGGATGTTCATGCAAAATAAAACTAGTCACACCACTCACACACCCAATATGAAATTGCCTTTTTTCCAACCAAATTCAACCAGTTTAAAACAATCCTTTAATAAAACCATAGTATCATTGATCACCATCTTCCAATTTATCCCATTGATTCTTAATTTTCCATCATTCCTTCATCAGAGTATATATGGCATCATTGGCAACTAGAACGCTCAGGGGCCGTTTCGATAGTTCCTAGCCTTTAATAATTTTCCATCATTCCTTCATCAGAGTATATATGGCATCATTGGCAACTAGAACGCTCAGGGGCCGTTTCGATAGTTCCTAGCCTTTAATACTTGGCAATATAATCACTTATCAAGATGGACTCTCGTTGAAGATCAGCAAGATCAACCAACAGATCCATATAAGGGGCCATGGACTCATCCATTGAAGACCAGCAAGGTCAATCAACCAGATCCATGCCCGATTCCGAAAACAACTCCAACTCTGTTCCAATATCTTCCTCGACGCACGCGTGGGTATCCTAGGCGACCCAGAGCCCGAGCACCGTATGGTCAGCACCCTCTAGGATCCTTCGCAGGTAACCTAGCGCTTCACGCATAGGCCGCTTCCTTGGCCCCTCATCCACCGTACCGGAAGCTCACCATTTTAATCGCACCGAGGCTGGTCAAGACCTCGGCCGACCTTGCTACGCGAGACGTCCTTCATTGACTCCCCGTCAGCAGTTGCAACTTTACCATCACGACTTTAATCACAAGACGGTCAAAATGCTCCCCCCAGCATTCTTGACATAAAACAATCATTTACAAACAGCATTTACAAACAGCATTTACAAACAGTTTACAATACAATTTCTATTTTAACTTTCATTTTTCCACATTATCCCTCATCAATCTACATTACTTATTCCATATTCCATTTATATGTATACTCATCCCATCACATCATTTCTATCTCATCACTTCAGATTCCCTCACATCACATATCGCATATTCACATCCATACATCTACATCTATATGCGTACATTCACATCTACATACATACATCTACATCTCTATGCATACATCTACATCCACATTCACATTCACCTCCATACATCTACATCTATATGCATACATCTACCTCCACATTCACATCCACATCTATACATCTACATCTACATGCATACATCCACCTCTACATCCACATCTACATCTATACACCTACATCTACATGCATACATCCACATCTCCATTCGTATCTACATCTACATCTATACATCTACATCTACATGCATCCATCCACCTCCACTTCCACATCTATATCTATACATCTACATCTACATGTATACATCCACATCTCCATTCACATCTACATCTATACATCTACATCTACATGCATCCATCCACCTCCACATCCACATCTACATCTATACATCTACATCTACATGCATACATCCATATCTCCATTCCCATCTACATCTATACATCTACATCTACATGCATCCATCTACCTCCACATCCACCTCTACATCTATATATCTACATCTACATGTATACATCCACCTCCACATCCACATCCGTATCTATACATCTACATCTACATGTATACATCCACATCCACATCTATACATCTACATCTACATGCATACATCCACATCTCCATTCACATCTACATCTATACATCTACATCTACATGCATCCATCCACCTCCATATCCACATCTACATCTATACATCTACATCTACATGCAAACATCCACATCTCTATGCATGATAAAATTCTTTTAATTAATCTAGGATGATAGTTCCTAGAATATGGTAGAAAGTCCTCTTTTTATGCTTTGAATGAATTTATTTTATGCGTAATTTCTATAAAAATTTTGCCATAGCTCCGCTACTATGACTGATAAATCTCAATTTTTTTTCTAAGGGATAAAGCTCTTTATTAAAGAAATAATTAGAATGGTCTCTAATTGGATCATCAATCCATAATGGTCTCTAATTGGATCATTAAGAAAACAATTAGAATGGTCTCTAATTGGATCATCAATCCATAATGGTCTCTAATTGGATCATTAAGAAAATAATTAGAATGGTCTCTAATTGGGTCATCAATCCATAATGGATTGAATCATCAATGTGCATAAACTAAAAGCATAGCAAAAAACCATTAATTTGGCCTCAAGAATAGCTTAATCTTGGATTAAGGAAAAGCTTTATGAAAAGCTTCATTTGGATTGAGAATGGGTCATGAGTATGACCATTTCTTGAGTGAGAGAGAGAAATTATAAAAACCATTAGAATTTAAATATAAGTGGAAATTAACTTCTATAGCATTTATTAAATTATGTACCTCTTCACTACTATTCACCAATTAACTTCATTAGCATTTAAAAAAAACCCTACCAATTAAACTTCTCAAGCTTGAGAGGGGTTGAGAAGAGAGAATCATTGAGAAATCATAGAAAAGATCGAAATTCAATATACTTACCTTATGATTTGCTTGATTCTTTATTCACGGTAGAGGCCCCCAACCAATCAATTGGTTTAGTATGTTGATGGAGCCACCAATGGAGATTGAAGAAAGAGAGAGGTATCAAAAACTAGTGAATTATTAAAGAATTCACAGTTCTTGGCTTAGGTAGAGTAGAGTAACAAGGCATAAGACACTATATATTTTAGCTTAGGTGGAGTAGAGTAACAAAGCATAAGACTCTATCTAATTTGGCTTAGGTGGAGTAGAGTAACAAGGCATAAGACTCTATCTAATTTGGCTTAGGTGGAGTAGAGTAACAAAGCATAAGAGACTATATATTTTGGCTTAGGTGGAGTAAAGTAACAAAGCATAAGAGACTATCTAATTTGGCTTAGGTGGAGTAGAGTAACAAAGCATAAGAGACTATCTAATTTGGCTTAGGTGGAGTAGAGTAACAAAGCATAAGAGACTATGTTTTTTTCAACAAGGGGAGGCTTCTATTTATAGGAAAATTTGAGCTCCTAACCAAACAAACTGATTCTAGAATTTTCTAAGTCAGTTTGGTCACTTTTTGACCATTTTTAGGTCAGTTAAGCTAACTTTCTGGAACTAGACTTGAATGAGGAGAGAGGAGAGATGAAATATCTCAATTTTTATGAGTTTAAAACTCATTCAAGCATGTGAAATATGCACCTCCTTTAAAGAATTCCCCTTCCTTACATATGTGTCAAAATTGTATTGCTCATAGTTTTTTACTAATAAACCTTGTACATTTTCAACTCTTCATCTTATGTGAAATATGCACCTCCTTTAAAGAACTCCTCTTCCTTACATATGTGTCATAGTTTTTTTACTAATAAGCCTTGTACATTTTCAACTCTTCATCTTATGTGAAATATGCACCTCCTTTAAAGAACTCCCCTTCCTTACATATGTGTTTATTTACTAATAAACCTTGTACATTTTCAACTCTTCATCTTATGTGAAATATGCACCTCCTTTAAAGAACTCCTCTTCCTTACATATGAGTTTATTTACTAATAAACCTTGTACATTTTCAACTCTTCATCTTATGTGAGCATTTACTCATTTTTGGGTATCTTCTTTTACAATTTGGATTTATCTCCTCCCTACACATGGATTGATGCTATTGGCCCATAGAAACCTTAATTGGACCATAGTTTAAAGATTTCTGAAAATCTAGGCCCTTAGACTATGAATTATCTCACACAATTATAACCTTTTTGTGTTTCTTGATAAATTTTTGATATATTTGTCTTCTCAATTGATCTTTATTAACCAAATGCTCTGATACCAACTGTAAGATCCCTGTTCCCACCGAGCAACGGATTCGGGATACTGGTAGCGGAAGTAGCGCTTCTCGCGTGGGACAGGGGTCCCACACTCTCGGGGCCTCGCCCACGGATATCCGGATAAGAGACTAATCCGTCGGTTGTTCCAAAACCGAACCCGGAAAAACTTCCTTTACCGGAAAGCACGAGCGATTCCACCAGGATAACTTTTTACTCTAACGTAGTCAAGATCATTTCTGATCGAGATGATCCGATTACATCTATAAGATACTTAGTCAGTTCAAGGAAGAAACTTGCACTTGGATCATTGGGATCAACGCTTTTTTCCCCATTCAAGAGGCATAGCCGTTGATTCCTATCCATAGAACAGTTACTGTCCGGGATTTATTTTTATTTTTTTTTTCTATCGTAAAAACAAAAGTTTGAGTCTCGGTTTACGGATCCATCAGTCCAGCCTAACCCCATCCAATCCCATGGGTTAGCCAACCGCCCAACCACTGTAGTGATGGGATCCAATTAAAAAATTTGGTTAGGTTTTGTCCCGGGTACCAAGGAAAAGAGTTCCAAGGCCCCCTAGCCGGATGTTCATGCAAAATAAAACTAGTCACACCACTCACACACCCAATATGAAATTGCCTTTTTTCCAACCAAATTCAACCAGTTTAAAACAATCCTTTAATAAAACCATAGTATCATTGATCACCATCTTCCAATTTATCCCATTGATTCTTAATTTTCCATCATTCCTTCATCAGAGTATATATGGCATCATTGGCAACTAGAACGCTCAGGGGCCGTTTCGATAGTTCCTAGCCTTTAATAATTTTCCATCATTCCTTCATCAGAGTATATATGGCATCATTGGCAACTAGAACGCTCAGGGGCCGTTTCGATAGTTCCTAGCCTTTAATACTTGGCAATATAATCACTTATCAAGATGGACTCTCGTTGAAGATCAGCAAGATCAACCAACAGATCCATATAAGGGGCCATGGACTCATCCATTGAAGACCAGCAAGGTCAATCAACCAGATCCATGCCCGATTCAGAAAACAACTCCAACTCTGTTCCAATATCTTCCTCGACGCACGCGTGGGTATCCTAGGCGACCCAGAGCCCGAGCACCGTATGGTCAGCACCCTCTAGGATCCTTCGCAGGTAACCTAGCGCTTCACGCATAGGCCGCTTCCTTGGCCCCTCATCCACCGTACCGGAAGCTCACCATTTTAATCGCACCGAGGCTGGTCAAGACCTCGGCCGACCTTGCTACGCGAGACGTCCTTCATTGACTCCCCATCAGCAGTTGCAACTTTACCATCACGACTTTAATCACAAGACGGTCAAAATGCTCCCCCCAGCATTCTTGACATAAAACAATCATTTACAAACAGCATTTACAAACAGCATTTACAAACAGTTTACAATACAATTTCTATTTTAACTTTCATTTTTCCACATTATCCCTCATCAATCTACATTACTTATTCCATATTCCATTTATATGTATACTCATCCCATCACATCATTTCTATCTCATCACTTCAGATTCCCTCACATCACATATCGCATATTCACATCCATACATCTACATCTATATGCGTACATTCACATCTACATACATACATCTACATCTCTATGCATACATCTACATCCACATTCACATTCACCTCCATACATCTACATCTATATGCATACATCTACCTCCACATTCACATCCACATCTATACATCTACATCTACATGCATACATCCACCTCTACATCCACATCTACATCTATACACCTACATCTACATGCATACATCCACATCTCCATTCGTATCTACATCTACATCTATACATCTACATCTACATGCATCCATCCACCTCCACTTCCACATCTATATCTATACATCTACATCTACATGTATACATCCACATCTCCATTCACATCTACATCTATACATCTACATCTACATGCATCCATCCACCTCCACATCCACATCTACATCTATACATCTACATCTACATGCATACATCCATATCTCCATTCCCATCTACATCTATACATCTACATCTACATGCATCCATCTACCTCCACATCCACCTCTACATCTATATATCTACATCTACATGTATACATCCACCTCCACATCCACATCCGTATCTATACATCTACATCTACATGTATACATCCACATCCACATCTATACATCTACATCTACATGCATACATCCACATCTCCATTCACATCTACATCTATACATCTACATCTACATGCATCCATCCACCTCCATATCCACATCTACATCTATACATCTACATCTACATGCAAACATCCACATCTCTATGCATGATAAAATTCTTTTAATTAATCTAGGATGATAGTTCCTAGAATATGGTAGAAAGTCCTCTTTTTATGCTTTGAATGAATTTATTTTATGCGTAATTTCTATAAAAATTTTGCCATAGCTCCGCTACTATGACTGATAAATCTCAATTTTTTTTCTAAGGGATAAAGCTCTTTATTAAAGAAATAATTAGAATGGTCTCTAATTGGATCATCAATCCATAATGGTCTCTAATTGGATCATTAAGAAAACAATTAGAATGGTCTCTAATTGGATCATCAATCCATAATGGTCTCTAATTGGATCATTAAGAAAACAATTAGAATGGTCTCTAATTGGGTCATCAATCCATAATGGATTGAATCATCAATGTGCATAAACTAAAAGCATAGCAAAAAACCATTAATTTGGCCTCAAGAATAGCTTAATCTTGGATTAAGGAAAAGCTTTATGAAAAGCTTCATTTGGATTGAGAATGGATCATGAGTATGACCATTTCTTGAGTGAGAGAGAGAAATTATAAAAACCATTAGAATTTAAATATAAGTGGAAATTAACTTCTATAGCATTTATTAAATTATGTACCTCTTCACTACTATTCACCAATTAACTTCATTAGCATTTAAAAAAAACCCTACCAATTAAACTTCTCAAGCTTGAGAGGGGTTGAGAAGAGAGAATCATTGAGAAATCATAGAAAAGATCGAAATTCAATATACTTACCTTATGATTTGCTTGATTCTTTATTCACGGTAGAGGCCCCCAACCAATCAATTGGTTTAGTATGTTGATGGAGCCACCAATGGAGATTGAAGAAAGAGAGAGGTATCAAAAACTAGTGAATTATTAAAGAATTCACAGTTCTTGGCTTAGGTAGAGTAGAGTAACAAGGCATAAGACACTATATATTTTAGCTTAGGTGGAGTAGAGTAACAAAGCATAAGACTCTATCTAATTTGGCTTAGGTGGAGTAGAGTAACAAGGCATAAGACTCTATCTAATTTGGCTTAGGTGGAGTAGAGTAACAAAGCATAAGAGACTATATATTTTGGCTTAGGTGGAGTAAAGTAACAAAGCATAAGAGACTATCTAATTTGGCTTAGGTGGAGTAGAGTAACAAAGCATAAGAGACTATCTAATTTGGCTTAGGTGGAGTAGAGTAACAAAGCATAAGAGACTATGTTTTTTTCAACAAGGGGAGGCTTCTATTTATAGGAAAATTTGAGCTCCTAACCAAACAAACTGATTCTAGAATTTTCTAAGTCAGTTTGGTCACTTTTTGACCATTTTTAGGTCAGTTAAGCTAACTTTCTGGAACTAGACTTGAATGAGGAGAGAGGAGAGATGAAATATCTCAATTTTTATGAGTTTAAAACTCATTCAAGCATGTGAAATATGCACCTCCTTTAAAGAATTCCCCTTCCTTACATATGTGTCAAAATTGTATTGCTCATAGTTTTTTACTAATAAACCTTGTACATTTTCAACTCTTCATCTTATGTGAAATATGCACCTCCTTTAAAGAACTCCTCTTCCTTACATATGTGTCATAGTTTTTTTACTAATAAGCCTTGTACATTTTCAACTCTTCATCTTATGTGAAATATGCACCTCCTTTAAAGAACTCCCCTTCCTTACATATGTGTTTATTTACTAATAAACCTTGTACATTTTCAACTCTTCATCTTATGTGAAATATGCACCTCCTTTAAAGAACTCCTCTTCCTTACATATGAGTTTATTTACTAATAAACCTTGTACATTTTCAACTCTTCATCTTATGTGAGCATTTACTCATTTTTGGGTATCTTCTTTTACAATTTGGATTTATCTCCTCCCTACACATGGATTGATGCTATTGGCCCATAGAAACCTTAATTGGACCATAGTTTAAAGATTTCTGAAAATCTAGGCCCTTAGACTAAGGTTCTTTATACCTATTTCCAATTAATTCCAATTGCACATTGGAAATTTCTTTTTGAATTTCTGTTTCAGGGGAACTTATTTTAATAAGATGAGTTATTTTTCTATCCAAAAATATTCATAATCTGAATATTCTCTCTCTAGAATATTTTCTCTCTCTAGGTTAAAACAGTTAGAAACAAGGTCTTTATATTTCTGAAGAGGGATTGATTACGGGGGAAGATACTAGACATCAAAAAGGGGGTTGGGGGAGGAATCTTACAACAAGGATACTGTGATGGTAATCCCATCTTATGGTTACCAAGATTGAGTAAAAGAAGGAACGCTTCCCCAACACCTTCAATCCCAACAGCTTCACCTAAAGGTCAACAAGAATGGAAACCCAAGCAGCACCAAGCACGTCACTCAATAAATACAAAGATCTTGTGTGTTCATTCAAACACAAGGGCAACCAATTAGAGCCTATACCTACCCTCTTGACAACACGTGCCACAAATTCAAGATTCGATTCTCATGTCTACAACGGAGACTTATGAGCCCATCAAAAACAAACTCACAATGCTCTTTTCACCCCTCTAGATGAGAAGCATAAGTGCACAAGCTTTGCGACAGACATAAGAACCTATTCTCTAAAAAGAGGGAGTCAACACAAGAACCTATTGCTCGCTAGGTGGTAGCAAAAAAGAAAAGAAAAGAGAGAGGCACAAACACAAGGGAGTCACACATATGGAATACCTAAAATTGGTAGAATATCATAAGCAACACCCAACAATCTTCAATAGCCATTACATTTTTGTTAAGCTTATAGCTTACTATTCTTTTGACTAAGTTAATGTAGCAGCTTCTCTATGAGTACATTTTTGTTAAGCACATGGGAAGAAGCATGAAGGAATAGATCCTACTCAACAAAACTGACAAGAATCTTGCCACAAAAAGGGACAACAAAAGCCTAATTCTTTAAGGGATGAATGTTGCTTCAATGAATAAAATGAGGAACTAATAAACAAAATTTTGTTTTCTGATGATTATGTCTATTCCTCCGAATCCTTCCTTCTCTTAATTTCCCAACTAACACAAAGCACATGCATAACTCTGCTGATGATTCCCAAATACAAAGTGAGCAAAAAATATAAACCCCAAAGAAAAATATGCTCACATGCAATCATTCACAAACCACCCCACCATCCCCACCCCATAATTTAATAATTCTTGCTAATTTCTAAGTTTTTCATTTACTAACTAGCCCTTCTTATTCCTTCCAAAGTAACAAAGACCATTGAACATCACTCAACATCCAAGCCATCGACAAAACTTGTCAATTCTCCCCACATAAAGGTCTTCAACGAGATCATAGGACGCGATTGGCATCAAGAAGGGGGGAATATTAACCATTCCTAGGGTTAACAAGAGGTACTACACCATTATCTTATATCAAGGAGTCAAGGTAGATACACCAAAAGGTCATGCATTCAAAATATGACCCATACTAGTTCTATGGAATACTTATGGTGATTTTTGCTTCAAGAACATGTGGTAGTAAGTTAGGATGAAGTCCCAAGTGATGTAATTCATGGGTATATTATGAGAGTAGACATTGTAATAGCATTAGGCATCTTATGAGCCTAAAGTACCCGGCCAGCCCATAGTTTAAGTGAGTGTGAACACTTATGGCCATGTATATAAGTGAAAATCTCTCATAATACAAAGAACTCTCCCATTGTGAAATAAAGTCTTTCTCTTGATAATCCTCTTACTAATCTCTCTCTCTAATGCATTCTTGAGTGTGTGAAGTGAGGTGACAGGGAGGGACGAGTACACAGTGCAACACAATGGTGTGAACGCTTGCGGGAGGCATGGTGGAATTTCTTCTTAAGGAGTTATGGAGCTTAGAGACATCAAAGGTAACGAGCTTGGCCATTGGAAAGATCCTCACGACAATTGCGGTTTGCTAAGTAATCTCTTGTTGGATGTGTTTCAAGGGGGATTAGGGTGAGCCATAACAATCAACCATCCTAATATAGAATGGAGAAGGCTACATTTCTATAATTCCTAGCTTCTTTGCCAGGCCATCTGATATTATATTGAGTCCCAATCCTCCATCTAGGTTGACTTGTGACACCATTTGCCCTCTTAGTTTTATGGTCACTTTTAGGAACAACTATGTCACAGTCATGCATTGTTTCCACATTTCTACATCTTGCAGATGGATACTCCATTTCCTAAATGAGCACTTGCACTAATTTTTCACTCGGCACTATTTCCTAAAGCAAATGTGGCCTATAGTTGGGTATTAGACTTGATCTAGTGTTATATCCAGCTTCATTTTTTTTAGATCCTCCTAGAAGTCATATTCCTCCTCGAGATTATTTCTCCTCACTTCCTGACTTGGCATACTTTGGCCTATGTTCACCTTCCCTTCTTCCTTATTGGCTTCTCTTTCCTTTTCTTGACCTTTCCTTGTCAATTCTTTTATCTAGACTTGCTTCAAATTCTTTTCCAATTCCTTTTACAAGATGCTTTTACTACTTTGGGCTTTTTTAGGCTCTAGCTGGCACTCCTACATCCCTTGTTTAGTCATCTTCACACTAGCTAATGGCTTTTTGCCTGCTAGAATGTTTTCTCTCTTCCTGACTAGGCTTGTCCTGTCTAGATTAGTATCAGCATGCTCATTGAGGAGAGGGATTTCTTGCATCATCCGTACCATTCCTTGTGCACTCTGCACAAGTTTTGTGATTTGATTTTGGACCCTTTGTTGCCCTACCCACTATATTTTCTTTTGGATCAGTGTTCTTGCTTATCACTGTGTTAACAGGTCATTGCGACCTTTTCACTACCATTAACACTAGTGGTTTCTCTTGGTGTTTTAATACCCACTCATCCACTTTCATCATATTCACTGCTTCATCAACTCCTGCTAGGTTTGCCTCCCTTTGCAGCCTTACTTCTTGTAGTTCAGTTGATGGTTTTGTAGTATGGGAAAGTCAATTTGCCTATACCCGCTATAGTAGTAGCATATCAGTCTAGCTTCTCTTTGTCCAAATATTCCACCTCCTCCTCTTTTATAAGGACTTTTGTTTTGAGGCCTAGGCGACTTGATTGAGAGTTGGGACTTGTTGTGTTTGCTAACGCTCTTGTCTTTCTGCTACTCTTGGGTTCCTATTCTGAGTGTTATAAAAGCATGTATTAGGTGATGTGGTTGCTCGCATTACAAATAGCACATGGTTGCTGTGTGGTTTTTATCTAACATTCTTCTTCTGTGTGATCGTGGTTATTAGACTTGGTGCACGTGACATCTGATCTCAGTCGAAACCTTGCATGTCCTCTTGCAAGCTTGGCTAGGGCAGCCTTCAATTCTTACTAAACATCCACTTTCTCCTTCTTGCCTTTCTTCCTCCGGGGCTTGTGCTCTTCAGCATCTGAATCTTAACTACAGTCTGATTCTAAGGTATCTTCACCGAAATCTGACTTAGAAGTTTCTTCTTGCTTATTTCTCCTTTTGTTACCTCTCTTTTTCTTCTTGGGGTCTTTCCTTCTCTATCTCAAGATTCCTTTGGCCTTGGTTTCTTCTGCTACCACTTGTTCAAATGTGAGTCTCCAAATCATAAGAGGCTACTACCATTTGGAGTTTCTCCCTCAATCTTCTCATAAACCATTTACTCAGTCTCGATGTTGCAAGTTTGTCACGCTAGTCTAGGCGCATTAGTAATGCTCTAAATTTTGCTACATAATCTTCCATTAGCCTCTTCTTTTGAGTCAGCCTTTGCATCTTTTCTAGTAGCCCAATGGTGGTCTTGTCTCTCTGGAATCGTTTTAGGAATGCTTTCTTTAGTTCCTCAAATGTCTGGAAGTACTCCAGACCATACTAAGCATATGAGCTGGTGGCTTTTCCACCTAGAGTTTTTGTAAAGTACTCTATCTTTTGTGGCAATGGGGCTTTGGTGGCCAAGAAGGTGGTGTGAAAGGCAAAGATATCAGCATCCGAATCCTCTTCACTTTCACCCTTGAACTTTGGGTATTTCAGAGACATCGTTCCACACGGCTACTTATTCCTCTCCTTCTTGATCTCCTTGCCTCCTATTTTGTAGCTCTTGGTGTTCTTCCTCTCCCTCTTGATCCCTCAAAGGTTCTTGATTCTATTGTTCTTTCTCTTGCTGGCGTAGAGCCCTTTCCAAAAGTATTTCTACACGGTGCGGCCACCCTTGATTTCCTGAAGCCTCTAACTGCCTGTAGAGATATTGCATTTCTGTGCTCAGACTTCCCTCATTCTTCATGCACCATCCATTGCACTCTATGACTCACTCATGAACATACCTGACACCATGACGTGCACATTTTTTCTAGTGATCTACCCCAACTAGCTCCTCTACACCATAGGATTTACATGAGAACATGTATGTCATGCACACAAGCATAATTCAAGCTTCCTATGCTTGACTAGCCCCTTGTCTTCCAGCATCATGATCTTGCCAAAAGTGTCACTTCCCCGTCAAGACCTGACACTTAAGTGGTTCTGGACCACCTAGTTGGCTTATAAAGAGCAACGACTAAATCTACTGTACCCAATTCGACAAGCCAACATAGCATTGAGATACCAGTCTTCCCATGCTTAGGGGAGTTAACTATGAATATATGCGAGTTAGTTCACATCTCCTTCATGCTTTGTGATGGTAGTTAACATGAAGACAAACATGCAAGTAACATAAAGTAGCTGAAATTATGCAATACAGAGTAGTGAAACAAGAGAGATGGCCAACCCAAAAGATATTCTCTCAACAGTTGCTTAGACTATCAAGCATACATTACTCTTGCATCCTTTGATCCCCAGGGAATTCCCCTTTTGCTCCTTACATCCATTCAGGTACTAGCCATTTCTAAGAAATCATTACAAAGTTGTTACAGAAACAAGATGACTTGACACATGATATGTTTGTTGCTAAAGGGAGGAATTCTGGTGGTGGCAAGATGGGCCGATCGACTGCCACAACAATTGTAACTGCTTTAATGGAGTTCAAACAAGCTGCTTCTTATGTATTTCCTCTAATCTCCTTCTTTGATATCCATTACTAGTCAACCAAATCGACAAAATTTGTCATGTTTATAGCACTCTTAGGTTCCATGTATTTTGAATACACATGAAAATGTGGGTTTAAATGAGGGGGAGGTGGAGCCTCTTTTATATTTCCTGCATGGCCGAGTCGATACATTCTAATTTTTAATGGAAAGGTGTTGGGCTACCAAAAAGTTTCAAATTTTGAATGAGAATTTACATGTTGAACTGCCAAATAGTGGAGGGGGCCAAAATAAACGCAGCGAGGGTCAAAAAAAACATTGAAAAAAGCATCAAAAAAGTAAAAAGTGTTTTTGACACTTTTCCAATGCTTTTTTGACGGCTTTTTGGATGCTTATTTTGACTTTGGGGATTTTTAACAGACCGATGCCAAGTCACTTATCCACATTTTTTGTGTTTTTGTAGTTTTGGGAGAAATAGCTTGTGGAGAAGGTGCGACCCTCTCTGCACCTCCCCCCATCTCTTAGGGATTAACCTAAGTCCTTCCCCTTGCTCTTGCTTCTAATTGTGTGTGTGTGTGTGTGTGTGTGTGTGTGTGTGTGTGTGTATGTGTGGTGTCTGGGTGTAGACCCGCTCTTTCAATGTTTCTAGCATGTTTTGTTTGTGTTTGTGTTTGTTTTGTAGGGTTTCCATTGATTTACTCTCATAAGTTCTCCTTGGTCTCTCATGCTACAAGCCTTCCCTCAAGACTCCAGAGCTAGTAGATAGCCCTTGCCTTTTACCCTTGGTCTCTCATGCTGCAAGATCTCCCTCGAGACTGTAGATCTAGTAGATAGCACTTCCGCCCTGACTTTTGATTGTGTGTGTGTGTCGTGTGGGGTGTGTGTGTATATGTGATTTCACAGTTTTGCTAATATGTCTTGTTTATGTTTATTTTGTAGGGTTTCCACTGATTTACTCTCACAAGCTCAAGCTCTCTCTTGGTCTCTCATGCTACAAGCCATCCCTCGAGACTCCAATTAGCTTACTTTCTCTCTGGTAAAAAGTGCCCTAATTGCATTGCCCTGGTTTGTTTTTGTATGCATCTACTTGCTGTTGAAGTTGCCCCCTCGATGTGGGATTTGGGTAGGTAGATCCTTCACGACCATGCTCCTCTCCTTAGAGTCATGCTAGAAGCATGGACACAATGATGCCACACACGTATGCCCCAAACACTATACACTTGCATAATCATATAGATAACCACCTTTATTTGTGTGTGTGTAGACTGTAAGATTCCTCCCCCAACCCCTTTTTGATGTCTAGTATATTCCCCTGTAATCAATTCCTTTTCTGAAATATAAGAGATCTTGTTTGTGACTGTTTTAACCTAGAGAGAGAAAATATTCTAGAGAGAGAATATTCAGATTTTGAATATTTTTGGATAGAAAAATATCTCTTATAATTCAGATGAGTTCCCCTGAAACAGAAATTTAAAAAGAATTTTCCAATGTGCAATTGGAATTAATTGGAAATAGGTATAAAGAACCTTAGCTTAAGGGTCTAGATTTTCAGAAATCTTTAGACTATGGTCCAATTAAGGTTCCTATGGGCCAATAGCATCAATCCATGTGTAGGGAGGAGATAAATCCAAATTGTAAAAAGAAAATACCCAAAAATGAGTAAATGCTCACATGAGGTGAAGAGTTGAAAATGTACAAGGTTTATTAGTAAAAAAACTATGAGCAATATTAAAATGATTCCATTATGACACCTATGTAAGGAAGGGGGAGTTCTTTAAAGGAGGTGCATATTTCACATAAGATGAAGAGTTGAAAATGTACAAGGTTTATTAGTAAAAAACTATGAGCAATATTAAAAATGATTCCATTATGACACATATGTAAGGAAGGGGAGTTCTTTAAAGGAGGTGCATATTTCCCTTAAATGATTTTATTATGACACATATGTAAGGAAGAGGAGTCCCTTAAATGCTCACATAAGATGAAGAGTTGAAAATGTACAAGGTTTATTAGTTTAAAAAAACACATATGTAAGGAAGGGGAGTTCTTTAAAGGAGGTGTATATTTCACATAAGATGAAGAGATGAAAATGTACAAGGTTTATTAGTAAAAAAAAAAACTATGACACATATGTAAGGAAGGAGAGCTCTTTAAAGGAGGTGCATATTTCACATGCTTGAATAAATTTTAAATTCATAAAAATTGAGATATTTTATCTCTCCTCTCTCCTCATTCAAGTCTAGTTCCAAAAAGTTAGCTTAAGTGACCTAAAAATGGTCAAAAAGTGACCAAACTGACTTGGAAAATTCTAGAATCAGTTTGTTTGGTTAGGAGCTCAAATTTTCCTATAAATAGAAGCCTCCCCTTGTTGAAAAAAAACATAGTCTCTTATGCTTTGTTACTCTACCCCACCTAAGCCAAATTAGATAGTCTCTTATGCTTTGTTACTCTACTCCACCTAAGCCAAATTAGATAGTCTCTTATGCTTTGTTACTCTACTCCACCTAAGCCAAATTAGATAGAGTCTTATGCTTTGTTACTCTACTCCACCTAAGCCAAATTAGATAGAGTCTTACGCTTTGTTACTCTACTCCACCTAAGCTAAAATATATAGAGTCTTATGCTTTGTTACTCTACTCCACCTAAGCCAAAATATAGAGTGTCTTATGCATTGTTACTCTACTCTACCTAAGCCATGAGCTGTGAATTCTTTAATAATTCACTAGTTTTTGATACTTCTCTCTTTCTTCAATCCCTATTGGTGGCTCCATCAACATACTAAACCAATTGATTGGTTGGGGGCCTCTACCGTGAATAAAGAATCAAGCAAATCATAAGGTAAGTATATTGAATTTTGATCTTTTCTATAATTTCTCAATGATTCTCTCTTCTCAACCCCTCTCAAGCTTGAGAAGCTTAATTGGTATGGTTTTTTAAATGCTATTGAAGTTAATTGGTGAATAGTAGGGAAGAGTTACATAATTTAATAAATGCTATAGAAGTTAATTTCCATTTATGTTTAAATTCAAATGGTTTTTATGTAATTTCTCTCTCTCTCTCTCAAGAAATGGTCATACTCATGACCCATTCTCAATCCAAATGAAGCTTTTCATAAAGCTTTTCCTTAATCCAAGATTAAGCTATGCTTGAGGCCAAATTAATGGCTTTTTGCTATGCTTTTAGTTTATGCACATTGATGATTCAATCCATTATGGATTGATGATCCAATTAGAGACCATTCTAATTGTTTTCTTAATGATTCAATTAGAGACCATTATGGATTGATGATCCAATTAGAGACCATTCTAATTATATCCTTAATGATAAGCTTTATCCCTTAGAAAAAAAATTGAGATTTATCAGTCATAGTAGCGGAGCTATGGCAAAATTTTTATAGAAATTACGCATAAAATAAATTCATTCAAAGCATAAAAAGAGGACTTCCTACCATATTCTAGGAACTATCATCCTAGATTAATTAAAAGAATTTTATTATGCATGGAGATGTGGATGTTTGCATGTAGATGTAGATGTATAGATGTAGATGTGGATGTGGAGGTGGATGGATGCATGTAGATGTAGAGGTATAGATGTAGATGTGAATGGAGATGTGGATGTATGCATGTAGATGTAGATGTATAGATGTGGATGTGGATGTATACATGTAGATGTAGATGTATAGATACGGATGTGGATGTGGAGGTGGATGTATACATGTAGATGTAGATGTATAGATGTAGATGTGGATGTGGAGGTAGATGGATGCATGTAGATGTAGATGTATAGATGTAGATGGGAATGGAGATATGGATGTATGCATGTAGATGTAGATGTATAGATGTAGATGTGGATGTGGAGGTGGATGGATGCATGTAGATGTAGATGTATAGATATAGATGTGAATGGAGATGTGGATGTATGCATGTAGATGTAGATGTATGGAGGTGAATGTGAATGTGGATGTGGATGTATGCATAGAGATGTAGATGTATGCATGTAGATGTGAATGTACGCATATAGATGTGGATGTATGGATGTGAATATACGATATGCGATGTGAGGGAATCTGAAGTGATGAGATAGAAATGATGTGATGGGATGAGTATACATATAAATGGAATATGGAATAAGTAATGTAGATTGATGAGGGATAATGTGGAAAAATGAAAGTTAAAATAGAAATTGTGTTGTAAACTGTTTGTAAATACTGTTTGTAAATGCTGTTTGTAAATGATTGTTTTATGTCAAGAATGCTGGGGGGAGCATTTTGACCGTCTTGTGATTAAAGTCGTGATGGTAAAGTTGCAACTGCTGACGGGGAGTCAATGAAGGACGTCTCGCGTAGCAAGGTCGGCCGAGGTCTTGACCAGCCTCGGTGCGATTAAAATGGTGAGCTTCCGGTACGGTGGATGAGGGGCCAAGGAAGCGGCCTATGCGTGAAGCGCTAGGTTACCTGCGAAGGATCCTAGAGGGTGCTGACCATACGGTGCTCGGGCTCTGGGTTGCCTAGGATACCCACGCGTGCGTCGAGGAAGATATTGGAACAGAGTTGGAGTTGTTTTCTGAAATCGAGCATGGATCTGGTTGATTGACCTTGCTGGTCTTCAATGGATGAGTCCATGGCTCCTTATATGGATCTGTTGGTTGATCTTGCTGATCTTCAACGAGAGTCCATCATGTTAAGTGATTATATTGCCAAGTATTATGGGCTAGGAACTATCGAAACGGCTCCTGAGCGTTCTAGTTGCCAATGATGCCATAGATACTCTGATGAAGGAATGATGGGAAATTAAGAATCAATTGGATAAATTGGAGATGGTGATCAATGATACTATGGTTTTATTAAAGGATTGTTTTAAACTGGTTGAATCTGGTTGAAAAAGGCAGTTTCATATTGGGTGTGTGAGTGGTGTGACTAGTTTTATTTTGCATGAACATCCGGCTAGGGGGCCTTGGAACTCTTTTCCTTGGTACCCGGGACAAAACCTAACCAAATTTTTAATTGGATCCCATCACTACAGTGGTTGGGCGGTTGGCTAACCCATGGGATTGGATGGGGTTAGGCTGGACTGATGGATCCGTAAATCGAGACTCAAACTTTTGTTTTTACGATAGAAAAAAAAAATAAATCCCGGACAGTAACTGTTCTATGGATAGGAATCAACGGCTGTGCCTCTTGAATGGGGAAAAAAGCGTTGATCCCAATGATCCAAGTGCAAGTTTCTTCCTTGAACTGACTAAGTATCTTATAGATGTAATTGGATCATCTCGATCAGAAATGATCTTGACTACATTAGAGTAAAAAGTTATCCTGGTGGAATCGCCCGTGCTTTCCGGTTAAGGAAGTTTTTTCGGGTTCGGTTTTGGAACAACCGACGGATTAGTCTCTTATCCAGATATCCGTGGGCGAGGCCCCGAGTGTGGGACCCCTGTCCCGCGCGAGAAGCGCTACTTCCGCTGCCATTACCCCGAATCCGTTGCTCGGTGGGAACAGGGATCTTACAGTTGGTATCAGAGCCAGGTTAATAAAGATCAACTGAGAAGACAAATATGTCAAAAAAAAAATTTATCAAGAAACACCAAAAGGTTATAATTGTGTGATATAATTCATACAATTTGATATTCAAACTGAAATTCATAATTTGGTAATCGGTTCTTCAGATGGAAGTACCGCAATTATATAGAATCCCTGACTTGCTTGAGGCCTAGACATGATAGTATTTACCTTATAATTCCAAGGGCCGTGACTACGCGTATATACCGAGAGTATACTGCAGCTCTTTACTGACAGTATATACGAGTAAATCTAAGACTTGAAATTATAAGCGTTAATGCTATCCAGATAATGATTTCGAATGTGATTGATATGATTTTTAATTCTGTTTGAGAATTGATGAATTGATTTGGATTCTGATTGAAAATGCTGATTGAAAATGCTGATTGAAAAAAAAATGTTGATTTTTAAAAATTAGTTGAAATATAATGAAACCACAATGAGGGGGAATGGGACGAGTCCCTGTGATGATATTCATAACTAGAATGATGATAACGAATTCAGCAAATCACTATGAGATTAGTGGATTGTGCTGTCAGATTGCTACTGTTAATACTTGACCGGTAGATCAAGTTAAGGGATGTCAAATTGAGAACTTACTTGACTGAAATTTCCGTGGGGAGGAATGTTCCGAAGGAAACTTTTCGGTCTAATGGACCTTTATCATGTTAAAGATATGAATGATATGATCTGAATGAATTGTTATTTAATGATGAGTTCTATATAAGGGATATTTATCCCAGTGTTCTGTTGGATTGACCAGAATATAAGGAACCCAGAATAAAATTGGATCTTAAGAAAAAGAGCTGTCCTCTACCTTGCGAGATGAGGACATCTCGCTCTTTTTAAGTGGGGTAGAATGTAAGATTCCTCCCCAACCTTCGAGGTATACTGCGGAGTAAGAATCTTCCTTCTGATCTTATAATTATTCCCTCTCTAAAATAAAAGAAAAATTCTGTTTAAAAAAGGAAGACCCTTTTTCCTAGAATACTTCTCAGGAGTCACGGCTGCTTTTCCTAGAATACTTCTCAGGAGTCACGGCTGTTTTAAGGATTTAGAACAATGAGTTTAGAAGTGAGAATCGGTGTTTTGGATACCAAGGTTTTGGTTTTCATTCGAGTACGGCCCAAAAGAAGTTCTTTATCTCTTGGGAAGTATAAGAAGTTATCCCCCAGATATTGTGATCCTTATATCTGAATTCAATGAAAGTAGGTGACTTAGCCTACAAGTTTCTTTTATCTCCTCATCTCAAAATTCTTAATGCCTTCTATAGAAAAATGTGTCAAACACAAATCATGGAAAGACGGTAAAACTTCAGTGGCAAGTTACCGTTGGCTTCTAGGTTATGCTAGCTCCTTCCTTTATATAAGTCGTAACTTTTACTTGTAACTCACAGTAATCTTACTCCCATCAATCTCCTTTCTTTCTTAATCTCCTTCATGGCTTGGCAACAGGAATTAGTTTTATCCCTGATGATTTCTCACCTTCAAGACGCAAGAGAGTCTGTGAAGAAAGACTTTATAGAACAGTATGAGCGCTCACTTTTTCCTCACCTAGGAACTTCTGTAGCGCAGACCAAATGGCGGACCTATCAAAACATAACTAGGGTAACACCCTGGGGTCAGCAGCACTTTCGTAACAATGTCCGCTTGGCCATGGTTATTGAAGCTTTGGGTTTGGGTCCTCGATACTACTGCGTCATGAGATCAAGACATCTTGGGTTTTCTGAGCGGGTCTTCTTATTGGCGTGTTTTCTTCCTCATGAGAAGATATGCCTTTACCCCGTTTTTGGCTTGCCTCTCAGAGGTCCTTTTGTTAGATCACCTCATACCACTGAGATAGGTGCGGCAATAACCAGCAGAATCATTCCCATAGATGAGTTACCCTATACTTGTGCAGCTTGTGAGGACTGCTTTTGTGACCATATGATGGACGGGCTTATGGAAGTGTAAAGAGTTCTTCTATCTTTACTGTATAAGTTTCGTGAATGAATAAAGTTTAAATCTTGTTCTTATTTTGAATCTTGCTCCCTTTAAGACTTTTCTTGGTGGTTAATCTTGATTAAAATTTTTCTCTAAGTCTCATATTCGTGCATCTTGCAAAATTATTCCAAGTTGCGAGATGAGGACATCTCGCGTTTTTTAAGTGGGGTAGAATGTAAGATTCCTCCCCCAACCCCTTTTTGATGTCTAGTATATTCCCCTGTAATCAATTCCTTTTCTGAAATATAAGAGATCTTGTTTGTGGCTGTTTTAACCTAGAGAGAGAAAATATTCTAGAGAGAGAATATTCAGATTTTGAATATTTTTGGATAGAAAAATATCTCTTATAATTCAGATGAGTTCCCCTGAAACAGAAATTTAAAAGAATTTTCCAATGTGCAATTGGAATTAATTGGAAATAGGTATAAAGAACCTTAGCTTAAGGGTCTAGATTTTCAGAAATCTTTAGACTATGGTCCAATTAAGGTTCCTATGGGCCAATAGCATCAATCCATGTGTAGGGAGGAGATAAATCCAAATTGTAAAAAGAAAATACCCAAAAATGAGTAAATGCTCACATGAGGTGAAGAGTTGAAAATGTACAAGGTTTATTAGTAAAAAAACTATGAGCAATATTAAAATGATTCCATTATGACACCTATGTAAGGAAGGGGGAGTTCTTTAAAGGAGGTGCATATTTCACATAAGATGAAGAGTTGAAAATGTACAAGGTTTATTAGTAAAAAACTATGAGCAATATTAAAAATGATTCCATTATGACACATATGTAAGGAAGGGGAGTTCTTTAAAGGAGGTGCATATTTCCCTTAAATGATTTTATTATGACACATATGTAAGGAAGGGGAGTCCCTTAAATGCTCACATAAGATGAAGAGTTGAAAATGTACAAGGTTTATTAGTTTAAAAAAACACATATGTAAGGAAGGGGAGTTCTTTAAAGGAGGTGTATATTTCACATAAGATGAAGAGTTGAAAATTGTGAGATCCCTGTTCCCACCGCGCAACGGATTCGGGGTACTAGCAGCGGAAGTAGCACTTCTTGCGCGAGGCAGGGTCCCACACTCGGGGCCTCGTCCACGGATATCCGGACAAAAGACTAATCCGTCGGTTTTTCCAAAACCAGACCCAGAAAAACTTCCCTTATCCGGAAAGCACAGGCGATTCCACCAGGATAATTTTTACTCTAACGTAGTCAAAACTCTTACTGATCAAACAGATCCGACTGCATCTATAAAGATACTTGGTCAGATCAAGGAAGAAACTTGCACTTGGATCATTGGGATCAACGCTTTTTTCCCCACCAAGGAGGCACAGCCGTTGATTCCTATCCATAGAACAATTACTATCCGGGATTTACTTTATCTATCGTAATAACAGAAATTGAGTCTCGATTTACGGATCCATCAGTCCAGCCTAACCCCATCCAGTCCCATGGGTTAGCCAACCGCCCAACCACTGTAGTGATGGGATCCAATTTGAAATTTGGTTAGGTTTTGTCCCGGGTACCAAGGAAAAGAGTTCCAAGGCCCCCTAGCCGGAAGTTCATGCAAACATAAAACTAGCCACACCACTTACACACCCAATATGAAATTGCCTTTTTCTTAGCTTCAGCTAACTTTAAAACAATCCTTTAATGAAACCATAGTACCACTGATCACAATCTTCCAATTTATCTGGTTGATTCATAATTTCCCATCATTCCTTCATCAGAGTATCTATGGCATCATTGGCAACTAGAACGCTCACCACCTGTCCACACAGGGGCCGTTTCAATAGTTCCTAGCCCATAATACTCAACAATATAATCACTTATCAAGATGGACTCTCGTTGAAGATCAGCAAGATCAACCAACAGATCCATATAAAAGAGCCATGGACTCATCCGTTGAGGACCAGCAAGGTCAGTCAACCAGATCCATGCTCGGTTCCAGAAAACAACTCTTACTCCTTGTTCCAATATCTTCCTCGACGCACGCGTGGGTATCCTGGGCGACCCAGAGCCCGAGCACCGTATGGTCAGCACCCTCTAGGATCCTTCGCAGGTGACCTAGCGCTTCACTCATAGGCCGCTTCCTTGGTCCCTCA
This sequence comes from Cibotium barometz, assembly GCF_041138505.1. Taxonomy (NCBI): domain Eukaryota; kingdom Viridiplantae; phylum Streptophyta; class Polypodiopsida; order Cyatheales; family Cibotiaceae; genus Cibotium; species Cibotium barometz. The sequence continues at coordinate 50,902,799 of NC_141076.1, forward strand.
TCCACCGTACCGGAAGCTCACCATTTTAATCGAACCGAGGCTGGTCAAGACCTCAGCCGACCTTGCTACGCGAGACGTCCTCCATTGACTCTCCGTCAGCAGTTGCAACTTTATCAGTTAGGTCTCCACGACCTTAATCACAAGACGGTCAAAATGCTTCCCCAGCATTCTTGACATAAAACAGCCATTTACAAACAGCATTTACAAACAGTTTACAAATACAATTTCTATATTAACTCTCATTTTTCCACATTATCCCTCATACAATCCACATTACTTATTCCACATTTCATTTATATGTGTACTCATCCAATCATATCATTTTCCATCTCTTCACTTCAGATTCCTTCACATCACATATCATATATTCACATCCATATCCACATCCATACATCCACATCCACATCCACATTCACATCCATACATCCACATCTACATGCTTATCTCCATTTTCACATCCTCATTTATACATCCACATCCCATATCCACATTCATACATACACATCCATATCCACATCCATATCCGCATTCATACATACACATCCATATCCACATCCACATGCATACATTCATTATCACGTCCTCATTCATACATCCACATCCACATACATACATACATACATCCACATCCACATCCACATTCCCATTCACATCTATACATCCATATCTACATGCACATTCACATCCATACATCCACATTTATATCCTCATTCACATCCATACATCCACATTCATGCATCCACATCTACATGCCTACATCCATACATACACATCCACATTTACATCCATGCATCCACATCCACATCCTCATTCACATCCATACATCCACATTCATACATCCATATCCACATCCACATTCACATCCATACATCCACATCTACATGCTTATCTCCATTTTCACATCCTCATTTATACATCCACATCCCATATCCACATTCATACATACACATCCATATCCACATCCACATGCATACATACATCCACATCCACATTCCCATTCACATATATACATCCATATCTACATGCACATTCACATCCATACATCCACATCTATATCCTCATTCACATCCATACATCCACATTCATGCATCCACATCTACATGCATACATCCATACATCCACATCCACATTTACATCCATGCATCCACATCTACATCCTCATTCACATCCATACATCCACATTCATACATCCATACATCCACATTCATACATCCACATCCACATCCACATTCACATCCATACATCCACATTCATACATCCACATCCACATCCATACATCCACATTCATACATCCACATTCATGTTATCATATCTTATCACTTCCCATATCTTTTATGCATACCTCTATGCATGAAATTCAATTATGCTAAAAGTAACACTTTTATAATAAAATATTCAACTTTTATGCATACCTCTATGCATGAAATCCAATATGATAAAAGTAACACTTTTGATATAAAAAAATTATCCTTTATGCATACTTCTATGCATGAAAATTAAAAATGATAAAAGTAACACTTTTGATATAAAAAATTTTCCTTTATGCATACTTCTATGCATGAAAATTAAAAATGATAAAAGTAACACTTTTGATATAAAACAATTATCCTTTATGCATACTTCTATGCATGAAAATTAAAAATGATAAAAGTATCACTTTTGATATAAAAATTTTTCCTTTATGCATACTTCTATGCATGAAAATTAAAAAAATGATAAAAGTAACACTTTTGATATAAAATTTTTTTCTTTATGCATACTTCTATGCATGAAAATTAAAAATGATAAAAGTAACACTTTTAATATAAAAAAATTATCCTTTATGCATGATATTAAAATTCAATTTCTCCATGATTATAATGAAATTCTTTCAATTAATCTAGGATGATAATTCCTAGAATATGGTAGGAAGTCCTCTTTTTATGCTTTGAATGAAATTATTTTATGCATAATTTTTATAAAAATTTTGCCATAGCTCCGCTGCTATGACTGATAAATCTCAATTTTTTCTAAGGGATAAAGCTTATCATTAAGGAAATAATTAAAATGATCTCTAATTGGATCATTAATCTATAATGGATTGAATCATCAATATGCATAAACTAAAAGCATAGAAAAAAACCATTAATTTGGCCTCAAGCATAGCTTAATCTTGGATTAAGGAAAAGCTTTATGAAAAGTTTCATTTGGATTGAGAATGGGTCATGAGTACGACCATTTCTTGAGTGAGAGAGAGAGAAATTACATAAAAACCATTAGAATTTAAACATAAATAAAAATTAACTTCAATAGCATTTATTAAATTATGTAACTCTTCACTACTATTCACCAATTAACTTTAATAGCATTTAAAAAACCATACCAATTAAGCTTCTCAAGCTTGAGAGGGGTTGAGAAGAGAGAAACATTGAGAAATTATAGAAAAGATCAATATTCACTAATTACCTTACAAATTGCTTGATTCTTTGTTCACGGTAGAGGCCCCCAACCAATCAATTGGTTAAGTATGTTGATGGAGCCACTAATGGGAATTGAAGAAAGAGGGAAGCTCCAAAAACTAGTGAATTATTAAATGAATTCACAGTTTCTGGCTTAGGTGGAGTAGAGTAACGATGCATAAACACTATATATTTTTCAACAAGGGGGAGGCTTCTATTTATAGGAAAAATTGAGCTCCTAACCAAACAAACTGATTCTAGAATTTTCTAAATCAGTTTGGTTAATATTTGACCATTTTCAGGTCAGTTAAGCTAACTTTTTGGAACTAGACTTGAATGAGGAGAGAGGAGAGATGAAATATCTCAATTTTTATGAGTTTAAAACTCATTCAAGCATGTGAAATATGCACCTCCTTTAAAGAACTCCCCTTCCTTACATATGTGTCATAATGGAATCATTTTAATATTGCTCATAGTTTTTTTACTAATAAACCTTGTACATTTTCAACTCTTCATCTTATGTGAAATATGCACCTCCTTTAAAGAACTCCCCTTCCTTACATATGTGTCATAATGGAATAATTTTAATATTGCTCATAGTTTTTTACTAATAAACCTTGTACATTTTCAACTCTTCATCTTATGTGAGCATTTAAGGGACTCCCCTTCCTTACATATGTGTCATAATAAAATCATTATACCCAAAATATCTCATATTTTTAATATTGCACATAGTTTTTTACTAATAAACCTTGTACATTTTCAACTCTTCACCTCATGTGAGCATTTACTCATTTTAGGGTATTTTCTTTTTTACAAGTTGGATTTATCTCCTCCCTACACATGGATTGATGCTATTGGTCCATAGGAACCTTAATTGGACCATAGTTTAAAGATTTCTGAAAATCTAGACCCTTAGGCTAAGGTTCTTTATACCTATTTTCAATTAATTCTAATTGCACATTGGAAAATTCTTTTTGAATTTCTGTTTCAGGGGAACTCATCTGAATTAGAAGAGATATTTTTCTATCCAAAAATATTCAAAATCTGAATATTCTCTCTCTAGAATATTTTTCTCTCTCTAGGCTAAAACAGATAGAAACAAGGTCTTTATATTTCTGAAGAGGGATTGATTATAGGGAAAGATACTAGACATCAAAAAGGGGGTGGGGGAGGAATCTTACATTCTACCCCACTTAAAAAATGCGAGA